>NC_140957.1:66905969-67515969 GCF_014529385.1 Adiantum capillus-veneris
TGGGCTCACGAAGGGCCCAACGGCCAAAAGTTGGTGATTATACCGCGCTGCACCATCAAGATGGATTGTGATGGCCATGAAACTTTGTAAGGGAGGGAAAGTATAGTGATTCAACGGCAAGAAGTTGGCGCTTGTGCCAACTTCTGGACCATCCAGACGGATTGCGATGGCCATGAAACTTTGCAAGGGTGGGGATTAGTGTGCTTTATCCACCCCTACAAATTTTTATGGTTGTTTTTTCTTGTCTCATTGGTCCAAGGAGACACGATCATTAAATTTTTGGATTTGGGCTCGCCAAGGGTCTAACGGCCAAAAGTTGGCGATTGTGTGCCGTGGACCGTCCAGACGGATTGCGATGGGCATGAAACTTTGTAGAAGTGGAGATAAGTATGATTTAGTTGACCTTGTAAATTTCATGGCCATCTGTTCCTTTCTTGTCAATCTAGGACAGCACAATCGCCAATTCTTTGGCTTTGGGCTCGCTAAGGGTCCAACGATAAAATGTTGGTGATTGTGTCGTCCTTGGTCGTCAAGACAGATTGCGATGGCCATGAATCTTTGCATGGGTAGGTATTATTGTGCTTCTCTTGCACCCGCAAAGTTTCATGGCCATTTGTTTCCATTTTGTCATTCTAAGGCGGTCCAATCACCAATTTTTTTGGCTTTGGGCTCACCAAGTGCTCAACGGCCAAAAGTTGGTGCTTGTGCTATCGTGGATCGGCGAGACGAATTGTGATGGCCATGAAACTTTTCAAGGCTAGGGATTAATGTTCTTTCCCCATCCCTCTAAATTTTCATGGCCATCCATTCCCATCTTGTCGGTCCAAGGTGACACAATCATTAATTTTTCAGCGTTTGGCTCGCCAAGGGCCCAACGACCAAAAGTTGGCGATGGCGCCTTGAACTATCGAGACGGACTCCGATGGCCATGAGACATTGAACATGTGGGTAATAGTTTTCTTTTCTATCCTTGCATGGTTTCATGGCCATCCATTCCCGTCTTGTTGATCCAGGATGGCACAATCGCAAATCTTTTGGCTTCGCGCTCGCCAAGGTCCCAACGGCCAAAAGTTGGCGATTATGCTGCCCTGGACCGTCGAGATGGATTGTGATGGCCATGAAAGCTTGTAGAAGTGGAGATTAGTGTAATTCCCATATCCCTACAAAGTTTCATGGCCATGTGTTCTCGTCTCCTTGGTCCAGGGCGACACAATAGCCAATATTTTAGCTTTGGGCTCTTGAAGGGCCCAACGGCCAAAAGTTGGCGGTTGTCTAGCCCTGGACTGTCAAGAAAGATTGCAATGGCCATGAAACTTTCAAGCGCACTGGTTCATACAACTTTTATGAGCATAATCTCCAATCGGATTCAATGGTTGACAGTCTTTTGGTATTGTTTCAAGCCGTAGACCTAAAATTTTGCAACTTCACATAAACAAATCACATGATTCTTTTGGAGTGAGCAATGATTTGAGATCCCACCTTGGATCCTACTTACCCTACTCCTAGGTTCTACTGCAATTGGGTTGTGGAAAGTGTCCACAACACTTTTTTTCTTGTTTTTTATGGTTTTTTGAGCCTTGATATTAAGATCCATCAATCATTCTCAAAATCCTAACCTAATCCTACAATCCTACAAAGTACTTATCAAGTATAATCTACTCCCAAGCTACCTCTACACAACAAAAGACGACACTCTTAAGCTATGCGGTTTTAAAGAGAAAGTTTTACTCTAAGTGATCTTAGAGGAAGTTAAAGGACAACTACACAAAACGCTCTTGTTTTATCCTAGTTTAGGTCTATTCGTCCCCGGCCATGGCGCCAAATGTGGATGAGTTTCCTAACCTCACTCTTATCTTATTGTAGGCATAGCAAGAACCACAAACATAATTGCCAATCCATGGGATGAAGCTGACTCAACTAGTGCATAGAGGCTACAAAAGAGTGTCAATCTCTTGGAAAACAACAGACAACTCACATCTAACACAAGCTACACTCAAATGACCAAAGTCATCAAAAGCTAGTCACTAATCGGCAAACAAAACATGGCATCCGAATGTTATGAAACTTCCAAGACAAGTATATAAGACATAAGGACACATGCTTATGGTCTCAAACCTCACTTTCGATGAAGTGAAAAAAAACGCAATTATTAACGGCAATGAGATTTTGACCTAGTCATTTTTGACCCCGAATGCATCTAAATGCTTAGCAATGATGCCCCAATACCCTGCCCTGCCTATGCTTACTTTGTGATTTCCTACCTTAAATTCCTACTTATGATGAAATTTGGCGATGCCAAAAGCTACAATTTACCATGATAGGTTTATGTGCGTAGAGTTCTTACATGTGGTTGCAATGCAACAGGCGGCACTGCAATGTGACAATCGACACGGGAGTAGGAAGCATGAGAAGGAGAGAAGTGAGCGTCGTTAGCTCATGCTATGTATTTCTTATCCAAAACTTAATAATGACTTACAAAAATTGGCTTTTATATCTTAGTCAAGGTTTATTTGGTCAAAAACTAATCATTTGGGAGCTCTAACTAAGGATAAATTGATACAATCTGGAAGCTTAAAGCTCTAGCCCATCGATTACAATATCCACTTGGAAAATAGGAGTTAGAATTTTCTCGATTCAAAAGAATAAGTGTTTTACATAAAAGCTCCCGAAAAATGTTACATGGGTTAGCTTGCTGCTAACACCTAGAGTGATGGACGTATGTACAATTCACGAGGGAAAAAACCTCATAGTGAGGGAAAAAGTGTCCCGACGATCCTAAATGTGTTCACACACATCACTATGACATATATATGGTAACAAATCCCCCCTAGGATTGATTCCATGAATGAGAGCTAGCACATAGAGTATAGGGAAGTGCCATGCCTTGAGGACATGATCACTCCACAAAGGGGAGTAAGCCCAAAGATTTTCATAAAGCTTTGATTTGTGAAAAGATCTGCAAGGTTTTCCTATGTTGGCACATAAGCCAAGGTGATCTCTCTTGTTGAGAGCCTCTCCTTGACATAGTGGTAATTCACCTCAATGTGCTTTGTGCGAGAATTAAAAATTGGGTTCCTCGCAACTACCAATGCACTCTAACTGTCAGCGTAGATAGTGTTGGCAATGTCCTATCCAACACCCAAATCAACCATAAGGCATTTGAGCCATGAACACTCAACCGTAGCTGTGAAGACTGCCCTGTACTCAACCTCACAACTAGAAGTGGCCACATTAGGTTGCTTCTTGCTCAACCATGATATACATGAATTGCCAAGCATGAAACATAAACCACTTGTGGACAATCGCGTGTCAAAACAACCAGTCCAATTTGAGTCCAGAAAAGCATGTAAGTCTACCAAAAATGATCCCCCCTTGGGATAAAACAAGACAAGATGTAAAGTGCCACTCAAGTAGTGGAAAACCCTCTTGACAGCATGCCAATGCTTAGACCCTAGGCTATGCATAAATTTGTTGACCTATGAGACTGCAAATTGAATATTCGATCTGTGTTGCATACATAAATAATGAAGCCAACAATAGTTTTGTAAATTGTGACATCAACAGGATTATCAGCATCGTGAAGATTCAACTTCAAACATGTTTCTATGGAAGTGGCAATAGGTTTTCAATCCTCAAGTCCAAACTTACATAGCAATGTCCTATGTAACTTGTTTGACACAAGGCAATACCACCATCACATTGCTTAAATTGTATGCCCAAGAAATGATGCAATAGTCCCAAATCTTTCATCTTGAAAGTAGCATTCAAATCAGCCTTGAATAGTCCCAAATATTTCATCTTGAAAGTAGCATCTTGAAAGTAACATTCAAATCAGCCTTAAATTTAGTAATACGTTTCTCATTTGGTCCAATGAGCAACAAATCATCCACGCAAAGAACGACAATGAGAAGTATATCACCCTCATGCTTTACATACATTGTGCTTTCGGTTGGACTGTTACAAAATCCTCATTTGACCATATGAGTGTCAACCTTCTCATAGCAAGCACGAGGATATTGCTTCAACTCATACAAAGCTTTCTAACAATTTCACACTTTATCCTCTTGTCCTTTCTTGACAAAACCACAAGGCTGTGTTACATAAACTTCCTCAAATATGTCACCATTCAAGAAAGTGGTAAAAATGTTTGATTGATGTACATCCCAACCAAAATGATCTACCAATGCACATAGAAAATGTACAGTAGTCATACAACAAGTGGGATCAAGAGTCTCTTTATAATCGATACCTTTTTGTTGTGCATAACCCTTTGCAACAAGTCGAGTCTTATAGCGATCAATCTCACCATCTGCCTTGTGTTTCAACTTGTAAACCCACTTCATACGAATGGCCTTTTTGCTAGAAGGAAAATCACATAAAGTCCATGTGTCATTTTCTATAAGTGCATCATATTTTGATTGCATGACAGACATCCAATTTTCTAAAAGACAGAGGTTCCTCAACATCACATAAGCTAGACACAATCAAAGCATAACAATCTGATGCATAAGATGCATGGCGAGAACCTGCACAAGTACAACTAGACAAAGGTGCATCCAATTTATTGTCATGCAAAGTATGAAGCATCCATTTTTGTATACCTCTAGCCTGCTCATTCTCAACCCTTTCCTCATCAAGTACATCATGTACATCTACATCAGTAATAGGCTGATATGTAACATTATTAGAAACCCCCATAGGCTGTACATTTGCCTCATTGGAATTTCCATTCAAACTTCCACGACTAAAAAGAGGCAACAAAGTGTCATAAATGTCCTATGAGCTTACATTACTGTCCCTAGTACTACATGATTGCAAGGACTAAACGGAATCTTCCACAAACACAACATCTCATGAGACCAAGATACACTTTGTTTGTAGATGATACAACCTATCACCTTTGCTTTCAGCACTATAACCAACAAAAATACATTTGACACAATTTCTTGCGCTATGTTTGTGGCACCAAAGCATATGCCAAACAGCCAAAAATACGCATGTGCTCAATAGAAGGCTAAGACATCAGACTTTGCTTTAAGCAAATACACCCATGCATGCCTAGAGTAATCATTAATGAAAGTCATGAAGTAAAGGTAATTGCCCAAGGATAGAGTTTGCATGGGCCCACAAACATCACTATGCACAAGCTGCAACCTGCATGTGGCCCTAACGGAACCATCCTTTGGAAACTTTGAACACTACATCTTACCCAAAATATAGCCTTCACAAACTTGTTTGACAGGTGATTCAAGAAGTGGCAAAGAAGCAACCATATCAGATTTTTGCAAACGTAGCACATTGGCAAAATTCAAATGCTCAAAACATGTATGCCAAAGTTTTGCATCTAAAACAGCCTTGAATCCACAACATCATTTGCAAAATTTCAATGCATCAACAAGTGTGAAAGAATGTTTGGTTTCAGGCCTGTGGCCGGTTATGCGAGTGACCACCCACTTATTCTTTGGTCCTTATAGATAATAAGGAGTGTGCGAGCTATGCTCTCTCAAGCTCCACCAAAGGTCTATGTACTGTAATCTTCCCTTCCCACTTTCTCCTTCCCTCTCTTGCACACTCTGCATCAGCACCATCAATTGATATCAGAGTTGTCTTTCGATCCCGAGTCCCGAACCCTCCCCATCACCACATGTGCAAGAAGTCTAAGCAAGAATTAAATCTCAGAAGGTTGCTCGGCAGATTTCTGAAGCAGTCAAAGAGTGCATTAGAGTAGGTCAAATGCAAGTAGTTAGAAATGAGCATCACATACGGGAAGTTTGTGTAGGGAGAGACCGAGTGTTTTTAGAGATAGTGTTGTGAGAGAGAGAAAGCGAGAGAGTGAGCGATTTTTCTAGAGAGAGAGATAGTGAGTGAGAGTGAGTAGGTTTTGCAACATCGACATATGCGCCTCAACATCAACAATTTTCTTTTCCCTACGGCTATTCGGCTAGCCACTCCCATCCGGTGGTGGGAGACGACATCGACATTGGCGATTAGACCCTTTTCAACATCAACTCTTGCATTTTTGGCATCGGCTCGACATTACTCCCATTATAGGCGGAGTTTTGACATCCGACCCGATACCGATTTCATGCGAATGAATTTTTTCCATGATTGATAGTTGTGCTTGCCACACGCATGGGTGAGGTGCCTCTACCATAGAGGAGTGACACCCGACATTGGTACCAAGTGCACTATCACGCTCTACGGCACACTTTTCGGCTACAACACCTTTGGTGGCTATTCGACTAGCGCATTTTTGCCCGGTGGTAGAGATTGGCACATAGTGACACCGAAATGCAGGTTACAAGTTATAGGGTGCTGCCCGTTTACACACAAATTCTCCAAGTTTTTAGACACAACGCTTTTTCTGGCAATTTCACCAGTCTTTTCGACAACAGTTTCTCTGGGGAGATATGCATTTTTGCGTGAGCACACCTAGTGCTATTGAGCTCTTTTGAGAGCAGACATCCTCCCAAGGATCACTTTTACTGCATGCAGCAGTTCTTGGTGCCTGTTTGAGCGTAGTTCACTCATGTACGTTGAGTTGCAGACAATGCCCACTAAACTAAGTGTGGAGCCATTTTTGGCTATTTTGGCATTTTTCCCCACTGTTTCTAAGACTCGGACCGGAAGAGACCTTTCTAAGACTGAGGCTAGTCCATTTGTGTCTGCATTAGCCTTTGGAGCGTTGATAGCGTGAGGTTTTCTTTGAGCTGGGGTATTCTCGAATGTTGAGATACCTTCGGTGATACAGGTAGCTTGAGTTCCCCTTTATTGTACGCTCGCCATAGGACATGTATTTGGATGGTTTTTTGTGCTTTTGAGTCCAAGTTGGCGGTCACATAGTAGTGGTTTTGTGCAGTATATTCCTAATGATTGTTCTTTTGAGCAGTTTATGCATTTTTTAATTGAGTTCTGACTCCTCATATAAAGGAGAATCTGCCAAATTTTTCTCGCAAGTCCGTCTTATGCGTTGTTGGCAGTTCTAGTTCTTCTTACACAGTGATTGTACTACATTTTGGTTTGAGTTTTTGCTCATATTCTAGGGGAAACTCTTGTGAAATTTTCCAAGGCAGTTCACCATAATTTTTTGGCTACATTCTCTTAATCATGGTTGCGAGTAGGGCTTCCAAAAGAGAAGAATACTACATCAAAAAGTTTAATGGCTCAAACTTTGTCATTTGGTGGCATCGTATGGAAGATGTTTTGATCAAGAAAGGCTTGATCGCACCCTTGCATGAAAGAAGAGAAAATGTCTACACTAATGATGAGTGGGATGACTTGAATGAGCGTGCCATGGCAACCATTTTTCTACACCTTGGTGAATCCATTTACTTTACCATAATGGATAAGACCAACACCAAAGTTTTGTGGGATGCTCTATGTCAAGCTTGGGATGGCAACAACGCCTTGAACAAGGTTTTCTTGATGAATAAATTGATGCACATGAACATGAAAGAAGGCAGAAATGTTAGTTCTCATTTGAACGAGTTCAACAACGTCTTTTCATAGTGATAGCCGTTTTTCGGCTCTCCATAATTTCCATACTAAGTTACTCCACCCTACCAAATTCACCCAAACGCTATGGCTATCCCTACCATTTCACTGTACATAGGCGTGTGTGAGTTAGGGGGCTTTTCCCATATCTTCTTAAAAACCCTCAGCTAGCTAGTCACTAGGCTAGTTGAGCCAAAAAAATAAAAAAAAATAAAAAAATAAAAGTATATTATGGCCTCTTTGTGTGTAAATATTTCATTGTATACATGGCCTAAATATAGGGATTTTTTATAATTATTTTGGTATTTTATTTAAATATTTCTACTTAGGTGTGTGTTTTATTAAACCTATGTACACCTTCTTTCATCCTCTTACACCATAATTATATTTTTTGCCAATATGTACATACTCTAACCTCATATTTTTCCTTTATACAAATCACTCCCACATTTTCACCCTCACCCTCACCCTCGTGAAAACAAAAAATTGATTTCTACTCATTGGTCACGTTTATTATATTATTTACTTTCATACCTTTTCCTCTTTCACCCAAAATAATTCAAAGAGGGACCATATCATATGATTCCAATATCTTTCCATATCCATAACTCCTCCATATTTTTATTATTATTTTTACTCATTATTCAAACACCATGTGCTCATTGAGCTAAAGTCCATGAATAGTCCATATACTAGTCCCACCATGTATATATTTCTTTATTCACCAATAACGCTCCTCCATGCATGGGTCAAGGGCAACTTGGATGCTTTGTATTATGATATGACAAAGGAGGGGCTCACTCTTGGATGCATTGTATAAATTCAACAAAGGAGGGGGCCACTAAAAGACTTTTGCAGGCATAAAAAAAGGCTTTTTGGTGAGAATTTTGGCACCTATCTCCACTCCAAATTTGGAGCGGTGGTCAAAAGAGAATATATAGCCCACGCTCTGAATAATCACCTCAAATTTTTTCATGATTTTTGGAGCTACCAGTGGTGAGATATGATTTTTTGAGTGGACCCCAGTCTGCCCACTTTTCTCACAAGTAGCCCATAGTCTTCTCTCACCTCTTTCCACACTTCTACACACACACACACACACACACATTCCTCTCAATCCCTCACTCAAACCTGCACCTTCAATGGTTTCTCTCACCTTCTTCACCATTAACCTCCCCTCTTACTTCCATAGCTCTCATATGAGCTCTCCATGTACATACACCATCTCTATGCCTCTCTTTATTATCTCCAAAGTACAATTCCATCTTAACCCTTATATATATACATAAAATCATCATGTGTACCATGCTTAACCTCTGCAAATCAAGAGATCTCATCAATGGAATTACCATTTTCATCGTGATAATAAACCTTGGCGGCGGTGGCGTAAAGAAGAGAAGACGAAGAAGAAGATCGATAGTCATTTTGAGAACCTACACAAGTAAGTCCAAAACTTCTTCAAGCTTCACCATCACGAGGATTTGCTCACTTCATTCAACCATCTTACTTCAACCATCCACCCCATTTAACATTAACTTTCTAGTGATTACTAACGACTAACATACTAACACAAAATAGCATTGACCTAACCATAAAAGACACCTCACCTCAAGACATGTGTATAGTAACACTCTCTCTCTCTCTCTCTCTCTCTCTCTCTCTCTCTCTCTCTCTCTCTCTCTCTCTCCTTACTTACTTTCACCTTATCTACCATCAATAATGCTCTCTTTTGAGCCCACACCCATGACTCAAGCAGACAAAGAAGGCCCGCAATGTTTTGATATTCAAAAAAATCATAATCCTAATTTGTTAGCTTGTAAATTAGGATGTCCAATAATCTTTATGAGGGGTCTCCAACCTATAAATAGATCCCTCTCCTTCTTGTAAAACAACCTCCAATATCTCACATAGCACCCCAACACTCTATGCGTGAGGAGAGACTTAGGTGTAGCAACCACTTGTGAGCTTCACTCTTGGTGTGAGAGAAGCCTTCAAGCTACACATTGTAAGTGAGAGAGCGTGAGTTCCACAAATCTCAAAACCACTATTGTATATGCTCCTTCATCATCAATAAATTGAGGTTTGGTGCATCAAAGGCGTGATTCGACGTTCAAATCTTCGTCCTTCCATTTGTGCAATACGGTTTGGTGAATTCAAGGTGACTTGTGTATTTTGAGTTTTTATCGGTTGATCTTGATTTTAGAAAGTGTTTTAGTGTGTTTTTCATTGCCATTTTTTTGTCCATTGTAAGAGGGTATTGTGGTGAGAGGTCTCCCACACCCTAAGATAGTGTGTGTGTGTTTTGGCAATGTTTAGCAATCACTAAGCATTGAGTGAGTTTCGTACAAGTTCTATGATAGCATCATAACGAACCATCTCCATTTGCAAGTCACAAATAAGGTATTACGCAAGATCCTTTCCTCTCTCTCTTCCCTTTTCTCTAGCTCTCTCTGGTCCATTTCATGTGTGTCTTGGTGTGAGGTTGCTTGTGTGTGTTGTGTGGTGCATCTTCTTGGTTGTGCCAAAATCTCTCTTGTGTCCTAGTTCGCATACCATAACTAGGTGGTGCCCCTATCTTGTTTGGGTTTGGTTGTGGGTTTGTTGTTGTGTTGTGCTTGTGGTTGCCCCAGCCCCAATTGAGCAGCACGGGAGCCTTGAGGGGTGTTTAGAGGTCGCCTCTCTTGTTGCCCGCCCCGGACCGCCTCAATAGCTTACTTCAAAAGGTCTCAATTTTGATGAAATGAAGGCCCATTATCATGGGATGCTCTCATCACAGCCACCATAAGTAATTTTGCACCCAATGGCAAGTTATATTTCAGTAGTGTTGCTTGTGTGTTGCTCATTGAAGTGATTCAACGTCAATCTCTTGATGCAAGTGGGCATGGTGATGCATATGTGGCTGGTGGAATTCGTGACAAAAGGAAATTTCAAAGGCAACGTGGTTGTAGCCGCGGTCATTCACAGGATCTCAAGCAAGGTCGTAGCAAGAGTCGTGGCAAAGACATGCGAAATGTAGAGTGTTACTACTGCCATAAAAAGGGACACTTGAAGAAAGACTGTCACATAATGCAGCGTGATAAGGGCAAGGAGAAAGAAAAGTCTAACAAACCTAAAAGCAGTGTGAAGTTTGAAGAACTTAATGTGGTTGAGTCTCCAGCCATTGAAAAAGTTTCTGAAGTGTCAAATGATGTGTTGATTTTCACATCGGATTTGAGTCCTAATCCATTGCTAGCTCATGATGAGTGTTATGTGCAGAATTGGATTGTGGACTCAAGTGCTAGCTTTCGTGTGACTCCTCACAAGGAGCGTTTGCTACATATACTACCATGCATGGCACGATGAAGCTAGGAAATTCTTATGAGCTTGAAATCTACAGTGTGGGCAACATCAAGTTTTCTATGCATAATGGCACTGAATTTATTGTATGTAATGTCAAACGTGTATCCAAATTGACAAAGAGTTTGATGTTAGTTGGACAACTAGATGATTTGGTTTACATTGTACTCACTTTATGTCTCTTCTGTGAAAGAGAATTCTATTTGTGTAGCTGAGTTGTCGTCTACAGAGTTGTGGCATAGCCGACTAGGACATATGAGTCAAAAGGGAATGAAAGTCTTGCACCATTCTGGTTATATCCCTGTGTTAGATTACTCTAACTTTTCTTTATGTGAGCATTGTATCTGTGGCAAACAAACTAGGTTGATATCAACACGTTTGGACAAAGGGTTAGGGAGTCCTCTAGATCTCATACATAGCAACTTGTGCGGACCTATGCCAATCAAGTCTCTAGGGGGAGCGTTATACTTCCTAGCATTCATAGACAACTCTACTAGAAAGGTGTTTGTTTACCTCTTAAAGCATAAGAGCAACGCCTTTGGTGTCTTTGAGAAGTTCTTAGCATTGGTCAAGAACCAATTGGGTAGAAAGCTTAAATCTTTGCACAGTGACAATGGAGGCAAGTACATTTCCTCTTAGTTCAAGGGATTTTGCAAAAAAAGAGGCATTAGAAGGCAGTTTAACTCTCCTTACACACCCATCCAAAATGGTGTGGCTGAGAGGATGAATACAACCATTCAGGAACGGGTCACTTCTATGTTGTCTACGGCTAACTTACCTCAAGAATTTTGGGGAGAAGTTTTTATAAGATGGCTGCTTACTTGATCAATCGGTCACCTAGTACACCACTAAAGTTCAAGGTTCCACAGGAGATGTAGACGGGCAAAGAGCCCACTTATGAGATTACGTGTATTTGGGTGTGAGGCATTCTTACATGAGCCAAAACCACTTAGACAAAAGTTGGACCCCAAATCACATAAGTGCATCTTCATTGGATATGGTGTAGATGGAGAGATGGGATATCATCTCTAGCACCCAGAATCTAAGAAGGTCATATGCAGCTCACAGGTGATATTCAACGAGTCCAAGATGCACAAAATTCCAGTGAAAGACATTGAGTATCACAAAGTGCGGATTGAGGATGTCTTCTCACTGCCAGTTACACAGAATGTTTGACATGCTAGTGATGTACCTTCCACTAGTACACACACACATGATGCTGGAGAGAGAGGGAGAGAGAGAGAAATCTAGTAATCAGGCACTTTGGAGATCTACTCATACATCTCAGGCACCTGAGCATTTTGAGCCAGGATTAGGCTACTTACTAGTCATCACTGTTTGCGGTGAACCCAACTTGCTACAAAGAGGCCATTCAAATGGACGATAGCATGAAGTGGGAAGAGGCTATGCAATTTGAGTACAACTCAATTTCAGTTAATGAAACTTGGGAATTGACCGAGTTACCTATGGGTAAACAGGAATTGCCATGCAAATGGGTGTACAAGAGAAGTATATCACAAATGACCCCGAGCCTAAGTATAAGGCAAGATTGGTTGCTAAAGGGTTCAAGCAAACGAAAGATGTGTATTTTGATGAAATCTTTTCTTGAGTGGTCAAGATGACTACATTGCATCTTGTGCTTGGACTATTAGCCATTGAGGACTTGGAAATGGTCCAAATGGCTGCAAAGACAATGTTTCTTCATGGGGATCTTGAAGAGGATGTTTACATGAAACAGCCAGAGGGTTTTGTGATAAAGCCTGAGAAGCCAACACGGGCAGAACTGGTTTGTAGACTCAAGAAAGCTGTGCGTGGGTTAAAGAAAGTCTCAAGGCAATGGTACATCAAGTTTGATAAGTACATTCAATCCCAGGGTTACATACGGAGCCAAGAGGATCACTGCTTGTACACAAAGACGATAAACAATGGTTTCCTCATCATTCTCATTTTGTACATGGATGATATGCTCATAGCGGGAAGTCAAAAGATGAGATTGCACTTCTCAAGGATGCCTTAAACAAACAGTTTGCTATGAAAGATTTGGGTGATGCAAATCACTTTCTTGGTATGCATATAAAGAGAGATGGCAAACGTGGTATACTTGAACTTTTGCAGGAAGAGTATATTCACAAGGTCTTGCAACGTTTTAATCTACAAGGGGGGAAAGCATTGAGTACCCCTATGGCTGCATACAAAAAACTTAGCAAGCATGATTATCCCAAATCAGATGTTGAGAAGGCAAAGATGGCAAAGGTGTCATATTCTTCGGCAGTTGGCAATCTTATGTTTGCCATGGTTAGCATACGGCTAGACATTGCACATGTAGTGGGAGTGCTCAGCAGGTTTATGGTAAATCCAAGCAAAAAGTATTGGGAAGAAATGAAGCACATCTTGAGATGTGTCAAGGGCTCAGTTGGCAAGTGCTTACGCTTTGGGAACAGTGATGCATCCATAGTTGGATACACTAATTCAAATTATGTGGTTGTGTGGACACTAGGTGATCCACATCTAGCTACATTTTCTTGTTTGCTGGAGCTGCAGTTTCTTGGAGGTCATGTATCCAGAATTGCACTTTGTCTTCTAGCATTACATTCTTTAGCCACTTGGTCCACATTCGCCTTCAAGTGGGAGATTGTTGGGCTTCAGGCTCGTAGCCAGTTATGGCCAGGCGGGCGACCGCCCACTTATTCTTTGTCCTTATAGATAATAAGGAGTGTGAGAGCTATGCTTTCTCAAGCTCCACCAAAGGTCTGTGTATTGTGTTCTTCCCTTCCCCTTTTCTCCTTCCCTGTCTTGCACACTCCGCAAGAATTTCCATTTGTAGCATTAAGTACAATCTTTCCAACTCCCTGAACCGGATAAGAGGAATTGTTGGCACAAGTGATAGTATTCCCATGAGGGACATACTCAAGAGAGGTAACAAAATCACAATGTGAGGTAATGTGCTTTGTAGCACCACTGTTAAAATACCACACATGTGAATTTTCAGCAACAACTGACATGCATGCGTCATGGACAACACAATCATAGATACACTCTCCACTAAAACCCCATTTTGCATCTACATCAACATCACAATCTCCTTTCACAAAAGACTCTACAATAGTGTTAGCGGGTTGCCGTGAGACGGATGTCTACAGCATAGCTCTTTTGTACTAACATAATGTCAATATGCAAGCAAATGACTCGGGATGGGGCACGGAGACTTAATGAGAGTGTCAATCTCACCAAAGTGAACTAAGAGGGCTACTCAATCTACTACAAAAGAAAATCAACCACTTTCTAGTCAGACAATCAGTATGCGTCCAATCTCACCGCTCTAGGTCATCACGCCTTTTCGGCATCCAAATGAGTTTGGAATGCAATGAAACTTAAGGAGAGGTATCACAACACGTAAGGGCTCAATCCAACCAAGTTCTATCACCATCAGGGAAGGTACATAAATCAAGGTCCATCACAAAAAATGTGCAGAAAACTGAAACAGAAGTACTTGGAAAGTCCTCCTTTAGCATAGAAACACTTATCCATGGTTTTTTTTTATATAAAAAAAACCATTTTAACCTTCAAATCAATGCATTTAGCTCACAAACAAAGCATCCCAAACCACAGCAGAATTGAAAATGATTACACTTAGATTGTAGAGCAAGAGACGAGGAATGCATTGTGCTGTTCGAAAGTGAATTCTGATTACCAGTCCAACAAAAAAGAGGAGTACAATTTGTAGCAGTAAGAGGCTCCCACAGTGCACGTTTTTTGAATCTTTAAGCTAATGATAATTCTTCTCTCCAAACTAAGGGTTTTGACTTTTAAAAGTTAAGGGAGATTTCCCACGGCCATCCAGCCTCTTACAAGGGTGTAGACTCAGAGAGGTAGAGAGGGTATTGCCTAATAACATCATAATTACAAATCATCATAGGCTGAAATACATGCTTTCTTCGAAAAATCAAGTAGTGTTTACAGGGTTTGGTGTGCATACACCTGTATCCACCAAACATTCCCCACTTCCTATTCATTGCGCGTCCTCATGCAAGCCGTCTCTGAGTGAGTCTACTACCTTCTCTTGAGCGTTGTAGTGAGATTTCTAAATTTCTGAGCTCTTGCTTCAATCTCGACTTTGGTGGCCAGCTCTATGAAGGGATTATTACTGAGGGTACTTTGGTAGGCGATGTGGCGGGCTAGCAGATGTTTTGTCATTGGATTGAATATGGAAGAGTCCACTTCAAAGAAGCATGTCATGAAAGCCTCTTTGAAGGTCTGCATGTAATGAGAGAACAGAAACATGACTCTTGCATATAATCCCATGATGAAATTCCTGCTTAGGATTTCCGTCTCCATATTCCATCAAATGCCTCGTGTACCTTTGACAAAGATTTACCAGGGATGTGTTGTTGCGTCGATATCACTGAAAGCTGTAATGCATGTGATGAGCATCGGAAATCTTTACAAGCATCTGACAAGCGAGATCTAGAATCTCCTTCATCATGTTGATCACCCCTTTTAGAGTTTGAACCATGTACTGATCGGATGGTGGGTTGTTATTGAGAGGCTTTGTGATTACTGGGTAGTTTAGCACTATCGGTCTTTTGCTTTGCCAAATATAAAAACTGTCCTAGGATCGCCGTCTATTGATGGGATAATAAGTGGGGTCGATCTTGAGATGTTGGGGAGCATTCCTATAATAGGTTTCATCGGTTGGACTCTGATCAAACCATTTTTTCCGTCAGAGGGATTGATTATCTATGATTGTCTGAATCTGAAGTGTCGTAATAGGAACCTCCCTGTAGTCCCCTCTGCTGTTTGGTTCAAGTTCGGGGAGCATCTCTTGTTGCCATAATTTAACCTCTTGCCGCATTAGTGGCATGGCGATCATCTCATGCCCAAGATTCTTTACTACCTCATCTGGAGTAATCATGAGGAGGGCAGCCATTCCAGCACCTTCACTTCATACTACATATAAGCTTTGTGCGAAGGGTCCTTTACTTCTAAGATCCAGCACTAAATTTCATCCTTTGCCGACTCTAAGGTGGATGTCGTAGCTGGATCTGCAGATTCATGTGTTCCCTTTTCCATGATGATAGTGGGAACTTCTGTTTGATGAGCTTCAAATGTGGACTGTTCAAATCCTCCTTCTTGCTCAAATTCCCCTAGGGCCTGCTGATACTTTATCTGATTTTCTCTCAGAGTTGCTAGATCCCCTCTTGCCTCAGCCAACTGTCTTTTTAATTCATCCTTGGCTTGTTGTAGGGCCCATGTCCTGCCGCCATGATCCATCTGTCATATTTTTCTTGATTTAGGGCTTCTTTCAATTTTTTGATTTTTTTATTTAAGGAGGCAGATCTTGCAGTCGTCATTGAGGAGGAGGGGGTCTCTTGTATGACCAAAAGATGAGTTAGAGATCTACTCACCACAGCATACGAGCTTTGCAGCTTCTCATTCTGTTCTCTTTCTTTGGTTAGACCCTCCTCAAGACGTTGCTGCTCGACCTACAATGCAGATTTCACCTTGTTAAATTGTTGCGCCTCCTTGTAATAGTAGGCTGCATTCTCTAGCTCTCTTTGCAACTCCGATTGTACCTGGAGTTGTGCCTTCTCTAGTGTCTCTATTTTTTGCTTTAGCTGCAAGGACTGTGCTGCCGTCTTAGATGCTTCTTTCTTTGTATCTTCTAACTCCAGCTCTTGTAGATTTTAAAGAGCCCTTTGACATTGAAACTGCAGTTTGATCTGCTCTAAGTGAGCATCAATGTCAAAGGACTTGACTATCTCTGCGCCTTCCTCCATTCCCGCTTGTGATCGTGGCGATCTTGGCTTATGCTGGCCTTTTTGAGCCTGATTCGATTGTTCATCTTCCTCAATTTTCTTTTCCCTTCGTCTCTGATATTCTAGAGCAGTGGAGGTTGTAGTGGACTCCATTTCTTGATCTGCTTTTAATCTTGCCTACTTTTCCTCCGCTCCTTTCTCTGGCAAGTTTTTAGTTTTATATTCCCCTGTTTCTACAGTTTATGGAGGTGTCCCAATGTCCTTGGGTGAACCAAATTCTTGACCTTGCTCGTCCTGTATATCTTAATATTCCTCCCCTTGCAATTTAATTTCCTCTCTTTTGATTTGGTTAGTGTTGTCAGAGGATTCTAGATCATCGACGCGTGGCTTCTTCGATTCTTCTTTTTCTCTCAGCTCCATCTTTCGCTTGAGTTCATTGTGAATTTGCTCCCACATGGTGCTAGCAATCTCCCATTTTTCTTCAGCTTCCTGCCTCTTCTACTGCTTGATCCTTTCTAAAGCAGTTGTTTGCCTGCATAGCAGTGGAATATTTTCTGCATCTTCCTCCTCTTTCTCGTCATCGGCTTCTGTTCCTTGGGTTTATTTTTCATCATGTTTTTGTTGGCGGAGCCTTTCCCTCAATGTCGGAGCTTCTTCCATTGTTCTCTTGGCATGTGTAATGGGAATAGCTTCTGCCACATGCACAACTTTCTTTTGCAAGCGTGTATATCCAAGCGTGTGTTGGTTGTCATGCTCCTCCTCTGAAGATTGGTACTCGGAACGAGTGTCTCTCTGTTGGGACCCCACTTCTTGGCTTCTTTGAGCATCTGACTCTGTCTTTTCATAGCCAGAATCTTTTAAAGGTGCGCTTTGCCTTGTCTGCTTAACCTCTGGTCTTGTCCTTGTGGAGGGTCCTGTCACGGGTTTTATAGCTCTTTTAGATTTGTGGATCAGATCTATTTGCGCTTCGGCAGGCGGTAGATCCTCGATCATCCGCACTGCCTGATAGGCAATACGTGTCAGCATTGGTCCCCTGTTTATGTAAGCTTTACTTCTTTGACTCCCTTTCAGGTGTTCTTCCACAATAGTGTCAAGAAGATAGTTGCTAAAATTGCAACTGACCACTCTGCCTTCAGTCAAGCCCATTGCCATTACCACGGCCATGTGCAGCAAAGGTTCGGTATATCTCGGCAGCTTTTGTACCTTGAAATGCTATGATATAAGGTGCAATGGCAGCTCAATTTCTGAGTATATCAGGTCTTTTTACGTTAGCTTGTGGCCTGGTTACTTCAAGAAGGCTTTATCATTGTCTATTGCCTTCGTCTTTTGCAAGAGATTGTGCATCACTTGCGGCAGGTGGAGGGCTTCATTGATAATTTACGTTGTGATCTTTACCTTGATGACTACCCCATCTTTGTCGGTTAGAGTTGCTTCACCATTGTACTGAATGGAACTTATGAGCTCATGAGCTCGTATGAATTCCATTCCCCAAGGAGGCAATCGTAAGAAGCTATCTAATTGTAGCCACCTGCCCCCTACTTGCACTTCTGGCTTTTGATGCAATGTCCACATTTCCCGTGGAAAGATTGTGGCCTTGACTATTTCTCCATCTGCTGCCTAAAACCTTCCGATGAAGATGTTAGCCGGAATGGCTTCAAGTATTTGTTCAGTGATGTGAGCTTTCTCATTTGAGGAGATATCGGTTATCTCATAGGGTGCAGCATTCCATTCCCTTTGTGCTTTCCTTCGAGGCATCCTGCGGTCAATTATAGCATTGAAAATAGGTTTTAGCCGTTGATCGAAACTGTTGGAAAGTGTAACTTTGGTAAAAAAATGAGGATAACTTTGTCAAAACTACTCCAAATTTGACCAAATTTCACCAGTGCATCTAGAATTACTATAGGCACAAGGAGGTAATGTAACAGATTAATTTTGGCAGAAAGGAACATGGATCGTGATCCATGTTGGGAAGAATTTTGGAATACTAACTTGGGGAAGTTGTTCCTGGGCTTATGGGGATGCTACTGAGCCATTTTCTCGGGATTTAGGGTTGAAGGTACATGGATCGCAATCCGCAACATTTTGGAAATCTGATGATACCATCTGGTAGGGTTCATCCAAATGATGCCTTGGTCCAAAAAAATTGGGATTTGGATCAATGGTTTGACACTTGGGCTAAATTTTGGAAACCTTTTGGAGACTTGAGGTTTTTGGCGTTTTGGAGTGGATTTTGGGATTCAAATGGCTTGAAACTTCATGGCTTGGCTTTCTTAAACATACTGAATCAGATGGCATGGTTTTCACTTTTATTGGGCAAAAAGGTACATGGATCCCAATCCATGTTGGACAAAATTTTTATACAGTTCTTGTGCCCATATGTTCCTATAGGTTTTCCTAGTACACTGGTGAAATATTTCCAACTTTGGACATGTTTTTCATTAGTTTGGCCCATTTTCTAGTTTATGGCCATGTTTTTTCCGTTTTGACCATATCTATTTCTGGCAACCATTGTTGGACTCATGTTTTGCGTGAGATCTATCATTGTCTTAATTTCTGATGATTTAGGTCTATAGTTCATAGCTTTGCCTGGGTCCCTGGAAAATTCTACCAGACATTGAATCCATTTGAGAAGACAAATTGAATCCTGCAATTTTCACCATTTTGCAAGTAAACCTTTGCTTAGTTTTGATCCTACCAACATCCTTAGGTTACATTTGCTTGTTGATAGGCTCCGAGGAGAGTATGAAGTCTCCCAATTGACTTTAGCAGTAATTTGAAAACTTGTCATGACTCTGTCTTTAGCCTTTCTTTATAGGTCTTGTTGGCATCCCAGCATTTGACCTCTCATGAGTTTTTCTCTGGGATCCCACCTTTTTTGTTACCACCATATACATGTGGTAGTGATGTGTGTGAACACACTAGGACCGCCGGGGCATTTTTTCCCTCTTTAGGAGTTTTTTTCCGCCGAGCATTGTATATACGCCCATCACTCTAGGGCTATCCATCTTTCCATTGCACATTAAGTAACTCACTCTCTATTGTGTGCCTTGAGCTTCCTTTGTCCTCTACAAGCTGTGTGCGTTTCTCTGAAACCCTAATTCCAACAATTGGTATCAGAGCAGGTTGTGTCCTCCCCGGCTTAGTTGCCAGCTCACTTTCTTTGACTTTAGTGAGCTTTCGAAAGCCTTTGCAGGTCAACAAAAATTTCAGGATAGCTCATAGAGCTTAGTCTGCTCAGATTTTTTATTCGGGTTCATTTCGGCCTCCGTTTCCACTACAGGTAGGTCTGCACAGGCAGTTTCGTCATTTTGTGCAGAATTTTTTTCAGTGTCGTTTTCTGCATAACAGGTGCCTTACAGTCTTCTACGGTTTGTGCTAAATAGCACGTGTTGTTCCCGCTCCGTTTCTTCTATTTTCAGGCAGTTTTCACATCAGGTGCAGCATTTACCATGGATGACAACAACACAGATGTGTTCAAGATGTTTGCTGCTGAGGACATGTTGGATGGGGACAATTACCCTATGTGGGCTTATATGATGCAACATGTTCTTGTGTCAAAGGCCATCTGGAATATTGTGCAGGAAATTGATGTACGTCCTGGTTTTGAGGATGCAAGCGATGTTGAGGATGTTGCACGTCTTGCTGCTATTAGAGTTATTTTTCCTACGGCAGAACAATCTCGTTGGGATGTCAAGGATGCATAGGCTCATGCATTGATTGCGTTGTCTGTGAAGCGCACCATTGTTCCTCACATTCGTTCAGCAAAATCTGCAAAACAGGCTTGGGATATTCTAGCAGGTCTTTATGCAAGCCGCAATGAGGCTAAAATTGATTTTCTACGTAAAGAGCTGGAGTCAAAGATTATGCATGAGGAAAATGATATGGACACTTTCCTTTCTCGTGTCAAGGATATCAATGAGCAACTTATTTCTGCAGGTGAAGTCATTTCAGACAGTTCCCTTGTGCAGACTGTTCTTGATGCCTTACTAGATTCGTACCAGACTTTTGCTAGTACTTGGAGACTGATGACCCAAGGAAATCCTGAAGTTGTCAAGTTTGATACATTATGAACATTGTTGTTGCAAGAGTCACTTTCCAAAAAAAACAGAACTAGGCAGCATGCAGTTGAACAGGCTTTTATTGCTTCTCAAAGAAAGGGTGGTAGCAGCAATGCGGCCACTTCTTATGGTTCTGCTGCGAGTGGCAAAACTTATGTTCCTAATGCTTCTGCCGGCAGCAATTCGTCTGAAAATTCTGGTGATAAGGGCAAAAAGAATATGCCTTTCCATTATTGTAAGGATAATGATCACTTGATCAAGTCGTGTCCTAAGTTGAAGGTCAAAGAGGCTAAGAAGAAAGAGGGTGGTTCCACTGCAAATGCTGGTTCCACTACAAATGCAGCCATTGTTGAGTCTTCTATGAAAGGAGACTATGTTGATGATGTTGATACAGAATGGGCTTTTAGCGCATAGTGCACTTACAATCCTATTGTTCATGATGCATGCTTGTCAGTTGCTACAGATTCACATGTGTGGTATTTCGCTAGTGGTGCTACAAAGCACATTACCTCACATCGTGAATTGTTTACCTCTCTCGAGTCTGTCTCTCATGGGAATTTAGTCAGTTGTTCCAACAATGCCTCTTATCCGGTTCAGGGAGTTGGAAAGATTGTGCTTACTGCTGCAAATGGCAGTTCCTTCACACGTGTTGATGCACTTTATGTACCTGGGATCAAGAAGAATCTCTAGTTTGAAGATTTTGCACTTGCTAGACTTGGACTTGTAGTCAAATACTTTGTATGACAAGTGTGGACAAAATTTTGCAAATGATGTTGCAGATTCGAGGGCTATTTCAAATGCAAAACTTTGGCATGCACGTTTTGGTCATCTAAATTTTTCTAGTTTGCTGCGTTTTCAGAAATCTGATATGGTTTCTTCTTTGCCCCCTCTTGAAGCACCTGTCAAACATGTTTGTGAAGGTTGTATTTTGGGTAAGATGCAGTGTTCTAAGTTTCCAAAGGATGGTTCAGTTTGGGCCACGTGCAGGTTGTAGCTTGTGCATAGTGATGTTTGTGGGCCCATGCAAACTCTGTCCTTGGGCAATTACCTGTACTTCATGACTTTCATTGATGATTACTCCAGGCATGCATGGGTATTTCCGCTTAAAGCGAAGTCCAAAGTTTTTATGTGCTCCGAACAATTTTTGGCTATGGCTGAAAATGTCTCAAAATGTACTATGGGCACCCTCCATTCCGATCGAGGGGGGGAGTATATGTCTCATGAATTTAATGCTTTTCTGGCTAGTCATGGGATAAAACACCAATTTACAGTGCCTTATACACCTCAACAAAATGGTGTTGCTGAGAGAAAAAACAGGTCACTTACGGAAATGGCACGATGTATGGTCAAAAGTCAAGCTTTGCCGCATTCTTCTTGGCTTGAGGCCATCATGTGTGCCACTTATGTACTTAACAGGTTTCCTACAAAAGATTTGCAGCCTATTACTCCATATGAAGCATGGCATGATAGAAAGCCTTCTATTGAGCACATGCGTGTTTTTGGCTGTTTGGCATATGCTTTGGTGCCACAAACACATCGCAAAAAATTGGATGATAAGGTTGTCAAATGTATTTTTGTTGGCTATAGTGCTGAAAGAAAAGGTTATAGGTTATATCATCCACAAACAAAGCGTATTCTGGTTTCACGGGATGTAGTGTTTGTGGATGATTATGTTCAGCCCTTGATGTCATGTACTAGAGATAGTAATGTAAGCTCACAGGACATTTATGACACTTTGTTGCCTTTTTTCAATGGTGGAAATATGAATGTAAGTTCCAATGAGGCAAATGTACAGCCTATGGGGTTCTCTGAAAATGTTTTAGATCAGCCTATTACTGATGCAGATGTACATGATGTACTTGATGAGGAAAGGGCTGAAAATGAGCAGGCTAGAGGTATGCCAAAATGGCTGGTGCACACTTTGCATGACAGTAAATTGGATTCACCTTTGTCTAGTCGTACTCGTTCAGTCTCTCGCCATGCATCTTATGCATCATATTGTTATGCTTTGGCTGTGTCTAGCTTACATGATGTTGAGGAGCCTCTATCTTTTGATGAAGCACAAAATTCAAAAAATTGGATGGTTGCCATGCAATCAGAATATGATGCACTTATAGAAAATGACACATGGACTTTATGTGATTTGCCTCCTCCAAAGAGGCCATTGGTATGAAGTGGGTTTACAAGTTGAAATGCAAGCCAGATGGTGAGATTGATCGCCATAAGGGTCGATTTGTTACAAAGGGTTATGCACAACAAAAAGGCATAGATTATGAAGAGACTTTTGCTCCTACTTGTGGTATGACTACTGTGCATTTTCTATGTGCATTGGCAGCTCATTTTGGTTGGGATGTACATCAATCAGACATTGTTATTGCTTTCTTGAATGGTGACATATTTGAGGAAGTTTATGTAACGCAGCCTCACAGTTTTGTCATAAAAGGACAAGAGGACAAAGTGTGCAGATGTAAGAAGGCTTTGTATGGGTTGAAGCAATCTCCTCGTGCTTGGTATGAGAAAGCTGACACTCATTTGGTTAAACGAGGCTTTCATAAGAGTCCAACAGAAAGCACATTGTATGTAAAGCGTGAGGGTGATGTACTTCTCATTGTGGTTCTTTCTGTCGATGATTTGCTGATCACTGGACCAAATGAGAGACATATTGCTAAATTTAAGGCTGATTTGAATGCTACTTTCAAGATGAAAGATTTGGGGCTGGTGCATCATTACTTGGGTATATAGTTTAAGCAGTGTGATGGTGGTATTGCCTTGTGTCAGAAAAGTTACATAGAGACATTGCTATGTAAGTTTGGACTTGAGGATTGCAAACCTATTGCCACTCCCATGGAAACAGGTTTGAAGTTGAGTCTACATGATGCTGGTGATCCTGCTGATGTCACTCTTTACCAAATTGCTGTTGGATGCCTTATTTATGTATGCAACAGGAGGCGAGATATTCAGTTTGCAGTCTCACAGGTCAGCAGATTTATGCATAGCCCAGGGTCTAAGCATTGGCAGGCTGTCAAGAGGATTTTCCACTACCTTAGTGGAACTTTACATCTTGGCTTGTTTTATCCCAAGGGGGGATCATTGCCGCCAGACTTGCATGCTTTTTTGGATTCAGATTGGGCTGGTTTTTTTGACATGCGAGTGTCCACAAGTGGTTTTTGTTTCATGCTTGGCAGTTCATGTATATCATGGTTGAGCAAGAAGCAACCTACTGTGGTCACTTCGAGTTGTGAGGCTGAGTTCAGGGCAGTCTTCACAGCTACGGTTGAGTGTGTATGGCTTAGACGCCTTATGGATGATTTGGGTGTTGGATAGGACATTACCAACACTATCTACACTGACAGTCATAGCGCATCGGCAGTTGCGAGGAACCCACTTTTTTCATGCTTGCACAAAGCACATTGAGGTGCATTACCACTACGTCAGGGAGAGGCTCTCAGCAGGAGAGATCAGCTTGGCTTATGTGCCAACACAGGACAACCTTGCAGATCTTTTCACAAAGGCATTGTCTCATGAGAATCTTGAAGCTTTCTGCAAAGTTTTGGGCTTACTCCCCTTTGTGGACTGATCATGTCCTCAGGCCATGGAACTTCCCTTTACTCATGTGCCAGTTCTCATTCACCACATCACTCCAGGGAGGTTTGTTACCATATACATGTGGTAGTGATGTGTGTGAACACACTAGGACTGCCGGGGCATTTTTTTCCTCTTTGAGAGGTTTTTTCCCCCGAGCATTGTATATACGCCCATCACTCTAGGGCTATCCATATTTCCATTGCACACTAAGTAACTCGCTCTCTATTGTGTGCCTTGAGCTTCCTTCGTCTTCTCCAAGCTGTGTGCATTTCTTTGCAACCCTAATTCCAACATTTTTATGACCAAAAGACCATTTGCAAACTGAAAGTAGAAATCCATGAGGTTTTGATGATCTTAATAACACTTTTTGTGATCATTTTGCAACACCAGTACTATTTGTACATTGTCCAGCTAGTGATCCACTTTTACCCTGATTTTGGCAAAAGGAACATGGATCGCGATCCATGTTGGAATGCATTTTGAAAAACCAGCCATAGGAGTTTGTTCCTGACCCTCTATGGTTGCTCCTGTAGAAATTTCTATGATTTTAGGGTTTGGGGAACATGGATCGCGATCCATGTTCCACCACTTTACTCTGTTGTTTTTACCCTGCCTGATTCTGTCAGCTATTTGGGGTCTTCTTGTGAAATATTTTTGGTTTTTGATGGGTTTTGGACTTCCCCATTGGCCCTATTAGTTTGCCGATTTTGTGACTTTATACTGCTCTGATCTGTTGTTTTGGCATTGTTGATGAAGTATGGGACATACACACATGCTCTTGCAAGGTTAATGATCATACCTGTCAAATCTGATGTAGTAAGATCCACGAAGTGGTCGCAGCGGGCAGAAACAACTCTGAAAATTCTATGCTCATGTGGCTCTCTCTCTCTCTCTCTCTCTCTCTCTCTCTCTCTCTCTCTCTCTCTCTCTCTCTCTCTCTCTCTCTCAATGCAAATGAGCTTATGTTTCCCCATTAGACTATATGTTCCTAGTCTACCTGGAATGCCCCATTTATACTTACCTCCATTGATCATATCTCATTGTTCATATCACCTGTGGTTCAAACCGTTCGTCATTCTGACACTCGGTTGACAAATGGCATTCGATTTGCAGTTTTGATCCTTCAGAAGTTGGCTCAAAATTCAGCTTGTGTCGAATCTTTCCATATTTGCCATGTTCGAAGTCCTTGCTTTGAAGTTTTGGCGTTTTTTTTCAAAAGTCAATTCCGACTTTCTTGGCTTGACTTATCAATTTTTTGTTGATTATCCGTCGTTTTTTGCTTTTTTGTAAACAAAAATTATTTACAATGATTATTAGTCAGCCAAAATTAGTGTAACAACCCCTACATACATACACATTCTTCTGGTATTGGATGGTGACGGTATGGCTCATGAATATGCCAATTAAGAGTTTGTAAGGCTCTGAAAAACATGTTTTTTAAAGAAAAAGAAAGGAGAGGAAAAGAAAAGAAGTAAGATGATAATAATAATATATACAAATAATAATCCTGCCGCCTTTTCCCCCCTTCCTAGAGTGAGTCGTCCTCGACGAACATGTGTCAGAGTGAATGGGAATAAAGCGCATGCCTATGCATAGTCGTATAGTGTGGCTCTATGATGTTGATGGAGGATATGCATGCGGAAACAAAATGTGTTGCAAGAGAGAGGTGCTGAACAATATGTTTAGTGGATGTTGGTGGCCAGGTTTCCTTGAAGCTGCGTGGTCCAAACAGTAGTAATTGGAGAAGACGTGCTCTGTGTTTGACTGTGACATGCGAAAGTTTTCATGCTGATGGTTCTGTTGCTTTTTGGCTTTGTTGGGGTCGCCACTGAAATTGCTTGGGTTTGGATTCTTTAGAAGAGGCATCATGTGAGCGAGTTTGTTTTGGTTGCCATACCCACTTGACAATGTTTGGTTGTCGAAAGTAGTGTCCCATTGGTTTAGGTCGTGTGACAAAAGCGGTACGCAAGTTGTTGAGGTTTGATTTCTATGTAGGCAATGTAGGTCGTTTTGGTATCCACAATTGCTTAGGATTGGTTTGCATGATGGATTTTTTAACCCAAATTCTCTTGACCCACTATTGTGGAATATCGCTGAGCTGGTGCATGTGGCGATGGAGAGGTTCCCATACATGGTTTGTTTGTACGAATGGCGTGGAGAAAGATTGTCCCTCGTGTTCGATGAGTAAGGTATTGTCCTCCCAGTTTGGCGTGGTTTGATAAGTGCGCATCCACGGTACTCCTAGAATAACTGCTTCGTTAAGATGTTGATCGTCGACCACATGAAATTGATGCAGATAAACTGTTCCAGCAAACGTGATTGGTAAATTTATGTGGCGCAGACTGTCCATAGTGCCTTTGTTTGCGACTTTGAACCCCATAGTGTTTGGCATTAGAAGTTCCCGCGTGATTTTTCTGAAAGTGGAGTAGTTAACCACATTAGCTCTGGCCCCTGTGTCCACTAAGGCTCTCTCGATGGTGCCATCTACAAGTTCTAAATTAATTCGTAGATCCATTCCTCCTAACCATGTAGATGTCGTTTGTATGGATGCTATCGGAGCAGTCTCAATAGCAACATTCTGTTGTGCTTTCCTCTAGAAGTTTACTTTCTCTTAGCACTTTAATATTCTGAGTGTGGCTTCCTGATGTGCTTGTTCCCGAATGTCCTGTGCTTGACGTCTGTGCTGAGCTGCTACATGTATTGTTGCGTTTCTTCTAGTGTCAGCGGAAGAAGATATTTCTTTAATCTATAGCCACTCATCCAATTAGGTATCTTCTCTCCTGCTAATGCTGCAAGCTTGATGGCGCTGGAGAGGGGGAATAGGGAACACACCCGGCACACAAAATATATGCCTCTCTATAGCCCAGGGACTCCACAGCACCCCTCACCTCTCAAATAACACCTTCAAATTGGCTAATTTGCACTAACAACTCCACTTTAGCAGATAGAACAACTATCTCACACCTTGCAAAAAACACCTTGCAGCACAAATGCAACCATACTGCTCAACTCACCCTTTTTGACTCACAAAACACCCCGATTTTTCCCTCTTGGTAGCACCCTTCAAGCTGCAGGCAAACCCTCTGCAAACAATGGCCAATACACAAAGAGCGAGAGAAAAGGAGGGGAATGGGGAAAAGCAACACAAGAAATAGGGGCAAATATGTGGTATTATTGCATAGGGGAATAGTACAATCAAGTATGCAGCTTCAATGAGAAGCTTAACACTAAACGGGCTTGCAACTTTCAATCACACACTCAGGAAAAAAAGCCAACCTTGGTCAAAAAGACCTCAAAAAATGAACATTTATCTCCCCTTATAGGAGTGTGTCTAGGAGACTTAAAAATGAAAAAGGGGTGATCTTTCATGTCGTGCACTTCACTTGTAGCTCCATTTAGGATTTCCTTGCATTGCCACCACTTGGCATAGTTCATTTTTGGAAGCAATTGCATGGTGTACACATTTTCCTAATGTCCGCCCAACTTGACCTGCATTATCCGGCCACTTTGAATTGACTCCTTTGAACACCGTCCCCCTCTTCCATTTGCTCTCCCCTACCCCTCCTAGCGAGATTGGCCTCTTGTCCGGAGCTTGTGATCCCTTTCTGGCCCGCTTTCACTGCTTGTGGGACCACTTTCTTCCACGAGGGGGGGAGGAAATAGCGAGGTCGCTATTGCCCTCCCTCGTTTCCTTCAAAAATTTGGGGCTCCAATGGAGCCGCGAGACTCACCGCTAGCGCGGACCTACCACGTCATCAACCACTCCACGTGGGTGCGAGCGCCCCTGCACCGCCACCATGGGCCAACATCACCACCAAACGCCCAACGCAGCGCCCTGCAGGGCCGCCCGACTCGCGCCATAGCCAACGCGGAGGGAGATCCCCTCTCTCCTCCCTTGTGTCAATAGAGAGCTCACTGTCCATGTTATATACTGCATCTCTCCAGCCCGCAACTTTGCATATGGGCTAATGCCCTCAACACGTGGCAGCCCATGGGTGATCCCCCCTTGGGATAGCCTGCAAGGCCCTCAAAACTCCACCCTTTAAATTTAAACAACACTTCTTTTTTCTTGCTTTTACTGGGTACTCTGTTAGGTCCTGCACAGTTGGCCGATGTACCGGTCGTTGAGCCCGACCGAAACCTTGCATCTTCATCTTCAAGTCATCTTTCTCTTGCCCCACTTTGAGATCTCCAAGGCTGTCATCCGAGGCCGCCAAAAAACGGGAAATGCATCTGCATGCACTCAACCGCCAAATGCTCCATTTTTCTCCGCACTGTAACTCGATGCTCAGGGCTCAGAATCACGAGCCGTGACTCCCTAATAACTCCACATCATGTACACTATTACCGAGAACTTTGGAAAGACCCAAAAGATGCCAGATGGCACATTCATCAATGCGGCCAAGTGGGCATAGACCGGGCCCCCGAAAAAAATTCAACTTGCCATAAAATGCGAACCATAGCTCTGATCCGCTATCTGAAAGAATGGGTAGGCTCCATGAGTTGAGCTCTACACACCTGTATCTCAACTTCCTCTTGGACCACCTGTCCCCAACAGCCCTATCCGGCAAGAATCTGCAATCCATTGAAACTTAAACCTTCAATAACTTGGGCTCCGTAGCTCGGTTTGATGAGCCGTCTAGACCTTCTCCTTTAGCACTTCAAGCTCTTCATTCCTAGACCCAAAAGCTGCACTTTGTATCTCCTTCATCTGCTACCCAAATTACCCCCCATGGAGCCTTCCTTTGCCTATAAGCCACATCAGGCATACAATTTCGCTGCTACCTGTCATCCCATGATTCTCCTAGCTTCTCCAACCCTTTGCCATGCTTCTATTAGCCTGCATACATCTGCCCATGCCACCCTCTAGAGTCGACACACTTTGGCTGCACCAGCGCCAGTTTGTGATATATCATTTATTACAAAAGGCCCCATCCCTCTCTTTTTGACTTTCATGGAGTGTTGTTTGAGGGTATACTTTAGAACGTAATTGTCATAAAATCTAATATCTAACCAACCCAAATGATTTTCTCATATTAAATTGATCACTTAATGTGGGAGAATAAACGGGAACAAGTGTTAAGATATAGATATGTGCTTATAGATCTATCTCAGCACGGGGCCAATAGTAAAGGGGCCCAAATGGGAGATGGTCTATCAAGAGCAAGGCTAACCAATGGAGCATAAGACCTTAGGGTTAGCTTCATTGAAGACCTCCAATAATGTGTGTAAAAGTCCTTTGACCTTAGGTAATCTAGGGCTGAGCTTGAGGTGGGAACCCGGCCCAAGCTCGAGGTGTTTGTCCTGCTTGAGGTGCTTGTCGTGCTTGAGGTGTTTGTCCTGCTTGAGGTTCTTGATTAAGGTGCTTGAGGTGCTTGACTTACTCCATGCTTGAGGTGCTTGACTTGCCGCTTGATTAAGGTGCTTGAGGTGCCTTGACATGCTTGCCTGAGATGCTTGTGGGAATACCCCCTAGTCCAAGTGCTTTGTCATGCTTGATGACTAAGGTGCTTGAGCTCCTAAAGTCAAAAGCATCCCTACAAGAGGGGGGGCGAGCCCTTTTCCTAGGGATTAGAGAGAGAACACACACTCACACTCACAAGGGAAGCCCCAGCTTGAAGAGGCAGCAAGGACACATGTCAGGTCCCTACCCATGTTACCTTCATGTGTTGCTTGAAGCCTATTGGCTAGGCTTCAAAGGGGTCCAATCATAAATTACTTGAATTATCTAATTGTTTTTACATTTATCAAGTCCTCTCTCTCAAAGGGGAAAGGGGGACACTTGTCCCAAGGCTATCCATGTTGCTTGTAATGGCTTCTGCTTGTGATTGGCTAGGCCTGGAGGGGTCCAATGAGCTTCAAGCATGAGCTACAAGGGGGGGGTCGACCCAAGCAAGCTAGGGGGGTGCTTAGGGGGTATACTCACCCACACACACTCACAAGCACTCTCATTGTGTGCTATGCAAAGTGGAAGATCTCCCTCTCCAAGCAAGTAAAGGTTGAGAGCCTACACCAACACTCTTGGCTATGGAGTGCAAATCCAACCAAGAGCCATGCTTCAATGCTTAAGCTTGCCATCTCCTTCTTTTTCATTACCATGCTATTATGTATGCTAGCAACAAGAGTATGATAAGTGAGGAACTAATTCTTTCTCCTACGAAATGTTTCTTCTTCCTCTTCCCTACCCTCATTCCCTGCTAGCTCTCTCCACCTTCGAAGGTGTTTGAGGTCTTGGGACTGAGGCTTGGGATAGTTAAATCTTTCTTCAAGTTTATGTTATGTTGGTGATGCATGAAGCTTTCCATCTTCATTGCTTCACTTAGGTCACAAGGAACACAAAGAATGTATTGTAACAAGTCTCTCTTTATGGGAGAAATCATAATACAAATGCCTATTGGAGGGGGGACCGGCTCCACATAAATCCGGTCCTCAACTGTTGTCATGTTCTCTAAATTCTCTCTCTTGCAAAAGTATTGTCCATGCCAAGTTAACTAATTGCTATAATTATGTTGCTATCTTCAATTATGTCTACCCGCTATGCTCACAAAATCATTTCTTGAAAGTACTCTCATTAAATTCCGCTACTCTCAAATTGAATAGGCAAATTCCATTACAGTAATCCCCCTTTTGAACTCCTTGTTTCCAATCACGTGTTGATCATGAAAAGCCTTCATTTGTTTTTTATGAGCATATATCCCAGCTATTGCTCTAAGTTTAATTTCATCTAATTGTTACACGGTGTCTAAACCCTCCGATAGCTCATGGCCCGTCTATCCTAATCACCGGGTTTCCTTCTGTTCAAGCTGGCTATGATTCAATCATGGTCATAGTCGACTTGCTTACTAAAGTGGCTCACTTAATCCCAGTCAAGACAACCTTTACAGCTTCAGATATTGCTCGTCTGTTTGTGAAGGAGGTTTTCAGAATTCATAGTTTACCCAAGAGGATTGTCAGTGATCGTTATGCCAAGTTTACTTCTAAGTTTTGGGTATCATTGTTTCAAGATATTGGAACCCAGTTATGTTTTAGTACTGCTTATCATCCTCAAACTGATGGCAAAACTGAAAGAGTTAATCAAGTAATTGAAGATATCCTCAGAGCCTACTGCAATAGAGAACCTCGCAAGTGGATTCAATACCTACCCTTGGTAGAGTATGCATACAATTCCTCTACTCATAGAAGTATTGGAATGACACCTTTTAATGCTCTTTATGGTCAAGAATGTTTATCACCTCTTAACTTTTCTGACCCCACTATAAGGGTAGAAGCCTCAAAGAAAATGCTTGAAGAAATGGAAGCTCAAACCAAAGCTATTCGAAGGGATATTCAAGCGGCTCAAGATCGACAAAAGAAGTACGCCGACTTAAACAGATCTGATTGGATTTTCAAAGAAGGTGACAAATTTTTCTTACGAGTAAAGCCCAAAAAGAGCAATTTGTCTCTCGAAAGGTATAAGAAGCTTAGTTACCGATATTGTGGACCTTATGAAATAATCAAGGTTGTAAGTGATCAAGCTTATAGACTAAAACTCCCTTCTCATCTCAAAGTGCATGATGTATTTCATGTAAGTCTGTTAAAACCTTATGTATATAACCCTGACCATGTCCTTGATGATGAGCAAATCATTTTACCTGCTCAAGATGTTTTAGAACTCCAACCTGATACTATCCTAGAAACTCGGGAGAGAAAGATTAGGAATAGATCCATCAAAGAACATCTTATCTTATGGAAGGATTTCCCTATAGAAGAAGCTACTTGGGAAGATGAGACATCCCTTCTTAAGGATTACCCTTCACTGTTCTTGAGATGAGGGCATCTCAAATTCTAACTTGGGGATATTTTAAGGTCTCTACTTTCAAATTTCACACAAGTTCTATTACGCATTTGAATTTTTTTTAACCATCACTCATTATTTAAGATATTCGAGTTCAAATTATGAATCATAGACTGAGAAAACCTAGAATTTAAAATTTACGCTACAAAATTCTGACATGTTTAGCTATATGAATCACTAATTAACTTATTGTAAGACTTATTTACTGACTCTAGAATTTTATTTTACTACTGTAAAGTTAATATAAGACTATAAAGCTTAACTTAAAAATGTAAAGTAAATTATGATTAAGAAAATAAATAAAATAATTATAAAGACAAAAGAATACACAGCGATGACAAATGAAGGCACATGGACTTACCTGGACTCACATAGGAGGGGACAAAGTGGGACACACTGTCACATGAAAAGGAGAGGCTAGTCTTGACCAATCATAATGAGGGGGGGCTGTGTGGCCTTATCTTTTGATGATAATGACAAAGTGGTCAAGCTGATGGGTACCACAAGGGTACCAAAAACGCGGGTATGATTTTTGTTTTAAAAAAAATAGACCATCCATGCTCACACTTTAGACATAGAGATTGCCTCTATAGCGCTCACGAAGTGCTGCCACTTCTCGTAGAAAGAAGGCGTCCACAGACCACTAAGAGAGCAAAAACTCTAGTGGACTAATAAGGTGCGTATTAATTAAGCATTCAATTAACTTTAGGAATGATGTGTGTGTACTATCTCTTACTCTAATCTCTTTAATAGATTAGTAAGATTCAATTAGTTTTAAGAAGGATATGTGTGTATGTGTGTGTGTTATCTCCTACTCTAATCTCTCTAATAGATAGTAAGATTCAATTAGTTTTAAGAAGGATATTTGTATATGTGTGCTATGTCTTACTCTAATTTCTCTAATAGATTAGTAAGATTCAATTAGCTATGTGTGTGTGTGTGCTATCTCTTACTCTAATCTCTCTAATAGATTAGTAAGATTCAATTAGCTTTAAGAAGAATATGTGTGTGTGTGTGTGTGTGTGTGTGTGTGTGTGCTATCTTTTACTCTAATCTCTCTAATAGATTAGTAAGATTCAATTAGCTTTAGAAAAGGATGTTTGTGTGTTCTCTTTTACTCTAATCTTCTAATGTATTAGTAAGATTCAACTAACTTTAGAAAAGATGTGTGTGTATGTTTTCTCTTACTCTAGTCTCTCTAAGTATACCTACTCTCTCTAGTTAGTACATCTTCACTATTAACTTATGTATAGTTAATTGAAAGTTAATACATGAGAGAACTCATCATATTCTTATTATACATGATGAAATTCTCATTCACCGATTTTATTGTCAATTAGATTAAGTAGAATCTTGAATCATACAAAAAATTGATTTAGTTGAAGTATAGAAATTGAAGTTAGAATTGGATTAGAAATGTGAAGTATAAAAGTAATGCATTCCGGTCCTAAACTTTCACTCACAGTTTACACACTTAATTTTTGATTAATTACGATTAGCAAATATTTGATGTATAGAAATTAGATGTAGAACAACAACACTAAGTGTGAATCCGAGTTGGCGAGGGTTCAAATTACAGACTCTCTTTGGAAACAAGGAGATTACTAGGGAAATTGACCAATTTAAAGTTCTAAGTGTATAATATAAGTGTAGTACAAAAAAATGGCTCCAAAGCGTGCTCGAACCCAAGGCGCTAATGATCATGAAGCTCGTACAAGTAACGGTGGAACTCCTGCAGAACATGCTATGTCTCCACCAATAAGACCAATGGGAGCTATGGTACATGTTAGTATTGCAGTTTCATGTTATGCATCATTGCATATGCGAAACCATAGGAATATATTATTTACCTTATGAAAAGAAAACACGGAACGAAACCACGGGGCTTAACCTCAAGAAACTCGGGATATGTTTGACCAAGTAGGAAAGAATGTCTGGTTAAATTGGTTGCTATAGGAAAGAATGTTTGTCCAAAACCTTCGGTATGGTTTCTCTCAAGTCTCTCTACTTATTAGCACTGGTATTATGTGGCAGTTGCCTAGGCGTGAGATGACGCCCAGGATGGCACCGATGATGCTGTGGTGGGAGTACACCCATATTAGCCCAGCTGGATAGTGCAGTTTTTTTTTGCCGTGGCGTGAGGATGACACCCAGATTGGCACCGTTGTTGCTGTGACGGGAGTACGTCCAGATTAGCACAACGAGTACTTGTCAAGCGGTATGGGACGCTCATGAGGACAAGGGTTTTTATAAATAATGTATATACCGATCGGACATAATAGCACCAGTAGAGATTCTTGAGTGAACCTAATCCAAGGGTTGTTGGTTTAAAATTGGATGACTTCTTGTTTGACTATTGTTTGTAATATTGTTTGAAGGGCTGTTTTAACGAACCAGTATCATAAATAAAGTAACGGAATATGTATGTTTAAACAGTGTAGTAGTAATTAGATAACAAAAGAAGGGTGAGTGTGGTGTGAAAAGTGGGAGAATGATACCCTGATGGTATCATTCTATGGACGGGTGGACCCGATGAGTCGGGTAACTTTCCAACACTAGAAATTGTTTTTCTTTTTTTTTAAGTCATAAATCTTAAAAGAGACAAACCTTGGCAGCTGTGCTTCTGAAACATGGGGAAAAAAGCGCACAGGTTGGTCACTCTAAGATTTATACTTTTAGGTATAATTGATTATAGATATTTTTTAGATAGGGTTATGGGGGTCACGCTCCGCCATAGCGAGATAGGACCAATCCTTCACTAACGGTTCATGCCCGTGGCTACGTAGTAGCTAAGGAAATGTCCGTTGGTTTTTTCTTTCTCAAGATTGGAGACCTATCAAAGGTACTTCGCTCCTCTCAAAAAGGGGCAGGGACCTCACATCAACCACATAAGAGATTTTATTCCATTACTAACTGCAAAACCTGGCACACATTATGAGAAATCTAAAACCATATTTACATAGTTTTATTGCATCCTACTGCCAAACCTTCAAGTAGGTTGCCCCACCCCCTACATCACATAGTTTCCACATGTGTGTAGGCTGCCCATAGCCTACCTTCCGCACTCCATGCATTCCTTTGCAACCTGTCTACTCCATGCCAAGCAACACCAAGCATATCATCATCGAAAAAACATGTACCTGACACCAAGCTCCAACACATGTCTGACCCTCCCTCTCGACCATATAAAGTGGAGGACTTCACCATAGAACCCTGCCCCTGGTGAGCCAGCCACCACATAACTCTATCTACCATCTTTTTCATCAACCATAATTTACATACCTTCACTGGAAGCAAAGCCACTGCTTGAGACTCTCCTTTCTCCACCATTGGACATGTCAACCGCATTGGAATCTCCAGCGTCTTTGGCATCACAACCTCCTCTTTGGACGCACACTCCATTCCAGCATCATCTAGCCCTTCCTCGTCCAATGGCCCTTCAAGGTCGATCAACACCATCTACTCATCAACTTGAATTACCTGTTCTTTAAGCACCTCTTCTACCGCTGCATCAGGCTCTTTTTGGGAAGAAAGCAACTTGGTCTCTATTGCACCATCCTTGTCTTTCTCCATAGACACGACCGCTTTATCTCTCTTGGCAAAATGGTGCACCTGTTGCACCACCATGGCACATTCTACCACTACTTTCATCGGCTCAGCCACATTAGCATGGCAGCACACACCACCTTCACTTGCATATCATCATCGGTAGGTCTAGACCGCACCACTTGACTTTCATCAAGCCTCTCGGCTTGCTCTGTTCCCTGCTCTTCTTGCACATGGGCTACTACCATATCATCAAACCTATAAGAGGGCCGCTTTACCTTTACCAGTTTAGGTTCATCAGATTCTGTCTCTTCATCATAGGACGTGGACTCATCCACTCTATTCTCCTCGCTTGTCTCCCAGCTAATCGAGCTTGTATCATCATCATCATCGACATCATATACCGACTCAGTATCTGCATCTCCTTCCGCTTGCTGCTCCACAAAAGCTTGATCATCTTCACCGCTTTGCAAACTTTCTTCATTAGCTTCTGAACCCTCAGTATCTGCATCTCGATTGCATTCTGCTACCTTTTCATGCAAACTCTCCACAAGAACATGCTTTACCTCTTCAATCCGTACCGGAACCTCCACATCTGTCATCACTTTTGCATCTTGGTTCACCTCGACATGGAGCTTCTCCTCGTTGACAAGCTCTTCCACCCTCGGCACATGCACATCACAAACTGGAAACCCCCAAGGAACATAACCAATAGTAGGTCTTACCTCAACAGGCTATGCATTTTGAACAATTAGAAGCACCTTGGGTCGGACCACTTCGCTACCTCCACAACAGGTATATAATCTGTTGGCTTTAACATGCCCAGCTCCAACTTTCGCTTCACCTTTCTGCTCTTAATCATTGCAAGATAGACCATGTCTTCATAGGTATCTGCACCATCTTCGACCTTTTCTCTAATCTTACTCGGATGCAAGCACTCTAATAGCTTTGATAGCTTCAAAGATTGATTGCTTTTGACCCCAATAGCAATCTCTAACTTCTTCCAACAGACTTCAAATTGCTCAAGGAAAATCGAGAAATCTTTACTTACATCCTGTGTACCGCCTTCAGCCTTGCACCATCTTTTTCCGCCGTAATCACCTCTCAAAACCGCCCCCAAAATTGACTCTGCAACCTTTTCCATGATTCTCGATCATTGCTCTTTAAACCATCGAAACACACCTTGGCTCATCCTCGCATCAAGAGCGGCACCGTCTGTAACCTTTTTGCATCCATCAACATACACATCGACAGCATCCATAACTCAAAATCTGCTAACCAACACTCGGGATCTTCAATGCCCGTAAATATGGGGCCAAAACCTGGCTCCACCATCTCTGTTAGCTTCAAACTCAACCATCAAACACCTCGACCATCACCCAACCGCTTTGTTGGCTAAAAAACACCGCTTCCAACCTCAAATTGGAGCATCAGACAGCTCCTTCGTGGGGGCACCAGGAGAGGGGGAATAGGGAACACACCCAGCACACCAAATGTCTGCCTCTCTATAGCCCAGGGATTCCACAGCACCGGTAGCCTCTCAAATAACACCTTCAAATCCGCTAATTTGCACTAACGACTCCACATTAGCACATAGAACAACTATATCAAACCTTGTAAAAACACCTTGCAGCACAAATGCACCCACCCTACTTAACTCACCCTTTATGACTCACAAAACACCCTGATTCTTCCCTCTTGGTAACACCCTTCAAGCTGCAGGCAAACCCTCTACAACAAGCACTGGCCAATACACAAAGAGCGAGAGAAAAGGAGGGGAATGGGGAGAAGCAACACAACAAATAGGGGCAAATATTTGGTATTATTGCATAGGAGAATAGTACAATCAAGTATGTAGCTTCAATGGCAAGCTTTGCACTACACAGGCTTGCAACTTTCAATCACACCCTCAAGCAAAAAATCCCACATTGGTCAAAGACCCCAAAAAATGAACGTATACCTCCTTTTATAAGGGTGTGTCTAGGAGACTTAAAAAAAGAAATAAGGAGTGTGATTCTCCTCTCGTGCACTTCACTTGTACCTTCATTTAGAATTTCCTTGCATTGCCACCACTTGGCACATTTGATTTTTTTGGTATCTGCATGGTGGAAACTTCTTGGCTCCTTTAGCCTTTCAATTTGGCCGCCCGACTTGAACCTCTTGGGCCTTTGAATTCTCTCTCTATTGCCTTGCTTGATCTCGGCTCTCCACTTTCCCTTGCTTGAGCTTTGAACGGCCTCTGCCTCGCCTACCCTTCACTGTGGGATCACCCTCTTCCATGAGGGGGGGAGGCAATAGCGAGGTCGCTATTGCCCTCCCTCATTCCTTCAAAACTTTGGGGCCACAACCGAGCCGCTCGAGCACGTCTGCCACGTCATCACATGCCAACCACCTCTCTCACGCAGGCGCGCGCCATCTGCGCTGCCTCGCCCTTGGCCAAAAACCAACCGCCTACGCCCTGCGTAGCGCCCTGCACAGCCGGCGCCCGCGCGCCATAGCCAACGAGGAGGGAGCTCCCCTCTCTCTTCCCTTGAGTTCATCTATGGGCTCATGGCCCACTACATATACTACGGCCCCCCAGCCCGTGATTGCACATCTGGGATAATCCCCTCGACACGTGGCAGCCCGTGAAGCGGTAGCCCTTGGGGCTCTCCAAATTCCTCCCAAAAACCTCCCATTTCAATTAAAAATACTTTTTTTTTCCTGGCTTTACTCTACCGCCCCGGGGTTGGATCTTCATACCGCAAAGCCAAGCCCAATCTCCGCTGTATTGGCTCCCGATCCGTGCAAACCCCACTACATTCCGACTCCCCGGAGTTCGCTATCCAAGGCGACCAAAAACTTAAAAAATCATCTGCAAACCCTTTATCTTCATCAGCCTTTGGTTTTCCCAAGCCATAACTCGGTGCTCGAGGACCGAAACCATGTGTCGTGACTTCGTGATAACACCACATCATGTACACTATCATCGAGAACTTTGGTGAGGCCCAAAAGTTGCCAGATGGCACATCCTCCAATGCAACCAAGTGGGCTCAGACCCGGTCCCCGAAAAAAATTCAATTGTCCATAAAATGCAAACCATAGCTCTGATCCGCAATCTAAAAAGATGGGTAGGCTCCATAAATTGAGCTCTACACACCTGTACCTCGACTTCCACTTGGTCTACCTGTCCCCAGCTGCCCTGTCCGGTAAGAATTTGCAATCCACCGAAACTTTAACCTTCAATAACTTGGGCTCCGTAGCTCGGTTTGATGAGCCGTCTGGACCTGCTCCTTCAGCACTTCAAGCTCTACATTCCTGGACCCAAAAGCTTCACTTTGCATCTCCTTCATCTACTCCCCAAATTAGCCCCTCATGGAGCCTTCCTTGGCCTATAAACCGCATCAGTCATACACCTCCGCTGCTACCTGTCATCCCATGGTTTTCCTAGCGGCTCCATCCCTTTTCCATGCTTGCCCATGCCACTTTCTAGAGTCGACACACTTTGGCTGCACCACTGTGAGTAGAGGTCCCCCATTGAGTGGATTTCCCTCTCTGCAAGCGCCTCTACAAACTCATCCACAATTGGTCATGTACCTACATTTCTAATTGTCACCTTGTTCACCGGTTGCATATCTTGGATGAAGCATAGAGCACCATTCATCTTTGGTACTATGAACCACCTGTTTGAGTATGGAGCACAAGAAGGCTCCAAAATCCCCATTTTGATCTTTCATTCAATAGCTCTACTAACTTGGGCAAATGAGCCTTTCGAACCGGAATAGGCCACAAATTCCAAGGCAGAGGTATTGTAAAAATTACCGTAGGAGCTACAATAGAAGGATCAACACATCCTATCTCATGTGGCTCAAATGCAAAAGCCTTACCATGCTTTGAAAGCATTTTTTTAAATCACTTTGTCTCCTCCTGTGTTAGAGACTCCTCGCAACCAATCTGCAACTCTTGAAAAGAATCCTTTGTGAAGGTGTGCCCAATCTTTTTAGGATTCCTCAAACTTGCTTGCAAAGAAGCCTGCTCAATATTTTTTGTTGTTGGGTGGTAAGGGTGAAGCTATTGGTTTCACCTTCTTTGCTACACTCTTGTATTTAGTTCCAACATGGACTTCTCAACCAACTGTTTGCTTAAAACATTAGTTTTCTTTAAAGGCTTCTATGACTTGATACATTTCCATAGAGCATACTTCCACAACTTCATTTTCAAGATGCAAACTAGACTCCATTATAGTATCAAGCTCACCCATAGTATCTACAAAAGAAACTTGCTCACACAAACCCAAAACATTTTCAGTAGGCTCTAGCAACCCGCTCTCTTTCATGCCTATTTGTACATTATGTACATATTGCCTTTCCCATCTCTTCAAGTCTTCAAGTTTTGTAAAACATATTGATCCATTTTTTGTTACCAAGGAGCTCGTTGAGAAAGTTTCACCTATTTTTGGATCAGGCGAGACCCTTTTTCTTATTGTACCACTGCAATCCTGCTTTACAATGGTACTTGGCCAAAACCCATCATTTCCCAATGGTCATGAAACTCTTTGCTCACCTTTGGTAGAGGATGATCTCTGAGGTTGTCACGATTTATTTCATGGTTTACAAAAATTGTAGGAAATTGAATATCATGTTTGCCATCTTTTCTTCGTATCCTGGCATATGTTTAACCATCATCCATTACCTTTGTTTCCATTCGAACTCCCACAATGTAGGGTTGTCCAAGGATGAGATGATATAAAGATGTATCTTGTACAAAGAAGTTTTGGTCAATTTTTACATCACCTATTGTTACCTTCACACCTGGACATGCTGCATGCAATTCACCAAATGAATTGTTTGCCACTTTCACCATCCAACCATGATCTGTGTCCATCGACCATTTTCACTTGTTGTAGAGACTCTTTGACATTATGTTTATTTGTGAACCATGGTCAATCAAGGCAACAAATGGCTCTTCAAGATCACCTACCTTGACCAAAGTTTCTGTAGTAGCCCTTGCCCAGTGACTTCGTGAATAGTAGCTCTTAGGAATAGCTTCAAGTTCTTCATCATCATTTGAGAAATGCATTTGCTTCACTAATTAATTAAGGTTCCATATGGCATGAAGCATAATAAACTAAGCAGGTCAACAAGAAACATAGATCAATGACTTATGACAAAAACCAGTACGTATGGCTTAGAATTGAGAAAAGAAGACTCAAGACATTAAAATGTCCCAAAGTTTAGCTTGCTCCTTAATTTTATGGCCTTTTTAAAATCATTGAAAGATTAATGATAATACTTATATGATGGAATTACCTCTTCATTGGTGTATACATGATTCCTTTCACATGTCTACTACAACCATTTAGAGGCAAATTTTCTATTGCACTTGCGATTGAAAATCATCCTCTCTAGAAGATGATGTAGAAATTTTAACCTTGAAAGAATTTTGGATCATGACGTGACTACTGTAAAGAATGAGGATGCAAGAGAGCTACACAAGGCAAGCACAAAGCACACAGAGATGGAAAGCTTCTTCTTCTTCTTCACAGAAAAGAGAGTACAAAATGACTAAGTGCTAAAGTTGAAAAGTAGCACATATGTACATGCGGTCACTAAGTGTGAACTCGCTAGAAGCGTACTAGGCTGGCACTATAAGTGTAGTCCAGCTGTAGAATCACTGGCAGAGATCCTCCGTGTCGGTCACCTAATGCGCCAATGAGTAAATGCAGTAAGCGGCCAAGACCCGTAGTGGATGCCAGCTCAAGGTGTAGAGCTCGACATCTCAACACTCCCCCTCGAGCTCTGCATGTCGCAGAGTCCAAGCATAGTCCGGAAACGTCGAAGCTTCTCAGCTCCGAGGGCCTTGGTAAAGATATCCGCTATCTGCTCCTCTGTGTTGACGTAGACCAAGTCGATGTCGCTTGCCAACACTCTCTCTCGAACGTAGTGGTAATGGACCTCTATGTGTTTCGTCCTAGCATGGAACACTGGGTTCCTAGCCAACTGCATGTTGCTGAGGTTGTCACAATGAATGACAATCTGCTGGTCCACCTGCACTCCCAAGTCCTCAAGTAATGTGTGTAGCCAAGCTACCTCGCACGCCGCAACTGTTGCACCTCTGTACTCGGCCTCTGTGCTCGATAAAGCAACCGTAGGTTGCTTTTTGCTGCTCCAAGTAACAGCAGCACTCCCAAAAGAGAACATGAATCCACTCGTAGATCTCCTATCAACAATGCTACCTGCCCAATCTGCATCTGTATACCCATACAATGCTAATGGTGCATCTGCTGCATAGAACAATGCGTAGTCAAGAGTCCCTTGCACATACCTAAGTGTGCGTCGTACTCCATCCAAATGTGGCTTCCTCGGAAGCTGCATGAACTGACTCTCCAAGCCTACTGTGTAGCTCAAGTCTGGCCTTGTGATAGTCAAGTAGATTAGACTACCCACCATCTTCCTGTACATATTGACATCCTCAACAACATCACCCTTCTCTGCACTCAGTTTTGCATTCACATCCAAGGGAATGGAAATCGGCTTACAATCAGCCATACCATACTTTGACAACATGTCCAAAGCATATTGTCTCTGTGACAGCCATACACCCTCTGGAGTCCTGATCACCTCAATGCCAAGAAAGTAGCGCAACTCGCCCAAATCTTTCATTTCAAACTCCTGTTTGAGAAGACCCTTCACATGGTCAATCTCCATAGCATTGTCACCAACAATAATAAGGTCATCTACATATATGGTAATGACCACAATCCCCACATCACTCTCACGTACATAGAGTGAATGATCAGCATGAGCTCTCCTAAAACCAATACTGACAAGATACTTGGCAATCCTGTCATACCATGCTCTAGAGCCTTGCTTCAAACCATACAAAGCTTTGAGAAGTCTGCATACATAATCTGGGTAACCTGGATCGACATAACCAGGTGGCTGATTCATATACACTTCCTCTTGCAACTCACCATTCAAGAAGGCATTCTTTACATCCATTTGATGCATAATCCATCCTCTAGATGCAGCCACTGCTATGACATCTCTCACAGTCGTCATCTTTGCCACTGGAGCAAAGGTCTCCTCATAGTCTATGCCATACGTCTGTGCATAACCCTTTGCGACCAGCCTTGCCTTGTGACGCTCAATGTTACCATCAGCCTTATGCTTGGTTTTATACACCCATTTACAGCCAATAGCTTTCTTGCCACTTGGCAATGGCACCAACTCCCATGTGTCATTTGCTTCCAATGCAGCCATCTCTTCATTCATTGCATCATCCCAATGCACATTTCCAACTGCATCCTCAAAACATGTGGACTCCACATCCTGTATCACCTTAGCCATGTAGGCTTGGTGATGCGCTAGATACCCATCATAAGTCAATTTCTGAACTGGATTTCTGACTCTATTAGATCTGCGCGGTCCTTGGTCACTCCTTTGCCCTCTAGCATCTTCTTGTACTTTCCTTACACTAGGTGTCTTGACAGCCGAAATTCCAAATTCCTCATCAAGACTTTGTTCAGAACCATCTGAATCCATGTCTACATGTGAAAAACCTGATGATGCATCAACCATAAAGGGAGGTTCATCAACCTTTTCCTTTCCTTTTCGTGATACATTCCCTGTACCTGTTGGTGGAGTAACCTGCGTACGTAGTCTACCATTCCATGGTTTCTCAACAGAGCCACGAGAAGAGGACTCTTGTGGTCCACTCAAAACCTGTGACTGTGGCCTCACATTTTGTACAACCACATCATCTTTTACATCAGCCCCAATAGTGCCATGTGCATTACTGTACCAGCTGCTCATCTCATCAAAGACTACATCTCTGCTCACTCGTAATTCTCGTGTAGTAGGATTGTAGCACCTGTACCCCTTTTGTTCAAGGGAATATCCCACAAGAATACATTTCTCTGCTTTAGGATCCAATTTTCTACGCAACTCATCTGGTACATGCACGTAAGCTATGCAACCAAACACTTTCAAGTGTGCCAAATCAGGCTTTGTACCTGTAAACTTTTCCTCAGGTGTTACATCATGCACCGCAGCTGTAGGTGTCCTGTTCATAATGTACACAGCTGTATTTACAGCTTCAGCCCAGAAATGATGAGGCATGTTCTTCTCATTCATCAATGCACGTGCAACCTCTGTAATGTGCCCGTTTTTCCTTTCTGCGACCCCATTCTGCTGTGGAGTATATCTGCATGTAAACTGCCTGTGTATACCATGCATTCGCAGAAAATCTGAAAAATCATTGGAGAATTACTCTCCCCCTCCATCTGACCTCAATGTCTTGATTTGCATATCTGTCTCCTTCTCAATCATGACTTTGAAGTCTTGAAAGTGACCAAACACTTCACTTTTGTTACGCATGAAGTAGACCCATACTTTCCTTGTATGGTCATCAATGAAAGAGACATAATACCTGCAACCATGTATACTTGCAGTATCGGTTGGACCCCAAACATCTGTGTGCACCACCTCAAGTGGCCTTTTACATACATTGCGCTCATGTGGAAATGAGCCCTTTGACTGTTTTCCAAACTGGCATGTTGCACACACTTTATGCATACCATCCACCTTGAATTTGGGCAAACCTTTTACAATCTGTTTTGATTGCATGCTGCGCAATCTCTGCTCATTGACATGGCCAATGCGTTTGTGCCAAATGTCAACATCAGCCACACACCTGTGCCCTGTGCAAATAATGCAGCTTTTACCTCAGGCATGTCTACATTCAGCGTAAACATTCTGCCCACACATTTGCCCTCTGTGATCAGCTTACAGCCATTCTGGAAATCTTCTACATAACAGCCATTTGGATTGAAGCGAACCTGCAAACCCTGCTCAACCATTTGTCCAACAGAAACAAGATTCTTTGTAATGTTTGGGACATGAAGTACATCTGCTAAGTACTTTGATTTCCCACTCTTCGTATTTAGAGGTATGTCCCCTACATGAGCAATGGGGTGAGTTGTATCATCTCCTGTCTGCACATAGCCTGACACATCTGGTTTGCGCATATCTCTAAACCACTCTCCACGAGACGTCATGTGATTAGAGGCACCTGAATCCACATACCAAACATCATCTTGGGTGGAATTCTCTGCAGTCATTGTATTCATTACATGCTGCATAACAAACATGCGCTCGTTTTTGTTGTCATCTGCATCTCTGCTAGTAGATGCATAGTTGCCCTGTTCTCTCTTTCTACTTGCTTTTCCCTTTGGACAGTCACGTGACATGTGACCTCTTTCACCACAAGTCCAACATTCTCTACTATCTGGAGTATGTTGCTGCCTGCTTGATCCTGCACCACGACCTCTTTGACTCCCCCTGCCTTGAGACTGGTTTCCCCTGCCACCTGTATTGTTTTGATTTGATTGACCTTCCAGAAATTGGCCCCTGCAACCCCTTGGGCCTCGACCACGACCTCTACCTCTACCTATGTTGGAGTTAGAATAGAAGGCCTGTTCAGAATTATTTCTGCCATGAGAAGAAGATGTGTCAAGGTTCTTCTCCTCAAGAATAAGCATAGAAATCAAATCTTGGAACACGGGGATGTCGTCTCTTGTATTCATGGAAGACCTAAAATGTACATACTCATCTCCTAGACCATCCAACCATGCACGGACAATGTCATCGTCTTCCACTGACACTTTAATAGATCCAAGAGCCTCAATGATACTCTTGATCTTCAAGGCATAATCATTGATTGAGAGGTTGTTCCTCTTAACCTGATTTAGCTCCGACTTTAGTTGAAGCTTCCTGGCCTTGGTGTTCACCTCGAACACTCTGCCTAAGTTTCTCCATGCAATGGCGGGGGTTTCAGCATCCTGTAGATAGCCCATCATGCCATCTGTGATGCTCATAGACAGCCAATACATCACTTTGCTCTGGCCTTGTTGCCAGTCCCTCAAAGCTTTCCTTTGTTCTGATGTAGCATTTTCCTCGGGAATCTCTGGTTCCTTTTCATTGTCTCCTTCTACATAGTCCCAATAACCTTTTCCTTTTAGGAAATTTGTTATTATGAACTTCCATGCAGCGTAGTTATTTTTCTCAAGCTTCTTAGTAACAATCTGACTGAAACCGTCAGACATCTTGAAGCACTAAGACAAAATAGCTGCAATCTGCAAAAACCTGCAAATCTGCTGAACCTGCTATCGTGGTTCCTGTAACGCTTTCTACACTCAACGAGTATCCACAATCAAGCGTTTCACAACCACTGTACTTGTACAGTAAATCTCTGTATACTGCACTTTGGAGACCTGTTCTTGCTCTCTTAGCCTCTCTTGCTCTTGCTCTCTTAGCCTCTCTTGCCTGCACCAGGCTCTGATACCATGTAAAGAATGAGGATGCAAGAGAGCTACACAAGGCAAGCACAAAGCACACAGAGATGGAAAGCTTCTTCTTCTTCTTCACAGAAAAGAGAGTACAAAATGACTAAGTGCTAAAGCTGAAAAGTAGCACATATGTACATGCGGTCACTAAGTGTGAACTCGCTAGAAGCGTACTAGGCTGGCACTTTAAGTGTAGTCCAGCTGTAGAATCACTGGCAGAGATCCTCCGTGTCGGTCACCTAACGCGCCAGTGAGTAAATGCAGTAAGCGGCCAAGACCCGTAGTGGATGCCAGCTCAAGGTGTAGAGCTCGACATCTCAACAACTACCACCCCTGTTAGACAACAATATCATATCTATATTTGGTAAAGTTCCATTTAATAGTTCAATGGATTCAAGCATCACGTCTTGCTTCTCAACATCTATCACTTATAGCTACCTATCTCAATAACACACACACAAGATAGCACACATACCACCGAGTGAAACAATGATGATTATTCTTATGTAAAGCACCGATTTAGGCAAGAGAATTGTGTCAAACAATGATTGAGACAACACTCATTCTTGTGGACATTGCCACTTGAGGTTGGACATCATTACATACAAATTTCCAATTGTATGGTGCAGATCATTGATTGAGGCAACATTGTTAGCTTGTACAAATTGTAGATTGAGGCACTACATCTAAGGACATTTGATTTTAAACTTGTGGGTATGTTATTTAAGTGTAAGTTAAATAATGATTTGAATTTTTAGTCCAGCTTGGATATTCCGTTGGTGAGAAATATGTTCTAATGGGTGATTGACATATGTTGGTAGATGAGTAGATACGGATTGTGCAGACACGTTCACTTTGGGCGGCTTCTATTTCTACAATAAAGATCAAAGTATATTTAGTTGTTATTTTGGAGGGAAACCCTCTTAAACCATGAAAATCCTATTTAAATGAAGTAATTTACTTTTACTCAAAATGGAATGTACCTCTCTTTTTGAGCTTGCTTTTCAAGCTAACTGATAAAATCAGATACATGCACAAGGGAGGAGCTCACTCATGCATGGGGGCAGATTAAAACCAAATCTATATGCATCACTTCTTCATCTCCATCTCTATTTCTATGTGCGTCCTCTACTACATGTAGTTGTTCTGTGTTTATATATCAATATCGTAGTAGGTAGAATATATTGGTGAATGTGGAGATATTCAAAATAGTACCCTACTCTATAAACCTACTTGACCACACTTTGTCAATGTATGTGTCCTCGTCGTTATATAGATGCTTCTAAATATAAAGGGAATGGTTGTGTTTGATGGTAGAGAACCTTTTGGGGAGGGGAAAAAATCCTATATTTTGAAGATCATCCATAGTACAACTGAACACCTTCCTTTGATCTAGTGTAAGGAAGATAGAGTAGATATTCAAAGATTCATTTTTCTTTCCATTGATGACCAATTGGTGTATATGAATTTTTTTAAAACAAAGCTTGGTGTCCTTAATGTTCTTCCTCATTATTTGGGAGAAAATGATCAAGCTGTTGAAGAAAATTCCCACAAAGTTCTTGTACTTACAAAAATATGCTCCATCATATAATTCAATGTGGCATGTGCATTAGTCAACCAAAAATCCATAACAGAGATCCCTATAAACGATCTAATGTGTCATTAATGCAAGGCATGGAAAATTTATTCTTGATAGTTTATCTTCTTGAGAGCACTATATTCAATACACATACAATAATAAGCATACTTTTTTGGTACAAGTATCTAAAGTGAATCCAAAGAGTGGAAAATCCATATTGGAATAGAGTCTTCAAGAGCATGACAATATGCTCTAATATCATGAGGGAAAAGAGGTGACCTATTAACATTAAGAAAATTGAATGGGTTTACAAGGAGTTCCAAAAGTTCCATGTGAGCCGTTTGAGGGCATGGCTCAACACCAACCTGATGATCCAATCTTTCTTGCCTCATTAGATGAATCCTCTCTTTATTTGCCACTATCATGTAATGTCTACCTAAACCCATCCTTAAATACACCATGTAGCTCATTTATGATATAGATTTTAAGATATCACTCCACATTAAAAGAGCAAGCCTTGCAAGCTATGTGACTTGCAAAAAGAATTCCCTCAAAAAGAATTACTCCAATAAATCTACAGTTACAATTACATTTTTGTATTAGGGGATGTGATTGAAACAATAAAAGAATATTTTTGTTTTATGCCATACGGCGACAATTGAACACACGAAGAAAATCTTCATTTGTCACGTTGCTCTGATGGATAGACATATTGTGGCACTTGTTCTGCAAAGTCTCCACATGTACACATCGGGCTACTTGCAATATAAACTTCATACCTCTCCCCCCGGACTTGTGAAGAAGATGTCTATACCATGAATTTTTCATGCGTGCCTATCTTCACAATAGTATGCTGCACAATCCGAGCTTCCGTAGTTACTGTCAATTCAATTCTCTTGGAGGCTTGAATTGATACTCTTGTCCGATAACACACATTGATTGTTTTTGTAACTGCAGTCTTATTCACTGTGAAGCCTCTTATCTCTAATGACAACTCTAAAGCCGTCATGTTTGTTCCCTTTTCCACTGGCCATACAACACTGGGGACTCTTGCAGGGATTTGTGTGATTGTGTTATAGATCTGCCATGTGTGATCCACACTATCATTGCAAAACCACATGAATTGTCCGTTTGAGCCAGTACCGTGAGCACTATCATCCCCTCTTTCCCATGTCCGAATACCCCAAAAGAATGGTGCAACAACACCTCTACTTGTCTTCTTCATATTTTTTTGCATTTTCCTACTCTAGATCCTAACCACCCTTGACATTGAACCTTGGTTCCCTTCAGTACATGGCGGATTCCTACATTGTCTTATGAATGTGTATTTCCTCGGCCACTAGCCCACCCTCGTGTGCTACTTGACTGGCCACTTTGGCAGTTGCTTGGACACCTCCACGATTTTGCAGGATGTTCTCTGTGAGATACTCAGGTCGATGTGAAGCATTCTCCTCCTCATAGCTTATTGTCCCAACCTATTTTCGCTTCATGGCACCAACTTAGCCAACAATCCATTTGTGACAAGTTACAGTCGGACACTTTTCCAAATTCACACCAAGCTCGTATATTTTTGTACAGGCTAGTTTCCTTCTTCCTCGCTCCTTGCACAATGCCATAATTCACACATACGTTTGTGCTCATCTTGGAAATTTGTATGCACGCACTGCCATGGTGTGAATGTGCAAGCTTTGCTCCGCTCCCAATGAAACAAGCATCAGCATTCTCTTCCTTCCATAGCATTCTCAGGTCCTCCGTTGAATACAGTTTGAATAGCTTTCCAATTTGCTCCAGCCTTGTCTGCCATGAATCCTCTTAAATCAGTTGGATGGTGGCCGCTACCCAACAACACCGAATTCATCATCTTCAACCTTAGTCTGAATGTCGCCATCCGAAGTGGAAATGATGGAAACCATTTCGCTGTTACTACTACCCCCATAATGCTAGGAGTCACGATGGAAAATCTTGTTGGGCAACCAAGCAACAAAGGTTCACCGCTAACAGTATTCAAGAACAAACTCACCTTGGTTGACGAAGAGGAAGCCATCACTCGTTGAATTATTTAGAGCTTACTAGCTGTCTAGATATATGTAAGCTGACACCAAAGCCTATATCTATAGACAATCGACACCTATTTTTGGACCTAATCTTGAAATATACCATGTTTGTTGAGTGAAATTTATCAATTTGAAGCCAACATATTATTAGCTCAAAATGAGTGTAAGTCTGGCTAGATGAAAAATCACTTCCGCCTTTGTGTTGTTTGCTATTTAGGATATTAGAAGCCCCAAAACTCAAGGAGGTTGAAGAGTTACATAGTGAGAACTCCATAAACACATTCAAAATTGCCCTTTGTTGAGTTAAGAAGACACAACGGTGTCCAAGGACATGAAAGTTACCAATATTCTAGTGTTAAGCCAAATGCCGTGCTTTGTGATGTTTTTTTTCCAAGAAGGCCAGTAAGAGGCCGCCTAATATGAACGACCACTTAGGAAAGGGGTTAAAAATAAGGGAAAACCACCAAAATACCCCTCTAATTTGTGGAAATTCCCAAAATACCCTCAATATTTTGTCATAAATTCCCAAAAGTAAATGCCCTTCCAATTCTCCAAAATACCCCTCATTGTGAGATTAAATTTCTTCAAAGATAATTTTTTTTGTAGCTTTTCATAAGAAGACTCATTGTCTATCAATACAAGATGCTAAAACTAGAATTTGAGTTGATTATGTATGCTTTGGAGATGAATTGATTCGTGACCTAATTGCCTTTTTTCGAGATAATTTGTGACAAATTACATGCTAAGCACTCAAAAACAGATCTCAATTGTCAAAAAAGGATAAATATTAAAAAGTCTTGACCAATCTAGCCAAAATAGATACAAGGGTTTTGGGGAATTTCTACAAATTAGAGGGGTATTTTGGTAATTTTCCCTAAAAATATAAATGGTAGGGCTATCTTTTATTTAAACAAATAAAAGGTGACGCAACTAAAAATAAAGCTACATTGTAAAATAAACGGGAGATAGTCCAAGAACTTGAGGGGGAAGGGTACACACAATCGGAAGGCTTATGGCGATTTGTTGCTGAAGCGGGACCGAGCAGAGAGTGGCATGAACAGATGAATGAAACACAAACAGAGTGCTGCAAAGGAGGGGAATCATCCACAAGCATAGGAGCTCGGCGGGGAGAAGTGCTAAAGTAGGAGTTGACGAGGTTGCCACAATTTGTAGAGGAGCAAGGAGGAGTAGGCAGCATACTGACGAACATGTCGAATTTGGGGCTTTCGATATCTGGGTTGTAAATCCGGCTTCTATCTTTTTGAGATTGAGAATTTTGCAATCTATGGCCGTGATTTTGCCATGTAGTCTTCTCTGATAAGAAGTTGGTAGTACATATGGCTTCTATCTGTTCCCATGATCGCAAATTTACTTCGTTCATGTAGTTTCTGTTATAGCCAGGCATATACATGGTGCTTTACTCTGTGCTTGATATAGTTGTTGATGCCTTTCTGCAAGGCGCATCTCAAGTTCATTTAGGAGATGAGCACGTATTGTTTGGGAGCTTAGTATTAGCTTTCAGTCTCTCACCCTCCCTCCATCTCGCTTTCTCTCAATCTGAGCGCTAACGTTCGCTTGCAACAAAAGCACGAGAGAGAGAGAGAGAGAGAGAGAGAGAGAGAGAGAGAGAGAGAGTGATATGAAGGGAGGGAGAGAGAGTGATTGCTTCTAAAACGGCAAGCTCTAGCGTTCGTTGGCAAAGAGAGGTCTACATAGAAAGTTTTTTTTTTTTTTTCAAGGAAAAATTACCAAACTAGTCTTGCTTGGTGGGCCTTTGTCGTACATAATCTGACAGATTTGGAGCGCAGCTGGTTACTTGGTTAGTTGGTTGTGACTGTTGTCGCCTTGGGTTTTACTGTGGTGACACGAGAAAATGAGTAGAACCTATTGATAGGCACCAATAATAGCTCAACTTGGAACTTGATGAGCATTGGGATGAAGCAAGTTGTGTCCCATCGTGCTCCATATACGACAAAGAGCTACTAAAGAGGGTAATTGAATTGAGCAAAAGGGTTGCAACTTAACCTACCTTGGTAGTTATTTGCATATTGCACCATTCAACCTAGTAATATTGACCATTTAGTTTCTAAATCATGGAACCATCGTTGAGACACCCATCTTATTCTCAATCAAGCATAGTCAATCAATAGACTATAAAACATGAACTACACTACCGACCTGATAATCGTGTACGAATGTCATCCAATTGTGGAAGCCGGCGAACAATGTTTGAATCAAGCTACAAAAAAGCAATGTGAATAGTTAAACATATCGTCTTGCAATGAAACATCACAGATTGAAACTGCAAAGTATATAGTGCACGTCATGCAGAGGTGCCATACAAAAGTATGGTGGAGAGCTGGCACTGTGGTCTCTCCAAAAATTATAAGAAACGAAAGCCGTGCCCTGCCCCGTAGAGTTTATGAGTTGCGCCAAGTAAACGCATAGTCCTGGGGTGCTGGATACAGATAACGAACCTTGTAGTGTTGTCGAGTTGAAGTCGCGCTTGTGCAATTGAAACGTCCACTGTTGTGAATATATGTCCTCTCTGTCAGACACAAAACACACGTAAAGACAAATAGAAAAGATGCAGGATATAGATTAAACTTAAAGAGAAGCAGAGCTAACTTTATGTTCTACATCATAGACGTATTGGACTCCTACGTAGTGCGAGAAGTGCTCTCGCTTTGCATGCTAAAACCAATGACCCAGAGCTTCGTGGCCAGTCTCTTGTTGGGCATATCCCGCAATCAATGCATTTCAAGAGAGTACATTTCAAACATACATTTCAACCAAGGTAGTGCCATATGCCTTCTAGGGGATTTGACATACGGCCAAAGCATTGAGAATATTAACGAGGCCTTTCCCTCGAGCCCCCAACTAGAAATCTCCTTGTGCTTAATTTTTCATGTATGTGTATTATTGTGGTAGAAGGTGACCTCCTCGTACTGTGGGACTAGCAGTGTGCTTGGCTAGCTTTTGGCTGGAGAACAAATACAACCTTCAAGAGAACGGCAGCGTTTCCTTCAGCAGGTCTCCTATGGAAAATTCGTAGTGGTGATGGAGCAAGGGGACATCATCATGTATGCCTCCACACCGGTTCCTTGTCTTACAAGGTGGTGGGCTTCTCCTCCATAGACGAGAACAACATGACAGTCGCCTTTGTCCACTTCCCTTCTCGTTGCATGGGCATCACCTTGACATACAACAATGAAGGGGGAGTTGTGATCTTTCAATAGAAGCACAGCAGAAGAACCCCTGAATGCTACAACTCCTTCAACATTTCTGTAGGATCCAACGACAACAACATTGACATTTTCTTCAAGCTCAATTAGAATAGGAACTTCTACCGTCTGCATTACCAATAGTCTCATAGCATCAACAAAAAAATGTCGTGAACGAGCTTGCAAAGGCAATGAGTTTTGGTTATTCGACTTCAGATTAGGCCAACTGATCATCGATTTGAATCTAGTATCTTTTGTTTCAGTAGCACTAGAACAGACCTCTGCCATGGGTTGCCCGCACAAAATATATGATCTTTGAGAGGGCTTATCACGTCGGCAAGCATCCGAAGTACCTTCTAGCTTGATGGTCTGCGAAATATAAGCAGGGTTGGAAATTAGGTCTCCGGTACTCTTTTCTAGTTCTGCCCGGCTAGGTGCTGCACGGGCAAACTGCATGGAAAAGAATTGGTGTGAATCTTGATCAGAGTTAGGCATGGGGACCTGTTGCATATCATTTCCAAATATTATAAGAGACAGAAGCCATGCTGTTAGGAAATAAGACGTAGCTAAATAGATAATTGAGTAGATTACTTAATGGAGAGAGACAGATTTACATACACGAGATTATAGAGTAGAGAGAGAGAGAGAGTACACACGATATACGTGGTTCACCAATGTGGGCTACGTCCACGGGAAAGCAGCCACTCAATGGCTTTAGTACTTCAAAACAAGAAGTAGTTTACAAAGGGATTATATCCTTAATGGAGCTCTCCCCTTGCTTCACTCTCACCACCTCACACTCACCTTGTTGCATCAACTTCACACTATGAAATGTGTGTAGAAATGGCCTCCTTTTATAGGCCAAAAGGGCTGCCCTCTCTAATGAGAGACAACCATGTGTAGCCGCCCTTGTGCGAATAAGTCCAAATCGGACCCTCCAATCCGCCCATGTGTGGCCGCCCTTGAGAAGACAAGTCCGCTTTTGAATTCGGCCACCGGCCACCGGCCATTGACTTCCGACCACCGGCCAACCGACCGGTTGTTTTCCGACCACTTTCCGACCGTCGTCCGGCCATAATATTCCGGCGAAAAAAAGTCTCGGGGGCCTCCGTCCCCGAGGCCTCTAAAGTTGCCCCTGATTCTTGTCCGTGAAAATTTTGGTTTCCGGTGAGTGATTTTCCTTCACGCACGATGGCTTCTCCTCATAATGGGGGCCTTACAAATGTGCGCTTTTACCACAAAAAATTACAAGGGTAAATCAGGCTCCATACTTAACAATCTCCCACTTGGAGACTGATCTCCAAACCAAACCTGTGACTGCATTCCATTCTGGCTTCTTATCCTTGAATGCCGATTGAAGATGAGCAAAAGCTCAACTTCTCCTTGTTGACCACCTTTGTAAACATGTCTGCAAGATTTTTACTTGTATGCACCTTTCCTAGCTTGAGTTGTCCCTCTTCCAAAAGAGTGCGTATGAAGTGATATCTCACCTCAATGTGCTTTGTCCTTGAATGAAAGGCTGAGTTCTTCACATGATGGATAGCGCTTTGGCTATCACTATACAAGACACAATTGTCTTGTTTGAATCCAAGCTCTTCTAAGAATCTGTGAAGCCACAGAATTTCTTTGCTTGCCTCCGTCATTGCTACATACTCTGCTTCCGTGGTAGAAAGTGAAACCACTTTCTGCAGCTTTGAAGCCCAGCTTATTGCTGTGCCTCCAACCGTGAACACATAGCCAGTAGTGCTCCTTCGAGTATCTTTGTCACCTGCCATATCTGCATCAGCATACCCTTCTAAAAAAATATCAGTTCCTCCAAAATACAAAGCATTTGTTGTTGTCCCTTTTAGATACCTAAGTATCCACTTCACAGCTTGCCAATGCTCTTTACCTGGGTTTTCCATGAACCTACTCACAACTCCCACTGCATGTGGAATGTCTGGCCTTGTCCAGACCATAGCATACATTAGAGAACCTACCGCTGTAGCATATGGAACTTTAGACATATAGGCTATCTCCTCTTGTGTCTTTGGACACATATTCTTCGTTAGTTTAAAATGACTAGCCAAAGGTGTAGAAACTAGTTTTGCATTTTGCATTGCAAACCTTTCTAGTACCTTCTTGATGTAATCTTCTTGAGATAGCTTTATTGTCTTCTTCGTCCTGTCCCTTGATATTTTCATACCAAGTATCCTCTTTGCAGCACCTAAATCTTTCATTGAAAAAGATTTGGACAGCTCCTCTTTTAGGTCTTTGATGTCCTGCATGTTAGCACTTGCAATCAACATGTCATCAACATACAACATTAGGATGATGAATTTCCCATCTCCCAAATTCTTCGTGTAGACGCAGTGATCCGAGTTTCATCTTGTGAATCCATTATCCAACATTCATCGATCAAACTTCAAGTACCATTGTCTTGATGCTTGCTTTAAACCATACAAGCTCTTCTTTAATCTGCAAACCATTTTCTCCTTACCTTTTACTTCATACCAGTTTGGTTGAAGCATGTAGATTTCCTCCTCTAAGTCACCGTGAGGGAATGCCGTATTTACATCCATTTGCTCGAGATTTAGATCATGAGCAGCCACAAGGCTTAAGACAAGCCTAATTGAGTTCATTTTTACAACAGGAGAAAATATTTCATTGAAGTCAATACCTTTCTTTTGAGAAAAACCTTTTACCACAAGCCTAGACTTGTACCTTTTCTTCCCACCTTCTTCTTCTTTTAGCTTGTACACCCATTTGTTTTGAAGTGCTTGCTTACCTTTAGGCAACTCAACCAACTCCCATGTTTGGTTGCAATGTAGTGAGTCCATCTCCACTTGCATGCTCTTCGTCCATTGTTCTTTGGATTCATGTTTCATAGCTTCTTCGTATGATACCGGCTCTCCAGAATCTGAGATCAAGAGATGGTTGAAGGAAGGAACAAACCTTTCTGGAGGTCTACTTGCTCTTGTAGATCTTCGGGAAATAGGTTGAGGCTCTTCATTTGGTTGACGTTGTTGCACATTGTCACCGTTTGCAGTCCTTGAGTCTTCACCGTCCTCAAGCTCCATGTACTCATCACCTATTTCTTTTGTTTGTTTTCTTTCCAAGTAATCTTTGTACATATTTTGTTCGTTAAAAAATTACATCCCTACTCCTTAAGATTTTACCATCTTCAGGATTCCATATGCGATACCCAAAGTCTCCTTCTCCATAGCCAATGAAGAAACACTTTTTGGACTTTGCATCTAGCTTTGATCTTAGGCTTCTATCTATGTGCATGAAAGCCTCACACCCAAACACTTTGAGAAATGCATAATTCACCGGTTTACATGTCCATGCCTCTTCTGGAACTCCCCCATCCAATGCCGTTGAGGGTGACCGATTGATTAAGTACACAGACGTACTTACAGCTTCCGCCCAAAGCTCAAGCGGTAGGCCTACATGTAGCCGCATGCTTCGTGCTCGTTCCATGATTGTCCTGTTCATCCTCTCCGAAATCCCATTTTGTTGAGGTGTCCTTGGGGTTGTCCTTTGCCTCCGAATTCCATTGCTAGCACAAAAGCTTTCAAGAGCTTGGCTGCAATATTCGCCTCCATTGTCGGATCTGAGGCATTTAACCTTGGTACCTGTTTCATTTTCCACAAAGGCTTTCCACCTTTGAAATATGGAAAATACATTGGATTTATTCTTCATGACATAAACCCATGTTTTTCTACTCGCATCGTCTATGAATGTTACATAGTACAATGAGCCACCAAGTGATGGTGTACTTGCAGGACCCCAAACATCAGAATGAACCAACTCAAGTTTTTTATTTTTTCTTTCATTTTCTAATTTTTGAAATTTTACCCTCTTTTGTTTACCATAAACACACTCTTCATAGAACTCTAAGTCCACTTCTTTCAAACCTGGTAGAAGCTCCTTTGTTTGAAGGATTTGCATTCCTTTGGCACTCATATGCCCAAGTCGGTAGTGCCACACCGCACTGTCAACTTCTGTAGTTGCTGCACAAGCTGAAGGTTGCGTGCTAACAGTACACAAGTAAAGTGTACCGACTTTTTCTCCCTTGGCAACCACCAAAGATCCCTTTGAGATCTTCCACCGTTTGTTTCCGAATGCAATGTTGTGACCTTCATCGTCCAATTGTCCAGTAGAGATCAAATTTTTGCGAAGAAAAGGAACATGCCTAATATCTTTAAGCTTCCATTCATTTCCGTTAGCAGTTTTGACAGAAACTGTACCTTTGCCGACAATCTCACAAGCTTCATCATCTCCCAAGTATACATACCCAAAATTACCTTTGGTGTAGTCTTGGAAATGTTGCTTGTGTGGTGTCTCATGGAATGAAGCCTCAGAATCTACTATCCAGGAATTAGACACATTGTCATATGAGAGAACTAGAGCATCTTGCTCTACTTTACCTGCCACATTGGCCTCCGATCTTGGCTTGTTGTCTTGAGACTCTGTCTCCTTCTTCTTCTTGGACCAGCAATCGTTCTTGACGTGGCCCTTCTTGTCGTAGTTCCAACATTCAAGAACTGACTTTGTGCGTGACTTGCTCCGCCTTGAGCGATCACGACCCTTTTGGTTTTTGAACCTCTCCTTAGGCCTTCCTCTTGTTTCCACTGATAGTGCAGCACTTGATGATTCTCCTGTGCTTCTCCTTCGCATTTCCTCGCTTAGGAGAACACCCACAACATCATCAAACTTAAGAATATTTGTACCAGAGATAGAATTACTTACAGCCATCACAAGGCTGTCCCAACTATCCGGTAGAGATGATAGTATAAGGAGAGCTCGCACTTCGTCATCGAAATTGATTTTCACTGATCGAAGTTGACTTATGTTTGTGTTAAAGTCATTTAGGTGTTCTGCAACTGAACCATTCTCTGCCATCTTTAGATTGAACAAGCGCTTCATAAGAAATACCTTATTGGATGCCGATGGTTTCTCGTAGAAGTCATCAAGTGACTTCATCAAGTCCTCCATGGTCTTCATCTCCGAAACATTGAAGGCCACCATTGACGCCAAGCTTAACCGGATTGTTCCCAGTGCCTTTCGATCAAGGACAATCCATGCTTCATCTGCCATTGTTGCGGGCTTCTTCGCAAGACCGCCTAGTGGCAAATAGAGGTCCTTCTGGTAGAGATAGTCTTCAATCTACATCTTCCAATGTTGGTAGTTTTTGCCGTTGAACTTCTCAATCTTGAGCTTCCCTTCCTCCGCCATAACTCCCACTCAATTCAAGGAATCCTTTCCTTGAGATAATTTAGCTACGAGAAAACCTTGCTCTGATACCAGTTGTTAGAAAATAAGACGTAGCTAAATAGATAATTGAGTAGATTACTTAATGGAGAGACACAGATTTACATACACGAGATTATAGAGTAGAGAGAGAGAGAGAGAGTACACACGATATACGTGGTTCACCGAATGTGGGCTACATCCACGGGAAAGCAGCCACTCAATGGCTTTAGTACTTCAAAACAAGAAGTAGTTTACAAAGGGATTATACCCTTTGTAAACTACTTCTTAATTAAGGAAGCTCCATTAAGGGATTATACCCTTAATGGAGCTCCCGCCTTGCTTCACTCTCACCACCTCACACTCACCTTGTTGCATCAACTTCACACTATGAAATGTGTGTAGAAATGGCCTCCTTTTATAGGCCAAAAGGGCTGCCCTCTCTAATGAGAGATAGCCATATGTAGCCGCCCTTGTGCGAATAAGTCCAAATCGGACCCTCCAATCCGCCCATGTGTGGCCGCCCTTGAGAAGACAAGTCCGCTTTTGAATTCGGCCACCGGCCACCGGCCATTGACTTCCAACCACCGGCCATCGGCCATTGACTACCGGCCATTGGCCAACCGACCGGTTGTTTTCCGACCACTTTCCGGCCTTCGTCCGGCCATAATATTCCGGCAAAAAGGAATATTCCGGCGAAAAAAAAGTCTCGGGGGCCTTCGTCCCCGAGGCCTCTAAATTGCCCCTAATTCTTGTCCGTGAAAATTTTGGTTTCCGGTGAGTGATTTTCCTTCACGCACGATGGCTTCTCCTCATAATGGGGGCCTTATAAATGTGCGCTTTTACCACAAAAAATTACAAGGGTAAATCAGGCTCCATACTTAACACATGCCCTACCCCGTAGCATTTATGTGTTGCACCAAGCAAACGCATAGGCATGGGGAATTGGATGTAAATAATGTACCTTGCAATGTTGTCAAGCTAGAGTTGTAAAGCTTGTGCAATCGAAACGTCCACTAATGTGAATATATATCCTCTCTGTCAGACACAAAACACACGTTGATACAAATATGAATGATATGGGAGATAGATTAAACTTAAAGAGGCATGGATAACTTTACGTTGTATGTTATAGACGGTCTAGAGTTTACTCTAGATCACAGTAGTGCCGATCAGCATTGTGGTGGTGCCAAGGAGACAATGACCTATATCTCCGCAATATATTCTGAGCAATCATTCAATAAGGGCTTTGAGGTCATCCTTTGTATGTTTATTCAGAAGCACTTTTACCTATAGCTGCACATGCGTGATTGTCTTGCTACTTTTCTTACTAGAGAAGTATAAAGTTGCTGCAATCGAGCTGCTTCAATAGCTCGATTTGTCACAGTTATTGATGAAGTTTGCTAAGCTCACGTAATTAGAGCTTACTCTGTGTAATTAGTATTCTGCTGGTAGATTTTGATGAAGCCGACGATGCTGATCGGTTGCAAGTGAGCCGCTTCATGAGTTGTCGTCGGTAAAGAGAGAGCCTCTCTCGCTCTAGGCGCTCATGACAGCATGGTTGACTTATTTCTAATGGGAACTTTTGAGATAATATACAGACGTGAGTCTGCAGCTACTACAACATCAAATAAGCAGTGATTCCAGTTCATTTTTGCATGAGAGAGAGAGAGAGGAGAGAGAGAGAAGCTCATCTGCACTGGTCAGCAAGCCACATTGCTGCTCCTCTGAGTGTAAAGAGTGTTTACATCCCAATTGTCGTGATGCAATGAGCTATTGAAAACTTGCCCACAAACCAAACTATGAGCTTATCTGCACTAGTTAACAAACCATAGAGTTGCTCCTCTAAGTGGCAACACAAAGCCTAGGGCACATATTTAGTCCAGGATCCGCAATCCGCATTACACGCTCAAAACTTTTTGACACGCACATCCAAGTCTCTGTAGTCCTCACCAGTACTGATGCAAATTAGATTATCGGGGACAACATGGCAGCACAATTGAACCAAGCTTCGGTCTGGACTGAAGCTTGGATATGGCTCCCATTCAACATAAACATGTCGTTATCAATACACAGTGATGATGTGAAGTTGCTGTGGTTTTGAAATGTTGCCTTGTCACAAGGGAATGTGATTTGCAAGCCTTCCAGTTGCACAAGAGAATGTGAGTTGCAAGCCTTCCATTTGCAGGTCCTGTAATCAAATACTTCCAGGTAAGCTTTGATAAAGCGAGTCGTGACAACGAGGTAGTAGACGCCAGATGAGGAATCCACCAGCATTGTCATCTCTTGCTCATGCCAATAGTCTCTGGGAGCGAGATCGCCGATCGAAGATGGGCAGCAGACATACTTGGTGGCCTTGGTGAGAGGGTGAACACCACAAAAGATCGTGTGTCTCTAGAGTAGTGGACCATAAGGCCCCTGGCGCTGCCCAAGCATTGCTACCTGCGCTATAGAAGCACCACGTCGAGGAAGGCCGCTCCACTTCCATTGAATACTACTCCTCCTAATTGACGTTGTTGACCCACCATTTTGGTTCATGGCGCAGGAGCATCAGGACCCAGGTCTCATGACTTGCACACGGTGACGGGAGCAAAGCGAACCCCGAACCCTGACGGCCTCTAAAACACCGGGGACCGAATGGCGCGCCTCGAGCCTGTCATGGTAAAGCAAACAGGGGCACCACCTAGCTTCAGCGGCTAGGACGCAAACAACACACCACCATAACAAATTTTTCATCCAAGAGAGATGGATGCTTGGGAGTAATGATGAAGAGGAAAGGGAATGAGAGCAAGTGAGAGAGAGAGAGAGAGAGAGAGAGAGAGAGAGAGAGAGTGAGGGAGGGGGTATAGCGGCTTAGTACTTAGGCACCACAAAAGGATGGCGAATCTGCACACCCTTCACACATACACAAGCTCACTCCAAACACAAGACTAGGTGGCGATTCCGCACACCTCACATGGGCAAAACATTGCAAGAAAACATACTCACAAAACCTCAAGCTTTATTTAGAGAATAAGGCGATGAAATGGGGAGCATAGGGTAGGGGAATGAGAAGGGAGAGAGTGGTAGAGCACATGGCGGATAGGTGGGAGTTGATGGCGAAGACTCGCACGAGGGTTATGGCCATCATCCTTCATTTAGTTGCCCTTCATCTTCCATAGCCAAGGGTGTAGAGGTCATGCTCAAGACAAGCATGGTGATTGCGGTGATGGTGATGGTGTGGGTGTGTGTGTGTGCACTAGGCACACACAGTGCATAGTGTGTTCTTTGGTGATGTTGTGTGTGTCTAGTGTGATGGTGACCCCTCTTTATATAGGGGAGGAAGGGGGAGGAATTCTAGAATTTAGAAATGAAGAAATCATTATCTACATAGGCCATGTGACTATGGGCCCCACTTGTCTGGCTGTGTGTATATGTGCCAGAACAACAGTCTCATGAGAGAGAGACTAAGAGAGAGATATGGGTTGATGAAAAAAAGTGAGAGGTGACATGGAGAATAAAGTAATTACAAGAGGGGAGAGAGAGGAGTGTGTTCAGAGGTGAATCTGTGTGCAGATGCGTGTGAACACAACAAAAATCAGGTAACCACCGGGTGGGGATGGGTCTGTGGGCACCTTTTTTAGTGAAACTGAGTGTGTGTGAGTGTGGGGGAGGTTATTTAGCTTCAAGACAAGAGACATGGCGAGAGAGGGGGGGTATTTGGGTCATGGGATATGATAGGAGAGAGAAAGAGGGGGTGGGGTATACTATTTTGGAAGATAGGGTAAGTTGCATGTGAGTTGGTGCATTACTGGTGAGTTATAATGCATTATTGGTGAGAGGTGGGGTAGCTTGAGGGGAGAGAGAAAGGAGAAAGGACAAGGGGAAGAGAGAGGGGGTTGACCTTTTGAGTGGAGGAGAGGAAAAGGGACACACGGCGGGGCAACAGTGAAGAAAAAGGAGGCAAGGTGGGGATGGGCTACCCCGCAGGCATGAGGTGGCCTATTTTACCTTTCTTATATATTTACATAATCATACTTTTTTTTTTCTTACTTTTTCCAATGCTTTTTTATCACTCCCTCCCTAAGAGGGGGTTTTCATGGGGTGGGGACGAGAGAAGAGGGGTATGGGAGCTTGGCTTGTGAAAAGCCCCCATCATTAGCCCTCCCCTTTTGGCTAGAGGCATTCATGTCTCTAGCTCATCTGTTTGATCATTATCGTCGGAGGTGGTGGCTGATGGTGTGTTCTCATCTGGAATGTCAATTGGTGGAGCCTGGTCAAATCGAAGAAAATAAGGTTTAAGTTGCCAACCATTTACCCTGGTTTTATGAAGTTTTCCATCAGCCTCCATAAGCCGGTAGCTTCCATTGGCATACTTTTTCCTGATGATGAAAGGGCCTTCCCATCGAAGCAGGAGTTTCTTATCCTTGCGCGTGTCGAAGCGATTGTCATAGCGGAGCACCAACATTCCTTTCTTCAATTCTATTTTCCGGAGATGCTCGTTAAAGCTAAGCCGTCTATGCTCTGCTTGTGCTACATAATAATTTATTGCTTCTTCTCTGTCCAGCTGCAGTCTTTCCAAGTTGATGATGTGATCTCTCAAATGCATGTTGGGTTGTTGAAGTTGTCTTGCCATTACTCTGAGACTTTGTAGTTTCACTTCAATGGGCAAGATTGCTTCCTTACCAAATACTAGATGATACGGTGTGAATCCCAAGGATGTACGAAATGAAGTTCTGTAGGCCCATAAAGCTGGTAGTAGATACTTATCCCAGTCTCCGGGATGATTGTTTAACTGCTTGGTAATAATTTTAGAAACCATTCCATTTACCTTTTCAACTAGGCCATTACATTGAGGGTAATATGGTGAAGAGTGCCTCCTTGTAATGCCCAATTTTTGCATTAATTCTCCTACCAAGTCTGCTCTGAAACCTGGCCCTCTATCAGAGATGATCTCTAAAGGTGTGCCAAACCTACAGCATATGTGCTCGTAAACAAATTTAGCTACCTCTACCGCTGTGATTCTAGTGGTGGCTGTAGCCTCTGCCCATCTAGTCATGTAGTCGACCCCCATGATAATGTAGAATTTTCCTGAGTTGGCCCTAGGTAATGGCCCAATGGCATCGATACCCCATTTTTCAAATGGGCCATATGAGAGAATAGGTGTCTGTGGTTCAGGCATAAGTGACCTAGTGCCGGCCTTTTGACACAACTTACACGTTTTGCACCAATGGTGTACATCACGGTTGAGGCTAGGCCATATGAAGCCTGCCTGCAAGATTTTCCTACTTGTTATGTCTAGGGCAAAGTGACCACCACAAACCCCGTCGTGACAGCTAGCAATTACTCCCGTGATTTCGTGAGAGAGAGGGACCTTCCTGAGTATTTGGTCCTTACCCTTACAGTACAAACCATCATTGATGAGTCGATACCTTGTGGCCTTCCGCGTCAGCCATTGCTTCTGTCCCTTTGTTAAATCTGATGGGCATTCCCCTGTTTCCAAAAAATGCATGATGTCAGGCAAGGCATCACTGCCTTGAAATAGAGGGAGCTTTAGTTTTATTGCTCCAACCACCACTTCCTGTAGTCTTTCACTTGCTAGGGCATCTGCTTCTTGGTTTTGAGCCCTTGGGATATGGTGTATTTGAACTTCTTCAAACTTACCCAACAAGGTTTTTACACCACTTAAGTGAGTCCTTAAACTAGGATTCTTGCATGTCCATGCTCCATTTACTTGCCTTACCAGAAGTAGGGCATCCCCAAATACATTAAGGCGTTGTACACCTTGTGAGACGCACCATTGTAGACCCTTGGTTAGTGCTACATACTCAGCTTCATTGTTAGAATGTGAATCTAACAATTGGCCCAACGAAAATACCTTTGTCATCAAAGACCACTATGCCTGCAGCTGCTTTGTCGGACGCTCGCTTGTAGGCTCCATCAAAGTAGAGAGAGTATGCTCCTTCTACCATCGGTGGTACTGGAGGTAATCGGACTTATCCTTCCTTAGATTGCTTCTCCTTCCCTTCAAAGACTTGGTAGGTCATGAGTCCCCCCAAACTTGCCCTTGTCGTGCTTTCTACTTGTACCGTGTAGTCAAACTCTTGCAGGCGAACTAGCCATTTAGTAATTCTAGCAGACACATCCATGTGTTGTACAACATAGGGAAATATTTCATCCGTGGTTAGAATCACAAATTGCTTAGGCAGCAAATATGACCTAAACTTTGTAGTTGCAAATCTAAGAGCTAGGACTAAGTGTTCCACATGGGTGAAACCTTTCTCTCCTGTTGTCATCATTCGACTAGAGATGTAGATTGGCCTCATGAAAGATGTCGTCGTATCCTTTTGGAGTAGCACAGCCCCCAATGAGCCATCACCAACACTTGAGGTGACATAGAATTTTTCATCCCACTTAGGTGGTGAGATAGTTGGCAGAGTGGCTAAGACCTCCTTTACCTTGTTGTAGTGATGTTCGCTTTCCTCGTCCCAAGTGAAAGTTGATCTTTGAGTGAGTTGTTGCAGTGGCAGAACAAGTTGTGATAGTAGATGTATGAATCTACTTAAATACCTCACCTTCTGTAGAAAAGAGACCAGTTGACGTGCGGTCGTTGGTGAAGGTAGGGCTATGAGTGCGGACACCTTACTTGGGTCGGCGTTGATACCTCTTGCTGAAATTTCATGGCCTAGTAGAATGACTTTACTCTCCCCAATGTGACATTTATCCACATTTAATTTCCCACCTAGTCTCTGCAACCTGGACAAACCTTCAGTTACCTTTTCTAAATGTGAAATACGGGATCTATATATACAAAAATCATCAATGAACACTCTTATGGATGTTCCAAAGAACGGTTGAAAAACATATGTGACATATCTTTGGAATGTGGCAGGTGCATTTGTGAGACCAAATGGCATAACCCTGTATGCAAAACAACCCCATGGCGTGATAAAAGTGGTTTTTAGCTGATCTTCCAAGGCTATGCGTATTTGAAAGTATCCTGAATAACCATCACAGACGGTATAGCATTCAAAACCCGCTACTTCATTCAGAATTTCATCCAAGAAAGGGAGAGGAAAGTGGTGTCTCTTTGTAGCTGCATTTAGTGGTTTGTAGTCAACACAGACCCTCCACTTACCATTCTTTTTAGGCGTCACCACTACGGGTGACACCCATTCTGAGTTTTCTACAGGATAGATGAATCCCGCCTCCTGCAGTTTCCTTACCTCGGCCAAGAGTGCCTTTTCTTGTATGACCCCCAGTCGTCGTAGCTTTTGCACAACTGGTTTTACCCCTTCCTTCAGTTTAATATGATGTTCCACCACTGTAATGCCTGTGATTCTTTCATAGTTGTCAATGAACAGGTTAGGAAATCCCATCAACATTTGCAAAAAACTATCTTTCTCCTCAAGTGTTAATTCCGTAGACAACATACCCTTCAACATACTTCCTCCTAGGCCAGGTGATTTGCTCTCCTCTTCATTGGGTTGCCCTTTTGGTGATGGATCACCAGTTGTGCTTACCCTTTGTGGATCCTTCATAATGATACCCATCACATCAATGGAACTGTCACTTTCGTCGGTGGATGTGGTCTCCTCCTCAGAACTGGAAGATTCGCTAGTGGTTTCATCTGCCAATGTTTCCAGATTCATTTGCTTCTGCTTGCCAGTCCTCATGTCGTAGTAGATTGTCTCCCCTTTCTTACCGGTCATGCGTAGAAGGCCAGTACCCCAGTCTTGTTTTGCCTTCATGGCCATCAACCATGGCCTTCCCAAAATTAGTGGATAGCCCTCCCCCTTAGTAGGCATTACAAAAACATCTACCTCTACCTCAGTGTTGAAAGCTTTGATTTTCACGGCACTTACCACACCCACACACTTAACTTTTGCGTTGTTTGCCATCTTTGCCTTGCAGGGAGAAGGCCTGTCAACCTCGAGCCCTAATCAAAGCATCATAGCTTCGCTCATTACACAGATTTGTGCACCTCCATCAATGTAGGTGTTTCCAACCCTCTTTCCTTTTATGTTTACGTCGACAATTGGAAGGATGTCATCCATGTTGCATCCCGAAATTACTCCGGCTACCTTTGTTTTGGAGCGTCTTGTACTTACCATTTTAGACCATTGTCGCCTTACTTTAGGTACAAGATGTAGCAGTTGTGGCCATTTAATCTTCGGTCCTTGCTCTGCCACATCCAATGTTAGATCATAGGGCTTAGAACTTTCCCCTAGCTGGAAGTTGGTGATGCCCAATTTCCGTCGTGGCCTGGATGGCCTCTTGCTAGTTTCTCCTCTCATGCTTCTCTCATCATCTGATTGTGTAGCTTTCTCCCTCCTAGCTCTTTTCACAGTCATGGCTTCAAGTGGTTCTAAAAAGGTTACCTTCTCCTTACCCTTGTCCCTCTCCTTTGCTCTGGGTGGATCCACTACTATGGCTTTTCCTTTCTCTTCTAGCCTTATGATGTTTACAGGGCGATCAGGTGGTGGGGCTGGTGGAAGAGGTGGAATGGATGCTTGTAGTGGTGTCTGGGGTGGACGTAGAATTTGTGTTGGTGGGGGTGGTGCTCGGGGTGGGGGTGTTCTTTCTCTAGGGGATGACAATTGGTTCCTCCTACCTCCTCTATTATAGTTTTGTCGTGGTTTGGGACAGTAGTACATACCGTGACCGTCTTCTCCGCAGTTGTAGCAATGATACTCCCTGTTTTGTCGTCGTGCTCTTCCAGGGTCTTGATCTCTTTCTTGACTCCTCCCTTGTTGTATTAAGTGGACAGACAAATTCTGCAGTTGGTCAGTAATATGGGCCAACATATCTTGTTGGTCATCTCTTACCCCAAGAGCCGGTGGTGGTGGTGGAATGGTGGTTGTCGTAGTTGCTGGTCGACGTGATGCTGCTGTTTCTGTTGACTCAGTTTCTTTGGTTTTCATTCGCAGCTTCTTGTCCTTAAGGCGAGCAATCTCAACGGATAACTCGTACGTAGCCGGGAATCTACCTTTCACCTTCTCCTTGAGAAGCGGCCATAAGCCATGCGTGAACCGATCGTTTTTTAGGAAATCGGGTGTAGCTTCCCCCCTTGCCAGTGACTCAACCCACCGTTCCCACAAATCCACAAATTTGGACTCATAGGTGGCATATTCTAAAAGACCCTCCTGCTTCAAGTCTCTCAACTTGTCCCACAACTTTTCTGAAGTGGTACCTCCCCCAAAGCGCCTCTTAAAAGTGGTTTTTAAGGGTTCCCAGTCATCCTTGGTTGCTTGTGGAAGTGCATTGTACCATAATCTAGCTTCTAGCTTCATGAGATGCTTAAAGATTCTAACCCGGGATTCATCCATATCTTTGTTGCTCACTACACATGCTACTTCAAAGTCATCTAGGAAGTCTGTTACCAAATCCTCCCCCTTCTTTCCTTTAAATGTTGGAAATGCTACACTTGCCATGATTATTGAGAGAGAGCTAGAAAGACACACTGCTTAACTTGCAAAAGTTTTTTTCTAATTTACAAGGAGGCGTGTATACCCTCTTATACTAGGACATAAATTAAACCTTCAAATGGTACATTGCCTTGTACCAAAGGTAGGACAAATGGTTGATCTGATGCCAGAACCTCAAAAAATCGCTCCCCACCCAGCATGGTGTCAATGACGTGCTGGTAGTGAGCCTTCAAATCCAGTATTACCTTGATTGAGCGTACACGTGTTGGTATGTGTGATCTGTCTTGAGGTAGGTTGTACTGATTCATGTGAAGCTTAGAGGTGCTTAGTCACTGTCCAAGCTTGTGGGAGAGGGTGGTGTTCTTTCCTGAAACAAACTCAGTAGATCCCTAGTTTCTCTAGTGAGAGTGTGAGCCAATGATTCCGTTATCTGTGCTGCAGCATCAGGTGCGACTTGAAAACTGACTGTGATAATTACCTCGGTGACTTGAGTTACCCGATTCTCAAAGTAGAATAGTGTTGATTCTCTATTGTGTAGAGCTCCTTCCATTTTGTTGTTGTGGATTTGTTGTAGGTTGCGGACACGGTTTCGACCTTCTCCTTCTTCTTCTTGGCACTTGGCCTATGTATATCCACTGGGTTTGGCGTGTTGGTTGACTCTCCCACTGAAAATCGATTACCGTTATGCCTGGCACTCGAGCTTCGATGGAGATGCGGAGTTCGTCTAGTTGTGCTTGGAGCTCTTCTTCTTCTGTCGTCCAAATAGCAAATCCTGCTAGCCATTCATCCATTCACAATAGTTTAGGGGTTTCAGTCTTGTAAACTGAAGGGTTTCATGAAAAGATCCTCAGCGGGGGCACCAAATGACGGGAGCAAAGCGAACCCCGAACCCTGACGGCCTCTAAAACACCGGGGACCGAATGGCGCGCCTCGAGCCTGTCATGGTAAAGCAAACAGGGGCACCACCTAGCTTCAGCGGCTAGGACGCAAACAACACACCACCATAACAAAGTTTTCATCCAAGAGAGATGGATGCTTGGGAGTAATGATGAAGAGGAAAGGGAATGAGAGCAAGTGAGAGAGAGAGAGAGAGAGAGAGAGAGAGAGAGAGAGAGAGTGAGGGAGGGGGTATAGCGGCTTAGTACTTAGGCACCACAAAAGGATGGCGAATCCGCACACCCTTCACACATACACAAGCTCACTCCAAACACAAGACTAGGTGGCGATTCCGCACACCTCACATGGGCAAAACATTGCAAGAAAACATACTCACAAAACCTCAAGCTTTATTTAGAGAATAAGGCGATGAAATGGGGAGCATAGGGTAGGGGAATGAGAAGGGAGAGAGTGGTAGAGCATATGGCGGATAGGTGGGAGTTGATGGTGAAGACTCGCACGAGGGTTATGGCCATCATCCTTCACTTAGTTGCCCTTCATCTTCCATAGCCAAGGGTGTAGAGGTCATGCTCAAGACAAGCATGGTGATTGCGGTGATGGTGATGGTGTGGGTGTGTGTGTGTGCACTAGGCACACACAGTGCATAGTGTGTTCTTTGGTGATGTTGTGTGTGTCTAGTGTGATGGTGACCCCTCTTTATATAGGGGAGGAAGGGGGAGGAATTCTAGAATTTAGAAATGAAGAAATCATTATCTACATAGGCCATGTGACTATGGGCCCCACTTGTCTGGCTGTGTGTATATGTGCCAGAACAGCAGTCTCATGAGAGAGAGACTAAGAGAGAGATATGGGTTGATGAAAAAAAGTGAGAGGTGACATGGAGAATAAAGTAATTACAAGAGGGGAGAGAGAGGAGTGTGTTCAGAGGTGAATCTGTGTGCAGATGCGTGTGAACACAACAAAAATCAGGTAACCACCGGGTGGGGATGGGTCTGTGGGCACCTTTTTTAGTGAAACTGAGTGTGTGTGAGTGTGGGGGAGGTTATTTAGCTTCAAGACAAGAGACATGGCGAGAGAGGGGGGGTATTTGGGTCATGGGATATGATAGGAGAGAGAAAGAGGGGGTGGGGTATACTATTTTGGAAGATAGGGTAAGTTGCATGTGAGTTGGTGCATTACTGGTGAGTTATAATGCATTATTGGTGAGAGGTGGGGTAGCTTGAGGGGAGAGAGAAAGGAGAAAGGACAAGGGGAAGAGAGAGGGGGTTGACCTTTTGAGTGGAGGAGAGGAAAAGGTACACACGGCGGGGCAACAGTGAAGAAAAAGGAAGCAAGGTGAGGATGGGCTACCCCGTAGGCATGAGGTGGCCTATTTTACCTTTCTTATATATTTACATAATCATACTTTATTTTTTTCTTACTTTTTCCAATGCTTTTTTATCACTCCCTCCCTAAGAGGGGGTTTTCATGGGGTGGGGACGAGAGAAGAGGGGTATGGGAGCTTGGCTTGTGAAAAGCCCCCATCAATGGTATGAAGCGTTAAAACCCTCAGCAGCACGTCCTCCAGCAAGTGCCTCCACTGCACCTGCTGATCGTCCACTGCCAGCTGCTCATCATGATGAGCCCTCCCGCCTCCTGATCTGACTACGACAAAAGGATCATACCTTCTCACGTCTGCTCGTAGGGCATAGATGGAGGAGCCAAAGCCAGACCTTTCGCAGTTCTTGGCTGCTTTTTGTAGGCGACGCGCTGTTGCTTTTCAACATAAAAATGCTAGCCACAATCGAGGGTTGACATTGAGCCAAGTGGCTTAACGGCTTGGCTTCCTGTAGGAAAAGCACCTTAGGCTCACCAAGTAAATACCCTCTTATTTATGGAAAATCCCAAAATACCCTCAAATTTCAAAAATTCACAAAATACCCCCAATTAAAGTCTTCAATCATTGAGGTTTTTTTGTCTTTCGATATCTCCGTACCTGCATCACCATACAATTATCGGATATCATTTGGGTAGAGCTCATGCTAGAGGTGGATCTCCATGATCGGTGCTGACTGAAGCGTTGCGCTTCCATCTTTTCTATTTTTGATATGTTCCCACAAATCCTCTGGCCACTGTTCTTCCACCTCAGGAATTGGCACAAGGGTCTTGTGAATACATTCCATCTGTTGTATTGGCTGCTATCCTCGTATCCAAGGATATTTCCTTTACAAAATTTGTTTGGTCTCCATCTTCAATTCCGCGTTCCTTTAACTCTTGAATTTTTCAAGGATTAACACCTCAGTTTTGGAGCAATCGGAACTGGTGGTTCCATAAGCGCTTGAGCGGCTTGGATGAGCTCCTTGCACATCTTTAACCTCTCTTTTTTATACCCTGGGTGAGGATACGTTAGCCACCTATCCTCTGGGGTTTGGTTAGGCTTTAACCTAGCATCATAAGCTTTTAAGATCACATCCAAGGGTTTACAGACCTTGTCCACCAAGACATATCCTCCCTACGGTATTGCTGATGACTTTGCTAAATCGCCTTCTTCCTTAAGGTCTCTTTCCATCCTCAAGTGTTCCTCTATTTGCAGTAATTTGGTTTCCAAAGCCGTTTTTTCTTTCTCTCTTTTGGCTTTTATCTTGTCTCATTTTTCCTTCCACGATTTCCTAGGGTTTTGACAGACAGATTTTCTATCTCTGTTTGACTAACTGGGGTGTTCCTTGCAGCCTCATGTGCTTGGGCTCTCATTACCCTGTTTATCAAAATGGTTGGTTATGTTTATGATCCACTTACGGAGAAACAGGACTCAACATCACATGTTCAGCTCTGATAGATCCAAAAGCGAAAAAGAATCTAATGACTTATGGAACATGGATCATGATGGGAAAGCCACCAATCACCGAGCTCGAGGAGATCGTGTACACAAGTTCAAAAATGCCAATTCCTAGCTTTGGCATGGCAGAAGCCGTACTCAAGTTGAGTACTGGGGAGTACAAGGATACTTTCTACATAATCAACTCCCATCATATCAAAGAGAGTGTGATCCTGACAAAAATCTGGGGAAATATCTTCTATCAACAACAATCGAACGCTTCAACAACAACAACGATAACAATCCATGAAGCTTCTCAAATCCATGCAGATAAGAAATCGCCATCCATTGCAGAAAAAGGTAAAGCAAAGGTAATCATTGAAGTATATCAACCTCGCGAGATGACTTTACCTTCTATGCACCTCCATCAAACTTTCTGCGAAGCCTCTACATCAAGAGCCAAACCATCAACAATGTAACGAAAACCAAAGCAAAATGTCTATCAACCAAAGTTTCCATCACAAAAAAGAATCAAGAAGAAGCTGAAGGGAATCAACCAAGTGTTAGTATCCAAAGAGCACATCAAAGTCAAAAACCCAAATTGGATACATGAAACACAAGTTCGACTTTAACAACCAAAGGTCATTGGGTGGGTAGCATCAAACGAGTCAATCACTTCTCAGGGCTACTTTGAAGGAAACATTAATGTTTGGGCCAAAAATCCTAAAGTTACAGCCTAGATGTACTCATCTCAAGAAAGAATTCTTACAATGAGCAAGCCAAGCTATCAACAGAATACAAACAGCTCGGGCAAGCGAAAAAACAACAACAAAAGGTAGACAAAAAAACCTTCCAAGCGGGCAACACAAAAAATTTTGGGTATCAAAGTCAATTGTTATCCAATCTACCCAACAAACACAGATGAAGCAACGGCTAATTCCAGTCAAGATACTTGAAGCACAAGGATTCTATGCAGGTAACACTCAAATATGGTCACCAAAAATTGTAGCTCAATCTGGGACAGCCAAGAGAAATCATGCAGCACAAGCTTCCGTCCAAAAGCAAGCAAAGACAAACAACACCCAACAGAAGCCAGTTGGAACCAAAGCTGCTACAATCTACAGATGGATACCTAGTCATCAACTACAAAACCAAGGCTTTTACAACAGAAGGTAAAATGCCAGAGACGGTCACCCAAGGACCAAAAACAAGATGGGTTCCAAAATTGCTCGTGGAAACCAAAACACAAAGAAACCACACAAAGATTCAACCAATTCATAAAGCAAAGGTTCCATCAGTCTCTACAACAGTTGAAGAACTTGTTTCACAAAGTAGTGACAACATATGACAAGTAAGTCAAGAGGAGCCAAAATATGTCAACCTACTCAACAAAATGGTGGCATCCAATGACCAAAACAATGGAAGATGCCTAAATTTCAGAACTTATGGAATTGGGTTTCGGGCCTTGAACAGGTAAGTCCAAGTTTCCATTAAACATACATGGCATAAAAGTCAGAGTCGGGCAGCTAAGCCACTAAATGAGTGAGGTGTTAGTCGCAAAACTTCATGTAATATTCTCTGTGGTCTAAGTGTCTTAGTTATTCTAGGTATTGCTCAAGCTGGAAGAGTTGAAAATAATTACGTTGTGTCGCTCATGCTCGTATAGATGAGCATAAGAGTCGAAGTCATTGTAGTATAGTGGTAAGTGAAGGAGGAATTCCAAAAGACACTCATGTACTCAACATAGTGAGGAATGAGTGGAGAAGCTTCTATATCAAAAAACCTTTTTGGAAACGTGGAAGCTATTGAGACGTCCTTTGATGTCACATGTGCTACATTTGTTCCTTGAAGCACCCATCATCTCCATCTCTTACACTTTTGTTCGACAAATTCTCATATGCATATAGAGTGTCCCATAATTGGCACTTACATTAGACACTCTTCCTTTGTTTCTCCCAAGCACTCACCTTACATGACAGGTACTCCAAGTCCAAATGCTCAACTCCAATAAGAGCATATACCAAAGGCACTTTTTTCCCACCGGTTTTTTCCCCTTTGGTCATCTAGGTTTTTAAGACCCAATCTAGAAACCCTCATCATCGACTTCCTGTATATAATTCCTTCTACATCCACAATAAAGAAATGGCTACCCAAATCAATTGACAATGACTTGGAGCAAAAATTGCATGTCTCTATATGCTTATCAAGAGAATCTTTTATCTCCTCCAAGGTCGACAACAAAGCTCCATCAAAATGGCAAGTCAAAGAATGGCCTACAACGACAAGCAATGACAAATTTTTCAAGAGAATCATCAACAATAATCAAAAGTAGATCACACAGTGCTTCAACATTGGTGACCTATTGCAGAAAACTCAAATTGCAGTGGACATGGAAAGCATACCCATCATAAAGTCCACGCCACAAAGAGGATTGGCTCTATAAACTCAAAAACATGAAAATCCCTCTTCATGGTGACCAAGACTGGCAACAAAGACAAGACTGCACAATGAGAAGAAAAGTTGTCTCGATAATCAAAGATCAATTCACATATCAACAACATGGCATCTATGAATCACTCAAGGAAGGGGGGAGCGCCATCAGTGATAGAGCACTTCCCAAGCTGAAGTTCAACCTTGAAGACAAAGCTAAAGACAACCCTATCACAAGACTGCACAAGGTCGTGTCAAGGGACGACATGATTTAGGAAGGGGAGAATGTTTGAGGACAGATCAAATGGGCACCCAATTGGTCAGAACATAGCTGGACACCACATTTGTACTCTATTAGTTTTTCAAGCTATTGTAGTAATACTCTATGTAAATCCTAATTCCAGAGTAGTGGATCAATCCCCTAAGTTGTAATGCTGCAATGATATTTGTAAAGGTCCGTGTGAGCCGGCCACTGGCCATTTAGAATGCCCTAGGTATAAATGTCAATAACTTTAATGTTAAAAGAAGGCTTATCTTGGGAAGAAGAAGGGAGCTCTAAAAACATACGCTCAACCTAGGAGCTGCTCCAAACTTGTAATCATTGTAGCTAATGATTTGGCAATCCATTTTGGATTCAAAAAGTTGCATTGTGTTCCTCTCTCTTTGCTCTTTAATTCAAGTGTAAGCATTGTCAGTTTTGTTGAGGTTCGCTACTACGCGTCTATGCGCCTTAATTGTAAATTTTAGTGCTTAAATCACTACTTTTAGTCGTTTTGACTATAGGAGACTGTTCTTAGACCATAGGACAACATTTCTGGCATGTTCTGTTGCAGTTTTTAGGACCTTTTTCATGATAGATCGTGATTTTGGTACCTTGTTGGATTGCGACTAGACTTGGTAGGATAGTGCTCCTAGGTGTCTTAGACCTCCTCCTAAAGTTTTGTTGCATTTTGAGTCCATTCGAGTGACGAAATGGCATTATGACCTAGAGCTATGAGAAAGGACATAGGAAAATTTTCCTGATCATTTAGTGATTGGTTTGCTTGTAGAGTTGTTATGTTAGCTTGTTAGGTTCACTTCTTGAGATTGACGCTCTCAAAGAGTCTCTGTGCCCCATTCGATTCACTTCCCTGAGTATTGACATTATTATGTTCGTACCAAAAAGCTATGTTGCAGACGTCCGTCGCGGCGACCCGCTAACACTATCTATATTAATATGATTCTTTGTACTTCTCAATGTGGTGCCATGGAAATGTGTGTATGTGTGTGTGTGTGTGTGTGTGTGTGTGTGTGTGTGTGTGTGTGTGTGTGTGAGAGAGAGAGAGAGAGAGAGAGAGAGAGATTATACATCCAGCTCTGCATATGTTGTTCAAATATACAATAATCACACTACCAGCTAACAAAGGGATAGAGGTAGTGAGACATACCTCATCTTACAATTGAAATAAAGATATAACCAAATTGTAGGAATTATCTTATAATTGAAACAAAAGATTTAAATTGCAAGAAACGTTGGAATGGAAGTCATGAATATAGATTAATTCAAGTTACATTTGGACTCGGCCAATTAGTTCTCTACAAAAAATCTCTTTTTTCCTTTGTTGCATTACTTTGCATCCACCAATTAAGAAATAGAAGTTGCAGAAGGTTGCATTTCTCTCTTGTTGTGACCATGTCACAAGGTTGAGCTCTTTTTCGAATACCTCCACATCTATGGCACCATTTTTCTCTAGGCCTACCGACTCTTGATCAATCAGGATAAACTCAAAGTAGCCAGCAATAATTTGAGAGCGCTGGTACTAGAAGGAGATCAGAAGGGACTGTGTGCCGATCATGCACTTGGCCACCAAAGTGTCCAGTGCAACCTCGCAATGTATGCCATCCACCTCTTTAGCATACCACCTTCTATCAAACAGCTTGTCACAGAAGCAAGCATCTAGAGATTTACATACCAGCATTGTCTTTGCAACATGTGTGTGGTAGGTGTGCAATAGCTCCACAAATAAACTTATAGGACAAAAATTAGCAATCTTTACCAATTTAGTGGGCACTAAATTCCGTAGGGACCTCTGCACATCCCTGAATAGCTTGCTTTTGAGAGCTTCACACATTGTTTTTTCCAAGACTGGCAAGTCAATACAGGTCCAATTGGTAGGGAGAGGGAGTTTAACCAGAGTACCTTTTTGATTTTTTTGTGGAGCTGGTACAAATGCTTGTAAACTAAAATTCCCTCATCTACAAGAATCTTACTAGTTCTTCCATCATACTATAAAACACCAATGTCAACGTGGATTACAGAGATGAGACCTATAATACAATCCATTGGCTCCCATTCCTCGTATGATGAAGGATAGCCATCTGCGATTGCAACAACAAAATGTAATAGACCACCCAGTCTAACTGATGAAACGAATGAAAACTTATGAGAACTTGATCTGCCTCTGTTAATATTGTTGTTCGTCTTCAAAAAGAAAAAATAAATTAAGAGAACAACAAGGTCTAAAAGAAATAATAGACATGGAAGGCTATGAACACACTTATAATTGCATTGAGGATGATAAGCCAATGAGACATCTCCGCCATTAGAAATCACATCGGAGTGACTATAGACATGTTGTACCAAAACCTTGGGGGGTTCACCATTCGGAACCCCCCCAATATAACGTGCGTTCACATGGTATTAAAACAAACCCTCTTTTAACATGTCTAAATGAATAAAATGTCCCCTTATTTTAGAAAATTTCTCCAAAATTGAATATAAAAACCCCTTAGTTTAATGTATCTATGTTAAATTGCCTATAAAAGTTTTGCATTTTAAAACCCCTCCTTTTGAACTCATGTTATACATTAACATGATTACTTAGTGGACCCATCGAGACCAAAACCTCCTTAACACTTTTCTTGCCCAGCTGCACTTTGAAATCTAGCACTCGTGCTTTTCATGCTGAGCAAAATAGATTTGTTGTTGATGATCTTTTCCTCCTTCTTGGTTGCATAGGAACCCAAGAACCTTTGTATATTGTCTGTTGTTGCCATTGAACCTCCTTAACAGTTTTCTTGCCCACCTCCACTTTGAAATTTAGCATTCATGCTTTTCATGCTAAACGAAATAGATTTGTTGTTGAGGATCTTTTCCTCCTACTTGGTTGCATAAGAACCCAAGAACCTTTGTATATTGTTTGTTGTTGCCATTGACTATCTATATTGACTGAGTTTGAGATAATGATAGATCTTGTGGTGCTACTTGCCCTCCTTGGGAGACTAATGGCGAGGTTGGCCACGGAGAGATCACAACAACCCCTAGAGCTATTAGGTCAGGAAGAAGAAGAAGAAGAAACCATGGCTCTTTTTGAGTGGTAGAAGAAAGCGTGAACTTGCTTCCAATGGAGGGAAATTTAGTTTTGAATTCTTGGTTAATGGAGCAAGAGCTTTTGGCAGCGGGAGAATGATACATTATTGTAGTTGTCTTTCAGTACCATAACTACATTCAAACCTTGGGCCCACATATAGATACCTTAAACACAATGAAAACGAGGTTTTACCTCATGTTCTTCTCTTTCTTTTGTATTTTTTAATTTATTTCTTCCTATTTGTACGTTACATTGGCTTGTTGTTCATTGGATGCGACTCCTTTTCTCTCTCCTCAATAAGAACCTCCAAATGACCTCCCAAATTCCCTAATGATAGAAAGAGGTAATCCTTTAAAAAAATTAAAGTAGTTTTTTTTGAAATTCTATTTCTCATAGTACATACATAGAAGTTTTTCTGATTACTTAAATGCATGCTTATACAAAATTCTTTTCGAGTGCCCAACATAAGTGTGCACAAAAATCCATGTCCGTGAATCTTAATGAGTGATGTGATGTGATGTGATATGAGAGAAAAAAACATAAGAGATGTTTTCAAAATGCAAAAATAACACCACTGATACATCCAAAATGTCAAAAAACCTTAGGATAGCACTTTAGAACACTAGAATCTGACGTCTCTAGCTCAAGATACAACGTTTTTAAGTCTAGGGCCTCCTGAGGTCAGTACCAAGCGAGTAGAGGCCCAAGAGACCCCTCATGGGCCTCCATTCGCTTGGTTCTAACCTCTTCATAGTCTTAAATATGACCTATCAATCGCTATCAAGTACGACCCGTTTGAATTTGAATTGTGAGTACTCACAAAAAGGTGATTGATGCTTGTGCGAGATAGCAACATCAGGTCATAAAAAAGCGTTCGGCACTTGTGCAAGATGTCAAAATCAAGTGCCTTATTTTTTTTGTGATGATGAAAATTTCACAAAAATGATTTTTATAATATTTTCAAAAATGAGAAAAAAATCTTTTCTATGTAACATTAGCCTTCTTCCTGTTGGCTAAGGGGCATTCTCTCACTAGAGCTAAAAGGCCAAAAAATGAGTCCATTTCTTTCCTAATGTCAACGTGGATGTCTACTTGTGGCACACTTGATCCTTGATTTTGAATTTCAATTTCACCTGCAAAGACAACATAATAGAATTTTGTATCAGCTTCCAAAAAGGGCCATATCTATACTAATCACATTGGGAAAATATGATGTTTTTCTCACCACCTTTAATCTCTTGCTCCCTTCCTTGAATGCTTTGGACGTTGTTTGTTTTTTGTGTAGCTTTTCCTATCCCTTTGTCAACTTTGTCTTGTACCTCCTTGGTTCCAAGAGTAACTTGGAGCTTTTCATTGGCTTCATCCTTCTTATCACTACCTCTGCATCCTCATCTCTTTGAGGCATGTTGTTAGTGTCGTGTGAAGGTTTTGGAGAATTTTGCACAACAAAATCACTTTGATGCTCTACCACCACCATCTCCTCTTCACTATTCCTAGTGTTTCTTACATGAATTTGGGTCTCTCCAGCAGTGGGTAGCATGTTCTCACTCCCTTTAGTCATGTCATTTAAAGGTTTTCGAGAGGTTTTTTGGACAAGATCACTTTTGTGCTCTACAATATCTTGAGTAGATATATCATCACCTTTATGAAACTGGGTCTCTCCAACACTGGCCGATAGCACTTGTTTCTGCTTGAGTCATGTTATCTTCGTCTTCTATTTTGTTGGCTTGATCTGAAAGATGAAAAAAGTAATTGTTACCTATTTAGAAAATAGTCTAGTGGATTTTCAATAACCATTGAAAATCCACTAGACAATAGTCTAGTGAATTTTCAATGATCATAGATTCCATTTCATTTCCATCTAACCCAAAAGTTTTATGCTAGAAAGGCTCCATTGAACACAGTAGTTTAACACAGAAAATATCACCTAGCATGATACTTAAAGTGCATTCAAAGTGAGACTCAATCGTAAGCTCCAGGGCCTAAGGCTTGAGTCTTAAAGTTTAGGCTTTTGTTTCAAGCCTGAAACTTAAGTCTCAAAGTTTAGGCTTATGTTTCAAGCTTAAAACATAAGCCCTAAGCCCCTTTTAGTTTTTATCATTCACTATGTGATTTTTTTTTTATTAGACGAGCTTAAGACCTATTTATAAAACCCCTTATCTATGAATTTTTCAAGGTATGATCCATTTTCTTCATAATCTATAAGTATTTTTCTATTTGTAACATTCTTTTGCTATAACGTCCATGAGGCTAGACTCACATGGTAGTGCTACACTAACATACAAAGGAAAAACTCGAACTTAAGTTTGATCGTACAAAAAAACTTTCAATATCTTGCTAGAGATTATGACTCTTTCTTAACATATGTAGTTGCTACAATAGGATATGAAATTTTGAGCCTCACTTCAAACTGTTAAGGTAGGATTCTATGCCAAGGACTTCTGTTGTTGAAACTCATACACACGATAATCTGATGGTCACCTAGCATGCTATCTATTTGACATTTGGAGGTGAGAATCAAACTTAAGTTTATGCCTAAGGCTTAAGTCTTAACCTTAGGCTTACTTTTCAAGTGTAAGGCTTAAGTCTCAAGCCCTTTCTAGTCTCAACGCATTCACTATGTATAAAAGTATTATATTGTGCACATCCAAGGCCTTTTTAAAAAACCTCTTACCTGGTATGATCCCTTTTACTTCATAGTCCGTAAGTATTTTTGTTATTTGGAAGATTCTATTGCTACAATGCTCATGAGACTGGCCTAACATGGTAGTGCTCATGAGCCTGGTGTCACATGGTAGTGCTACACTAACATGTGAATGCAAGGCTCAAACTTAATTTTGAGCCTACAAACTAAATTTCAATTCTTTGTTAGGTACAAAGACATTATGAGTTTCACATAACATATGTAAGTGCTACACTAGGATATGGAGTTTTAAGCCTCACTTAGAATAGCTCAGCTAGGACTTTTGTGATTGAAGTTCATACATTAGTGCTTCACTAGCTCTCCTTGCTAGGCTTGAGCTTAAGTTTGAGCCTCACTAGTGTTTGGTAATGCTAATTTTTGTCTCACCAAAACCAAAATTGCTTACTCTTAATACACATCTGTATGTTAGCTATGATCTGTGAATTGACACTTTAAATAGAAAACATCAGCTCTGTGATGGCTCAAACTCAGGTTTGATCCCCCCATGATTTTTTAATGGTAGATGTACATAGATTCCACTCAATCAACAACACTTAAATCTACAAAAAATGACATACTTTTAGAGAAAGACAGAAGATAGTATTTAGAGAACAGTGTCTAAAGGACCTAAAGTTTCACAATTGATCAACTCAATACACTATCCTACTTTTTTACACTTTAGGAGTTTGTTGGTACATGATAAAGGAATGCATCAATAAACCTAGTATCACAAATACTCTAAGAATCATTCTCACCTTTTTCATCATCTACAATGTATTGAGGGGCTCTATCATCCTCTTGTGCATCCTCATTGCCTGCACCATGATCCTCATTATCTTTAGCGTTGTCTTTTGCACACTCAAAACCCACAATTGGACTAATTTCTCCAACATTGTCCCCCCCCCCCCCCCTTATGGTCAAAATCTATAGCTTCTTGAACTTCGCTATCATCTGTGTTGTCTTCATTATGATTGCATTCATTTCCATTAACACCCTCTCCATTGGTTTGTTGCTCATCAATGTCAAGATTGTTAAGGGCTTCTTTTTATGTATCATGAAACTCCATTGTTTGTCTTGCAAGTGATGCTTGACTTGCACCACACCACTTCTGCAAGGACAGATTGCTCTCCAAAAGAAAGAGCATTGAGATTCTAACTCCAGTGCTTCAAAATCACCTTTACATAGAGCAATAACCCTTCTCTTCTTCAACAAGCTTTTGCTCCAACACAACTCCATCGCAAGAAAAATCTAAAACATAGCTTTGCTCAAGACAAAACCCTGTGATAAGGCTAATAGTGAAGTTTCTATCAATAAATTTGTGATCCTTGCCACAAGATCATGAGAATGTATGCGATTTTCCAATGGCCTCAAACCTATCAACCTTGCTAACAAAAAGAGAAACCATTGTAGTGTCCATAGTTCCATCTATCCATGAATCATCTCTTGTTGCTTGGATATCTCCATATTCAATATGAACCTTAGTTGACTGACTAGAAACCATTGTAGTGTCCATAGTTCCATCTATCCATGAATCATCTCTTGTTGCTTGGATATCTCCATATTCAATATGAACCGTAGTTGACTCACTAGAAACCCCTTAAACAAGCATTCTAATATTGATGAAATCAATGAAACACACTAGCACATATTCATATTGTGCATTCAATGTGTTTAGATTGAATGCCAAATTTGCAAAAAAATATGTAGAGAGATGTTCTTTAGTAACATGAATATCCAAGATGACCAATTGAAATAGTACATACTCTGTATTGATGAAAAAGTCTTTGATCTTCCTCATATCAAGCACACTTCCTTGATTCTCCAAGGAATAGAGTCATCTTGAGATATTATACCCATATTAGCTCTATAAAGATGATTGAGGAGAGTTACTACACTTTTTGGAAGTGATGGTGAAGTATTCTTTGCTCTGTTGAGGAATTCCTTGACATAGTAGTGGCTATAGATCGTCATTTGATTGTACTCATGCTCTCTTAGCTTTGTACTTCTCACAAACTTGCTCCCAAGATAACTTTTCCCTTGTCAAATCAAAGAAGAATAAAATTATTGCTTCTTTCAACACTCGATCTGTTTTTAACTTCCAAGCCATCTCATCCATCTCCATTCTATGAGGGGTATGCTTGCCCTTCTTTAGCAAGATGGTTTTGTCTATAATTGCATTTTGCAGTTCAAGAACTTCTCTACTCTCGAGGCACTTGAACAATGTATGTGCTAGTGTTGCTATGCCAGGTGCTTGTCGAATCTAACCACCCTTCATAGTTAGAAATTTAGGATTTTCATTGCAACCTTCGTCGATCGTTTCTCCCTTTGTATTTGGTAGCAAGCCTCGAGCTTATTGTTTCATAATCTTGACCCAATTCTTCCATATCTCCCCATCACATAGAAGCAAATGCAAGTCGGACTTAACAAATCCCTTTTGAAGTGTGTGCTCTGTGGTTTCAACAAAGGTCTGCAAAACTGAAATTTTGACATCAATATTGACAAGGCACTAACTTGTGGGGTTGTAGTTTGAGCATGGCCAGATTAAATTGTATCTTGATATGCTCACATGCATCTATGCAAGATCCAAAATACATGGGTATATGTAAGTGGTGCCTAAACTTAAGTGCTAGAGCCTCATATGAAAGTGGCACTAAAGCTTAAGTTCAAACCTCAATTGGTATATATAAGTGGTGCTTAAACTGCTAGAGCCTCATATGAAAGTGACACTAAAGCTTAAGTTCAAACCTCAATTTAAGTTTAAAATAATCACATGGAGGGCATGCTTGAGCCTATGATAGACTCTCGCTTACAAATAAATATTGATAAAAGACTCATATTCATGTTTTCAAAGAATGAAACAAGTACCTTCCAAGACTTAAAGTCCTTCTTGGTTTGGTTGACATCAGGTGTGGTGGCTTAGAAGGACAACCATTTTCATGCCATTGTGCTCCTGCTTGCATAAGCTGGTCAAGAAATGGCTCCTTTTGCATTTACTTTGCAATAGATAGACTCACACCTTTGGAGATTTTGCGAGAGATCTTTGGTGGGCAAATCAAGAATAATCTTTGATCGTCTATATTTGAATTGATGACGCAATTGAGGGGTAACCTTTGCAACTTTCTCACCCTGCAAAGTTTTTGAAACACTAATGGAGTGTTGTCAAGAGATGATCCAATAATCAACATTGTGAACATCCTCTTTGGTAAGTTTGTCAAGAGCATATTTTTTAAAAGGATCATAAGGCATCAAAATTGCCAATATCTATTCTTGCATTAGTTCTTGAATAAAGTCTAAAGTCAAAATCCTGAACCAATCTAGATTCAATACACATAGTTTGATGGAGCAGGAAAACACCTTGTCACGTAAATGTTAAGGACTTCATCAATCCCAAAAGGATAGAATCCCTTCTTGATTTCTAAGGAGGCAACTGCCTTGTTATCTTCTTATTGAGTTTCCATTTCCATCAACTCCTCTTTAAAAACCTCTTTTTCTCTTGCACTCTTTTTCATCTTCCTCTTCGCTAGTTTTTGTCGATCTTCTTCAAGAGTAGAATCATCCTTTGTCTTTCTTTCTTGTGAGTCCTTGTGCATCTTGCTCTTGTGAACCTTTTTTCTCCTCTAAATTATTATTGGTGGTAGTGGTTGAACGCTACCTTCCAAGTCTTTCTAACTACGTTCAATTAATCCAACGTTCCCCCTTAGCTAGCCTCAAAGTGCGCTAATATACCACTCACTTACTACTCCCAAGCCCATTTTAGCAAATTTATGGATATACATTCGTAACTTACATATCTTGCTAAATTTTTGTAGTCCAAAACTGCATGTCCTCCTAGCCTCGTAGTCCAACACTCACAAAGGTACTAATTTCACTCTATATGCGTCCCAAAGTTTTTTATTTATGATTTAAAATAATCTCAGGCTCGCTAATTAACATACTCTCAGACAAAATTTATTACACCAAGATATCTTTTAGTTATAACTTTCACTAACTTTTTCCTTGTATATAGAAAATTGACTATCACACAGTTCCAAACACGCAAAATGATAAGATAATAACAATTTTATGACCAAATATCCAGCTTTTAACACACAAATTCCAAAGCACTAACAACTTTAATCACTTTTGTACTCAAGACACTCGTTTTGCTCCTAAAACTAACAAAATCTCAATGAAAATATTTCCAAAATCTAAACATTCCAAGTCCAAATCCCCAAAATGCTATTAAATGTGCAAATTTATGCCAAGCATTCCCTTTCCAAACATATTTTCATGTCTATGAACTTAAAATAACACTATTTTCTTTTCAAATTGCAGAACCACTATCTAAAGATTCCATTTTCAAAGCTTTTTCAATTTGTCTTTAAGTGATGCAAACATTGTTATGTTTAAATTTGAAAAAAAAAATTTATGAAAAGAGAATTTTCATGTGTTTTTTAATTCTTAAAACAGCTCGACTAACTACGATTCGCTTCAAAAATTTCCAAAATTCTTGCGACTACGGCCCTTCCATCATTCACAAATTTGCAGCCACATGGTTTACTTCGCTCTGATTCCAGCTCGCAAACGGAACACACACAAACTATTGTTTGCTATCTTTCTCTTCCTTTTTCGGACCTCTATCTAGAATTCACTCAATTTTCCTCTTTCTCTCTCCACATTTTTTGCTTCTCTCTCTCAGGTTAGACACACACACTCTCTAATTAACTCACACACACGCACAATCAAGCTTTCATACACAGAAATACACAATCAAAGACTCAACTTTAAACATCTGCACACTCTCATGCATCATCCACACACAAATTTTTGCATTTTCTCTCTCTAGTAAACACACACATACACAAAAATTGACACACACACTCTCCCTCTATCTCGCTCTCGAGTGGTGCTACAAGCCTACAATCATGACGGAAATCTCTCTCTCTCTCTCTCTCTCTCTCTCTCTCTCTCTCTCTCTCTCTCTCTCTCTCTCTCTCTCTCTCTCTCTCTCTCTCTCTCTCTCTCTCTCTCTCTCTCTCTCTCTCTCTCTCTCTCTCTCTCTCTCTCTCTCTCTCTCTAACACAGCAGCTCTCCGCCGCCTTCTCTGTCTCCCGTGGGCAAGGGGCTGCCCTATGGGAGGCCTTGAGCCATAACCCCGCCCGTAAAGCCTGCCGCGACACTACTGACAGCAGTCGACTCGACAGACTGAGTTTTCTCAGTGCATTCCTGCGACCTAAAGCCTGCCATGACTCCGGCCCTGTGACCCGTCGACCCTACGACTCTACTCAGAGCAGCAGATTCAACAACCTACATACTGAGTTCTCAGTTCCTCAGCTGACAGGAATTCCCACATTCTCAGTGTCTCAGCTGACAGCAGTTCCCACCCAGGAACAATTCCCACCTAGGAATGACGGTGAAAACCAGAGATTGCAAGAACAACGATGGCACATCCTCAACACCGAGAAAAACCCGCTCTTTCATGGCTACCCCCAAGGTAGACCCGCTCGACCGCCTCCAAGCCCAAGTCAAGGAGTTGAAGAATGAGAACGACGAACTCAAACTGCATCTTGCTGCCCTCGAGGAGCGCCTCCAACTGCTCTAATCACAGAAGCTAGCGGACACTGACCGCATTCTAGCAAATGCCAAACAAGCTGAGCGCACATTCACCCAGAATGTGGCTTCATTAGCCACCCAAATCCAAGCAAATGCTGTCACCATCCCCTTCAAAGTGGAGGGATGCCTACATGAACGCCGTCGTCGGGAAGGCCTTGTGTCGACTGTTCGCATCGGTGGATTGCCCTCCTCTTGGTGGGAGGAGAGTGATGACTTCCCTACCACCCTAACCAAGCTCAACAAGGCTATTGAACCAGTCAAGTTTGACATTCCCACCATCGAATTCGTCGATCGTGATCCCCGCACCAACCAAGGGAGCCTTGTTTTCAAGACGAAAGAGGACCGCATGGCACTCTTAAAGCAAACACACCTTCTCAAGGGAACAACCATATGGATTAGCGAGGCTCTAACCCCAGCCCAACTCAAGATAAAGAAGCAACAGCTGCAGAAGGTACGAGATGCACGAGCCGCAGGTAAGTACGTTGTCTATCGTGGTGGCAGAGCCATCATCGAGGAGTTTCGGACACAAAAACCCACCCGAAATCCCTCTCCTCCCCCTTAGCCACCTCCTACCCCCATAGGCAACATTTGTTGCAATTTTGTTGTATCACACCCCCTTAGCCCCTCTCCCCACATATCTATATGTATTACTGCGGACATTGTACCCTCTTAGATAGAGGAGCCTCTATTGTACATGTTCTCTTGGTCCCATAGGTCATATCTGACCTTTGAGGACGATAATAGAATCTATCTCTCTCTCTCCTCTCTCTCTCTCTCTCTCTCTCTCTCTCTCTCTCTCTCTCTCTCTCTCTCTTTCTCTCTCTCTCTCTCTCTCTCTCTCTCTCTCTCTCTCTCTCTCTCTCTCTCTCTCTCTCTCTCTCTCTCTCTCTCTCTCTCTCTCTCTCTCTCTCTCTCTCTCTCTCTCTCTCTCTCTCTCTCTCTCTACGCGACGTTCAAGATCAGGAAACGGCCAACCTTCATGCATTAAATAAAATTGGTTTTAAAACAAATTTTTTTAATCGCCCATTCACACCCTTATCTTGACCGACTTTTCCTCACAGGCTCGCTACACGCTACAAGGCAGCCTCCCCTTCAACTGCCGCATCGTTTCCAATCAGAAAATGATTAACCATGCAAAAGTAATGTCAAAGAAAAACTTCTTTAATTGATACTCATAGTCCCCGTACACCCTCATCTCATTTTTGGAGATAATTTTTGACATTGTAGGGACAATCCCATTAGATCTCAGAAATCTATGCCGGCAAATTTCAAGCCTTGAACTTAAATCCTTCTGCTCTTTCTCATTCCTCTTTAACAATGTTAAAGAAATCCCAGAAGAGCTCAAATATCTATGCAACAGTAGTTATCCTTGCTTTTTCCTTCTTACTGTAGATAGCAGACGTCTCTCTCTATCTCGCTTGGACTCTATAGAGGGTAACCCTCTTTCACTTTCTCTCTCTCTTCTTATCCGCCCAATCAGTCATGGAATTAACATGACGCCTAATCTAGTACTATGGTCACAATTTAGGAAAATGTTTGCTATGAACGTGTTTTCAAATGGTACTGTTGACAAATATTATAAATGCAAAATTAAACTGACAAAATAGCTTAAAGACAATCATAATGCAGCTAGTTAGACATGCACATGCTCTAGAATGCCCATGCAAATCTCAATTTATCCCGAATTTGGTGCAAAAGATGAAAATATCTTGGGGTCTATATTCCTCCCCTACTGAAACGTGAAGACGTCCTCGATGAACAAAAATATCTTTGACACTGTAAATGAACTTCTTTAGAGTGATAGATTTGCTAGTGTTAGAGATATCATCATTTCGTAGGTTCACTTCTTAAGCTTGACACCCTCAAAGAGTCTTTGTGCCCCATTCAAGTCGCTTTCCTGAGTATTGACATTATATTAGTGCCAGAAAGCTATGTTACATATGTCCATCATGGTGACCCGCTAACATTGGCGCCATTGCCCGGGGAATGCGATCCTTAGGTGGTGAGTGACCTGGTTGTAGCTTTTTACTTATAGACTTTTGATTTTGATTTGCAAATCATTTACACTTTAGTAATCAAGCAGCTAGACACGGGGTTTAGTACTTTGCACAGGCTAGACGTCGAGGACTTGCTAGGTACACTTTTAAGAGTGTGTGAGTGAGATAGAAAAGCATTTCATTTTGCATATTCTTTGATGCTTTGCAAGTATTGTTCCATATTCCATTTTTCTTCTAGTTTTGCACCGTTTGTTGATGTTTAGTCATAGGATTCAATTCTACAATTAGAAGTAGGTTGGGTAACATCTATAACCATCAAATTGAGCAAAAAGGATCAGTAAAAAAGCTACCTAAACTTATTTTGGTGTCTGAGACCATAAACTCTGAAAGTCCTTCTTGGTTTGGTTGACATTAGGTGTGGTGGCTTAGAAGGACAACCATTTTCATGCCATTGTGCTCCTGCTTGCATAAGCTGGTCAAGAAATAGCTCCTTTTGCATTTACTTAGCAATATATAGATTCACACCTTTGGAGATTTTGCTAGAGATCTTTGGTGGGCAATCAAGAATAATCTTTGATCGTCTATATTTGAATTGCTGACGCAATTGAGGGGTAACCTTTGCAACTTTCTCACCTTGCAAAGTTTTTGAAACACTAATGGAGTGTTGTCCAGAGATGATCCAATAATCAACATTGTGAACATCCTCTTTGGTAAGGTTGTCAAGAGCATATTTTTTAAAAGGATCATAAGGCATCAAAATTGCCAATATCTATTCTTGCTTTAGTTCTTGAATAAAGTCTAAAGTCAAAATCCTGAACCAATCTAGATTCAATACACATAGTTTGATGGAGCAGGAAAACACCTTGTCACGTAAATGTTAAGGACTTCATCAATCCCAAAAGGATAGAATCCCTTCTTGATTTCTAAGGAGGAAACTGCCTTGTTATCTTCTGATTGAGTTTCCATTTCCATCAACTCCTCTTTAAAAACCTCTTTTTCTCTTGCACTCTTTTTCATCTTCCTCTTTGCTAGTTTTTGTCGATCTTCTTCAAGAGTAGAATCATCCTTTGCCTTTCTTTCTTGTGAGTCCTTGTGCATGTTGGACGGGAGAGACTCACACACCCATGAAGTGCATGAAAACACTACCTAGATCAACATAATGTCAATCGAGGAAACAGATGACACGATAGGCACACAGAGGAAATCTCTTAAGCTTGTCAGGCTGAGACCATCCTACACATACAACACTCTAGAAGGCCAACTAAACCACAATCAAGAACCTCACTGCCCTCAACTACACCACCTAGCCACATACACACATACGGAAGGTAACTCACCTAATCATGCCAGAATCGTACGAAACTGAAGGAACACCATCCCTTCACTAGGATACACCTGTCCCTAAGCTTCTACACTCAAAACCCATCTGCGGAAAACGCGTAGGATGACAGAGAATAATTTTTAAAGTGCCCAAAACTGAAATTTATGAGTACCTATTCATAGCTTATGTCGCCACGATTCTATAGACTACTAGCACGCACAAAACAGACATCGTTTGATACACTTACGGCCACAAATAGCTCGTAGATGCGTCGGCGTGTGCACTTCATCTTGCGTGGAATGCTTGGCGTTGTCACGTAGCTCTTCTCGAGCCTACAGCAATGGTGCAGTCGGATCTCCAATGTGTTGAGCGAGCCAGGCGTAGCGAGAGGATGAAGCTCACGCTCACTCTCTTTCTCTCTCACACACAGTAGACGGCAGCGCTAAGTTTGATTATGATTAAAGTCCTCTTTACAAAATGACCTAGGTACCTTATATACTAAGGCTACCTTAGGTTTAACCAAAAATGGGATTGAAAGGGTCAAATGGCTTTGTATTTACAATCTGGAAGTTCCATTGCACCCCGGCTTCTGAAACTAGAATAACTACTCATTACAAATGACATTTATAGCCATAATCCGCAGCATTTCATAACACGCAAAAGATAAGACTTTGGTATGAAACTTGAGTTATGTTGTGTTGTTGACCCAGCGGTCAACATTCCCCCCTTCCGCGTTTATGTCGTCCCCGACATGACCTGATTGTCGATGACGATGTGGTCTTTGCTGTCGTTTTGTTGTTGGAAAGAAAGTATAGGCTATAGCCTTTGCAGTCGCTTGTCTTGTTCGTCCAATCCGATGTACATAGTCTTCACATGATTCAAGAAAATCATAATTGATGACGAACTTTATGTCTTTCACATCCACGCTCCGAGCTGCAGCATCTGTTTCTGTCATTATAGGTCTAATGCCAGATCTAAATTCAAAAAGAACCCAATGTCGTTTAACTTGACTCTTATCATCATGGATAGAGAAAGCTCCATCCATCACTTGCTCCAGCAAATCTGTGAATTCGGAGTATTTGTGATTCTCAGAAACAACTTCTACAATCTGTAGAATTGAGTGATTGGCTTTCTGATCTTGTGAGCCAATGACAACTTTGTAAGGATTTTGTAGAAATTGTATGGCTAAACCCTTAACTTCTTTAGGCCAAGTTGCACTCCAATGCAAAGTCTATCTGTCAAGCCGAATCTAAGACTTAATTATTCTAATTTGAGGTTCAAAACCCTGCTGAGCATTCGATGCGCATTATCAAGGACAAGCTTTTGAGATCCTCTGATTACCCTTATGTCTGCTCTTCTTCATTGGGGACTTCTTTGTTCCTATGCAATCATGTTGTTAGTGTTGTCTGCAACGTTGTCATTGTAGGCCATTCTTCGACTCGCCATTGAGGAGAAGTATGCTATGATCTGAAATTGGTGCTCCAATTCATTTATCAATTGATTTGAGTAGCATTTCCTTATTGTTGATGTCGAAGGAGTATGTACAAGAGGATGGTGATAGGTGTCTCTAGATTAGGGTCTAAAACCTGGATGACCAAAGGGAAAAAAACCGGTGGGAAAAAAATGCCTTTGGTATACGCTCTTATTGGAGTTGAGCAGTTGAACGTGAAGTACATGTTCATGAAAGGTGAGTGCTTGGGCGAAACACGAAAAGAGTGTCTGATGCAAGTGCCAATTATGGGACACTCTATATGCATATGACAAATTTGTCAACAAAAGCATGCAATGTGAAAGAAGGAGATGATGGGTGTTTCGAGGGATAAATGTAGCACATGTGACATCAACAGATGTCTCAATAGCTTCCACCTTTCCAAGAAGGGTTGTCGACGTAGAAGTTTCTCCACTCGTATCTCACTGTGCTCAGTACGTGAGTGTCTTTTGGACCTTCTCCTTCACTTCACCAGACTTAAGTACTTAGACTTCAACTCTTTTGCTCACCTATACCAGCATGAGCGACACAACGTAAATATGCTCAACTCTTCCAGCTTGAGCAGTACCTAGAATAGCTAAGACGCTTAGACCACAGAGAATATTACTTGAAGCTTTGGGAATAACACCTCACTCATTTTGTGGCTTAGCTACTCGATTCTAACTTTTATGACTTGTCGGTTGCATGTTGACACTACTTTGTGACAAGTTCTTCATAGTGGCTGTTGAGACATACTTCGTGAAGTTTCATCGTTTTCATGTACCTTCTTCTCTTTGTAGTGCTCAGGCCTCTCGTTAGTCTTTTCTTCATGTGGATTATGGATTTTTTAATTTTTTCTTAATAATAAAAAAAGAAAATCTTTAAAAAAAATTAACAAAAGAAAAATAATTCAAATAGAAATCTAAATGCTATGTACACTATACACATGTCCCTAGGGGCTCATATATGGATTTTTGGCATTTGTTGGCGAGGCTTCCTATTCTAAGCAATGTAATGGTCTTTGAAGCTCCTGTATCGTTGCTTGATTGAAGCGACTTGCTCTCTTCTAATTGTACTGTAATCGTAGGAAGAATTGTAAGAATTCAAGTGGCGATGCACTGACAGCAGTTTTGTTGTTCTTCTTTGGGACCCATTTCTTTGCGATTATTGGCTATTTTGTTGCTGACTCTCGTTTGGGAACCCATACTTGCCCGTGCTTCGTTTGTGTTTGAAGAAACTTCTTTGGGATCCACCTTTTTGTTGTGTGAGTCGACAATGGTCTTTGCTTCAGCCCTTGTACGCTTGGTTGGTGATGGGATTCAGGCTTTGAAAGTTGATACTATGGTTGTTTTGGAATCCAAATGAATTCCTAACTTTTTTGTGCTTGAATCAACTTCTGTGGAGCCCAAACCTGAGTTGTGAAAGCTTGCGGCTTTGTGATATTCTTACCCATTCGTGCACGCTTTCCTTGCTTTTGTTTTGGTGTTGGATCTTGTGATTTGTCATTAGAGATCTTTGTCTTCTTGATCCATATTTGTTTTTGGCCGATCTGGCTTTTTGGTATCCAGATTTGTCGAGCTTTTTGGCTTTGACTTGTTGTCCTGTTCTTTTGACCTGTCATGGTTGTTGCTGAAGGGGTTGGTGATAATGATATCCTGAGTTGATGATAGGGAATGTCGTAAGATTCATCACTATCACTCCTATCCTCAGCAAGGTTGACTTCTTGTACTTTCCCTTGATTTTTTGGCTGGTAGTGGAAAGTTACTGTCTATTTGCTCGTGGGTGGTAGTTTCTTGGAGGACTTTTCTAGCCCATTGATTAGAGAATTGTTAGCTCGTTGCTCTGGTCGTATTCCTCCTAGCTGAGTCTTTGCATCCTTATTAGGAGCCATGTATGAGGATGCTTGTGGTGGCTGTGTCTTCACCGAGGACTTTGGAATCCACTTTTGATGCACGTTATTCGTGTAGCGATGACATTGATTCCCGGGTTCTTGATCTTCTTGAAGCTCGAAGTGTTCTACAGACTCATAGAACTCGTCGTCGTCTTCATCTTTTGATTCTCCACATTTCTTTGTTTGATCCTTATTTCGAGAGATTGTTGATGTCTGGTTCTCTTTGTTTGCTTGGATTACACTCACTGCAAAATAAGGAACGACATCATAGCCATTTTCATCACAAAACTTTGTTGTGGGAGCATCCTCCACGGCGCACACGCCCAGAGTAGCCAAGATGTGTTCCCATCCAAAAGGCTCTAACTCTTCTTTAGGAAATGGTTCTGGGATATAGTCCCTATCCTCTATAACCCGCTCTAAGATACATTCCTCACGTTTCAAGCTGCCACATTGTGAAGCTCCACACATCCACAGTTCTTTTGGCTTACCTAACCAAGTTGGAAGTTCTGATCCTGTTACTGTGGTGGAATCAAACTCCTCAACCGGTGTTCTCGTCACATCCCTATAGCTATGGTCCTTCAAGTTTACCTTTGTTACGGTTTCCATATGTCTCAGGTATATATGGTCATAACCCCAATCTTGGACCATTTTCAATTGTCGCATGAATGGTCTTCCCACAATGAGGTCATAGTTGTTCTTCTTGCCAAAGTCAACAACAGCAAAAGTGTGTTCATATTCGATGCCACAAGAAGTAACAAGTACTTTTTCTAGCAGTCCTAGGGGCTTTTCCTTGTGTCCGTCTGCAAGTTGCAGGGTCATTCGTGTGGATCTCAAGGCAGGTTTTCCCCACTTTTTTCCAAACCTCTTTGGTTGCAATGGCCACACCAGGTCCACTGTCAAGGATTGCCATGGTTTTTACACCATTGAATTCCAAAGGAAGGGTGGTGTTTCCATCTTCTCCCTCGTAATACTCGCCTACCTTGTTTAATGGCATTGGCCTAGTATTTAGTTGAGGCATTTCAAGCTCTTTGATGCCTTCCTCGATTTGAGTCATTGGGGTTTTTACACCAAATTTCTCTAGACATTTACCCACATTAGCCCACATGTTTGGTCTTATTCTGAGAAACTCGACTAGCATTATTGTATAGGTGACTGGGGTAGATAGAATATCGACTAGCCCCTTTGAATCGATGGCCTTGTTGGGAGACAGTCTCTTTGATGGGACTGCAACCACATCTGACTTGGTCTCGTACTCTCCCATGTAGGACGGTAGTGTTCTTAGCGAATGGGGTTGACTATCCATAGATTGTACGGATCCTTTGTCGCCCCAATTCGATTTCACGTCTAGATTCATTTGAGATCCACTCTCAAATTCCTCTATTGGTGGTAGAAACACTCCTCGTTCATCACCAGTCTTGTCTACTCGTCTTCTTAGGTCATCGGCTTCATTGGCCTCTCTGACTTGTTTCCACAATTCGTCAAGACCATCTATCTCTTTACAATCCTCAGGTATAGCTTGGTGAAATCCCTCGGAAGAGTTATCCGTGGTATTCAGTACTATCCTTGGTTCTAATGTTGGGTCTTTGAGGTTTGGTCTGTGATCATGACTAGAATCTAGCTCTTTAGTTCCTGGTTTGGTGGGATTACTTGTTTAGGCATGACACGGCTCACATCCTCAGGTTTTGCAACTGGTGGTTCTAGTAAAGATTGGGCTGTTTGAATCATTTTCTTGCACATTTCAAACCTTTGCTTTTCTAGTTCCGTATAGGGATATGTCATCCACCTTTGTTCTTGGGTTTGATTGTTTTTTAGCCTCGCATCATAGGCTTTCAAGAGGGCATCTAATGTCTCATTAACCTTCTCTACCAACACAGATCCTCCTGAACTAGAACTTCTCGATTTCTCATCCGTGGATGGTTCTTCTAGAGGTTTAACCATCTGTGTAAGAGAAGGTGCCTCCTTTTCCTCATGTTGTTTTATCTTCTCCTCAGCTTCGGTAAGCTTCTCAGCTAGGGATTTTTGCTCTCGTTCCCTGCGTGCTTTCATCCTAGTCTTTCTAGCTTTCCAACTATTTCGTTTGCTCTTGGTTTTCTGACTAGGTGCATCTATCTTTGGTCCATCATCTGTCTTTGGACTTGTGTCACTTTCCGTGTTCTTTGTCTCTGGATTCTCATCAGCTTTCTTTTGAGCTTGTGCTCTCGTAACCACTTGCACTGGTACAACATTTTCATTTTCTGAGCTACTAGGGAGCTGAACAATCCCTGATACATTTGTCGTGATTTTCCTAATTTGGTTTGGTTTTTTCGGGCAATCGGGGATCAAGTGAGTGATGCCACACTCAAGACAATAGGCATTTACTTCAGTGATCTCCGTATGAGGACATTGTTTGACCAAGTGGTTGTCACGACTTTTGTGACAATCTGTCTCTGGTTGAGGAGATTCTTTTAGCATTTCCTCTTGGCTATAAGCAAGCTTTGACCTAGATAAGCCGCTATTTGCAATGAATCTCAATGTCCTTTCGTCCATTTCATACCTTGTGTCTTTCGACTGAAACCCAGGAGGTGGAGGTTGTACCGGCCTCACCACTCCATGTGTTTCTCTCACATTTTGTTGCTCCAAAGGGTAGTACTCACTTTGGTTGCTATACCACATTGTAGCTGGTACTGGCGTTGGTTTATTTGATGCTTCCATCATTGGCATGTATCTCATGTCTACCTGCATTCTAGCACCTGGCAGTGGAGGTTGTTGTCCTAAGACAAGCTGTGGCCTTAAAACTCCTACTGGTCTTGGCGCATTCCCCGTAATGTATCTAGGTGGAGTAGGTGCTTCTAGAACAGGTTGTACATACCTTTCCCTAGCATTGTCCATGCTATAATAGCATTCTTCCCCCGTATGGTTCGTCCATTTTTTCTCAATTTCACACCACTTCGGCTCTCCCGAATCAGACCTTACAAGAGGAATTAACCTCTTGACCAAGTCGTCGATAAACTTTTCTTGATCAATAGGTGTCGTTGGCTTGGCAATGGACTCACTTATCTGTGAAACACTGTGCTGAGAGGATGTGTCATCTCTTTGACTCTCTAAGTCCTTTTCTTTGTATGCCTCACAGTTATCCACTAGATAAAGAGCTTCTTTGATCAACTCGCTTAGCGTCATCCTCCTTAGCATATGCAGATCCTTCTGAAGGCCCGCATGTCTCATTCCCTGGATAAAGATCAACATCAGTCGTGCTTGCGTAGGTAATTCCGCTCTCGGACAGAGCTTAACATATCTCTTGAGCCGTAATGATGCTTTGCGTACTGATTCATTCTCTTTCTATTTGAATTTATGGATTTGCGAGACCGTGTTGTGAGCAATGCCTTTTGGCGATAATTCTTCGATAAACTCCTCAAACAGCTCATCTAGGGTCTCAAAATCCCATTTTTCCACCAAGTCGAACCATGTAGCTGCATCATCTTTCGATCCGATACCGTAAAGATCCGATACCGTTTGTGAAAGTTATGGCCAAAACAGTGAAATGTAGTTTAGATTGGTCAAAATGAGTCCAAATTCAATTTTGAAAAAAGATTTGGGATCTCTGTGACACTGTGAACACTTCTGTATGGTCAAAATTACAGTTGGACCCTAAAACTGGCCTAAAGACATACTACGCGTAGGATGTCTATATGCTCAGAATTCAACAAAATTTGGTCCAGAGACTCCCCTTAAGTCCAGCAACACAATGGTATGCTCAGAATTTCATTTGGATTTAAAAATGGCCTTGAGACATCCTACGTGTAGGATGTTTTTTTGCTCAGAATGACTTGAAATTTTCACCCCAGCTTCTCCTTGATGTGTTGATCACAGTGGTGTGCTCATAGGTTGGTCTGGAGTCCTAAATCAAGCTTGAGACATCCTACGCATAGGATGTCTTTTTGCTATGTTTCAGCTCAAACTTGCACTGTAGCTTTCCCTTGATGTACTAAGCTCACAGCTAGTTTTACTTTTTGATTTTGACACCCATAGGTTGGTCAAATGATCAAGAATCTGTTCCAAAAGCCTGATGTCCGTTCTGATGAATTCCTAAGTCAAATCAACTCCAAATTGGACCAAAATTGACTAGGAGGCTTGCCTAAGGCTATATGACAGCATGGTATGGTCACAATAGAATTTTGGTTTCAGAATTATGCCTTAGACATCCTACGCGTAGGATGTCTAACTGCTCAGAATTGCCCCAAATTTGAACCACGGACTCTCCTTAAGGTGCTGATCACTGTGGTATGCTCAGAATTTTGTTTAGAGTCCAGAATCACACATAAGACATCCTACGCGTAGGATGTCTTTTTGGCATGTTTGACCCCAGACTTGTCCCACAGCTTCCCCTTGATGTCAGCAACCCAATGCTATGCTTAGATTTTAATTTGGATGTCAAAAGACCCCAAAACTAGATGTTCTTTCCTTTTTCAGTCAAAAATACTAAAGTCTGCTTAAAACCCAATTTTCTCACCCAAATGAGCTGAAAACTCTCACATGCACTCAAAACATCATGTATAACATGCACATGAAGTCACCCTATGGTTTGGTCTCAAAAATTATGCCTTGGCACAATTTGGGTAGGATGTCTGGCAATTTTCGTCTTTTGGTCTTGATCTGTCAAAATTTGGTCAAATTTACACTTTCCAGGTGAAAATAGGGTAAAACCTACCTTCTAAACACACTGGTAACCTCAGATTTTCAAAAAAATGCCCAGATCACCCTGTAGACATCCTACGCGTAGGATGTCTACTACTGATTTTTTGAGACTGAAGTGTCCCTGATGCTTCCTTATGCTCTCAACAAGTGCAAGTATGCTTCACAATTGCAAAAACATGCAAAAATCACTCAATTTAAGCCTTTTCTGAAATTTTACGTTTTTTTGACTCCGCCTTTTGGCTTTTGGTCAACAAAAATAGGGAAAAACACCCCAAGTTAATATGTTACTAGGGTAAAACCTACCCTCTGAACACACTGGTGCAGTCAGAATTTTCAAATTTGGTCTCCAGAACTCCCTTGAGACATCCTACGCGTAGGATGTCTATGTTTACAGAATTGCAGGTTTTCTTCACAGAACCCTTGCAAATGCTCTTTTATATGCACAACATCAGTCATTCATACAAAAATATCCACAAAAGCTTGTTTAATGCATTTTTACCCTCAAAAGCACACTTTTCCATGATTTCAAATGCAATCAAGCACTTTAGCAAATAATTCAATGCTGAATAGCTCTAGATCAGAATCGGATCACTTACCTAAAGCTACTCCTACAAATCATATGGGGTTTTGCATCTATGAGTAGAAAAACGCTTCACTGCCACACACGGACTAGTAAACGCTTTTATCACCTCACAAATCACTCGACCACCAACAACTACTCTAATCCACAGATCCTAACTAAACCTATCTAGTCACAGACCCTCGGCAAGACACACGCTTCCTGGCTATCCACTTGATCGCGGAATATCCTCTTCCGGATCCACTTAAGAAAAACGCTTTCTCTAGCCGAAACTAAATCAAGCAACCATCACACGAGTGTTAGTAGGAAACCTACTTAGGTCCTTGTGTCCTTGGCAACGGCGCCAATGTTGGACGGGAGAGACTCACACACCCATGAAGTGCATGCAAACACTACCTAGATCAACATAATGTCAATTGAGGACACAGATGACACGATAGGCACACGGAGTAAATCTCTTAAGCTTGTCAGGCTGAGACCATCCTACACATACAACACTCTAGAAGGCCAACTAAACCACAATCAAGAACCTCACTGCCCTCAACTACACCACCTAGCCACATACACACATACGGAAGGTAACTCACGTAATCCTGCCAGAATCATACGAAACTGAAGGAACACCATCCCCTCACTAGGATACACCTGTCCCTACGCTTCTACACTCAAAACCCTCACTCAAAACCCATCTGCGAAAAACGCGTAGGATGACAGAGCAGAATTTTAAAAGTTCCCGAAACTGAAATTTATGAGTACCTATGCGTAGCTTATGTCGCCATGACTCTATAGACTACTAGCACGCAGAAGGCAGACATCGTTTGATACACTTACAGCCACAAATAGCTCGTAGATGCGTCGGCGTGTGCGCTTCATCTCGCGTGGAATGCTTGGCGTTGTCGCGTAGCTCTCCTCGAGCCTACAGCAATGGTGCAGTCGGATCTCCAATGTGTTGAGCAAGCCGGGCGTAGCGAGAGGATGAAGCTCACGCTCACTCTCTTTCTCTCTCACACACAGTAGACGGCAGCGCTAAGTTTGATTATGATTAAAGTCCTCTTTACAAAATGACCTAGGTACCTTATATACTAAGGATACCTTAGGTTTAACCAAAAATGGGGTTGAAAGGGTCAAATGGCTTTGTATTTACAATCTGGAAGTGCCATTGCACCCCGGCCTCTGAAACTAGAATAACTACTCATTACAAATGACATTTATAGCCATAATCCGCAGCATTTCATAACTCGCAAAAGATAAGACTTTGGTATGAAACTTGAGTTATGTTGTGTTGTTGACCTAGCGGTCAACAGTGCATATTGCTCTTGTGAACCTTTTTGCTCCTCTAAATTATTATTGGTGGTAGTGGTTGAACGCTACCTTCCAAGTCTTTCTAACTACGTTCAATTAATCCAATGTTCCCCCTTAGCTAGCCTAAAAGTGCACTAATATACCACTCACTAACTACTCCCAAGCCCATTTTAGCAGATTTATGGATATACGTTCGTAACTTACATATCTTGCTAAATTTTTGTAGTCCAAAACTGTCTGTCCTCCTAGTCTCGTAGTCCAACGCTCACAAAGGTACTAATTTCACTCTATATGCGTCCCAAAGTTTTTTATTTATGATTTAAAATAATCTCAGGCTCGCTAATTAACATACTCTCGGACAAAATTTATTACACCAAGATATCTTTCAGTTATAACTTTCACTAACTTTTTCCTTGTATATAGAAAATCGATTATCACATAGTTCCAAACACGCAAAATGATAAGATAATAACAATTTTATGACCAAATTTCCAGCTTTTAACACACAAATTCCAAAGCACTAACAACTTTAATCACTTTTGTACTCAAGACACTCGTTTTGCTCCTAAAACTAACAAAATCTCAGTGAAAATATTTCCAAAATCTAAACATTCCAAGTCCAAATCCCCAAAATGCTATTAAATGTGCAAATTTATGCCAAGCATTCCCTTTCCAAACATATTTTCATGTATATGAACTTAAAATAACACTGTTTTCTTTTCAAATTGTAGAACCACTATCTAAAGATTCCATTTTCAAAGCTTTTTCAATTTGTCTTTAAGTGATGCAAACATTGTTATGTTTAAATTTGAAATTTTTTTTTTAAAGAAAAGAGAATTTTCATGTGTTTTTTAATTCTTAAAACAGCTTGACTAACTACGATTCGCTTCGAAAATTTCCAAAATTCTTGCGACTACGGCCCTTCCATCATTCACAAATTTGCAGCCACATGGTTTACTTCGCTCTGATTCCAGCTCGCAAACGGAACACACACACACTATGGTTTGCTATCTTTCTCTTCCTTTTTCGGACCTCTATCTAGAATTCACTCAATTTGCCTCTTTCTCTCTCCACATTTTTTGCTTCTCTCTCTCAAGTTAGACACACACACTCTCTAATTAACTCACACACAGGCACAACCAAGCTTTCATACACAGAAATACACAATCAAAGACTCAACTTTAAACATCTTCACACTCTTATGCATCATCCACACACAAATTTTTGCATTTTCTCTCTCTAGTAAACACACACATACACAAAAATTGACACACACACACTCCCTCTATCTCGCTCTCGAGTGGCGCTACAAGCCTACAATCATGACGGAAATCTCTCTCTCTCTCTCTCTCTCTGAAGACCTCACACCAGCCCCCAACTCAAACAGAACAAGGCGGAACTACAAAAGGTGCGAGAAGCGCGCAGTGCAGGAAAATGGGCAGTTTATCGAGGAGGTAAAGCCATCATCCAAGAGTTTCGAACTCTCAAAATGGATACCCCCTTATCTACCCCTCCCTAGGCTTTGTTTATTTTATCTTCTCTTTTGTTCACCTTAACTCAGATGTATTTGACGACCCCTTCGCTTAGAGGGAACCCTCTTGTACTGTGTTGTTTTTCGGTCCCATAGGTCATATCTGACCTCCCGCGGATGATAATTCAATCTATCTCTCTCTCTCTCTCTCTCTCTCTCTCTCTCTCTCTCTCTCTCTCTCTCTCTCTCTCTCTCTCTCTCTCTCTCTCTCTCTCTCTCTCCCCCTGACGTTCAAGATTAGGAAACGGCCAACCTTCATGCATTGGTTTTAAAACAAAGTTTTTTAAGCGCCCATTCACACCCTTATCTTGACTGACTTTTCCTCACAGGCTCGCTACACGCTACAAGGCAGCCTCCCCTTCAACTGCCGCATCGTTTCCAATCAGAAAATGATTAACCATGCAAAAGTAATGTCAAATAAAAACTTCTTTAATTGATACTCATAGTCCCCGTACACCCTCATCTCATTTTTGGAGATAATTTTTGACATTGTAGGGACAATCCCATTAGATCTCAGAAATCTATGCCAGCAAATTTCAAGCCTTGAACTTAAATCCTTCTGCTCTTTCTCATTCCTCTTTAACATTGTTAAAGAAATCCCAAAAGAGCTCAAATATCTATGCAACAGTAGTTATCCTTGCTTTTTCCTTCTTACTGTAGATAGCAGACGTCTCTCTCTATCTCGCTTGGACTCTATAGAGGGTAACCCTCTTTCACTTTCTCTCTCTCTTCTTATCCGCCCAATCAGTCATGGAATTAGCATGATGCCTAATCTAGTACTATGGTCACAATTTAGGAAAATGTTTGCTATGAACGTGTTTTCAAATGGTACTGTTGACAAATATTATCAACGCAAAATTAAACTCACAAAATAGCTTAAAGACAATCATAATGCAGCTAGTTAGACATGCATATGCTCTAGAATACCCATGCAAATCTCACTTTATCCCAAATTTGGTACAAAATATGAAAATATCTTGGGGTCTATATTCCTCCCCTACTGAAACGTGAAGACGTCCTCGATGAACAAAAATATCTTTGACACTGTAAATGAACTTCTTTAGAGTGATAGATTTGCTAGTGTTAGAGATATCATCATTTCGTAGGTTCACTTCTTAAGCTTGACACCCTCAAAGAGTCTTTGTGCCCCATTCAAGTCGCTTTCCTGAGTATTGACATTATATTAGTGCCAGAAAGCTATGTTACATATGTCCATCATGGTGACCCGCTAACATTGGCGCCATTGCCCGGGGAATGCGATCCTTAGGTGGTAAGTGACCTGGTTGTAGCTTTTTACTTATAGACTTTTGATTTTGATTTGCAATTCATTTACACTTTAGTAATCAAGCAGCTAGACACGGGGTTTAGTACTTTGCACAGGCTAGACGTCGAGGACTTGCTAGGTACACTCTTAAGAGTGTGTGAGTGAGATAGAAAAGCATTTCATTTTGCATATTCTCTGATGCTTTGCAAGTATTGTTCCATATTCCATTTTTCTTCTAGTTTTGCACCGTTTGTTGATGTTTAGTCATAGGATTCAATTCTACAATTAGAAGTAGGTTGGGTAACATCTATAACCATCAAATTGAGCAAAAAGGATCAGGAAAAAGCTACCTAGACTTATTTTGGTGTCTGAGACCATAAACTCTGAAATTTTAGAAATTTGATGGTTAGGGCTCAATACCAAATACGAACCCAAAAAAAGGTGGAAAAAGGGGTGAACCAAGCTTAAGAAAGCTGATTTGGAAAGTTTCAAACCAAAATGTGCAGGAACATGGATCGTGATCCATTATCCCCTAAGGCAATTTGGCCAGAAAATGATACCAAAGGGTTCTCTGGGGTTCCAAACCTCTAGATACACACTGTTGGTGGAAAATTGACACATCATACCCTTCCAAATCAAGAAATTGGACAGAAAGTACATAAACCTTGGAAATAGACAAAAATTGGGACCTTTTGACTTTTTGGTGTCCAAACTAAAAAAAAAAGTGAAAATATGACCTCTACAGGCGATATGCATACAATTGACCAAATTTTGTGACCATATGAGGTGGAACATGGATCAAAATCCATGACCCCCTAAAGCATCTGAGGTCGAGATTTAGGCAGTGAGTACTTGACATCGTTTGGAACAACTTTTGTGAAGGTCATTATAGTAAGAAACAACAAAAAATTGACCAAAACATCAAAATACAAATTGCAAGTCAAAATCACAAGTAGTTAAAAAGAAAGGTTTTCAAATCCAAAAATAAGTGGATAGGTAAACTGCATGAACTTCAAGTAATCACTAAACCAAGTTTGGAGTTCAGACCCGATGGAACATGGATCGTGATCCATGTCCCCCTCCTAGACTTTGGGGTTGTGACCTTACAACCTGGTAACAGAGACCCACAAAAAGAACTTATCCAAAAACAAGGGTACCAAAAAAAATCATGAAGAGGGTCAAACAAGGCTAGAGTCAATCAAGAGCAAAAACTACGAAACAGACTAGCAAAGTGGATTTTAGGAGACCTCAGGGAAACCAAACCACCTAGAAATCATATAACAGGGATCAAGAGACTGTGAGAGACCTGTGTACCAAGTTTCAGGTTATTTTGACACTGGGGTACATGGAATGTGATCCATTACCCCTATCACAGGAACACCCTAGAGTGGTACCAGAGTTAGCACTAGTCCCTGGTAGCATAGTGTTTTTTCCAAAATTCAATTTGGAGTTGATTTGTGCATGTTTCAAGCAAAGTAGAAGTTTGTGTCAAAAGTTTGATAAAATCCTGATTCCAGTAGATTTTGACCAACTCATCTGCGTTGTAAAGATATAGCCACAAAGTGATTTTTTTCAGCTTCTTGGAGTCAGAGTTACAACAACTAGCTCTTAATTGGAGGGCTAAACGCACAATAAAAGGTAACAAGTCAGGGTTTTACAAGCTTCATTTTCTTGATGTATTTACAATCAGACAAAATTTATCAAAGTAGAAACCCTATCATTAGAAACCAATTAAGCCACACTTCAACCGAGGGTAGTGTCAATTAAGGGACCATACTTACCTTAGAGCCAATATTGCAGGAAGGTCTATCTGATACTTCTTCGGATAGATCATATACCTATATGGATGAGGGATCCAAATGTGTGAGTTTCAAGGAAGAAACCAAAATGGGAGCGGGATAAATGTAGCCCGCACCAAACCTGAAACTTTTGCACCTGCATATTAGTTTGAAAATGAGCATGGTACTCAAATCTATAAAGACGATATGGATTGCTACTGTGTTAAAATTGAAGAGAGGCCTAGTGAGCTTAAGCTCGTAGTGTCCGTAGATTATCGTGGCGATTGATATTTTGATGAAGAGGGAAACATGTATGTAGTTGTGCTTAATTCCTTTATTATGGAAAAGTGAGGATTAATAAGCACAAAAGAAAAGGTTGACGTAGAGGTTGAGGAGAAGCTGCCAAAGCTGGACATTCCTAATGTCAAGCTTAGACGAATAAATGTGTCTACTTATGTGAACACTGACAATACTCATGTGCACTTTCATAAGTATGGTAACAGAGAGAAAATGTTCTAGTACAGGTGTGAGACGCCAAACATGAGGGAGTGAACTGAGCAAAAATGCTTGTATGTATTTATGTTTGAAGTCAAGAGAGATACACAGATCATCATGTTAAACAAGTATGGTCAGAAGTGTTTGGCAGTGAGTCGTGAACGGGCTCAAGGAAAATACATATTGGGGGGTCAATCCATCAGTACTATGTCACCCCTTGCCACATATCTACTATCTCAAAAGCAACACGACCAAAAACTATGAGAGTAAATCCTCTAAAATCTCATTTGGGAGACTCTTTCAATTGACCATACCACTCTAAACCGAGACCAATGGGATCCTTGGGCTCTATGTCTGTACATTAAGGTAATGATATCCTAGACACGATTTTTAGCACAAGGGTGCCAGATATCAAAATCGAGAGTTGGGATGTAAAACGTGAGAGAAGGGTGACTATTCGAATCCCTTCTAGAGCACTTGTCAATGGTTATGATACAAGAGATGTATTGGTAGAGAATCTAGAATGATTAGAATGATATCAAAAACTCAAAGATTGCAACCTTCTCAAGTGGCTAAGTGCACGGCAAATAAGTACAATGGATTGGGAGATCCAAACAAGCACTTTTCCATTTTTAAGTAAGTCTTAAGAGAGGAACAAATAGCGGATTTTCACACACAATACAAGGGATTTGGTTTAACATTTGAGGGACGGTGTTGACTTGGTTCTAGTCACTAAATAATAGAGATTTTTTGAACATTGATCAACTCTTACAAGAGTTTGCTAAGGAATTCTCTAAGAGAGGAATCAAACACGGCACAATTTCCAAATTTATGCTTTCAAATCGAAGGAAAATGAAAAGGTCATAGAAGCTTCACTTCGCTTCAATGAAAGGTTTCCAATGCAAGAGTTACCATAGGAACGATCACTTGTTGGTTCTCTTTATTGAGGGCTTGAGTGTTGGAATTAGGGTTGCAGAGAAACACACACAGCTTGGAGAAGACAAAGGAAGCTCAAGGCACACAATAGAGAGCGTATTACTTAGTGTGCAATGGAAATATATATAGCCCTAGAGTGATGGGAGTATATACAATGCACGGGGGAAAAAACCTCCTAAAGAGGGAAAAAATGCCCCGGTGGTCCTAGTGTGTTCACACACATCACTACCACATGTATATGGTAACAAATCCCCCCTGGAGTGATGCGGTGAACGAGAGCTGGCACATGAGTAAAGGGAAGTGCCATGCCCTGAGGACAGGATCAGTCCACAAAGGGGAGTAAGCCCAAAGCTTTGCGGAAAGCTTCAAGCTTCTCACGAGACAATGCCTTTGTGAAAAGATCTGCAAGGTTGTCTTGTGTTGGCACATAAGCCAAGCTGATCTCTCCTGCTGAGAGCCTCTCCCTGACATAGTGGTAATGCACCTCAATGTGCTTTGTGCAAGCATGAAAAACTGGGTTCCTCGCAACTGCCAATGCGCTCTGACTGTCAGTGTAGATAGTGTTGGCAGTGTCCTATCCAACACCCAAATCAGTCATAAGGCGTCTGAGCCATACACACTCAACTGTAGCTATGACGACTGCCATGTACTCAGCCTCACAACTTGAAGTGGCCACAGTAGGTTGCTTCTTGCTCAACCATGATATACATGAACTGCCAAGCATGAAACAAAAACCACTTGTGGACACTCGCGTGTCAAAACAACCAGCCCAATCTGAGTCTGAAAAAGCATGTAAGTCTGGCGGCAATGATCCCCCCTTGGGATAAAACAAGCCAAGATGTAAAGTGCCACTAAGGTAGCGGAAAATCCTCTTGACAGCCTGCCAATGCTTAGACCCTGGGCTATGCATAAATATGCTGACCTGTGAGACTGCAAACTGAATATCCGGCCTCGTGTTGCATACATAAATGAGGCAGCCAACAGCAGTTTGGTAAAGAGTGACATCAACAGGATCACCAGCATCATGTAGACTCAACTTCAAACCTGTTTCCATGGGAGTGGCAATAGGTTTGCAATCCTCAAGTCCAAACTTACATAGCAATGTCTCTATGTAACTTTTCTGACACAAGGCAATACCACCATCACACTGTTTAAACTGTATACCCAAGTAATGATGCAACAGCCCCAAATCTTTCATCTTGAAAGTAGCATTCAAATCAGACTTAAATTCAGAAATATGTCTCTCATTTGGTCCAGTGATCAGCAAATCATCAACATAAAGAACCACGATGAGAAATACATCACCCTCACGCTTTACATACAATGTGCTTTCTGTTGGACTGTTACGAAAGCCTTGTTTGACCAAATGAGTGTCAGCTTTCTCATACCAAGCACGAGGAGATTGCTTCAACCCATACAAAGCCTTGTTACATTTGCACACTTTGTCCTCTTGTCCTTTTATGACAAAACCGCGAGGCTGCGTTACATAAACTTCCTCAAATATGTCACCATTCAAGAAAGCAGTAACAATGTCTGATTGATGTACATCCCAACCAAAATGAGATGCCAATGCACATAGAAAACGCACAGTAGTCATACGACAAGTGGGAGCAAAAGTCTCTTCATAATCTATGCCTTTTTGCTGTGCATAACCCTTTGCAACAAGTCGAGCCTTATGGCGATCGATCTCACCATCCGGTTTGCGTTTCAACTTGTAAACCCACTTTGTACCAATGGCCTTTTTGCCAGGAGGCAAATCACATAAAGTCCATGTGTCATTTTCTATAAGTGCATCATATTCTGATTGCATGGGAGCCATCCAATTTTCTGAATTTTGTGCTTCATCAAAAGACAGAGGCTCCTCAACATCATGTAAACTAGACACAGCCAAAGCATAACAATCTGATGCATAAGATGCATGGCGAGAGCCTGAATGAGTACGACTAGACAAAGGTGCATCCAATTTACTGTCACGCAAAGTGTGCACCAGCCATTTTGGCATACCTCTAGCCTGCTCATTTTCAGCCCTTTCCTCATCAAGTACATCATGTACATCTGCATCAGTAATAGGCTGATCTAAAACATTTTCAGAAACCCCCATAGGCTGTACATTTGCCTCATTGGAACTTACATTCATATTTCCACCACTAAAAAGAGGCAACAAAGTGTCATAAATGTCCTGTGAGCTTACATTACTGTCTCTAGTACATGACAGCAAGGGCTGAACAGATCTTCCACAAACACTACATCCCGAGAAACCAGAATACGTTTTGTTTGCGGATGATACAACCTGTAACCTTTGCTTTCAGCACTATAACCAAAAAAAATACATTTGACAGCCTTATCATCCAATTTTTTGCACTGCACTTGTGGCACCAAAGCATATGCCAAACAACCAAAAACACGCATCTGCTCAATAGAAGGTTTCTATCATGCCATGCTTCATATGGAGTAATAGACTGCAAAGCTTTCGTAGGACACCTGTTAAGTACATAAGTGGCACACATGATGGCCTCAAGCCAAAAAGAATGCGGTAAAGCTTGACTTTTGACCATACATCGTGCCATTTCCGTCAGTGACCTGTTTTTCCTCTCAGCAACACCATTTTGCTGAGGTGTATATGGCACTGTACATTGGTGTTTTATCCCACGACTAGCCAGAAATGCATTAAATTCATGAGACATATACTCCCCCCCTCGATTGAAACGGAGGGTGCCCATAGTACATTTCGAGACATTTTCAGCCATAGCCAAAAATTGTTTGAAGCACATAAAAACTTTGGACTTCTCTTTAAGCGGAAATACCCATGCATGCCTGGAGTAATCATCAATGAAAGTCACGAAGTACAGATAATTGCCCAAGGACGGAGTTTGCATGGGCCCACAAACATCACTATGCACAAGCTGCAACATGCATGTGGCCCGAACTGAACCATCCTTTGGAAACTTAGAACGTTGCATCTTACCCAAAATACAGCCTTCACAAACATGTTTGACAGGTGCTTCAAGACGCGGCAAAGAAGCAACCATATCAGATTTCTGCAAACGCAGCAAACTGGAAAAATTCAGATGACCAAAACGTGCATGCCAAAGTTTTGCATCTGAAATAGCCCTTAAATCTGCAACAGCATTTGCAAAATTTTGTCCACACTTGTCATGCAAAGTGATCTTATACAGCCCACGACACAGAAGCCCAGATGCAACAATTTCATCACCAAAACTGAGATCATGAACTGTACATCTTTCATCCACAAATTTGACTACAAGTCCAAGTCTAGCAAGTGCGGATACAGATAAGAGATTCTTCTTGATCCCAGGTACATACAGTGCATCAACAAGTGTGAAGGAACTGCCATTAGCAGCAGTGAGCACAATCTTTCCAACTCCCTAAACTGGATAAGAGGCGTTGTTGGCACAAGTGACTGAATTCCCATGAGGGACAGACTCGAGAGAGGTAAACAATTCACGATGTGAGGTAATGTGCTTTGTAGCACCACTGTTGAAATACCACACAGGTGAATCTGCAGCAACTGACAAGCATGCATCATGGACAGCAGGATTGTAAGTGCACTCTGCACTAAACGCCCATTCTGCATCAACATCAGCAACACAGTCTCCTTTCACAGAAGACTCAACAATGGCTGCATTTGTAGTGGAACCAGCATTTGCAGTGGAACCACCCTCTTTCTTCTTAGCCTCTTTGGCCTTCAACTTAGGACACGACTTGATCAAGTGATCATTGGCTTTACAATAATGGCAACGCATCTTCTTTTTTCCCTTATCACCAGAATTGCCAGACGAAGTGCTGCTAGCAGAAGCATTAGGAACATAATTTTTGCCACTCGCAGCAGAACCATAAGAAGTGGCTGCATTACTGTTACCACCCTTTCTTTGAGAAGCAATAAAAGCCTGTTCAACTGCACGCTGTCTAGTCCTGTTTTTTCTGGACAGTGACTCTTGCAACAACAATGTGCATAATGCATCAAACTTGACAACTTTAGGATTTCCTTGGGTCATCAATCTCCAAGTACTAGCAAAAGTCTGGTAGGAATCTGGTAAGGCATCAAGAATAGTCTGCACAAGGGAACTGTCTGAAATGACTTCACCAGCAGAAATAAGCTACTCAATGATATCCTTGACACTAGCAAGGAAAGTGTCCATATCATCTTCCTCATGCATAATCTTTGACTCCAGCTCTTTACGCAGCAAAGCAATTTTAGCCTCATTGCGGCTTGCATAAAGACCTGCTAAAATATCCCATGCTTGTTTTGCAGATTTTGCTGAACGGATGTGAGGAACAATGGTGCACTTCATAGACAATGCAATCAATGCATGAGCCTGCACATCCTTAACATCCCAACGAGCTTGTTCTGCCGTAGGCAAAACAACTCTAACAGCTGCAATCCTTGCAGCAAGACCTGCAACATCCTCAACATCGCCTACATCCTCAGAACCAGGACGTACATCAATGCCCTGCACAATGTTCCAGACACCCTTTGACACAAGAACATGTTGCATCATATAAGCCCACATAGGGTAGTTTTCCCCATCCAACCTGTCCTCAGCAGCAAACATCTTGAACACATCTGTGTTGTTGTTGTCAGCCATGGTAAATGTTGCACCTGATGTGAAAACTGCCCGAAAATAGGAGAAACGGAGCGGGAACAACTTGTGCTATATAGCACAAACCGTAGAAGACTATAAGGCACCTGTTATGCAGAAAACGGCACTGACAGAAATTCTACACAAAATGACAAAATAGCCTATGCAGTACTGCCTGTAGTGGAAACGGGGGCCGAAATGAGCCCAAATCAAAATTCTGAGCAGACCAAGCTCTTCGAGCTTTCCCAAAAAATTTGTCGACCTGCGAACGCTCACCAAAGCTCACTGAAATCGGAGAAGGTGATCAGGCGTGTGCTGGAGCAGCTGGCGACTAAGCCCGGGAGGACGTGACTTTCTCTGATACCAATTGTTGGAGTTAGGGTTGCAGAGAAACACACATAGCTTGGAGAAGACAAAGGAAGCTCAAGGCACACAATAGAGAGTGTGTTTCTCAGTGTGCAATGGAAAGATAGATAGCCCTAGAGTGATGGGCATATATACAATGCACGGGGGAAAAAACCTTCTAAAGAGGGAAAAAATGCCCCGGCGGTCCTAGTGTGTTCACACACATCACTACCACATGTATATGGTAACATTGAGAAATGAAACTCTCAAAAAGGACTTACATGAGCTAGATAAGGTAACTAAGGGGGCGTATGAGAAAACTAACACATGCAAACAACTTAAAAACTAGGGATTTTGTATATGTTGTGGAAGGGAACACCTGCTCATACATTGCGCTAAGAATCTTGACAACAAAATTAAAACTGCAAAAGAGGATAAGGAGGAACCATGGACTATGGGGATTGTCGCAAAAACAATGAATGAGGCTTAATCCCTAGAGATGCAGCCAAATCCTGAAGTAGACAAGTCGTGGCCACAATCACTGTGGGAGAGACGATTAGAAATAGAAAAGATGGAAGTGTCACATTGCTATTAGCATGGACATGGACCATGAGATCTATCCGGGAGATATTCGGTCGTTGTAGTAGCACGAAACCTTGAAGTCAACATGGACCATGGGATCTATCCAGGAGATATTCGGTCATTGTAGTAGCACGAATTCTTGAAGTCAACATGGACCATGAGATCTATCCGGGAGATATTCAGTCATTGTATGGCGATGCAAAAATGAAGATATCTACAGAGAGTAAACATGCGACCATCAGAACTTTTCCGTCCTTCATAGGGGAATATGAGGCAAAATTCAAAGTGAGAATTGTGCCATCACAATGGAATTCTATTCCATGGGTGATGGATACAAAGATATTACATGATCTACTATCTTCTCCTATAAGATGCACAATCACTCTTGCAAAGCTTTTGAAAATCAAACCATATTGGTGGGGACAAATGAGCAAAAAAATGGAAAAGATGGGATTGAAGATCCATCCAAACGATGACCTCATGGACAAAATTAAAGAAAAAAATTATCCTAAGAAACCCAAAGCAGAACCTATCCCAGTCAATAAGGTAGGCAACTTTGCGAAGGAGAGGACAGAAACACCATCTTACCCTTGGAATACAAAGGAATAAAGATGATAGTGATACTTGACAGTGGGGCCGGAGTAGCCTTCGCTACAGAAAGAATCTGGAAAAAATGGGGGAGACGAGTTCTTAAAAAAACGTGCATGAAACTTCAACTAGTCGACGGGTGTGGAGAAACCTTTAGGAATGTTGGAACAAGTCATTTTATATGAACATACCTTTTTTGTAATAGATTTCAAAAAAGGCAACAACTTTGAAGTCATTTTGGGACAACCATTCATACGACAACTCAAGATGGTTCAAGATTGGGGCTATGACCATCTCTACTTACGGCACAAGGAATCACAACTAGGGTTAACAAAAAGGACCATAGTTACATGGATGTAAATCGAACCTCGATAGAAGACTTTTCTATCACAATAGATGATGAACATAGTTTCTTGCTTGGTTAGTCAGAGGTGCGCATATTTGGATGTGCAGAGCATCGAAATGCGAAAGTCTAAAAAGGGAGGAGTGTGTCCTAGAGAGCTTAGTAGAAGATAATTACTACGTGAAGGAACCATTTAATGTGTCAATGCTATGCATCTCTCCACCTACCTTAAAACTATCAAAGTCAATGATTTAAAATACTCAGATTGAGCTAAAAGCGTCCAAGAGGGAAACCATAATCAATTTGGGACAAGCCAATGTCTCAATTAACATAAATGGCAACCACTACATCAGTTCCACATCATGGTTGAAACATATCTCAATGAGAGAATCATTTTGGGAGTTTCTGGATGCGCACTTACAAGGCTGTTCCACATTGGCAAGAATACATGATGAATTATTATATCAAGGATAAGCCGTATGTTACACCCTTCACACAAACACATCACATCTGGGGTGAACAACAGCATTTAGATGACTCTAGCGCAAGAGACGAGCTACACACATCTCGACAAGAATTACTTGCAAGTAATCGCAAAAGAAGGGGTACAAAAGTTCAGATATAGAATTCAATCATGGCATCAAAGCCACAGAAGACAAAACAATGCTTGCTAATCAATCTTTTCCCTTGCCGCATTACAACTTCCCAATTGACAGAACAACAAGTCAGAAACAATACAAGCGATAGAACTTCAATCGAAAAATGCATTTTTACCAAACTACAAATGGATCCATAAAGCTAACTTGGACAAGCCAAAAGGAGCCAACAACAACAAATGCGAATGGAGGCCATGATCATCAAATGATAAAACCTTGTTATAGTCTCCTACAAAAATCTTAAAATGATATTACCTTGTTGTAGTCTCCTACAAAAAGCTTAAAATGCATCCCAAAAGTCCAAGCAAATCAACTATTGGACACACAAAGGATAATCACCAAACCAAGCATTGAAGAAAGGGCATTACATCTTCAACAACTTTTGCTCGACAAACACATCATGGATGAAACCTTGCCAGCCAAAACAACTAAAGAGTTGGTTCAATTCTCACATCTTGTATAGCACGTACTGTGTTACCCAATGCATCTCTTCTCTAAGCATGATAGGGCCACATTTCAGGGCCTTGCATAAACACATTGTTTTTATCCATGCACTTCACACAAACCTTCGTCTAGGGCGACTCAGAATGGTAAGGCGGGAGTAACAGTGGCTATAGTACCTGGAGCAGCTACAAGATGTTGAGAGATTATGTGTACAGTGTATAAAGCGTGTCTGATGCTTTTTTTTTTGATAACTTTTAGCAGATTTTTACTCTTATCTTGCAAAGTATTGAGTCATATCGACAAATTATGACGAAGAAGATACCTAGAGTGAGAGCATGTACATACAAGTGTGAAAATTAATTTTGGAAAAAAAATTGGGGCCAAATAATAATAACTTTTAGTAATTTCCTTTTCTTTTTAACCTAAAAATGATAAAAGAATTTAATAAATAGAGCTAAGAATTTTGGATTTGAGATCTGAAAGAAACTACCAAACCTAGAAAGCAATAGATTCAAGAATATAAAATATGGAGGGATTTGGAGCATGTCAAAATTTGGGCTAACTTAAAACAGACCAGAATTGCAAAATTAGGAGCAAAAAGCGATCAAGAGTCCCAATGACGATCCGTCTAAGTCGCAGGTAGTATGTCATGGGAAAGGTGGGAAAATAAGGTAAGTATGCACATTACACTCGGGGTAAGCTAGGAACATATAGGCAACTCGGGCAAATTGAGGCTCATTTGCAGCTTATGAGTTCATTTCATTTTGCAGAGAGAGAGAGAGAGAGACTTTGTGACCTAGAGTGAGCTCACGCATTTCTACTTGTTACGAACACATCGGACGCCCAGTCTCCACCAGATTTCACAAGTAAGATCCTTACCACTGCATGGTCATCTCCAAATGACCAAAAGGGTAAATAAGTAGTCAAAATAATAAATTCAATGAAAACTAGGGTGGGAATTTTAAAAACTATCAAAGACCTTTTAGTCCAGAAAATCAAGTCCCATTTTAATTACAAGTGCATAGGAAAGACCTATTTAAAGTGCATATTTCAGTGGAAAGTTTCTGTACAAGTTGGGGAATGTGCCATGCACCTTCAATTTAGTTCTTTGGAGCTATAAAGTTCTTCAACTGTCAAAGTCAGCAGTATCAAAGAGTAAGAGTTTAAAAGTGTGATTTTGGGATCAAGTGCAAAGATAAAGTAAATTATGAATTTGAAGTAGTGCAAAAGAGAGCCAAGGAATGCTTGACAAATGATCAAAACTTACCAGGGAACTTAAGGAAGTCAAACAGACTCCAAATGGGCTAGAAATCAACAACTACCTAGGACTTGGGCATTACTCCAACCCTAAACCATTAGAAGTGCAAATTTCCAACCAGATTGACCACAATCAAGGATCTAAAATGCCAACTAAGACCAAATATACCAAAGTTGGACCAAATCAGGCCATAACTTGGAAAACTGGAAAAACTAGAGAGAAACTTGCCCAAATTTGAAAATAAGCTCACCAATGTGCTATAATATTCTATAGGAACAAGCTCGCCAAGTTTTACCGAAAAAGGCTGTCCAACATGGATCACGATCCATGACCCCCTGCAAATTGACTAAGAAAAACCCATACAACCTGGTCCCAAATACCAAGCATAACCTAACCCTAGAGATTCAAGTTATTCAAATTTTAAAATCCTTGCCAAAATGCCAAAATCTAAGTTTGAGAAAATTTTCAAAATCATGTTTAATCAAATGGTACCAGCAGAAGCTGAAAATGTTTTCCAACATGGATCGCAATCCATGACCCCCTTTTCCAGATTTGACTTGCGGCCACCTAACCTAGTGTCTGTATCTGTCCTAGATGCATTGATGAAGTTTGGACAAATTTGGACTTGTTTTGATCAAGTTATACTCATTTCTTATTTTATGGTCAAGTTTGCGTTTTTTAACTTTTCTAACAACATAATGGGCACCTTCTGAATCTAGTTACTTGAATTTTTTATCGCCTTACAAACGTCCAAGGAAGCAATTGGAAGCCCCACCCTACCAAGTGATGATTTTTTCCTTAAATTTGAAAGGTCATATTAGAAGAGGAGTTAGCAAAAATATCGGTAAATATCTTCATTGGAATATTCGAAGCCGCGGATAAAATGAAAGTGAAGACCACCATCTTCCCAAGAGAACTTTGGACATTGCATCAGCAATAGGAGATAATAGAGGGATCTAGGTGTTTACAAATGGACACATTCTTCCCTCTATAGCCATGAAGAACTGGATTTTAGAGAGCACATGAACTGATCTCATCCATTCAGTACAATAGCGAAGCTACACTGACAGATAAAGACGGTGAAGCAATGAAAGTTCGGATTACCACCAACATGATCAATCAGGCACTACATTTTCCACCATGCAACCATAACTTGCTTCTCAAAACCAAAATTGCAAATAATGAAAAAGCATTTGTCAAACAACAAGGGCACAAGTTTACTTACAAGGACCTGGTGTATTCAGAGACTGAATTGTCACTGTGTCTCATATCCCAACACCTCAAAATCCAAAAGCCACCAAGGTACACCCAACCACGCATGCACATTGCAGTAGTGATGGCCATTGGACTTTTAGAGAAAAGAATGATTTGATGTGACCGTGGAGCATACATATTGGAAAATCTAGCTGAAGCCAATCTCAAAAGCAGAGACAAGAACAAGACATATATGAATGGGGGCCTAGTGCTAACTAGAATTGCCTACTAGGCACTTGGAATGATAGATCAATTGCCACCAATTGATTCATAGATTGATCTACTATAAAATCAAAGCATGCAGTTAGGCTAGTGGCAGGACCCTCTATATCTCAAGCACCCAACAAGAACAAGACATATATGAATGGGGGCCTAGTGCTAACTAGAATTGCCTACTAGGCACTTGGAATGATAGATCAATTGCCACCAATTGATTCATAGATTGATCTACTGTAAAAATCAAAGCATGCAGTTAGGCTAGTGGCAGGACCCTCTATATCTCAAGTACCAAACAAAACATCAGGATAGAGTTCTCAAAGAAAGAAATCCAATAGTGAGGAGAAAGAATTAGATATCAACCTCAGTGGAGAAATTAAACCAAAAAATAGAGACACGTCGTCAAAACACAAGACATATGAGGAGGACAAATATGACAAACAAAAAGAAGAATACACTCTCCGTCGGGTGCGAGTCAAAAGGAAATTGGCAGAACATAGAGATCAAATACCCATCTCTTAGACACAAAGATCTATCAAAGACGCTCAGATGCAAAGAGAGGAACTACAAAGGAAGATAGCAGAGGAGAAGAAGACAATGGAAGAAGATGCAGATGATGAAGGTGATAATGATTAGCATAAATCACTCAAGCAGTGAAAGGTAGAGAAACTTGAAAGATAAAGCAATACAAAAGGAGGATTGCCTCAGATAATGTGGAGCTTTCCGGCACCATGTGGCAACACATCCACAATGAACTCAAACATAAAGCTACACAAAGAGTGCAAGAGGAGTCAAAAAGGTAGAAAATCAACGATCTTAAATCATATGCTGACTCCTCTCAATCTCAGAACAAGGAAAAAGGTGAAAAGGAACAACCAAGGGAGGAGAGTGGTGTGGAACCACTGGAAATTCACACTGATAATGTGCAACCCTTCTCCACCCAACTAGCCATCATTCCTCCTACTCAAGAATCTACTGACCAGGAAGAAGAGCAAGAAACACAAACTGGGTAGATGCCAAGGGTGCCAACAATAGCAGAAGCTAAAGAGATGATGAAAGAACATGAAGAGAGGAAGCTGACCCCAAGATAAATTCAAGAGAAAGAGCAGGGGAAGACTAGAAAAGAGACAAAATTTAAAGATAGAGAAGCGAGAACCTCCAATAGACCACGTACATTGGAGAAAAGATAAATGTCTCCTCGTACAAAGGCTATTATAGAAGATGGAAATAAGCCCATCCATTCTTTTGACATTGATGAGCATCTAGAGCACATCAAACTACAATTTCAATGTCAAAGGACTCTCATATCATTAGAGAATTGGACTTAGAAGAGACCAAAGCTAATGTGATGAAAGTAAAAGAAGCAAATCAAGGGCTAGAATGCAAAATTGAAGAATTTCAAAGGATGCACTTAGAGCTACATGATAAACTACAAAGAGAAAAGGAAAAAGTTGCCTACTATTAGAAAGAAGCTCAAGATTTCAATCAGTCAAACACCCAGCTATAAGTTGATCAACAACGGCTAGAAGAAGAGCTCGACAAAGAACGCCAAAGAAATGTAAAGCTAGGGAAATCATATGTTGTATTCAAAAGCATTCTCACACAAACAACATCAACAATGCAAGAGTTGAAAACTCTTCAAGAGCAAATGACCCAAGAAAGATATGATCGATAGATACCACAGGACATAGGGCAATTCAAACCCAAAAGGACAAAGAGGTCAAGCAGCTTAAAAGAGCAATTGGCTAGAGCACAAGAAGAGTTGGGAGCCCAGAGAGTGGCACTGCCATCGAGCTACAAAATAAAGATGTGGCCATTACTACCACACAGGCTCAGACAGTAGTAATGGATATTCCACCACCTGCATCAGGAAAAGAGCACACGATCATGGACCTTCCCCATGTAGATCTGCCAAGCACTTCTATAGAGGGTGGGTCACATGATTTTGAATACATAATAAATATGAGGGAATAAATACAAAGATGGATTTCATAAGTGCGAGACCCATCACACAAAGCCTATATGTAATATGAGGAGGGCCAGAATCAACGAAACTTTTGATGATAACACCTGATGAGGTAGTCAAGAATCATGGGCATGAAATGAATTCTCTCCCACTAATGAAGCAAGAAGCCCTCCTCTGGAAGAAGAAAATGTTTCCGACTATCAAGCCAAACCAAAAAGAGGATTACAAGGATGTTCATGTAACTGTAGATCAAGTGTTGACAATCCTTGAGAATCAACCCCCTATTGCGGAGTAAGTGGTTTAAAAAGCATCCACATGATGAAACCTACTACAAAAATGCACCGCAATATCTCAAGATTGATCCCACTTTCTATCCTATCAATAGAAGCCAATCTTGTAATAGCTTCTATACATGGCAGAGCAAACGACTAGCGGTGCTCAATTATCCAGTCCTCACTAAACCGCTAAACAACTTTCCACCCACAAAAGTGTAGATGGTGAAACATTTTGGAAAGCTTTTGTAATTATATGAGAGTTTTTTATTTTATTTAGATCATCTTGAGTCTGTGTGTGCTACATCCGAGTTGTATAATTTATAAATGAGTATGAGCCTTGTAAAGTCGGCCACTAGCCAAGAGAGCCCTAGGTATAAAACACATTTTGTAAAGTGTGAAAGGGACACTTATCATTATCAAAGTTTTGAGTGTACGTATGAGAGTGGCTACTCTCATACATCTTGTAATCATCATATCTTGAGATTTTGTAATCACATTTAGATTTCGAAACTTGCAATGTGTGTAAAATAAATAAAGTGGTTCACTTTTCTGAGTTTGAATGGTTTTGTGGTGTTGGTGCTACTAGGATTTCTTCTAACCTAGCATAATACACTTTGATCGTGGCTCCATTGTAAACTCCACGCAGCAGTAATCCAAAGAAGTCTCTTAATCTTATTGTCCCATTAGAGAATACCCAATCAACCTCCTACCCTAGATGATGACCTTATTTATTAGAAATAACAAAGCATGATGGTCCACATAAAAGTGAAACAACTTTCTCAATAGATAATGCCTAAACTTGGTAGCACTAAAGACCATTTTCAGTGTTTCTCTTTGGTTGTGGAATACCCTTGTTTAGCCATGATGCTGGCAAAGTAGACTAGATATTATGTCTTCCCATTAGGTTGGCCTCATAAATCTCCCATCACCATGCCAGATGCACCAACATGCGCATGGAAAATCACATCCCAGCTTAGTTGGCAAAGGACCGACTTCTTGTTGATCGCATCCTTTAAACACTAGAAACTTTGTTCACATTTGTGGGTCCAAATAAACTTGCTCCCTTTGTTGGGAAGCTCGTATGAAGGAAGTCCTTTGACTACAAACCTATAAATATATTGTCTATACAAAGAGCTCAATTAAGATATTATTGTCGGTGCTCTAGCTTACTGAATACACTTGACTTTATCAATGGCTATCTCAATGCCATTTATGGAGACAATGTGTTCTAGAATTTTCCTTCTCCATACCTTGAGAACCATGATTTGAAAGGGTTTATGCAAATTATTTTCTCTCTACATCTCTCAAAAACCAGATCTAATAATAGTAAATGCATTTCCTCTATGGGGAAGATGGTGATATGTCCTACAAATATGGCTACAAATTTGTGTTAAAACTCACTTAATATCTCCATCATGCATCTTTGGAAGGTTGTTGTAGCATTACAGAGTCCAAATGGCATGACTAGGTACATGAATGCTCCCCATTCAATGATAAATGTTGTTTTGGTTTGCTCTTCAAGTGCAATCTTAAGCTGGTTGTAGCCATTGTATCCATCCATAAAGTTGTACATTTAGTGGCTTGCAATCTCATTGAGTAGCATGTACGGAAAGGGTAGTGGAAAAGTTCCTTGATGGTTTTAGCATTTAACTTCTTGTAATCCATATACCCTTAATTTTTTAACTCTTCTTAGGAACTAACACGATTGGAAATAGCCAGTCACTACTTGCCACCTCTTTGATGAACCTTGCATCGAGAAGATTGTCTACCTCCTCCTTGACTTTCTTGGAATCATTGGGTTTGTCCTATAATTTTGTAATTTGAATAGTTCGGAATCAAGATTAATGGGTATTTTGAGCTAGCATACCTTTGAATTAACCTCTTTCAGATTAGTATGGTCCCATGCAAGTACATCTAGTGTATTTTTGGAATAGTACCTTTGCTTTTTTCTTAATATTTGGCTTCAGATGTTTATTAATCTTTCTCATTCAAGGGTTTTCTCTTGAGCCAAGATTCCATTCCTCCACTTCTTGATCATTTGGGAGTAGCCACAATTTGGGCATCCTCCCTTTCGTTTAGCCAGTGACTCGGCTTTGTTTTTCTTCCTAATACCAGTAACTTAATAATTAAAGGGGTTGCTCAACTATAGTATTCCACATTGAGTTTATATCTCATTGATTACTAGGTTCCCCTGATCAAAGTTTGCTTGACTAGTTTCCTTTGCTGGTCTGAAGTCAAACTTATCATGTTCTTGCTGCTCTAGTGGTTGTCCATCTAGTTGAACTAATATTTTCCAAGCATTCAATTGAGTGAACTACTCTCAGTAATGTTTCCTTTGTCTTTTAGCTTGTACTTTGTCCATCATTACACCACTAAAATCTATCTCTGCTAATGAAAATATGTTCATTGAAGCAAGAATTTTCTCAATATTTTTAGTACTATACTTTTTTCATAGCTCCTCTTGTCTAAGAGATTTCTTCCAGCTTTTGGGTTTATCAATCTTTACCTGCATTTGCCTACTAGATCCTTCAATTGTTAGCATCTGGCTAAAATAGTCTTCAATTGCACTGACTATTCTTAACCATGGTCTACCTAAAAGCATTCCACAAGCCCCATGTACATCAAGGACTAGGAAGCTAGACTTGAACTTCTCTTTGCCTACTCTACTTTGCATGTTCTTGATTAATTGAGTAGCCTGAACCACCCAATGGTCATCCATTTTGACTCTAAATGATGATGGTTTCAAATCAATAATCCCCAATTTCTACCTCAAACGCTCTCTGAGGATATTGACACCAACTACCCCATCCAATATCACTCCTGATATTGGTTCCCATTGCTTTCTTAGCTTGTAATCTACTTGAATTACCGAAACCTCATCATCTCTAATGGTTGATAGGTCTACTACCGTTGCTTTAGCTTTTTATTTTTTGTTTTGTCTGATGAATTTTGTAGTCTCTAGTAGTGTGCATCTGATACCATCTAATTCTATGATCAATTTATAAATTTGTTCACAGAACTTCACATATATTTCATCATGTTCATTACCAGAGTTATAATCTGAACTAGAAGATTTCTCCTCTTGGCTGTCTTCATAGTTCTACTGGGCTGGCTAAGCCAACCAAGTTTCTAGCTAACATTGTGATGGATTCTTTGTCTAATCCTTCACCTGTTCAATACCTTCATCTTTGGTCGTTCTAATCTGAAATGCTGTACTTCTTCAACTGCCAGACTATGAACTACAACTACTATCATGGACTCATTTAGTCTAGATACTACTTTCCCTTTGAGTGCTCATCATGAGATCTTGAAGGATGAGGCGGTAGTTTCTAAATCTTCCAAGCTTTAGAGCACTTTGGATGTTCAAGAATCTTCTTTGCTAATGTTTTTGTGATTTTGATTTCCAACTCTCTCTGCTCTTGCCATTCATCCACTACCTTCTCTTTGCCTTTAGCCTTCCATATTTCTCTTTGCTACTCCCAATTCTTGGTTTCATCAGTTTTCTTTTTCTCAATTTCCTTTAGAATTTCTTCAATGATAACTTTTTACTTTTGGTCATGACCCTGATTGGCACTGGTCCTGGTGCCTTCTATTTAGGCACCTCTGTCTGGGCATTGAGCTACAAAGTTACCAGATCTTCCACATGTATAACAATTCAAGCTCTATTTTCCACATTCCCCTCTACCTCTACTATGGCTAGTACCCCCTTGGTACCTCCGTCTACCATTTGAGTACCTGTAATAGTTTCATTGTCTTTAGATCCACTTTCCCAATCTGCTTTTACTACTTCAAGATTCATCAATGTAACCATTGATAGATCTTTTTACTTTTTGAAATGGTGAATCCTAATGCCATAATTGTTCTAGAGATGTCCATAGGCCTTGCAATACGTACATTGTGAGCATTCATCTGACCTATGGTATCGAGATCTGCATTTTGAGCACCATATCTCCATCTTCTTGATTGAGGGCCTTGTCTTGAACCCCTTATTCTTGGCCTTACCTTTTTCATCTGAGTCACTTTCATATGAACTGGAAGAGGTGTTGGACTCTAATTATTTAGTTAAAGACTCATTGCCACTAGATTGTCTTTTCCTGTAGCCCTTCTTCTTCTTGGTATGCTGCTCCAATTTCAACGCTCTTTGCACCAGATCACTAAATTTCTTCGTGTGGGTGGTGGCACTTATTTCCCTAGCTTCTTGCTTTTGAAACCATTTAGGAACCAAGTTCGCATCTGTTTCTATGATGGAGGTTTTGCAATTGTCTGGTCAATTCATTAATCTTTTCCACATAGCTCTTGACCAACAACTTTCCCTGCTTGATCTTGTCTAGTTTGCATAGTATGTCCTCATCTCCTCTACTTTTTGAATATTCCATCAAAAAAGCCTTAATTAACTTATTATAGTACTTGAGTTGGCAAGCTGGATAATGGTAATACCATTTTCTAGCTGCCTCTTTTAGCATCTGGGAAAAATATTCCCCCCATTCATCTTCTTCAATGTCCTTGAGTTTAGCATATTGCTCAAAGGCTTGGATATGAACATTTGGCTCAGCCTTGTTGCCTCCCTTGAAAATTAAAAATAAAATCTTTAGGGTAGTAGAATGGTCGTGGTTACTGGTTTTGGTCCTATGAGCTAGTTCCATGTCTTTCAATGCTCTTTTGCTGTAGTGGTACATGTGAGCTTCCCAATTATTGTTATCATTAGGTTTGGTCACGATGTCTTCTTACATATTCTTTGCTCGTATGTGTCTTGTTGCTCTATGACTTTGCTTACTTCCCTCATGTTTCTCAGCATGTTTTTGATTGCGATGAGATCCATGAGATCGGGTCCTTCTTTCTGCTCTTTAAGACACCTACACCTGGAATGGGTTGAATGGTAAGAATCTGTTGATTCATTTGATGTTCCTAGTCCTAGGGGAGCATCTATCTCATTCCCAGTTTCCTTCACGGTATCAAAGCCTTGCTTTGACTCTTTGTGAATGGTATTGATGTGATTCAAATCATCCATGAATCTGGTAGCGGGCCTTCTGCCACGTGAGACTCGTTTGGGTGGCATGGTTGATATCTCATAGCTCTAGCATCAAGTGGGAGATAGTTTGTCTTGCTAGAGAAACTTAGTTCAAGCAACCATGATTTCCAAAATGGTATGAGCTATACACTTATGACAGCTATTCCACGTTAGTAGCTAGAATTATTTCATATTAGCTTGGAACTTTTGATCGGACAAGACTAGAAGTGAAATGTAAATACTAGGGCAGAAATATTGATTGAATTGGAAATAAGACTACACACAAAATCTAGAAACAAAACTAGAAACTAGAACTATATTGTATTTAGACTAGTATGGATAAGTACAACAATGAGTCAAGTATTCTCTGGGAAGGATTAGAGTTATAAGAGCATGCAAAGCTTCAAGATACAAAGCACAAAGCACTAGTCAAGAGAGATTGAAATTTATCAATGGATACAAATACATATTAATAGTTAGGGGTTCCTATCAAATGAAGTAGTAGACCTATTTATAACCCTTTGAGTGGAATTTTGAGTGACTATGCACTATACCAATTATCATAATAAGTGTTTCTAAGAATTACCAATTCAACCGCCTACCAACTTCTTAACTAGTAATTGTTCCTGACATCTACAGCAACACGTTCTTTTTGCACATGGTGCATTTTTTATTGACACCTATGCTTCATTGGGCATCTGGAGTAGCCACAGAATGGAGCACTCACACTATCAAGCAAAATCAGCATACTTCAAATTTACACGTCATGGAGGTGGAAGGAAATGAGCAACGCCCTACATGAGATCAAGAAAAGGTTATGGATGAGTTGGCCAATCTGCTGCTTCAGCCCAAAGAGACTTTTGCAAAACCCATGACCAAACAAAGTCTCTGGTTGCCAAGCTTCCTCAACCACCAGGTGAGTTCATGGTCAAGAAATGGGTAGAAGGCTCTTCCAAAGACTTCTCAGCAAAAATTGAGAGAGAATCTCCGACTTGATGCCACCTTGGAGGAGTTTGTTGCGACTGCTACTAGGATAGAGGGGGCAAGGAAGTTGTTTACCGACTCTTCTTAGGTAGAGACTACCTCTTTACTCTTGGAGAGTCCATCTGACCCTTTGACTTCTTTACGTAGGGAACTTGAAGCCCTAAAACTACAACGCGCTCTTCAAGAGGAGAAATCAATCTCTCTTAGACAGGAGAAGCGTCCACATTACGAGGCTTTGGATCAAATCAAGAGAGAGCTAGAAGATCTTAGGTCTCAGCAGAAGACTAAGGCTATGGTATGGTGCAACTCATGTTTCTCTCCAGGACACCCTCCACAGGATTTTCCCCTTCATTCTTATTGCATTTTTTGCGAAAAGTCTAGGCATAAAGACAAGGATTTCTACTATATCAAGGGATTGCGGCAAATACAACAAAGTCTAGGTCCTTCTCTGCAACAAGGGCTAGCACCAACATCCAATATGGTTTCCCCCTATGGCCATACAAATTACATGCCACCTTTGCTCAATACCCCTACTGTCCAAGGTATGTCAGATGAGGAACATTCTTTTCCAATATTCAAGGGAGGGAAGAAGGATGATCCAGACGTTCACATCCAGGCTTTCGAGCAATATGCTGAACTGAATATTGATGAAGATGATTGGGGGGAATATTTTCCACAACCCTTGAAGGTGGCAGCGAGGAAATGGTATTACCATTACCCGGCCTGCCAACTCAGATCATACAACAAATTGCTTAAAGCCTTCAGGTTGGAATATTCCGACAATAGAGGGGACGAAGATATTCTCTGTGAATTAGATAAGATTAAACAGAGAAATTTATCAGTCCGCAGTTATGTGGAAAAGATCAAGGAGCTAACCAGGCAGTTACAGGAACCGCCATCTGAGAAGAGGTTGAGGGCATGGTTCCTGAATGGGTTCAGAAGCAAAAAGCTTAGAGAACAAGAGGTACTAGCCCCTACTAAGAAATTCAATGATCTGGTCCAAAGGGCATTGAAGCTGGAACAGCAGGCCAAGAAGGAAAAGAGCCACAAGAAGCGAAGGACCAGTAGCAGTAGCTCTGCTACTAAAAGTTCTGATTCCAGTGAGATGTTCAGTAGCTCCGAGAGCAGCTCTAATGAATGAGCTAAGGAGAAATCAAAGAAGGGATACTAGACCAAGAAAAATGAAGAAATGGCTAGACAGATTGCCGAAATTAGCGACAAAAGACAGCCAGTTCGGAAGATGGAGACTTGGTGTTCGAAATGCAAATCCAAGGACCATATCTCCAATGAATGTCTACAATGTACCTACTGTAAGGCTTTTGGTCATTTATGGAACAATTGTAGCATCAGAATCCACCACTTTAAGAAAGGCAAAGATCTGTCAGTGGTTGCCTACACTGAACTAGTGAAGGTAGAACCAGTCAAAGTAGCTCAAGAGGAGAGACCATGTACCAGTGGTACTGGTCAGGGACGTGGCCAATTCCAATCAGGTATGGGCAGAGGCAGAGGATAAGGTAACTTTCAGAACAAAAGCATGAATTGCTATACTTGTGGGAAGTATGGCCATTTTGCAGCCCAATGCTCAGATGCACCTGCAACGACTACTACTGAGGCTAAGGCACCATAGCCAGTCCCAGTCATGGTAGTTATTAGAAGCAAGGGTGTAGTCATTGAAGAAATCCCAGACACTTCAGAAGCACCAGTCAATCCCAACAGCAGCAAGTGGACTCAACAAAGAGAGGTTTGGAAGGACAAAGGTAAAGAAAAGGTGGTAGATGAGTGGCAAGAGCAGAGGGAACTAGCGGCTAAAATCACTGAGGATTTAGCCAAGAAGCTGCCAGAGCAGCCAGAAAGTTCCGAAGCTAGAGTCATTCAGAGGATACCAGCCCAATCGATTGATAAAGATCAGTCGGTACCGGCCATAACTGAGACCATGTTGGTTGTGTTACATGGACTAGCTGATGAACTGGGAGTGGATGGAAAGAGTGGAAGCACTGCAAAAGAGGAATGGTAGTGTGAAGATACCAGTTCTTCAAACTCTGACAATCAATCTGACCAAGAGAGAGAAGAAATTCATGTGAAAATTTGTGATAGAATTCAGAAGCTGACGGTAGAGCTGGAGGATATCAGAAAAACCTTGCTTGAGGTGGCCAACTTTATCAGACAGCGCAGGAAAGCTGAGGTAGAGGCCAGAACAGTGGACCTAACGGCCGTCCGAGATGATGAAGTTCCACTTATTCAAGCGGACTACAAGGTTAGGAAGAAGTGGGAACCTCTCTCAAGTGTTATCTTGGATGGAGGAGCAGGAGTCAACATAATGGGAGTCCATCTTCAACAAAGAATGGGTATCACTAATATGAAACCAGCACCATTCAAAGTACGAATGGCAGAATAGAGGTGGCTTCCCTAACTGACACCACACCCCATAGGATAGCAGATTATATTTAGCACCCGTGTCCAATAAGGCGTTATATAGCACTTTTCCATAGGCACTATTTAACTCAATGGGGTATCGTAGAGGTGTGTCAGAGTCCAACCCATCCTCTTCGATTTCCACGTGGAATGCATTTGTGACTCCAAGGTTAGCCTCTCGTTTTTGTCTTATACGTTGTTGTCGCTCCTTAGCCTCAGCCTGAGCTTGTATCTTGTTTAACTCGGTTTGTGCTTTGGCGGCCTTCTTTTGATGAATGGCCCGTAGTTCTTCTTGGCTTAAAGGATCATAATATCTTTTGAATTTACTCCCATTGAGGAATCCAATGGTTTCAACTCCATCAAGAGTTTCCACACGAAGGGTACCTTGTGGGGTAATTTCACATACTCTATATGGTCCTTTACCAGCATATTTCAACTTTTTCTTCTCTTTACGTACTCCATACATAAGGACTTTATCACCAACTTTGATGTCCTTGTCCTTCACATGGCGATCAAACCACTTCTTTCTCCTATCCTTTTCCACAAGAGCATTTTGCACAGCCAACTGTCTCTCTTCGTCTAGTTTTTCTAAGATATACAAACGCTCGGTTAAGGGGTTACCATTCCATCCTTCTTGCAAAGCTACCCTAAGACTAGGAATGACAAACTCCCAAGGCATAACCGCTTCTTGGCCGTATACCATTTTGAATGGCGTACAATTAATAGCCAGTTTATAAGCAGTACGATAAGCCCATAGAGCAGATGTCAACTTCAAATCCCAATCAGTGCGATGATCTTCTACCGTCTTGGTTAAAATAGAGGTTAGAGTCTTGTTGGTGCTCTCGGCTTGTCCATTAGCTTGCGGGTAATAAGGTGTAGACTTATGGTGGGATATCATAAAGGTCGTGGTAAGCTCTCTTATTACCTCATTTATAAAATGGGTACCATTATCACTAACAATTTCAAAAGGGCAACCAAATCTTGTGATAATGTTCTCAAAAAGAAACTTAGCTGTTGTCCTCGCGTCAGCTTTTTGTGAAGCCTTAGCTTCAGCCCACTTTGTTACATAGTCCGTAGCAACTAGAATATATCGAGATTGAGTGTTGCGAGATGCAGGACTAATTGGACCTACAAAGTCTAAGCCCCATTTTTCAAATGGTTGGGTTACTTTAATAGGATGTAAGGGTATTCTGTCTTTGCGCTGTGTGGTCTTGTAACGTTGGCACTCATCACACCCTTTTGTAAAAAGTGATGCATCCTTAAATAAAGTTGGCCACCAATAGCCTGATTGCAGCACCTTTCTAGCAGTCAGGTCTCCTGAAAAATGTCCTCCTGCTATGCCCATATGTGCTTCTTGCAAGATATACAAATATTCATCCTCGCGGGCACAACGCCTAAGAATATCATCCTTGCCTAATCTATACAGAGTTCCGGCAATCAAACAATAGGGTTCACATTCTTTTACTAGCCTTCGAGCGATATCCTTACGAAGTTCCTTGGGTGGAAAACCATTAACTAAAAAGTTAACAATGTTCTCACTCCATTCAGGCATAGTCTCAACTATGAATAGGGAAGTATCGGGTAATTCATCATCAACTCCTGTAGGGGCTTCACCATTGGGTATGCGAGACAAATGATCAGCCATGACGTGCCTTTTACCGGGTCTCACTACAATCGTGAAATCAAACTCCAGAAGAATTAACAACCATCGTGTGATTCTTCCTGTGGAGCATGGCTTGTTTACCAGATATAGCAACGCTTGATGGTCCACATAAAATACAAACTTGTTTTCCAGAAGGTAGTAGTGAAATTTCTTTACTGCATAAACCATTGCCAAACCTTCTCACTCTGTAGTGGTGTAGTTCCTTTCAGCATCGTTCAATTGACGGCTTGCAAAGCTAATGGGATAGTCCAATTTATGTTCTCCTGGTTGAGTGAGAACACACCCAATAGCAAAGTTTGATGCATCAATATGCACATGGAAAATGATATCCCAGTTAGGTGTACTTAAAATCGGAGCACTTGCTAGTGTTTTCTTCAATTGTTCATAGGCCTGGTCACACTCTTCAGTCCATTTAAATTCAATGAGAAGCTTGTACAAATGACGTGCTATCTCAGCAAAAAATAAAATAAACCGTCGATAATAACCCACGTGTCCCATGAACCTTTGAACTCCCTTGTAATTGGTTGGTGGTGGTAACTCTAGAATCACTTTAATTTTGCTCTCATCGGTTGAGATACCATTCTTGGATACTATATGTCCTAAAATAACTCCATGCTTGACCCAAAATTGGCATTTGAACGGGTTCAATGAGATACGATATAACCTACACTTTTCAAACACCTTCCGCAAACATGATAGATGTTCTTTCCAAGAAGAGTAAACACAAAGGTCGTCTAAGAAAGCTTCACAAAACTCTCTCAAATATTCTTTAAAAGCAGTGTTTATTAATCGTTGGAATGTAGCAGGGGAATTTGTTAAGCCAAAAGCCATCACACGAAATGCAAACACGCCAAATTCTGTGATGAAGGCAGTTTTAGCTTGGTCCTCTAGCGCTATCGTGATTTGGTTGTAGCCTGAGTACCCATCTAGAAATCTATAAGCTTCCTTGCCTGCAACTCTTTCGAGTACATGTTCGGAATATGGTAGGGGGTAATGGTCTCTTCTAGTAGCTGCATTAACTTTTTTGAGGTCCACGCACACCCTGAGTTTCCCATTCTTTTTTGGCACGATAACTATTGGAGACACCCATTCAGAGTGTTCAATAGGATATATGAACCCACATTTGATAATCTTTTCTAGTTCTTCTTGAATGATCTTTGCGTACTTAGGATTCATCGGGTAGGGTCTTTGTTGTACGGGCTTCGCAGTGCTAATCATAGGGATTGTATGTTGGACCACAGAAGGTGGAACACCTTTTATATTATGGTATGTCCAAGCGAATACGTCCTTGAATTCCTTGAGAAGCTCTTTGAGGACCGCCTCTTCAACTTCTGTGAGGTCTTGGGCAATAAAAACAGGTTTTGATTCTTCACCGGGGTCGGCTAATTCTATTTCTTTAACTATTGCCGGACCATCATAGATTCCATTATTCCCATCGATAGGTATTCTTTGGGCTTTTGTGTACACAACCTTTGCTTCCCCTGTGGTGTAAGATTTGAAATGTTCTGGTGCAGGATGCAAGTCTGTGGATTCTGGTTGTGCTTTGGTTTGTGCTTCCATTTCTGCTTTCTTGTGTTGTCGAGCTAACTCTTGGTTTTGACGCCTCCTTGCAGTGCGGCTCAACTTTGGCTTGTCTATGATCTCTAATTGGGCTATGTCATGGGGTCGTGGTCTACACCACATAACATTTTGGAGATATTCACCCCAATTGTCTACCAATTTTCGATGAGCATCACATGCTCCTATATAACTGAGCCATTCTGCTGAGGATCTCTTCTTTTTTATCCTAGCACGTACATTGGCTCGATATCGACGCCTCTTAAGGTTTTTCTTTTTCTTATTTGAGACCTGCTTTTGATTTGCATTTAGATCTGGCTCACTAAAGGAGTCCTCATTGGTGTCCTCTTCACTCTCGGGGGAGCTATCATCAGTTGATGTGCTCGGTCCTTCCGAATGTTTTGACTCTGAACTTGCTCCACTCTCTAATTCATGAGATTCAGAATCCGTTTCACTCTGGGAGTCAGTGTCCAAGTCGTGTTGGTCAAAGTCTTCTATTGAGCTATCGGTGTCACCGTCAGATTGGTCCACAATTGCCTTGCCCTTAGAAGATGCATGTATGGCACTTATCATGTTCAGAGGTGCAATTTGTGGTACCTCTTCCCCCTCTGGTGTGACCCAAGTGGTTCCTCTATTTCCCCAGGTATCTATGGTTGCAGCTAGGTGTACCCAGTCTACGTTGTCTGATTCCGTCATACCCGGTAACACATCCATGTACGGAGAATCTTGGCCAATGTCTGTATCCTTCTTACAAGTGTAACAATATTGTAGTGGGGCCAAGTGAACTGTGGTGTCAGAGCGATGATCAATAATGGTTTTACTCCCTAAGGGGTGTACCTTACCAGTCACCAAATCCACTCTAAGGACAGAGTCTTGGAATTGCAAATAGACATGATTTTTAGACCAATCATGAACCATTTGTGCTTCCCTCATGAATGGTCGTCCTAAAATCATTTCATATGACATAAGGTGTTTAGAGAAATCCATTACAATGAACGTATGTCGTACCTTGTGTCCTAGAACTTTGATCTTAAGATCCTTGAGCATCCCCATAGGTTTGGCTATGGTACCATTTTCCATCTTTACCACAATGTTAGTAACAATGAGGCGGGGTTTTCCCATGGATTCCCAACAATCTTTTGTAACGATGCTAACTCCCGCACCACCATCAAGAATTCCCTTTATAGTTAATCCCTTGGTAGTGATGGGTAGGGTCGCATTAGACTCGTCGCCTTCAAAATACTGCCCTAATTCGTTAATGGGTACCTCGATCACAAACTCGTGTCCATCTAAGTCAAGTGATTGCACATGATTTTCCTCATCAATCATAATCGAGTCAGGCCTATTTGGTTGCGCAAACTGCGGTAATCCCGTTCGTAGCTCTCCGTTAAGGAATGCTCGAAGTGCAAGGAATAACTCAGGATCTCCATACAGCTTTGCTATGATCGTGGTTCGGACCTCAGAAGACATGAAGTCCACTAGTTTGGCAACATTCATTGGCATTTTGCAGGGTGTAGGTCCTTGACTAGGAACTGGTGAGGATGGAATCTCATATTCCTCAATGGGATCAGGTATTCCTTCGTTAAACATCCTTTCCAACAAGAAAGGTGTATGCTCACTTTCTGATGCCCCGTCCTCACTCCCTTCTTGGATGATACTAGATATGGCTAACGGTCTATGGTTCATGTGGGCTGGATGAACTTGCGTGGGAAACACTATGTCATGAATTTTGACATGCATGGGTTCTGGTTCTAGTTTCCTTTGAGTCTCCTCCACTAAACCTCTTAGATGTTTCACCTACTCAATCTCGTCTACTGGGTTTGGATACGTCCCAATCTTCTTTTTACGATTCTTCCCTTTTTGCCCCTGCGGTTTATCTTGGGGGTCTTGAATTGGATTTGGAAACACTTGTGGTGTTTTCAGAGGCTCTTTATGGTTTTCTCTTATTCGGTTTTCATTTGGTTCCATGTTACGGTTTTCTTTGTCGGTCTTTCCCTTTGTGGTATTGGTTCTAGTCTCCATTGTCTCGATTGAATCTGAATCATCCTCGAGGTCATTCATATACACGGGGTCATCTCCTGTTCCTATGTTTGTTTTGGAACTTGGCTTTGAATTTCCCGTATTCTGCGACCTCTTCCTTCGCGTCTTCTTTTTCTTCGCTTGGATAACTGACGCGGTATCTCTCTCTTCGAGGATATGGCCTGGCCCTTGAAGCATGGACCGTGTAATCGCATAAGCGGGTGCGACGGGTGGCATTGGCGATGTCACACTAGCAATTTCGACCAAATTTAGGGGTGTGATTTTAGGCGCATTTGGGTTATAGGGGCATTGGGCAATCAAGTGATCTATGCCACAACGATTACATGTGAGTATTGGCATTGCAGACGTGCTCCCTTGATTCATTTGCATCTGTGCAGCATTCTTTTGCAGCCTAATAGGGCACTCCGCTGCCCGATGTGGTCCACCACACTCGTAGCATTGAAGAGGTGGCCTCCTAGCCTGGGTGTTGATATTTTGACCTCTGGATGCGAGAGCAGCAGCTTGATAAACCGGCTTGACTTGCCCCCAACAATCTTCCATGTAGTATATAGGACACTCTTCCAATGTATCAAGTCCGTAGGCAATACTAGTGTCTATTTCCTCCTCACAACCATCTGCATAAGCATTTGATGGCTCGCAACCCACTTGGTTCATAGGGGCGACTCTTGGATGCGGGGGCTACGGTCCTAGCACAGGAGGTTGTAGCGGTGTAGCTTGTACAACATTTTGAGATCTAGGGACCATGTGTTGCGGTAGTTGCTCAACAGGTGGAGCAGGCATCAATACAGGAGCTCGAGGTGCATCCGTCCAGGCTATAGGTGGTCTATTTGCCATCATACGTTTGATCATTAAACAATCCTTAGCTTGGTGATCATACCTACCACATGCGTTGCAAGTTCCATTAAATTTTACTCTAAACGTAGGGCACTCACTAGTGCTATGTGGACCTAAGCAAATGGAACACCATTGTTGCTCCCTTCTTGGATACATGTGACTATTTTGAGGGGGTCGATTATCCTTAAGAGACTCTTGGATTGCCTTGGTGAGGTCTGTCAAGAATGTCTCAAATACCTTTGGCTCATTGGCAATGGGCTTTGCAGTCATGGGTTCATACTCAATGGCTTGTGAGCTAGTGGATCTCGTGTCAGTAGACACCCTCATGCCTGCTATCATCAAGTTGTCCTCTAATTGGATTGCATTGGTAGTGACATCTTCCCAGGTTGTGATACCTCTAATCACTAGTCCATTATAGATTCTTTCATTCCTCAACCCTCGAATGAATCGATCAAGCAGTTGGTTATTGTTGAAGCGCTCATTTACAGGGCAGCGAGAGTTTAAGTGCTTTAGACGACTAATGAAGTCCCTTACTGACTCTCCTTCCTTACATTCGGCCTTCTGTAGCTGAGATGCTACACCCCAAAGCACACCTTCTCGTATGTACTCCTTTAGAAACAACCTTCGAAGGGAAGGGTAGATTGTTTTCTCGTCCACCCTTAGGGTCCTATACCAATCTCCAGCCTTCCCACTTAATGTCAAGCTTAAGGCATTGCACTTATGTAGTTCGTTGCGTTCCCCTAAGGAATCACATACTTGTTCAAACACTTCAATGTGTTTCCTAGCATCTTCGTCCCCATTGAATTTTTGCGTGAGTTTGGCAATTTGTACTGCCTTACTTCTAGGCTCTCTATCAGATGCATGACGCATATTTTCCGCGATAGATCGACCTATGGTTTGAGCAAACGCTGCCAAGTCACCTATGTGAGGAGGCAGGGCCGGTGGAGGTACTCTTGGAATCATATGTGGGAGAGGGACGGGTACCGGTCTTGGCATATGTGTGGATGATGCAGGATATGGAACATAACCGGGCATAGGTCCACTCGGATAAGGGCTAGGGAGCGGCACTCGAGGAGCATAAACAAGTGGTACAATTGGAGGTGTGGGGGCCATGTGTGCATAAGGGGCTAGAGGCACATACGGTCGAGGCCCCATATTAGGTACTACGACACTAGGTAGTGGCACTGCGCTAACCGTAGATGTCATCGGTACATTCTCTGTTAGGCTTATCCCTGGAGTGAGCACTGTGTTTTCCTTAATAGAGGGTTGAGCCAAGTTAGGGAAGCTAAAGTTGTCGATCGGAGGCTCAGATTGCATAGAGACCCCAGGTGAAATAACGTAAGATGGGTCCATGGGGCTCATTAGAGGAGTCTCCATTTGTGATAGAGTAGGCTGTTGAGCCTTGCTCGTATCCAGAAATCTCATGGGGCCAGTTGAGAGTATATTTACCCCTCGGTTTTGCCTTTCCGATTGAATAATGCCATGGATAACATTACAGATCATTTTCTGTTGATCTTCGATGCTCGTGGCACTAGAGGTGGATTGTACAATCTCTATCCATCCTACATGGTAGGCGTGGCCGGAGTGTAGATCCGTCAACACCTCAGTGTGGAGGTCGTATGTCCAATGATCATTAATGAACAATCCTTCTAGAGTCGATGTGTTAACGGTTTCTTGTGAGGTAGAAGCAATGTTGCTCCCCGTGGTTTTACTTGTCACCAACGGTACTCTAGAGGGAACTTCTGAAGGAGGCAGCTCAACAGGGCCTTCTTGGTAAGAAGTTGGCAGGATATCCACATGGACACTCTTTGGGGGTGTGGGGTCCACGTGCGATGTGAAAGGAGAGTCCACTTCCCCACCCCCTTCGTGTGCTTCATTTGCATCAGGTTCCGAGCGAGTAGCTCTACCTAATGTTTCCATGAAACGACTAAACATACTAGTACTAGGCTGTGGAGCTTCGGGAGGTGCATGGCCTTCTCTCTCAGTGTTTTGGGTAGGGTATGCTTCCATGATTTCTGAGTCGGAGGAGGAATCACTAGCGGCTATTTTAGGGTCTTGGGTGGTGCTACCTTGTGTCCCCGCTGAGGGTCTAGAGCCTATCGTGGATGGGTAATGGGTGTCCGTATGAACAGAGGCACCCTCAATATGCTCGTGTTCTAGCACCCGCCCAGAGCGTAAGTGCATGTGCTTTTGATACCCTAAGGTGTCAAAAAGATGCTCTAGGAGGCCTTGTGACTAGTTTTTAGCGTGTTTTTTATTTGTTTTTTTGCTAGATTTTTTAGAGCGTGTCGTGGAATGGGCCGTGTGATAGCTCGAAACGAGCGTATCGCTAGGAGGGACGCGCTGTGCTTTACAGGCCACCATTTGGTTCTATTTTGCTCCAGAAAAGCCCGAAACAGTCTTTTCCTAGCTGGGGAACTAGGCTCCAAATAGCAAGTCTAAAGGTGCAAGTGGGAAGAGAAGGGAGGAGAGTGGAGGACTTGTCCCACATGCTCTCATTCCCTCTTGAGGAGGTAGGGTATATATATAAGAGTGTGTCTAGTATATATCATAAGACTGAGGCCTGGGCTTGAGAAAACGATCCCGATCTAACTTTTATACAACCCAACCCGTCCGTTTTTATAACTCACGTTTTTTATTTTCGAAAATCTAACCTCCCCCTCGCTCACGTTTTTATTTTTCGAATTTTTTATTTTTTTTTCAAATTTTTTTTTTCATTTTTTTTTTCATTTTTTTTTTAACTTTTTTTTTTTGAGATATTATTTTGTACGTGTTTTGGTGCGCGTTGACCTCACCTAACTATTTACTGTCCCACCTACCTACTGACCTGCTAATCAGTGGTTCACCTAATTACTAACCTACTTAATTAACTAATTGTGCGCCTAACTGTGCACAAACCAAAAAACACAGAAAACACAGAAAATGCAGAAATTGAAACTTGACAGTACTGTGCAGTGAAAACACAGAAAATGCAAAAAAAAGCAAGAAATGCTAACTGTGTGTAAACAGAAAAACAGAATTTTGCTAACTGTCTAACTAATACTAAATGTACGCAGCAGAAAACACAGAAAATGCAAACTGTGCGCAACAGAAAAACAGAATTAACAACTTGCAGAAAAAATACGCCTTCCTCTCCCTCTTCTTTCCTACTGCAAACCACTCATACAAGAAGCACAAAGTGCCTCTTGGGCTTAGTGCAGGGCTATTCCCCGGCAGCGGCGCAAAAAATGTGCGCTCCTTGCCGCACTGTCGAAGCAAGGGACTTGCCGATACACCGTGTACAAGCCGCAGACGGCTCCAAGCACACAACTAGTTTAACTAGTAAGCTCAAAGAGGGCAATGGTGTGTCACTCACCGCCTTATGCTCCTGCCGTAGAGGATTCCTCGCCGCGAAGAAGAGGGAGACGCCGCTACGCCGCGCTCAACCGCCTCGCCGCCATCGTACCGCCGCAACGCTCCATCGCACACACACTCTCACACTCTCTCTCTCTCTCTCTCTCTCTCTCTCTCTCTCTCTCTCTCTCTCTCTCTCTCTCTCTCTCTCTCACACGCACATACACAAGGAGATGGTGAAGGAGAAGGTGGAGATGGAGCAAGAGCAGCTTCTATTGCACAATGAGAGAATGACTCAATTTTAGGTTTAATTGGCTTTTATGTGAGCTCACCCCATTCACACTTGGGCGCCCATGCTTAGCCAACTAACCCTAGCATGTTCGTGTTAGAGTGCGCCTCTCATAGGCGATCACTCTACCTTTCCCTATTGGATCGACAAGCCCGGTGCCTGACTCTACTTAAATAAATAATACGGTTACAGTGTCCGTCGTAGGCGATAGGGTGCCCGTGAGCCACGAGGGTTAACACTAAATAACCTCCCCCACACTCACACACACTCAGTTTCACTGAAAAAGGTACCCACAGACCCATCCCCACCCAGTGGTTACCTGATTTTTCTTGTGTTCACACACATCTGCACACAGATTCATCTCTGAACACACTCCCCTCTCTCCCCTCTTGTAATTACTTTATTCTCCATGTCACCTCTCACTTTTTTTCATCAACCCATCTCTCTCTCTTGATCTCTCTCTCATGAGACTGCTGTTCTGGCACATATACACACAGCCAGACAAGTGGGGCCCACAGTCACATGGCCTATGTAGATAATGATTTCTTCATTTCTAAAATCTAGAATTCCTCCCCCCTCCTCCCCTATATAAAGAGGGGTCACCATCACACTAAATACACACACAACATCACCAAAGAACACACTATGCACTGTGTGTGCCTAGTGCACACACACACACCCACACCATCACCATCACCATCACCGCAATCACCATGCTTGTCTTGAGCATGACCTCTACACCCTTGGCTATGGAAGATGAAGGGCAACTAAATGAAGGATGATGGCCATAACCCTCGTGCGAGTCTTCGCCATCAACTCCCACCTATCCGCCATGTGCTCTACCACTCTCTCCCTTCTCATTCCCCTACCCTATGCTCCCCATTTCATTGCCTTATTCTCTAAATAAAGCTTGAGGTTTTGTGAGTATGTTTTCTTGCAATGTTTTGTCCATGTGAGGTGTGCGGAATCGCCACCTAGTCTTGTGTTTGGAGTGAGCTTGTGTATGTGTGAAGGGTGTGTGGATTCGCCATCCTTTTGTGGTGCCTAAGTACTAAGCCGCTATACCCCCTCCCTCCCTCTCTCTCTCTCTCTCTCTCTCTCTCTCTCTCTCACTTGCTCTCATTCCCTTTCCTCTTCATCATTACTCCCAAGCATCCATCTCTCTTGGATGAAAACTTTGTTATGGTGGTGTGTTGTTTGCGTCCTAGCCGCTGAAGCTAGGTGGTGCCCCTGTTTGCTTTACCATGACAGGCTCGAGGCGCGCCATTCGGTCCCCGGTGTTTTAGAGGCCGTCGGGGTTTGGGGTTCGCTTTGCTCCCGTCAACGGTTGGATCTTCATACTCATGGCATGTAAGAAGCTTTCCAACTTTAGAGAGAGCAGAGCAGGCTGCTTTTCAGCGAGCCCTCACAAGCTACACCTCATGGAACTCCACAGAACTAGCCCATGGGTACGAGGACCTGCTACAACGAGCTTCGTCAAGATCAACCGTGCAAGAGCTTTTTTTTTCTTTTAGCTCCTGCCGCTGTAGAGCTTTGTCAATGTCTGCCGCTACAGGCAGGAGAGAGAGAGAGAGAGAGAGAGAGAGAGAGAGAGAGAGAGAGAGAGAGAGAGAGAGAGAGACCGGGTGGTGAGGGTATGTGGGCGATCATCAAATGAGATAGAGAGAGGGATACTGATTGACGCCCTATGCATGGTGTGGGCAATAGAGAGGATGATGTGGTGGGTTGGAATAATGAGCTGCACATCTGGTTGGCAGTTGGTTAAATTTTTAATTTTTATTTTCTTATTTTAAATTTTAAAATAGTAGTCGTCCCTTTTTCCGTTTTCTGTGGTGGTGTGCATCGCGCCATGCGAGGGGTGGGAGGGCGCATGCTGCAGTGGGTAAGTGAAAGGTTGGTACCGCTCTGCATGGTTGAGAGTGGCAGGTGAGGAAGCTCCAGTGCTGCATGGTGGGCGGATGAGGTGAGAGAGAGATTACGGCAACAGCCAGTGCATGCACGCAGGCTGGGAATCGAGGTGGTGGGTGAAAGTGAGTCGGAACTGGAGAGCCAAATGCCGATGACTGTGTGTGTCTGTGAGAGAGAGAGAGTTCGATGGCATTTGGTCAAAAAGAGTGTGCGTGGCCGCTAGCTAAAGAGCTAGAGAGAGAGAGAGAGAGAGAGAGAGAGAGAGAGATAGATTATGTGGCTCCAAGCCTGCATGGCAGCTTATACATGCGAGCATGGGTGGTGGGTGAGAGCAAGCAGGTGAGTTGCGCTCACTTTGTGTGGGTATGAGAGCACCCATCACCTACACCACAGTTTGCTATGTAGGAAAGAAGTGAGAGGAAAAAAAAACAAAAACAAAAAAATTCCCACCAATCTTTACTTCTTGTGCGTAACGGCTGCATGCAGCCCGCGTGAACTCGCGGTTGGAACAGATGGGGTAAGCTACTCCCTTGGTTCCAGTTAAGGACAAAGAGAGATTCGTGATATTGACGAGCCGTCGGGCCTTGAGAGGCTACAAATGCATGCGATCTAAGAACGACACCACTTGCCTATTGGTTTGTGGACGGGCAATAGCGCGTGTGAGATGGTTGGTGATAAACGCCAGCAAAAGAGAGGTTGATGGCGGGTGGTGGCCAAAGAGAGATAGAGACAGAGAGAGAGTCGCGATTGTAGAGAGAGATAGAGAGAGTGACTGTTGTGGTTGGTGTCGCTCTGCATGGGAATAAACTAAATGCTGAGAAGGCGAGAAACGGGCAGAAAACTACGAGAGGGCCATCCGTGATCTGTGCGAAAGAGAGAGAGAAAGAGTGAGAGAGCGTGCACTATGGATTTGCATGGTACACGCCATAGAGGACTGCAGTGTGTCCGAAGACGGCTACTCGCATGCTAGCCTTGCTTTGTGGGAATGCAATGGTATGTGGTGTGGGACCACTAGCAGTTAAGTTGGTGCCATAGCTCTTGTCTCATTAGCCTCCTCAGCGCTCCCCCTTGTGCGCTCAATGCTTTTCTGTGAAGGCAAGTTGCCAAGCTTCTCACGCCATTGAAATTGCAATAGAGAATATATTTCAAAGTTTGCATGTCGTGTTTTCCACCTCTTTCCAACGATGGTGTGCACCCGAGTGTGGAAAATAGGTTATCCATTGGGGCTTGAGTCGATAATTAGTGTGCAGGTCTACGAGCTCTCTTAGAGGCACCCATTGCTATCTCAATTCCCTCGATCTTCTTGAATAATTGGTTATGAATGCAAAACTCATCAAACAAATTTTAGACACCTCTCTTGATATCTTCACCCGATGTAAAAACTTCTCTACTTCTTCTTCGTCATCTGAGTTGATTGTTTCTTTTATGCTGAAGCTTTTCTTATTCTTCGTTCCATGCTAATTTGTATTAATTAAACTCCTAATCAAACTAATCTTGTTTTAATTGATCACATAACCATTTTATGCACAATCATGTTAAGCATTATGCTAATAAAATAAGTAAAGTAAACAAACTTAGCTGTGGGACATGATTCATCACCATGCTCATCGTGAGCATGTTTCTAGCACTGCCAGGAGCGTTTTTGCAGGCTCTGATACCACTGCTACAGTCCGGAAGCCTGGCTGCCCTGCAAAATACTCGAAAATAGCACATAGCAAGACATAAACGACTAATCAACATACCTGGAAACCACATAGACGAACAATCACGAACAGAGAGAGACAGAGAGCGAGAGAGAGTAACACGGCTCGAGCAGGCGCACCTCCTAGAGAGGAGTTCTACGCCTGGCACGGCGAGAGAGGAAAGAAGAGAGGAGAGAAGAATGAGACGGACATTGGGTGCAATCTCCCCCTTGCAAGAGTGACCATTTCCCTCTTGCACGTATTTGTTATATAGATTTCTTGAATGGTCAAATTGGTTACAAACTAGCCGGCCGGTCATAAATGGTCAAAGCTCATAAAAGAGCACTTGAATAATAAAATGTACATGATATACATATCCATTCGTATAGGCCAAGCTGGGTCTAGTCTTTTCCACCTGTCAGCTGCAATAAATAATAAAATATCAATTCTATAACAACTAACTCCAGTTATACCATTAGGAATCTTTATAAAGTGGGGACTTGACTTCATGGGACCATTCAAAAATATAACTCCTAGAAGGAACAAGTATATCATTATGGCTACCTGCTATGTCAGCAAATGGCCGGTGGAGGTAAAAGGTCTACCAGATAATACTACTAGGTCAACTACTTCATTCCTCTATGAAAATATCATGTGTAGATATGGTTGTCCCCTTGAGATAGTGTCAGACCATGGCACTCATTTCATTAATGATACGATGGAAATTCTCATGGGAATGTCTTTAGTGAAACACAGGAATTCAACACCATATTATCCCAGATGCAATGGTCATGCTGAAAGTAGTAATAAAACCATCAAAACTATTCTTACAAAAAATGTTCAGAAGGAACCACACCATTAAGATACCGGACTCCAGACAGCATTATGGGCCTAGCAAACTGCTTACAAAGTCATGAGGGGCATGACCCCATTTAAATTGGTATATGGCACAAAAGAAGTTGTGCCCATGGAATTTGTGATTCCAAGTTTGATTGGCAATTGAATATGGGATGGATTTCAATAAGAACCTAAAGCAACGATTGGATGATCTATTACAGCTAAATGAGATATGACAGAGGGATATATTGGAACAAGTGGTGCAACAAAGAAGAAAGAATTGGCATGACAATAGGATCAAGGTCAAAGAGTTCCAGAGAGGTGACCTAGTTCTACTTTACCAGTCCAAACTGGAACCAACGAAACTGAACATGAAGATAGCATGGCCAGGGCCCTATGAGGTGGATTGCGTATTTTCAAATGGAACAATAAGACTTAAAGATTTGTCAGGTCTGCTGCTTCCTGGAGTATACAATGGAGCCAAGTTTAAGCTCTAATATTCAAGAACATAAGGGGTTCCAGTGGAGCTAGAACCAAAAGGGGAAATAATAGACTTGTTCTTTGTTAGTTTAGTGAGGGAACTAGTACCAATGCAATACTCACAAACAATTCCAGTACCGGTCATCCGATTAGTTCAATTAAATACAAATAAACCATTTAAAGTACCAGCCATTTGCAAGTGGAGAACGAACCAAATCCCGAAGAAAATCTCTCTAGTAATGATTAACGGACAAGCCAATGCATGTTCGACACGTCACAAGTAGAGCGCAGGGCAGACAACTAGTGGACCATGCATGGCAAGGATACATATAACTATGCGACGGGTTCACCCATCCACAATTTACTTACAACCCTTGGCGCCACTTGCTTCTCAACCTACAGATACTGTTTCCAATCCATAGCTACTTGCTTCACCCTCGTAGAGCCAAACTCCTTCAACTATAACCGTACCCAACACGCCACACTATTCCTTCAAGACTCGTTCACAACATCAACAAAAAGTAAGTCTTCCTCAATCGATACTTCGTCTAAGTCGTGTATGGGCAAAAAGACCAGGTCACAATATATGAAGGAATACATGGACAAGGTGAACGTTCATACAGAGAGGCATAAGGAGTCTCTAGGTCTCATCTCACACAATAAGATAGCAAAATATGTCTTCCAAGAAAGTGAGTGAAAATTGCTCAAACTACATGGGGTTTAGAGGTTATTATGGAAGCCATAGCACTTCCTTTCGATGGGCCAATCACACAACAAGTGCTCGCTACATACAAAGCTGAAAAAAGAATTATAGTGATTCATGGTTGTGTGAGTGCGTGAATGTGGTGCGTGTACGGAGAGTGAGAAGGGGAGAGAGAGAGAGAGAGAGAGAGAGAGAGAGAGAGAGAGAGAGAGAGAGAGAGAACACAGGATGTGGGTGGAGCTCCCAAATCTCATTGTATGGGCATAGTGTGAGAATGAGTGAGAGCTCCTTATTCTTTGTATTTATAAAGAATAAGGAGATAAATTTGGGCGGCTGGACACTGGCCGACGGATAAGGGCAAAGCACGATGAGGCACACCGCCTTTACCTGACATTCTCGCACTAAAGGTGTTGTGCCGATAAGTGGCGAGAAGACTAGCCTACAACTAGTATATACAAGAGGCGAGAAAAGACGGCTCTGAACCTATGTCCACTGGCTCACTCTGTAACTGCTCTAGTGTAGATGCAACATGCATACCACTAGGGCTAGAGCTACAATGACACTCCTGATGCAGATATTGCGTGATGACCTGCATGGCTCCACAATGCACAATGCCAGTGTCAGTCATCGCACAACTGAAAAATCCCACTGCAAATGCACCAACGGCATAAGCAAGATCAGGTCTCGAGATCAAAAGGTCAGACATGAGAGACCCAAAAGCTGATGAAACATGCACTATGTGTGCCAACCTATCCCTCTCAGCAACCTTAGTGCCATATGTATCCTCATCAAGAACCACCTGACTATGCATCACCATGTCAGCATCATCTGGAAAAGGCATATCTATTGAGAATGATTGCAAAACCAAAAAATCAACACCACTGCAATCACACACAACTATTTGAAGTACACTGTTGTCCTCAAACATATCAGACGCATCATAGAACAATGCAATCAATCTCTTGCTCAATTGATGTCACCTCAACTGATGACTAACAAAGTTGTGCATCCCCAGATACCACTATCTGCGTGAATGTCACCACAAGACAAATGCACAACCTGCTCTCCATACAACACATCCACAAAAGAGACATGTCTCGTCTCTCGCTTCAAACATGGTTGCAAATACACAGAGACTACACCGCCTCGTGTGTCAAAAATATGTAAAGGGTATACCATACCACTCCTAGCACCTCTGGCTATCACCAGTGATCTGTTATGCATCTGAAATGACCACTGTCTAAGCAGTACACAATATCCACTACTCTGCAATTGACCCAGTGAAATGAGACTCTAGCTAATTCTTCCTACATCTCGTAGCATAATCAATGCACCACTAGATTAAAGACTTGCATACATATCCAGCACCCTCTATGTCATATGCTAAACCATCAACAAACTGCACACAACCAAGTCTCCCACTAGAGAAAGAGCAAAACAAATAACGATGTGGCGTCAAGTGAAAACCTGCATGCTCGTCTAGTAGAAAATACAAAGACAATGTGCTATCCCAAGACACAAAGTAGTCTGAAGGCAAGCTAGACTCAAAAGTGACATGTGCGTCACATGCATACGCTCTAGCATCTGTCCTCATAGTAACATTATGCATCTGCCTCTTTCACCGCCTCACATGCCTGAAGCAATGATGCCTAATATACGCATTGTGACCGCAGTGCCAACATGTCAGTCTCGATTGTGAGCGCGAATCGTCTCTAACCTGAATTGTCTCCATATCCATGCCAAAACTATGGCAAACAAAGTGGGAGGTAACTCGACCACTACACAATGCTCAAAAGCATGATCAATCGCATCAAAATCGATGCTCACATATGCATAAAACAACTCCACAATCTGTAAACTATGCAAGCATAAACTGGGACAAATTGCTCAACCGAGCGTAAAGCGCATCACCATATACGCAAGTAGAGAGCAGACCAACTCAAAACGCGTCCCACAAGAGAAACTGCATGCAAATATCTGCAAAAAAACTGTGAAACCTATAACTAGCCTGTATTGTAGCCACACAATATACGCAAACCCTCACTCCTGCGATAGTGGGTACAAGAACACCAAACTGTGTCCAAATTGACAAAACCTGTCAAAGTGAGAGTAAACACTCGATCACTGTCAAAATGGGGATATATCGACCACTATATCATCAGAGAGCAAACTGCGAATAAACCATGGTGAGAATCTGGGAAAAATCTGGCAAAGTTTTCCCTAGAAATTGAGCAAAAACTCAAAAATCCCACCAAATACGCATGACAATAGACACTGTCTCAGCAACAAAATCCACAAATGGTCTACATGCAATGCCAAAAGTCTGGCAAACTAGCTCACTCCTGACTGAGTAGCTCGATGGATGTGTACCTATCCAAAAACACTCCAAACCTGTAAACCTACTACCTGCAATCTATGTCTAGCTCAAACTGTATCTGCACAATGCATACATAGCATGAAACTACACAAAATCGTGCTAAAAAAGCTCTCTGAAATGCCCCACACAGGCAAACAATGTGCATGAAACCGCATTCTGATGTGTAACTATCTGAAAGTCACATCCCAAAGTATCACTTGCATATGAAAAAACAAGGTGAATTCTCTCTCAAATAGCACCACAGTGTGCCATACATAGCCAACGATGCAAACCGCATCACTCTCTACATTGTAGGAATCAAATTGCAAAACCTCAATATGTCAAAATTGTTGAAAAGCTTTTGTAGAAAATCCAGCACTCAAAATTTCAGTATTTTGATATGATCAGCGCGTCCGGAATGTGTCAAAACCTCAGGGTAAACTCCTGGATCACATGTATACCAGTCCGAATGTGAGAGATATGCTAAAAACCTCCGTTTCGGTCCTAAAACGCAGCATAAACTTGTAACTATTGCACCTACTATGATTCAGAGAAAAATTTCAGAAAATGGACATCACCATCACATTTGAAATGTGACAAAACCCCAACCTAGACTCCTCGATCATATCCATCCGACTCTGTGTGACGGAGATATACAAAAAACACTGTTTCGGGAGCCAAAAACAGAAAAAACGAGCTACAACGCTTCTTGTTCCTGCTCTTTTTTTGCAAAATTCAGCAATGGCTTGCTACACAAGCTCTATACAAGCTGAATATACATGTCTAAGCTAAGATCTGACACCATCGAGCCGTATCTACCTCCACCGAGCTCAAGCCGCCACCAATAGCGGAGCTCCGTCGCTTCCATCTCGTCGGGAAGCCGTTGCACGCGTCGCCAAAGCTCTGATACCAATTGTGAGTGCACGAATGTGGTGATTGTGCAAAGAGAGAGAGAGAGAGAGAGAGAGAGAGAGAGAGAGAGAGAGAGAGAGAGAGAACACAAGATGTGGGTGGAGCTCCGAAATCTCACTGTATGATCATAGTGTGAGAATGAGCGAGAGATCCTTATTCTTTGTATGTATAAAGAATAAGGAGATAAATGTGGACGGCCAAACACTAGCCGGCGAACAAGGGCAATGCGCGGTGAGGCACACCACCTTTACCTAACAGGTCACACATTAGAACTGACTGCTGGTGAACTGGCACATATTTTCAAACTCCCTAATGACCCGAAAGCCACACCAGTGTGACTGCTGAGGAAGTCAACCAGTATCTTAAAGAAGCCGATCATGCCAAACAGAAGAGAAAAGATGGGGCTCAAGGTTTTCCAATGGAGGCATTGGAACATACAGTAGTATACAGGTTTATTGTTGAGACCATCAACCTGAAGAACAACCCCACATATTTGTCCAAAAATTTGTTCGCAATTCTACTGGCTAAAATATTAGACCCAGAGGCTAATATCAACATTGCACAGTTTTTGTACAGTAGTGTCACACAGGAGACTGCCAAGGCTAAATCTAGAAGCCTCTTTAAAGCCTAGTATGTCTGGCAGTTTGTCTATTAGGCAAGTCAACCTACAGTACCTGTCATTATTAACACAATTTGGGATAGAGTAGATGCATCCTGAGAAAATATTCATCTAATGAGGAAACACAGGACCAAACTGGGTCTGATAAAGCTAGCTCACAATGGATTGAGTCACAAAGTTCAAGGAAAGCCCATCAAAACCTTATGAGGACAAAGGCAAGGGCAAAGAGTTGGTAGGGGAGAAGTGCCTTGCTACTGACATAGATACTGGTTCTGCTATTAAAAAGCCCCAAAACACTTGATTTAATCAAGGGATTTAAACAAGAACTCAAAAACTAGTCAGTATGGAGACTACCACTGAGCAGAACACGTAAGAAACGCAAACACCGGTTGATCACACTAACATTACTAACCAACAAATTGAAGCCACCAAAACTACAGAAGCTACCCAGGCCTCAGTCAGTAGCTCTACACAAGAGGTGAGTCACATGATGGCAATGATCAAATTGGACCGACTACAGAGGTTGCAAACATCACCTCTTAAAGGGAGACTCGTGATCAAGAAACCAGATAGAGCTGCCTTGCCATATCCATTCCCAATGACAGTCTATGAAACGGATAACAAGGATCCAGATGTAATCACTCAAGGATGTGCAACGACCATTCAGTCTATCTGGAACACGATAGCAAATGCCATTTGTCAAATGATGGAGGCTCAAACCGCCAGCTCCAGTACCAGTGCAACACTACAACAAGAACTTCAACAGGCCAAGGAGGAGTTAAAGAAGCTAAGGGAGGAAAAGACCAATTGGGTAGCCAGAAACTTGGCTATGCATATACAAGAACAATAGCACAAGAGGGAGAAGGAGGCACTAGAAAAGAAAATTCACAAACTTCTTATAGAAAATAGGATCATTCTAGAATCAAAGGAAGATGCTCTGAGGATGTTGATCGCTACCAGACGATGCTAGAATCTAAAAAATCAGATTATAGGGATTTATTTAAAGCACATCAAGCGACAAAGGATGCTATATCCCAAAAATACATCTACCTCAATTTAGTGCAGATTATGGATAAGAATGGGGATCTCACTCTTAATGTATCTGATGTTGAGACCTTCATTGAGACAATCTAGGAAAAACTCAGAGAAAAAGAAGATCGGTACACCACGATGTTGGTCAATGAAGCTATCATTGATAGCCAGAAATATAAGGATGATGATTATGAGGAGGACAGAGATCAAGACCAGGATCACCAACACCAAAAGAGGCCTGACAATGATGATGATGATGAGGATGGAGCCGGTGGTCGTACCATTGGGGCGTCGATTGGGGGACATCAATGGGGAGTGCACCTCCAAATCAAACGTCAAAAACCCAGTGGAGTAGCATAAACAGGCAACAAGAGACCATCCATATTCACATCAATAAATTGGAGGATAGGAGGACCAAGTGGATTCAACTCTGAATAAGGGGGAAGATGTGCTACTCATCACTGATTTTGAATCTGATCCCACTAGATCCACTGAGTTACTAGCACTAAATAAGAGTGTGTGAAGAGCCAAAAGATTTTAGATTGACCATTTTTTGGGTGATGATTCTATCTACTCAGATCTGGAGCGATTCTAGTTGCTCTATGTGAGAGCTAGACGGATGGTTGCAGATTGGAAAACATCCAATTACCATGACCAGGCAATATGTCGGCTACCAAACCACCTTACATGTGTTCAAGTATTGGAAAGGATTCTAGAGTGAGACCTTACTAGTAATGATAGAGTAGTGTATCCAAAAGCCACAGATTTAACCACAACATACCTCACGTCACTAGGGCTTCAGGTGGAAATACTGCTAGGAAACAAGCCTACATACCAGTGTATGACGGAGTTCATGCGCCAATTGAAGGATGTGGTCATTCAAATGCAAAGTGCTAGAGGAGTTCTGGATCTCAAGGTTAAAGAATTGATAGAATGCAATGATGCTAGCTATAGAGGACCAGAATGTCTCTCAGAGAATAGGAGACACATCTCAAGAGTCAATTTCACCTGGTTTGACTTACAAGGAAAATGATGCAACAGGAAAATTAGGTAGTATTGAACTTCTTGGAATTTGGTCCATGACTCTCCAACTTTGCTCTATGGAGATAGTAGATGGGCTCCGAACATGGTACGAGGAGGCAACCACGAAATGATTGGCATGGAATCAAGTAGTGCAAGATGCACTGCAAAAGACCATGGCCAGTGAACTACGGGAGGATCTTCGCAAATTTTGGTTGTTAATGGGCCAGTGGAAAATTCAGATCAAACAACTCATTCGCATCACGAATCGACTTCTACTCTGACAAGTGAGGCCTATAAAATTCTAGAAAAGGAATTGGCTAGTAAGGCGAGCTCTGAAGCACAATTTAGAGAAATGGGTGAGATCTTGTTTGAAGCCTGCATAAAGTGAAACCAGCCATTGCCTCAGAAATGGATGCATACAGCCTCCTATTGTCACAAACTGGCCATAACTCATCAAACAAGAGGCAAACACACCCTATACGATGCTGACACTAAGACTTGGGATGCATTGACACCCTATGAAGTTGAAATGACAACATTCAGGAAGGACCAATTAGAGCAAGAGGCATTGACTCGACTGATTTAAAAGGGAAATGTTGAATTCAATACTTCCCAGGCACCATCTAAGAGGAAGAATGCACCTCAAAAGAAGAAGGTTCCACTGAACACACATTGGGTGAGTTAATTGGCATCACGTCGATGGCCTTTTGCAAGATGGAGTCAACAGTCGACACCTTTGGAGTCCTATGCTGACATAAGAGAGCTAGCTGTCCAAATACAAAAGAAGAAACAAGCAACTAGGAAACCTTATTGACGCCATTATTGGGCAATTGGAAAATGGTCTGGAAACTATTACCTAGAATTTTGGTATATACCAAAATTCAAGAAAGGAGAGGAGGAATGTAGAAGGTGGGAACCAACCTTAAGTAGGATTGGCAGGTGAAGGAAGCTTTTAGGAGCAGTAACCAACGAGTTACCGTGGTAACCAACAATGTACAATCAGTCAGACACCAGTCTGACAGCCTATAAATAGGACCCATTACTCATTTTGTATGCCTTTTGAACTGTCTAGAATATTTACTATCCTACATCCTGAGCTATTTGTGCTCTTGTAATCATTTTGGTACGCTCTCTCTCTTCTATAATTCCAAAGCCATTTACTGGGATATTGAATGCTCTCCAATTATACTCTGCATATCTAAAATACAATCCAAGTTTCAATGTTCCATTTTTCAGGTCCAATGTTTCATCTTCTGGTTCCAATGTTGTTTGGCCGCGATCGTTGAATGTTTGGAATCTAACATCTTTAGCTCTAAATGCCAGCCCGGAATAGCTATCTAAACACATCCAGCTCATTCCATTTTCCCCCTACCACTATGATGAAGCAAGAGGAATTGTTGAAAGAAGCTCCTACCCATACTAGATCCAAGTCAAAAGGGAGATTATGAAGATGTGTCAATCACTGCAGGTCAAGTGCTTCTAATACTAGAGAGCCAACCATTATGGAGAAAGAAGTGGTTCAAAAAGAGGCCGCAGGATGAAACTACATATAGAAGTGCTCCACATCGTCTGAGGATCGACCCAACATTCTATCCAATTCCAAGCCAGTGAACTTGGGATAGCTACTACATCTGGAGAAGTTGTTGACCATCCATCCTCAATTACCCAGTGTTGTCAAAGCCCATCAACAACTACAAGCCAATTGAATCATCCATGGTGCATACAATGCAAGCGTCATCACACAAATGAGAGATGTCCCATATCTAACATGTCAAATGCTTGTAAAGATTGCAAATGTAACATTTAATGGCCTAATAACTTGTTTGTAGCAGAAATTAGCATGAACATAGTGGGCATTTCATTAGAATAGATTCCTAATGAGAATTACAAGAGTGCTTGGGTGAAGAGAGCAACAAAAAACATAACACCTAGTTAGATAGCATCAACAATACTTTCAAAAGAGAGAGAAATTAAGCAATTGACAACAGTTGAGGACCGGATTTGCATGGAGCCGGTCCCCCCTCCAAAAGGCTTTGTATTATGGTTTCTCCCTTCAAGAGAGACATTGTACGATACAATTCTTCGTGTTCCTTCAAGACTAGCTAGTGCAATGAAGATGAAAGCTTCATGCACCAAGCAAAACACTTAGCAAACACAAATTTAATTACCCCCGGTCTAGACCCAAGACCTCACACACCTTCGAAGATGGTGAGAGCTTAGCAGGGTATGAGAGTACATTGAGAGGAAGAAGGAGTATCTTACGAGAAATATGTATATCTCCTCACATAATCACTCATATTAGCATAGCTTAGCTTAGTAATTATCTTGGTAGAGGAGATGAGAATCCATTGAAGCTTGGCTCTTGGTTGGATTTGCATCCACATGCCAAGAGTGTGTCGATGTAGGCTTCTATCTCACAAGCTTGGAGTAGGTGATGAGCTCTCCATTAAAGCTTGGGAAGAGATAGTCTTCTTTGCTTCACACATACACTGTGTGTGAGTGTGTGTGTGTGATAATGCCTTGCAAAAATCAGACCCCTCTCTCTCTTGGGCGAGCCCTCTTGCTATTTGCTCTTGCTATCTCCCCATTGGCCCTCCCCAAGTCAAGCCGATGATTATTAAGCAGCATAAGTGATAGCCTTTTGACATGTGTCCCCCTTTCCCCTTTTGTGAGAGATTTAGGTTAATTAATAATTCAATTAAACTCTCATTGGATCCCTTTGCCTCCTGGCCAATAGGAATCAGGCAAGCTATTGGGCTGTTGAATGCTCATTGGACCCCTTGGGAGACTGTCCAATAGTCTTCTAGAGGACTTAATTCTCATTGGTTCTTTTATTGAGTGTTTTTAAATTAATTAAACTAGATTTACTCTAGCCTAATTCTCATTGGTCCACCTCCAAGGCCATCCAATAGGAATTGGGCACACCTTGTGGGCATCTGGGCTAGGGAGCTGACATGTGTCCCTAATTCCCTTTGTGTAAAGGGAGCCTGTGTGTGTGTGTGTGTGTGTGTGTGACTTTCTCTCTCATCCCCTACTCCCAAGGCTCGCCCCCTCCTATGTAGGGATTTGAAAAGACTTTTTGGTCACACACAAAGCATCCAATTTCCCCTAGGGTTGACCTTTGGACACAACCTTTGAATTTTGGAACCTTAGCATTTTGGAAGTCTTAATGGGCTGAACCTTAGGGTCTTTTTAGCCCATTGTTTCACATGGCTCTTTTGCAGATGTCCCCCCCTGTGGATCCCTATTTTCCCTCCTTTGGATCCCTACTGTGGCCGGTCTGCTAGCTTAACCAATATTCTAGCTTTTTCTCCCCTGGCACTTCCCCATATTAAATGATCAGTTTAACATGAGAAAATCATTTAGAAGAATTAGATATTGATTATTATGACATTACCTCTCTCTTGAAATCATAGTCGTCCTCGACTATGGTGTAGAGAAGATAAAGCATATTCATAAGTCCTTTTCTTAGCGGGTAGAGGATCCCTATGTTACCGTACGACATCATTCCACAATGGATGACTAGTCCATTTGGTGCTTGAGAGCCTGAGGCTGCCGCAAGCATGTCTGCACATTAGTGCTATCAGTCTTTCATAGTAGAGTGATAAGCTCTACTTGGTGTTTGGGAGACGTCGTCTCCACAAACTTGATCTAAGAATGCATACTACTTAATTTTTGTGCACAATAAAGAAAAAGAGAGTCTTATAAGACAAAAACTTTGCTCATTTTTAACATTTTGTACATTTGCTTACTCTTGGGAAGCATTGTAAGCATTGACAAGGTTTAGGTTATCCTTCAATTGTATGCCTTGCAGCCATCTAGCATCTTCAAAAGGGTAATTCTTAAACTGAATAAGATATCGTCGGATAGTCTTACCGCCTCTTAATACCTTGTCTTCATGTCGGAGAATAGACTCGGGCTGCAGAACCTCCTCTTGGTCCTCGATCTCCGGTGGGTCTTCAGTTGGTTCTTGAGGTGGCTCTCCTTTGTAAGGCTTTAATAGGCTCACATGGAAAGCATTGTGTATGATCCAATGATTGGGCAACTTGAGTTGATAGGCCATCTCATTGATTGGCCTAAGAATCTGGAAGGGACCATAGTACCTTTTTGCTAGTTTAGCATAGTACTTTTGGTGGCCCGTAGGATTCTTGCCCGTCATGTGCCTTAATCGAGCCTTGGGAAACTTTAATAAGACCCAATCGTTTTCTTTAAAGGCTTGGGCTCTTCTGTACTTGTCAGCAGCAGCCTTTTGCCTTTGCTGTGAGAAAGAGATAGCATCCTTAATCTTTTGAAAAGATTCTTGTAGGTCTCGGCTATACTCATCTGCAGCGAAGATCTTCCCATGTACCTTAAGTATCAAGGGCCTTTTTGATCTCCCCTCAATTACCTCAAAAGTTGCTTTTCCCGTGGAAGTATGTACAGTGTTATTGTAAGCATACTCCACTAAGGGTAAGTACTTCTCCCATTGGGATCTTTGATCTACTTCCGTTACATAGGCTTTTAGTAGATCGAGAATTGTTAGATAGGCTTTTACATAGGCTTTCCGTTACATAGGCCATCCGTTTGTGGATGATAGGCCGAAGAGAAGTTTAGCCTTGTTCCTAAATTCTCAAAGAGACCCTTCTAGAAATTACTGGTCATTCTAGGATCTCTATCTGACACTATGGACATTGGCAAGCCATGGTACTTGAAAATTTGTGAAATGAAGAGGGTTGCCATTTGATGGGCTTTGATAGTCTTTTTGACAGGTATAAAATGATCTTGTTTACTAAACCTATCTACTATCGTCCATATTCCCGTATTCCCATGGATAGACTTAGGCAATCCAAAGATAAAATCCATGGGTATGCTCTCCCATGGTGAATTAGGGATTGGCAAGGGTTGAAGCAATCCAAGTTGCTTCCCTCTATCAAATTTTGTCTTTTGGCATACCACACATTTAGAAACATACTCTTGTATGTTCACTTTCATGGTAGGCCAATAGAAATATGTTTCAATTCCCTTTAAAGTATACTGAATCCCCTTATGCCCCGCATAAGGTGGAGCATGAGATTCATACATTACTTTCTCACGTAGTGAGTTAGTAACACATAGTCTATTGCCATAGAGAAGATAACCATCTTGTATAGTAAATGGTTCTTCTTTCTTCCCTAATGAAAGGGCTGAAATCACATCTCTATAATCGGGATCAATAGAATACTCATCTATCATTGAAGATAGATCATTGTGAGTTGCTATGGAGACTGCATTCACTCTTGGCCGTCTTGAGAGTGCATCAGCTACTTGATTATGCTTGCCAAAAATGTGGGCAATATGAAAATGAAATTGCGAAAGGAAATTTGCCCACCTCATTTGTTTGTCGGAGAGCTTGGTCTTCGTCATGAAGTACTTAAGACTTTGGTGATCCGTTCGCAGAATGAAAGGAGTCCCCAATAAATAGTGCTTCCATGAGTTTAAGGCATGTAGAATTGCAAGGAGTTCCTTTTCATATATGCCTAGAGCTTGCTCAACAGGGTCAAGCCTTCAACTCTCATAGCCTATGGCGTGCCCTTCTTGGAGCAAAATAGCTCCAAGGCAATCACCACAAGCATCACATTGGACCTCAAATGGTTTTGAGAGATCTGGTAGTGTAAGCACAGGTTGAGAGATAAGCTTTTCTTTAAGCTTTTCGAAAGCATTGTTCTCCTTAGCAGACCATGTATACCTAACGCTTTTCTTTGTCAGGTTATGTAATGGTCCCGCAATTTGTGAGAACTTTTCTATGAAGCATCTATAGTATGCACACATACCTATAAAGCTTCTTAGTTCATGAAGATTCCTTGGTTTAGGCCATCCTTTTATTACCTCTAACTTTGATGGATCCATTTGGATGCCATCTTGAGAGATAATGTGACCTAAATACTGAACCTCTTGCAAGAAAAATTCACTTTTCTTTCGATTAACATAAATTTTATTCTCTCTTAAAACTTGAAATATTACGTGGAGGTGTTGCTTGTGTTCGTCTAATGAATTAGAGTAGATGATAATATCATCAAAGAACACTCCAGTGAAGGTTTGATGAGGCCTGAACAACTTCTCCATCAAACGGTTGAATGTGGCTGGTGCATTGGTCAATCCAAAAGGAATGACAATGTATTCGTAAAGACCAAATGTGGTGCGAAATGGGGTCTTTACAATGTCTTGATCAACTATCCTTATTTGATGATAGCCACTTTTTAGGTCAATCCTACTGAAGTAGGTCGATCCTTGTAGCTTATCAAATAGGTCTTCTACCCGTGGAACGGGAAACCTATTTTTGATAGTGATCCTATTTAGTGCTCTATAGTCGACACACATACGATATGTGCCATGTTTCTTTTGCACTAATAGCATAGGTGAGAAAAATGGAGATGAGCTAGGCCTAACCATGCCCTTCTCAACTAACTCATGCACTTGCCGCATAATCTCCTCTTGTTGAGCTTGAGAAACTCTATAAGGAGGTTTTTTAGGCGGTGAACTTCCTGGAAGAAGTTCAATTGCATGGTCATCATTACCTCGTTTAGGAGGTAGCTCACAAGGGATGTCGTCAATAAAAACATCTTGAAACCCCTTGAGAAAATTGGATAACTCTAATTCCTTTTGGTTGCTTTTATTTTCTTTTGCTAAAGCATTAGGTTCATTTTGAAAATCTTTCACAAAAATCATGTACACGGAAATAGAGCTCTTTATTGACTTGTTGAAAGCTGGTGTATGTACAATGGGGATAGTGTTACCCATTTCCTTAGCATCTATATACATGTCTTTTTCCCTAAACTTAAAGGAGATTCTCCTTTCAGGAAATTTAACATTGGCAGCCAGGCGGTCAAACCATGGTGCCCCTAGGATTACATCCTCATGCTTGAGAGAGTTTGTTCTTACCTTTGTAAACTCCCTTCTCTTTAGCTTTGTTGGAGTTGCCCTTAGGAGACTTTTGGAAATTGTCCTTCCCCTTAGGCTCGTTGGAACCCTTTTTTTCCATGGGCTTATTATTTCTTTTAGCCCCCGTTTGGAAATTGATTCGAGAGGCCACCATAGTATGGTGTATTACTGCCGATATGGTACGTGGCCTTTGGGAGTTGACATACTCCGCCATTTCTTCGGTTAAGCCCGCACAAAATTGTTGCTTTTGCTCTCCAAAATCCAACTTTTTGAAGAAAGTAGCTTTGAGTTGTAGGTCCCAAAACTTGTCTACATATTTGTGGATGGATTCATAGGGAGAGAGCTTTAAGCTTCGCCATTCGGTGAGTACTTTGTCTTTGGCATCAGTGGCCAAAAACTGCTTCATAATGGAAGCTCTTAAAGCTTTCCATGTTCGTGGAGCTTCACCATTGGCCCGTAGGCTAGACCACCATTGCCTGGCGGACTTTTGAAAGTGCATAGCTACATGGCGTAGCTTAGAGGACTCCGTGAAGCCCTCATCTCCAAACCCCGCATCGAACTGTTGGATAAAGGCCAAGACTTTGTCCATAGCACCAAAGGTACCATCATAGGTAAGAAAAGAGATGCTCTTCCCTCCCTCTTTGAATTTCTTCAACTTGGACGACCTCTTCTATGCGGCATAGGATTTCCTATGGCCTCTTCTTTTTGATGGTTCAAAGGTTGCACCATCACTTTCTTCAGAAGGTGAAGAATTTGAAGAAGGTGGAGAAGAGGGTGACCTCTTTCTCGCCTTTTTATTGTCTTGATCTTCGTTGTCTTCACCATCACTTTCATAAGAGGAAGAGGATGAATAAGATGGAGAAGAGGGTGTCCTCTTTCTTGCCTTTTTCTTCTCTTGCTTTTTATCATCCCTCTTTGAATTATGGTGTGGAGAAAAGTGTGATGGTCTTCTCCGCTTTGGTGGTGATGGAGAGCGTTTAGCCCGCCGTCTTCGTGGAGCCATCTCCGCCGAGGTGGCGGGAGACTCACTTCTTTCTCGTTCCTTCGGTGGAGGCTCTTGAGTTCTCCTTTGGGAAGGAGATGCATCATCAAGAAGTAAATTCTTGAGCCCTTCATATGGATTCTCTTCTTCTTCCCGAATCGGAGAGAGACCTCTTTTGGTAGTCTCACAAGGAGGCTTCCTAGGTGTTCTCTCGTCATGGTGATGAGCTTGGAGAATCCCGTGAGCACGGAGCTGCCGTTGCACTTCACTTTGGAGAGATGGATTTCCCATGGCTTGTTGAAGCCTAGAAACAAGATAGTTAACAAGCATTGAAGCATCGTTAGTAGCTTGCTCATGAGCAAAATCAAAGTTATCAACATTAATTTCACTCTCTTTACTATTGTCAGCCATTCTAACAACTTTTAGGTGTAAAATTTTTAGGTGTACTTTGGCACTTCAAGCCCTAGTTGCTACTCCTCTTTACCCCTTTAGAAATAGCACTCAAGCTACTGTACCCGCGGCTCGAATACTATTAATTGCAAGCAATAGAAGAGAGGGTCTTTCGACACCAAAATAGCACCGGCTCCTGTCAAGCTTCTAATAGCTCAATAGTGGTTAAGCCATAGGCAAGCCCCGTAGGACTCCACTATTAAGACCATAGCTCTCGACGGTGATGCCCCGTTAACTGCACGAAGGCAGGCGCACTGCAAGGATGAAAAATCCCTATTCTACTTACTCACAGGCAATTAATAATACCAACCATTTATAGCTAGCTTGAGGACCTCCCTTCTTGAGCAAGAAAAGAGAAACCTTGTGCTCTGATACCAATGTAACATCTAATGGCCTAATAACTTGTGTGTAGCGGAAATTAGCATGAACATAGTGGGAATTTCATTAGAATAGATTCCTAATGAGAATTACAAGAGTGCTTGGGTGAAGAGAGCAACAAAAAGCATAACACCTAGCTAGATAGCATCAACAATACTTTCAAAAGAGAGAGAAATTAAGCAATTGACAACAATTGAGGACCGGATTTGCATGGAGCCGGTCCCCCCTCCAAAAGGCTTTGTATTATGGTTTCTCCCTTCAAGAGAGACATTGTACAATACAATTCTTTGTGTTCCTTCAAGACTAGCTAGTGCAATGAAGATAAAAGCTTCATGCACCAAGCAAAACACTTAGGAAACACAACTTTAATTACCCGTGGTCTCAGACCCAAGACCTCACACACCTTCGAAGATGGTGAGAGCTAGCAGGGTATGAGAGTAGATTGAAAGGAAGAAGGAGTATCTTACAAGAAAGATGTACATCTCCTCACATAATCACTCATATTAGCATAGCTTAGCTTAGTAATTATCTTGGTAGAGGAGATGAGCATGCATTGAAGCTTGGCTCTTGGTTGGATTTGCATCCACATGCCAAGAGTGTGTCGATGTAGGCTTCTATCTCACAAGCTTGGAGTAGGTGATGAGCTCTCCATTAAAGCTTGGGAAGAGATAGTCTTCTTTGCTTCACACATAGACTGTGTGTGAGTGTGTGTGTGATAATGCCTTGCAAAAATCAACCCCCTCTCTCTCTTGGGCGAGCCCTCTTGCTATTTGCTCTTGCTATCTCCCCGTTGGCCCTCCCCAAGTCAAGCCAATGATTATTAAGCAGCATAAGTGATAGCCTTTTGACATGTGTCCCCCTTTCCCCTTTTGTGAGAGATTTAGGTTAATTAATAATTCAATCAAACTCTCATTGGACCCCTTGGGAGACTGTCCAATAGTCTTCTAGAGGACTTAATTCTCATTGGTTCTTTTATTAAGTGTTTTTAAATTAATTAGACTAGATTTACTCTAGCCTAATTCTCATTGGTCCACCTCCAAGGCCATCCAATAGGAATTGGGCACACCTTGTGGGCATCTGGGCTAGGGAGCTGACATGTGTCCCTAATTCCCTTTGTGTAAAGGGAGCCTGTGTGTGTGTGTGTGTGACTTTCTCTCTCATCCCCTACTCCCAAGGCTCGCCCCCTCCTATGTAGGGATTTGAAAAGACTTTTTGGTCACACACAGAGCATCCAATTTCCCCTAGGGTTGACCTTTGGACACAACCTTTGAATTTTGGAACCTTAGCATTTTGGAAGTCTTAATGGGCTGAACCTTAGGGTCTATTTAGCCCATTGTTTCACATGGCTCTTTTGCAGATGGCCCCCCCTGTGGATCCCTATTTTCCCTCCTTTGGATCCCTATTGTGGCTGGTCTGCTAGCTTAACCAATATTCTAGCTTTTTCTCCCCTGGCACTTCCCCATATTAAATGATCAGTTTAACATGAGAAAATCATTTAGGAGAATTAGATATTGATTATTATGACAGCAAAGATGATCATCACCTGCATACATGCATTTGAAGAAAGGCTTTAGAGCACCTATGGAAAGTATTATTAAAAGGCACCTAAAGGATAGCATGGAATCTTGAAACAAAAGTCCCCAACCACTATATTCATATGGGAATGTACACCATGATCATGTTTGAGCCCTTGCATCAAATGTAGACATTTGAGGAGGCATTCATGACGGGCTTCTTTGAAATGGATTCCACGATCTTCAACCCTTCACCAAGGACCTACAAGTGCATCTTATTTCCTATAAGGGTGCGGTCCACAGCAACCCTTTCAAGGACCTTGCTATTCAAACAGATAATGTAGTAAGTAGGTCAGGCTGAAAATTTTAGGAGAATCATGCAGACACTTGAAAAAAACAAATTGACTATACTGAAGCTAACGGAAAAGCTTCCATGAAGATGTGCAATGACTAGGAATGGGGGAATGTTAGAAAAATTACCTACCCTGCATCCTCCTAGTCAGCTACACTACCACAAATCCATAATTTTGATGTACTCTTATTATATGTTTGGAAAAGCCTTGTATAAAAGAGGAGTCATAATTATTGAGCCACCTTGATCTACATCTCAAATTGTAATCCTTGTCTCCTGAACTCAAAGCCTTGTAAGCCGTTCATTGGCCAAATGGGAAGCCCTAGCTATAAAGTCCAAATTTTCAAGTTTGAAAACACCATCTGTATCATATCTAAAGTTTGGAATAGCTTTGTACATGCGACTAAGAGCGGCTACTCAGCAGCATCTTGTAATCCATTTTTTTGAGCTTCTAATTATAAGAATTCAATTCTAAAAAGTTTAATGTGTTCCTTGTCTATCTCTTGTTCTTTCATTTAAGTGTAATCATTCTCAATTTTGTTATGGTCTGTAACTGCCTTTTTGTGAGCTACATTTAAAACTTTGACTGCCAAAATGGTTGTTGATTGATGTTTCAACCTTAGGAGAGTGCTCCTAGACCATAGGGCAACCTTTCTCAATAATTCTATTGCAGTTTTCATTTCCTGGACCATGATGGATCGGGATTTTGGTACCTTGTCAGATGACCTCTAGACTTTGTAGGATAGTGCCCGTAGGTCTATTATACCTCCTCCTAAAGTTTCCTTACATTTTGAGTTCGTTTGGTTGACAAAATGGCGTGATGACCTAGGGTGGTGAGACAGGACATAGGCAAATTTTCCAGAGTAGAGAGTGATAGATTTGCTAGTGCTAGTGATAATTTAGTTCCATAGGTTCACTTCTTGAGATTGACACCCTCAAAGAGTCTCCATGCCCCATCCGAGTTGCTTCCTTGAGTATTGACATTATGTTAGTGCCAAACAACTATGTTGCGGACGTCCGATCAACCAGCCAACCGAGTTAGTTATATCGGATTGTTGGACACTAAAATTGCTTTAAAAACATCGTGCTTGTAGAAGTGTCTAGAAAACTATAAGTTGGTGATTCAGATACATAATATATAGCTATGAGATCTGCAAGCTAAAGACTGCACTATGTAGCCCTTGAAGCACAAAAGGTGGAAGTGTCAAAGAAAGTCTACAGAATCTCCGAGAAGAGTAAGAATCCCACACGTGAAGCATCCAAGCCCATGAATGCAATACTCTTTGTGAACTTCTAAGCACATACACTAGTCTCAAGATCATGCTAATGACTGCAAGCTAATCTTTGTTGGACCAAGGTTGGACCTAAACAATTTTCCTCATAATTAAAATATCTCCATTTGCAACTCAAACAAGAGTCACCTTTGCCCACTATGGCCACTCACTGCCACATTTGATGCTAGAGTAGAGCGACCACCTACTATAGGAATCCTCATCTTTAACACTTCTAGCCCTTGTAAAAAATAAATGTGCAAATGTGAAAATTTTAGGATAATCATTGTGCCTTATGCACGAAAATGCATGTAATATGTGAGAATGAAGTAGACATCCCCCTTTTATATGAGGAGGTGGTGGGGCATATATGCCCCTTGATCTCCTCCTCTAGAGGTGTCACCCTTTATTGGTTCAATACTGCTTCAATACCCCCCTTGATCTCTACTTAGCCTCTAGCTTACTTAGTGTCAGAGTTAGTTATATTGTACTTAGTGGATACTTAAAAAGTTCTAGAAAACCATAGGTTGGTGATTGAGATACATAATAAATAACTATGAGAGGTGCAAGCTAAAGCATACACTATGTAACCCTCAAAGAACAAAAGGTGCAAGTATCAAAGAAAGCCTATAAGAATCACCGAGAAGAGGAAAAATCCCACATGTAAAGCATCCAAGCCCATCATCTATTGGAGGCATCATTCTTGATGCAAATCATACAAGTTTATCTTCATGAATACAATACTCTTTGTGAACTTATGAGCACATGCACTAGTCTCAAGGTCATGCTAATGACTTCAAGTTAATCTTTGTTGGACCAAGGTTGGTTGACCCAATTTTCTTGAGCTACAACATTTTTCCTCATCACAATTAAAGGAGAATTAAAGTAGCTTCTTTTGCAACTCTAAAAAGAGTCGCCTTTGCCCACTATTGCCACTCATTGGCACTTGATGCTAGAGTGGAGCAACCACCTACTATTGAAATCCTCATCTTCAACACTTCTAGCCCTTGTACAAAATAAATGTGAAAGAGTAAAAAATTGAAGATAATAATTGTGCCTTGTGCACAAAAATGCATGTTATTTGTGAGAATGAAGTGAAAGTCCCCCTTTTATATGAAGCGGTGAACTTTTACATTGCATGTGGGACATATATGCCCCTTGCTCTCCTCTTCTAGAATTTTCACCCTTTAGCCATCATTTAATTACTTCAATACCCCCCCCCCCCCCCCCCCCCCCCTCCTTCTGATGCCTACTTAGCCTCTAGCTTATTTAGTGTCATCCAACAGTAGCATTTTTGGGTGGGTTCAATCAAATAAACAAAGGATCAGACACATGCTGATTTTGCTAAGACCTTCCAAAACATATGTTTGGATGGTGTGTTGACATATGGGAAGTTAGACACTACCAACATAAAAAAGTTGCAAGGTATGACGATCTAGAAGTTTGCATTCATTTTTCCACATCTTATCTTATTTCAATACAAGGACATACACTACACATGGAAGAAATATCTTCATGGGTAAGACCTTCTTCACATGGAAAAACCTAAAGGGAAATAACAAAAGTAATCTCCGTGATGAGTGAGAAAGGCAAAGGATCCCAAACTAAGCACTCCGGCGGGGGGGGGGGGGCAAACTGGCTAACAAAAAAACAAAAGAAGTGTAATGAGCTTAGGTAAATAATTTTTTCTATATAGAAAACGAAGTGTTTATTGTATATATGAGCTTTACACTCTCGATGCCAAATGTGGCACTCCAAAAGGGCATTGAAGCACAAAAGGTGAAAGTGTGAAAGAAAGTATAGGAAGAGTCTCTTAGAAGATGAAAAATCCCACATGTAAAGCATCCAAGCATATGGCCTATATAAAGAGGCCTCATTCTCATTGCAAATCATCCAAGTTTCTCTACATGAGCGCAGTACCCTTTGTGAACTTGTGAGCACATGCACTAGTTTGAAGATTGTATGAGTGCAAGCTAAAATATCTTGGAACCTAATTTGCTTGAGCTATCTCTCACACATTTTCACACTCATTCATGCACATGGTGAATAACAAAGGACTCTGATGACTCACCCAATTTTGAGACAACAACAGCAAGAGCTGGAAAGACGCAGATCACCTGGTTTACCAACTCCACCTCTATGACACCGAAAGATTGTTGACCAATAGAACTGTTGAGGGGCCGAACTATGAGTTTAATTTTGAGTGGAAAGCTTGGTGGTGGCCCACAAGGAGACACGTTTTAAAACCACAAACCAAGGAAATTTACCACACCCTAATGATCAAGACTGATTGGATTTCTACCTTAACAAGTAACGGGGTAAGTAGTTAATGGAATCAAGATTGGTGCTAGTAGAAAATAACATCTGGACTCCATAGTGGCCACTATCAGTAAAGATCATTCTATGGAAAGTGCTTTGGGGGGCTCTACCAATTGGCATCAAGATCCATGTCAGAGGTATTGGCTCAGACAGGTGTCTGGGTGCAAAATTCCAAGTGAGGACCTCTCTCACTTATTCAAGGGATTGCTAGCGACTAAAGGCCTTATAGGCAAAATATGCAAATAAGTCCAAAGGACCTAGAAGATACGGTTTTTTAAGAACAATTTACTCTAAGGAGGGAAACCGATAAACAACCAAGCGCTCCTAATATGTACTCAAATTGTTAAGTTCTGCTACCTTCAACATGTTTGGAAAACTAGGAACCAATGGGTTCTTGAGAATGACATTTCAAAATATAGCTTCATGGAGATCATTCCATGAAAGCATGGAAGTGATTGTTGCCATTGGAAAAAGAGAGAACTTGGAAGAGTGGAATCAGGAAATTTTTGCCATCATGGCCAATAGTAGCATGTAAGTTGGCATGGGTAATGGCTCACATCTGATGCGCTTTGTAGCTCTTTGATGTATCACACACTCCCTCAAGACTCGACGCAAGGTTGAGGTTACTATGCACATGTTCCTTTTTTTATTGATGAATACAATACATCTACTCACAATTGTGATTTTGGTATTTTAAAAAAAGTGTGGCTCTGAAAGCAATGAGCAAGCTCCAGAAAGATGTGGATTTGACAAACCCTAGGGCCTAGGAAATCTTCTCCAAGAATGTTCAAAAAGAAATTAAAACTGCAGGCTCTAGAAGGAAGAAGTTTTGAATGGAGCGCATCAATCAATTGGGTGATGAAGTAGAGCTGCTAACCTCCAAAAAACAAGATGGGTTGGCCTCAGAATCCAATCATAAAAGGTGGCTGGAAACTAAATCTGACCTATCCAAACAACAACTCAAGGAGGTGAGGAAGGCCAAAATTTTATCCAGAGAAACCTACTTAAGGCAAGAGAAGACCAATCAAGCACACTTCGTTTGAGCCTTGAAAGTCAAGAGAAATCAGGGTTGTCCACTCTCTCATAGATGAGGAATGGAATGATATTAAGGACCCATACGAAATGGCTAAACTAATGCTTGATCACTTGTGCCAAATACTTGAGGCCCGCTCCCGTGAAGTGGATGAACCTAGGGATATTTTTCTCAGGAGTGACAAAAAAACGGTATTCCACTCAGGCGTAAACCTTTTCAAGAATGTGTTCACCAGGGATTAATGCTCTCTCGCATTGCAAGCACTGGGCAAGGAGAAGTCCTCGAGGTGGGATGGCTTGACTACTGAGTTTTCAAAGAGTTTTGGGATAAAGGCTTAAGTAACCAATCATGCGATTGGTCAACCAAGCCCTGGTCGATAGAGTTAGCTTCAAGCATCAAAATGGGCCTTATTAAGCCTATCCCCAAACAAATTCGTTGTTCCTAACTAAAACATTGATGTCCCATTAGTATGATGTCAATAACTTATAAAATCATTTCCCTCATGCTCTCTCCTCTTATGGACAAATCTATTACTCCCAACCAGCATGGATTCATCAAGGGAAGATCAATATATAATAATATTTCGGTAGCAACAAGCGACATAGAGTATGCGGATGACTCCATTCTCTTCCTTAAGGCTTGCCCTCATGTGATCAAGAAGGCTCTAGAGATTGTGAAAACATATGCACTAGCCTCAGGGTCAAAGTATAGTATTGAAAAATCAAGGACGATCTCACTCTCAGAAAATGACTCCTTCGATCCGTCATTGTGGACTGCGAAAACAATGTCAAAAGGGAAGGTATTCAGGCACCTAGGAGCCCCTCTGGGGATAGATGTATCCCACAAGAAAAGATTCCTATGGGTCTTGGATAGGGTCAGGAGTAAGATGCAAAGATGGAAATATGTACTTCTCCCCTTCTGAAGCAGAGTGAAAGTGATTAATTTGTTTATGCTACCTTACCTAGCCTTTAAGGGTCCGCTACTCAAGTTGGCTTGCTGCAACTGGAAAGAGTTTTTGAAACTGGTGAAATGGATAAAAGGCATATGCACATGTGCTCAAAGAACTTTGTCATCACAGGTTAGATCCATGTCACACAAATGCATTTTTCTTGGCTATGGTGTAGATGGAGAGATGGACTATCGTCTCTAGCACCCCAAAATCTTGCAAAGTCATTTGGAGCTCACATGTGATTTTCAATGAATCAAAGATGCACAAAAATCCCATTAAAGAAAGCGAGTAAAAACACGTCTGATTTGAGGATGTAACCTCTAAACCAACTTAGTTTAGTAGTAATGCACCTAATCTTCAAATGCAAGATACTACTATTGCTCTAGAGAGAGTAGAGTCTAGTAGTCAGACACCTAGACGCTCTGCGAGAGTACCACGTGCACTCGAGCAGTTTGAGCCAGGTATACACCACATTTTGTTCATTGACAGTGGAGATCCAACTTGCTACAAAGAATCTCTACAGATAGATGATAGCGTTAAGGGGGAGCAAGCTATGCAATCAGAATACAATTCGATTGTGGCTAATGAGACATGGGATCTGGTTGAACTACCACAGAGCAAACATGCTTTACCTTTCAAGTGGGTATACAAAAAGACGTATACGACGGAAGATCCCAAGCCTAAGTATAAGGCTTGTCTAGTTGCCAAGGTTTCAAGCAACAAAAAGGTGTGGATTTTGACGAGTTTTTCTCTCCAATAGTCAAGATGACTACACTTTGCACCATGCTTGGCTTGGTTGCTATATCCAGGACATGGAAAAACAGAATTTATTCATTGGGATCTAGATGAAGATGTATACATGCAACATCCAGAGGGTTTTGTATGTGAAACTCAAAAGCCAATGAGGGCATAATTGGTTTGTAGACTTAAAAAGGCACGCTATGACCTCAAGCAAGGTTCAAGGCAGTGGTACCAAAAGTTCGACAAATTCATGCAATCTCAAAGTTACATAAGGAGTCAAGAGGATCATTGCTTATACACAAGAAATCTGAATGATGGTTCATTAATCATCTTGATCTTGTATGTAGATGATATGCTTATCACAGGGAAATCAATTGATGAGATCAATCAGTTGTTGCAAAAGATGCTAAGCACTCAGTTTTCCATGAAAGACTTGAGAATTGTCAATCATTTTCTTGGTATGCGCATCAAGAGAGATAGGCAAAGTGGAATTCTTGAATTGTCTCAAGAAAAGTACATCCACAAGGTCTTGCAATATTTTAGTATGCAGGGGGGGAAGTCATTGAGTACCACAATGCAAGCATAGTTAAAACTTAGCAAGGAAGATTCTCCCAAGACAGACGTTGAGAAAGAGGAAATTGCAAAAGTGTCATATTCTTCAGCAATTGGCAGTTTGATGTACGCTATGATAGCCACACGACCAGACATGCACATGCAGTGGGAGTGGTTAGTAGGTACACGTGAAACCATGACAAGAAGCATTGGGAAGTAGTGAAGAAAATCCTCAGACACCTAAAGGGTACATCTAGCAAGTGTTTACTCTTCCAAGGAACATTGATGCATCATTTGTGGGTTACACAGATGCGGGTTATGCGGGTTGTGTGGATAGTAGAAGATCCACATCTGGCTATGTGTTCATGTTTGTTGGAGCGGCTCTCTTGAAGATCACGACTCCAAGATTGCACGTCTTCATCTATCACCGAGGCAAAGTATGTTGCTACGTCTGATGCCAGCAAGGAAGCCATATGGTTAGCTCGTCTAGTGGGAGATTTAGGCATTCACGAGGTTCTAGTACTGCATTGTGATAGTCAACGTGCCATTTCTTTGGCAAAGAATCCATCGATGTTTCACTCAAAGTCAAAACACATACAGGTCAGATGCCATGTCATACGATATGTATTAGTTGGCAAGCGCATTGTGCTTGTCAAGGTTCACACTGATGACAACCCCACAAATGCTCTCACGAAGAGCCTAGCCTTGGAGCAGTTTACACACTGCATAGAGATTATGGGTGTAGGATGAAGCCTAGGTGATGCTTCATTGACTTTGTATAGACTAACTATACCGACGCCACTATTGGCCACCCTGACCTTCAAGTGGGAGGTTGTTGGGGTGTAGGCCAGGTGGCCATGGGAACCACCCCTAACTTCATTTTCTCTCTAATGAAATATATGGAGAGAAAGTGAGATTTGACTTGTACTCTCACTTTCTACTCCACTAACCCAAGCAGTTGTATGTGTTTCTCCTTCTTCCCCAATTCCCCCTCACACACTCTCCCTTGCTAGTGTACCTATGCACACACGCATCCGCACGCACATGCACTCTACATACCAAGCATCACCGAACACACCATCAATCTCATGGCGCATACATGACCCACCCTCACACACTCTCCCTTGCTAGTGTACCTATGCACACACGCATCCGCACGCACATGCACTCTACATACCAAGCATCACCAAACACAACATCAATCTCATGGCGCATACCTGACCCACCCTCCCAACCATGTAAAGTGGGGCTCTCCTCAAGCGGACCCTCTACCTGCTTGATCACCCACTACAAAGGTGTATCTTCCATCACACCTTTTAACCATAAATAACATACCTCCTTTGGAAGAAAAGCCACCACCTGGGATTCTTTTCCATCCACCATGGGACATACCTGCTGCATTGGAAGCTCCACCATCTTTGGATCCATCTTCTCCTCTTTACCAGCAATGCACTCAATGCCAGCATCATCAAGCCCTTCCTTGTCGATTGGCCCTTCGAGGTTGATCAACACCACTTTCTTGTCAACTTCATTTTCCTGCTCTCCACCCACCTCTTCTACCACTGTATCACACTCTGCCAAGTAGTAAGAGAGAAACTCTCCCCATATTTCCCCCTTTTGGCAAAATTATGCACATGTTGCACCATCATAGCACATTCCATTTTCGCTTTCATTAGGATGGCCATTAGCATAGCCCCATATACCATTTTTACCTTCATATCCTCATCGGTAGGCATGGACTCCTCCACTTGGTCTCCATTAGGAATAATGGATTGCACTACTCCCTGCTCCTCACACATATTTATTGCACCTCCATGCACATGCAAAAGATCAAACTCTTCATACGGGATGAGTCAGTTTCCCAACTCGTATCTGCATCCAAAGAGCTGCTATCACTCGGCTCAATCTCATCCTCTATCTCAAGCTCGTTAATCTCATCTAGCTTCATTGCCTCAACCTCATCTACAAATCGTACCCTCTAACGTCTAGCACACTTCAAAGGAATTTGAACAGCCATACCTTGACTGGGCAATGCATCTCTTGCCCGATCTAGAACCGTCTTCACTTCCTCCACAAACGGAGACGCTTAATTGGCATCCTTTGCATCAAAACCGATGTATCCCTTTGTAACCATAAGACCCTTGGTTCCTCTTGCACTGGCACAACCCTTTGCACCAACCTTGGCTCACCTACCACCACATCAACTTGCTTTGGCACTACAATACTTGGAAAAATCCACCTAGCCTTTGCGCTTCTTCAAGATCTTCTTTGCTTGCCCTTTCGCTAGAGCCACCGCTTCCTCATATGACATTGGGCCATCTATCTCCACTTTATCTTGGACCTTCTCATGCAGGAAGTCCATTAAACTTTCTCAGTTTAGGAAAAACAACATTTTTTGTAGCAATTGCCTTGACTAGCTTTTCCAAAGGGCTTGAAATTCCCATTCAAACGCCTGAAAATCCCCTTCCAAGCTTTGCTTCAACCCATTGAGCTTCCTCTTTACTTCATCTAGTTGCACATCTGCTACAACTCTACTTTGGAAAGCCGCTTCTAGGGCTTCACAATTAGTCTTTTCTTCTTCAGGTAAACCATTGTACCATCTCTTCGCTTTTCCACAAACCAGGAGTGGGAAAACTTGCACCACACCTTCTTCCCTTGATAAAATGCTCTCCAACACAAACAACCCATAGTCTTGGAGCCAGGTTTTCGCATCTTCAACCCCATTGAAAATGGGAAAATTGGACCATGCCATCTCTAGCAATAACTACTCTTCAAAAAACGCATCTCAGATATCGACGACAAAATCACCACACAGGAGCCATCAGACCGCACCTCCAGGGGGGCAGCAAAAGATAGAAAGGGGGAAAAGGGAACCCATGCAACACACACCAAAAATGCATCTCTATAGCCTAGGGCTTCCACAAGCACCCCAATCCACTAGAAAACACTCTCAAACACCACAATTATATAAGCAAACTACTATTTGCACACAACATGATGCACACACTCACCCAAAAACCACAATTTTTTGCTCACCCATACACACACTAATTTCCTGTTCTCCCTACACACAATCACACCTCTCTCTTTCTCTTTTTGCATGACACAACCTCGTAGGGGCACACCTACCAACACACACCTGAACCAACACTTACAACAGCAGAGAGAGAAGGGGAAGGGGGATGACAAGAAAAATCTAGTGCACTGCAAAGGGGCAATTCGATTCCACAATCTTTATTCATCAAAGCCGACACATGCCATACACAATCGTGGCGAGTACTCATTGGCTTCACCATAAAACATGGCCAGAAAATCCCTTCAATTTAAAAAAAACCCTCTTATAGAGCATCACCAAATTAAAAAATAAAAAAATCTTACTCGTGCAGCCCTTCTTCAAATCATTTGAGTATTTTTTATGTATTCCACACATGTGGCACACCACTTTTAGTATACATTGCATGCTCTACCACCTCGGCTAGTCTTCTCTCTCTCTCTCTCTCTCTCTCTCTCTCTCTCTCTCTCTCTCTCTCTCTCTCTCTCTCTCTCAACTCACTGCATGTGAAGCATCCCCTTGAGATGGTTGTCACGACGTCCTTACAAGGCAGGAGGGGTGGGCACCTTGCCCTCAGAAAAAACTTTGGGGCCGTTTGAAGGCTGGGTGGGAACACCCTGCACAAGGACTACCACGTCATCACCCCATTAGACTGTCGGACAACGGCGATGGCCACTGCCATATGGCACCGCATAGCCAACGCTAGCCAAGTGCGCCACATAGTGCCGCCAGGGTCGTCAAACTTCAATTGGCTCTAACTTTGAACCTGTAGCCCCGATTGAGGAGCCGTCACTTTTTGCTAGTTCCATATGTTGCAAACTACCTCTGCAAACCCTAACAAGCTCCAAAACACATTAGATGGCATGATCTCCAGTGTGACCAAAATGGCTCAAAACCGGCCCTCGTTGAAACTTCAATGGTCTATATCTTGGCAGCCAGGACTCCAATTGTCGATCCGTAAAGACCGACATGCTCAACTCTTTAATCACTTTAGCCATACATTTCAAAATCTCCCTTGCCAAACTTGCACTTTACACTTGTTTCGTTGCCATGCCTGCACCTGGTAACCCATTCATACCTGCTTGTGCCCTCTTCTATTTTTAACACACTTTGGCTGCACCAACTTCCTCTCCGCCCACACATTCATGTTTCCTCAAACCCTTAGACAAAATTTTGGTGAAAACATGACCATGATTTGTGAAGATCCCCGACCATGGTTGCCCATGTTAGCTAAGTTTCTTGGGAAGCCACCTTGTGTGACACCAATCTTAGAGCATGTTCACATGGGCATGTGGTTCACAAGTGGTTGCTAACCAATTGTGAACTTTTCAAGTTCTTGTGACAAATTGATAATAAAAAATATCACAAGGGCTGCTAACAAGTTGTGTAGAGTTTCCATGATGATATCGATGCTCCAGAGTAGAGATGAGAAATTGGCGAGTCTAAGCAAACACCAGATCAATCCTAGCAGTAGCCTAGCCAAACTCCAAATAATCAGCCAAGTCAAACTCTAGAGCCAATGTTAGATATACAACAGACTAGAGGTACACATAACCAATTTTTGCAATTTAAGGTTGAAAAGGTGTTTCTCTTTTGTTGGGGGGGGGGGGGGTGGGGGGTTGTTGAGGCACCCCTATCTAAAAGATAGAATTCAACAAAAAAATTTAGGATGAGTGCCCTTGAATCAAACAAGAAAGTATGAGGCACTTTTAAAATCTTTGGAGGGCCCCAAACCATAAGATCATCCATACATTAGCTGACAAAGGGAGCCACCCTGAGACCTTGGATGATTTGGTGGGTTGGTTGTTTGTAGATGCCATGGGTCTAGAGCATGGCTTCTATTGTAGCTTTCTTGTTTTTGTAAAATCTATATACAAACTTTATTTTGGGAAAAAATATTCTTTGGAGGGTCTTTTACATGCATCTTTAAAGAGCCTATGGAGGAGCCCTCTTAAAGAAAAATTGAGAAGGGCAACGACGACGCAAGTATGGGGCACATTTAAAATTTTTGGAGGGCCTGCTACATGCACCCTTAAAGGGCCTATGAGGGAGCCCTCTAAAAGAAAAATGAGAAGAAAAAAAATGGCATCATCATTGCCCCTCCTTAAAAGAAATCTTCAAAATCCTGATTTTAGGCATGATGACAAGAAATATTAGGGAGTAAAAGGAGTATAAAAGAGGAAGCGCCGAGGAGGAGAAAGAAAAGAAGAAAGAAAGAAAGAAAGAAGGAGAAGGGAAAGATTTTGTCTATATAAGGACGGGTCAAAAGAGTTGTTTTTTGAGAGTGAGATCTCTCAGTATTGCACCCTGAGGCTATATCTCTCAGTATTGCACCCTGAGGCTATATGTGTCAAAAGGAGAGGTTCTTAGACACCTGAGAGCCCCGGGCGGGGTGGACATTATGCACAAACAAAGATTCTAGTGGGTCTTAGATAGGGTGGGAGTATGTGCTGCTTCCTTTCCAGAGTAGGGTGAAAGTGCTTAATTCATTAATCCTCCCTTTCATTGCCTTCATTGGCCCGCTCCTTGAGATAGCCAAATGCAATAGGAAAGAATTCTTGTAGCCAGTAAAAAGATTCTTGTTGAAGAAGGACAACAAATATTAGAGGCCTTGACAGTGGGCCAAATGGGAGTCTATCACTAGGCTGGTGGAGCAAGGTGGTATCGGGATACTTGAACCTGCTTGTCATGCAAAGGCTTAGTATGAGCCATTATGACCAAGGATATGATTGACAAGGAAAAACTCTTCTCACAAGGTGGACAATAGAAAGATCTAGAGGTGCACGCCAAATTGCTTGCCCCCCGGTGGCCCTGCCTTGGATCGGGTGGCACAACAGGCGAGCTAGTATGTAAGTGTACTAGAGTGTCGAAGGCACTAAAGTGTGCTAAGGTGGGCCAGATATTTTCAAAACCCGTTAACACACTGGTCCGCATGTCTCTCTAAAGCAGGAAGCAAACTATTGAACCCTTTTTGTAGGAAATTGCCAAAAATTTGAATAACAAAGGACTTTGATGACTAACCTACTTCTTGGACAACAACGACAAGAGCTAGAAAGATACAGATCACCTGGCTAACCAGCTCCACCTCAATAACACTCAAATATTGTTGACCAATAGAGCTGTTGCGGGGTTGAACAATTACTTGATGCCACTCTATGAGTCTAATTACGAGTGGAAAGCTTGGTGGTCACCTAGGAAGAAACACTTTGATAAATCGCAAACCAAGGACATTTACCACACCCTAATGATCAAGACTAATTGGATCGCCCCCTTAACAAGCAATGGGGTAAGCAGTGGATGGAATCAAGATTAGTGCTAGTAGTAAATAACATCTGGAATCCATAGTGGCTCCCATTACTAAAGATCTTTCTGTGGAAAGCGCTTTGGGGGGCTCTATCGATTGGCATAAAGATCTGTGCCTGAGGTATTGGCTCAGAGAGGTATTCTGGGTGCAAAATGTCAAGTGAGGACCACTCTCACTTACTCAAGGGATTCATGTCGGTGATTAAAGGCCTTGCAGGCAAGATGTGCAAATGGCTCAAGGGACCTAAAAGATAGGGTTTTTACGAACAATTTGTTCTTAGGAGGGAAAGCAATGAATATCCAAGCGCTCCTAATATGTACTCAAATTGATAGGTTTTGCTACCTTCAACACGTTTGGAAATCTAGGAACCAATGGGTTTTTTAGAATGACCTCTCAATGGCTAGCTTCACGGAGATCATCCATGAAAGCAAGGGGCGTTGGAAATTCTCTCCGTCATGACCAATAATAGCGTGTAATCAGGAAATTCTCACCGTCATGACCAATAATAGCATGTAAGTTGGCATGGGTAATGGCTCATGTTTGATTGGCACTTTGTAGCTCTTTGATGTATCACACACTCCCTCAAGGCTCGACATGAGCTTGAGTTTACTATGCACATGTTCTTTTTTTATGATGAATATAATACATCTACTCACACTTGTGATTTTTTATTTTTTTTAAAGCTTGGCTCTGAAAGCAACGAGCAAGATCCAAAAAGATGTGGATTCGACAAACCCTAGGGCCTGGGATATCTTCTCCGAGAATATTCAAAAAGAAATTAAAACTACAGGCTCTAGAAGGAAGAAATTCTTCATGGAGCGCATCAATCAGTTGGCTGATGAAGTGGAGCTGCTAACCTCCAAAAAACAAGATGGGTCCACCTCAGAAGCCAATCATAAAAGGTGGTTGAAAGCTAAATTTGAACTATTTGAACACCAACTTGAGGAGGTGAGGGAGGCCAAAATTTTATCCAAAGAAACCTACTTATAATTGGAGGAGGCCAATCAAGCACACTTCTTTTGGGCCTTGAAATTCAAGAGAAATTGGGGTCTTGTCCACTCGCTCATAAATAGGGAAAATAATGATGTTAAGGACCCAATTGAAATGGCTAAATTGATGCTTGATCACTTGTGTCAAATACCTGAGGCCCGCTCCCCTAAAGTGGATGAAGCTAGGGATATTTTGATCAGGAATGTCAAAAAAACAGTATCCAACTCAGACTCGAGCCTTTTAGAGAAGGCGTTCACCAAGTATTAATGCTCTCTTGCACTACAAGCATTGGGCAAGGAGAAGTCCCCGTAGTGGGACGGCTTGACTACTGAGTTTTTTGTAGAGTTTTGAGATGATCTTAAGTCCCCGATCACGCCACGCCTATCCCCAAACAAGTTTGTTGCTCCCAAGTAAAACATTTGTGTCCCATAACTATGATGTCAATGGCTTATAAAATCATTTCCAAAATTGTTGCCCTCTGGCTCTCTCCTCTCTTGGACAAAGCTATTACTTCCCACCAACATCGATTCATCAAGGGAAGATCAATATATGAAGATATTCTGACATCAATGGTCGACATAGAGTATGCATCCTCATGAAGCAAGAGTGTACCCAGCTGTAGCTGGATTTAGATACACCTTATGACAATATCACATGGTTATTTATTGAAGATGTCATGAGATCGTTGGGCTTTGGGCCATGGATGTGTTGTTTGGTTTGTACTCAGGGAATTGGTAGCCATTCTGAGCTTCTTTTCAATGAAAGAATTGTGGGTGCATTTGAGGTTAAAATATAAATCAAACAAGTCTACTCATTAGCCCCTCTGTTGTTTGCCATAGGATCGCATCTTCTGGCCACCTTGCTCAAAAACAGCGCTGCTAGATGGGAAATTCAAGGGTTCTCTTTGGCTGATAATGACCAACTTCTTGTGAAGCTCTTTGTGGATGACTCCCTTCTCTTCCTCAAGGCTTGCCCTCAGGTGATCAGGATGCAAACATATGCACTTCCCTTAGGATCAAAGTGTAGTACTAAAAAATCAAGGATGAACTCACTCTAAGAAAACAACTCTTTCAATTCGTCATTGTGGACCGGGGGGGATAGTGTCAAAAGGCAAGGTATTTAGGCACCTAGAAGCCCCTTTGCGGGTGGATGTAGCCCACAAGCAAATATTACTATGGGTCTTGGATAGGGTCAAAAGTAAGATGCAAAGATGGGAATATGTGCTTCTCCCCTTCTCAAGCAGAGTGAAAGTGATTAATTTGTTTATGTTGCCTTTCCTATGGGTCTTAAATAGGGTCAAGAGCAAGATGCGAAGATGGGAACATGCACTTCTCCCCTTCTCAAGCAGAGTGAAAGTGATTAATTTGTTTATGCTACCTTACCTAGCCTTTAACAATCCACTATTTAAGTTGGCTAAGAGCAACTGGAAAGAGTTTTTCAAACCTATGAAAAGATTCTTATGGAAAAACAACACCAAAGATTCAACGCCTTAGCAATGGGCTAGATAAGAGTCCATTGCAAGACCCATGGAGCAAGGTGGTATTAGGATCCTTAACCCTAAGACTCATACGGAAGCTCAGTGTGCCAAATTTGTGGTTACAATCACAAAGCAAGACAAAGGACGTGATGGACAACGCTAATTGTGCTCCCAAGGTGGCTAGTGGAAAGGGCTTGAGATGCGCGACAAAGTGCTTGCCCCTCGGTGGTCTGGCTTAAGACTTGGGGGCACAACGGGGAAACTCTTGCAAAAATGCAATAGAGAAATGGTGGCCCTAGATTGGGGAGAGATAGCAAGGTTTTTTCACAATTCTACAACTCATCGGTCCCCCCTGGCTCTCTAAGGCTGAAAGCATCCTATTAAACCCCTTTTGGAGGAAGGTTGCTTGAAAGATAAACAACAAAGGACTACAATGGGTAGGGCATTTATGGGACATCATCAATAGGGGGATAGAGATCAGCCCTTTGTTGAACTATAGGAAGACATTGCTCATTACAAGGATTAAGGTGAAGTCGTTGTTTTTGGAGACATGAATGCTCGCACAAATACATTAATGGAGCAAAAGACGCCGTGCGCACACTCTCACACCCAGACAACTCAACACCACACAAGGAATCTGCTTAAATTCCAACCCACACACACCACCACTCAAGAGCTCAATAAAAATACTACCCACAAACTCAATTCAAACTCCAAACGGCTCGACCTACAAGCCCTTGCCTGTGCCCGCAGACACTACAAGGTGAGTCAAGTTGATCAACACTTGAAATCACACTTGATGGTGACCAAAATATACAAGAAAAACCATCAAAAACTCAAAAACTCCAACCACAAAAGCCCTCTCTCAAACCATTGCAAAAGCTTCACCAAACTCCACTCTGTTGGACTCTTTGGAGTAGCGCCAACCCTAATGGCACCGATACAGGGTCACATAGTCTTGCAGAAAGCCGCACCTTCTTCCCTCAATTCCTTGCACACACACATCCATGGAAACCTCAGAACTTCCACAGACTCTCCCAAGTGAAAAATTGAAGAAAGAAAGCTCTCATTCACTCCTCCACACACTTGAAAACAGGACGCGAACGCGACGGGACTCCACTAGACCACCTATAGGAACCCTGCTTCCTTCCCCACACAGAGAGATTAAAGTGCCAAGACTTGGCTTCCAAAATGCTCCTTCTTCCCAACTACTCACGGCAGCGTCACTTATGTGGAAAATTGAAGCCTTTTCACACCATTTTTGGTCATTTTTTGACCTTTTTTGATCCAGTTTTGACCCCCCGTGGGCATTTTTCGCGGGAAAAACCTGGACTCCAAAATTCACCAAATTTTGTACGCTTGATCCTTGATACCCAAATCACTTTTCCACATCCCCACATTCTATTTTTGACGACTTCTAGGGAGGTGCACGCATCATCGCAGATCAGTCACCATAAATAGACAGTTACTACATGTCCCAAACTTCTCGAGTGGGATGAGAGTACCCATACTTGTCGGTTGCATTATTTACATTCTAGAAAGATCAAACACATTCTCTAAAGCCAAAATAAGCCACCTAGAACCATATCCAAGGCCCCGATACCCTATCCAGGCATGTACATGTGTCCGACTGCTAGCACGCGAACCTGCCTATTCACAATGTGTACAGGTTGCATCTTTTTTGAACTTGAAACCACTTTGCAAAGCTCCCAAATGCATATATTTACATATTTTTTTACATATGACCGTGCATATAAATGCTACTTTGTACACGCCAAAAGCGATCTATCAACGTTACAACACGACACACAACAAGTCGACATGCCGCATGTCTCAAGAAGAATGGATGACTCATACATGTATAATCGAAGTTCTAATGATGCAAAAGAACTGGATCACTATGCAAAGTCACTTATACATATGTGCAATAGTACCGGAATGCTCATTGCAAATGGTGTATCTCTATGGCAAGGCACTAATGACTTTACATGTAGAAAGCACAATGGTGATAGCGTGATTAACTATATGTTGTTCTAGGAAGCCACTCTAGAATGCATACAAAGATTTAAACTTTGTGAATGGAATCCGGAATCGGATCATAGGATGTTATTTATTGACCTCAAGTGTGGTAAACGGCCCAAGCATGTAGCCTCCATCATGATGTGAATCATTTGTGCCTACGCCTAGACTTAAAACGAGCACTTACATATGCTGATATGATGGACCAAATGTTAAGCATGATAGAGCATCAAAAGAGCCCAACATTAGAATGCAAGTGGAAAGTTTTCAAAGAAGTAATTTTCTCTTGTGCAAAGGAATGTTTCGATGAAACACATGTCTTGCAAAAGGTCTAAGAAGGGTATCACCAAGAATAAATGGTTTGACATGGAATGTAGTCAAGCCCAAAAACACTTGCTAAGATTGGATGCAAGCAAAGACAAGAAAGTTTACTTGGAATGTTCACACACATACAAATCACTTGTTCAAAAAAAGAGGAGAAGGTGGGAAGTCAAAAAACAACTTCTTTTAGCGCAAGAGAAAGCACATGCATGTGGCAAGTTTTGGCAAAATCTAAAAGGCAAGCGCGTTGAGAGCTTTGGTGACTTGACTCTTGAGGATATGTATATGCATTGCAAGAACCTCTATGAGCAACCCAATGTTGATAAGATGGAGTGTTGTAGCTCCCTTCCATTTATGTCTCCCTTATTTACCATTGAGAAACTTGCTACTCGCAAGGTAGGGGACCTTCAAGGTGTCAAGGCTGAAATGATTAAATAGACAAGCAAGAAAACACGATATTGGATATGCGATATGTTTAACCTTGCACTTTAGCATGGCCTGCCTCATGATTGTAGTGAAAATTGGATCAAACCTTTGCACAAAGGAGGATATGTAAACAATGTGAACAACTATCGCACTATAATGGTTGGTTCTTTGATGGCACAATTATTTGGATGTATCATGGAGATGAAGATAAGTGAATGGGCTGAAAAGAATGGCAAATGTGTGCTTGGACATGCAGGCTTTTGACAGCATCATAGCACTATTGATCACCTTGTCACTCTTAGAGTTCTTATGGAAGCGTCTCGATTGAAAGGAAAAAAGTTGTATTGCTGCTTTGTGGATTTCAAGAAAGCTTTTGACATGGTACCGCAAGGAAATCTTTGGAGACGTATGCAAAGCCTTCAAGTGCCGAGAGAATTTATGCATGCAGTCTTTTGCATCTACCAAAAAGTGATATGTCGATTACGTATGGGAGATGGAATTTCAGAATTTTTTGCAAGCACCATTGGTGTCAAACAAGGATGCCCACTTTCCCCAACCCTCTTTGGGCTACTCATTGATGAATTGGAATGCATGGCTCTTGATTTTATGCAGCAAGAAGGCATAGAAGAGGTTAAGATCGGAAATGCGGTGATCATGCTTTTGCTTTATGCCAATGATGTAGTTCTCTTGGCACATACCTTAGAAGATGCACAAAAGCTTATGAGTGTCTTGGAAGGCTTTTGCCTACATAGTGGGCTGATCGTGAATGGGTCCAAAACCAAGGTTATGCTTGTAAAGACTCTCAATGACAAAAATCCATGCATTGTATACAACAGTGAGCAACTTGAAGTGGTAGATCACTTCAAGTACCTTGGCCTTGAGGTTCCATCCAATCATAAATGGAAGGATCGTGCAATGCATCACTTGGAAGCCGGAAAGAGGGCTTATAATGCATTTGAGAACATATGCAATGCTGGAGCGATCAAGTGTTGGGCTCTCAAAAAGTACCTCTTTGACACATTGGTGACACCGGTGCTTCTTTATGGAGTGGAGGTGTGGGGTGGAAGCATCGGGAAGTCTACTTGGAAAGAGTTTGAGAATGTCCAAAAGCATTTTCTCACCAACTTTCTCCAAGTCAAGACACAAACACCCTACATGCTCTTACTTCTTGAGTCCGGATCGCTTCCCATTGAGGTCTTGGGCATGCAAAGGGTTGTGGAGTACATGCTTAAGACACAACGTAGCCCTTTGCATCGACTTCTTAGAATCGCATATGAAGCAAGTCAAAAGGTCCAAAAGACATGCAAGAGCAAAATATTAATTTTGGGGTGGATGCTTGACATCAAGAAATGGTTTGGAAGATGGGATGCATGTCACTTGGTCAAGGATGCGTCGATCGACTCCCAAGTTAATAAGGCCTTCTTACAACACCAATGTATCACGGCTTTGGAGAAATCCAGAGGTTCTTGCTTCAGCCATTACACTACACACGTTGCCCCAAAATACAAATCTCTCTTCTTCTCCGAACGAGGTAATCGAACCCATCCCTACATCCTTGAGCCCGTCCCGTTGAGTGCGATCCGCACCATTGCCTCCATTTGTCTTATCTCCCATTCTCTACGCTGCGAGACAGAACATTGGGGCACTCGCAAGGAGTCTCATCGACTTTGCACCTTATGCCCTCGTCAAGTGCGAGAGAGTGAGTACCACACACTACTTGAGTGCTCAGCTTTTGACCACATTAGGTCCTTTTTTCCCCATATATTCAGCCATGATCTCTCCCTACATACCTTCTTCTCCCAACCACGATGTGGACTCTCTATTGCGACGCCCATTTCAGCCATTTTTTAGCATCGAGAGTCACTTATTACCTTCACTCACACCACGTGACATGTTCATTTGGTCCCATAGGTCATATTTGACCTCCGAGGATGATAATAGAACTATCTATTTCTTTCTCTCTCTCTCTCTCTCTCTCTCTCTCTCTCTCTCTCTCTCTCTCTCTCTCTCTCTCTCTCTCTCTCTCTCTCTCTCTCTCTCTCTCTATTAAGGTGAAGAAGATGGGTTTTTTTTTGGAAGAAGCCTCGAGGGAGTTTGTGAAGGTCCATCAGGGGTGGAGAAGGAGGAAAGTTTGGGCATGTGAGGTAAGGGCAATAAGGAGAATCAAGAGAAAAACAAAGGACATCTCTCTCTCTCTCGACAACTTTGTGGAAGGAGAGTCGAGATTGTGAACAAGCTTTTTGAGCAAGATTTTTTGGGATATTCCCTAGCTGTAGTCTTTACTAAAAATGCTTGCTCATGAAGCGATTGGAGCATTCAGAGCAAGATTTTGGGAGACAAAAAGGGAAAGAACTTTTCTCTCTTCCTTCTCTCTCTTTCTCTTTCTCTCTCTCTCTCTCTCCCAATCTCTACCTCTCTCTACAACCTCTCTGTCTCCCTCTTCTCTCTCTCTCTCTCTCTCTCTCTCTCTCTCTCTCTCTCTCCCTCCCACACTCTCTCTTCATCTATCTCTCTCCACAACCCCTATCCCTATCCCTATCCCTATCCCTCTCCCTCTCTCTACAACCTCTCTCTCTTACACACCCACCCACACACACACACACACTATCTCTATATACCTCTCTCCCTAAACCTGTAATGGAATTGGCCTATGAATTTTGAGAGTAGAGGAATTAGATGAAGCATTTTTTGTGAGATTACTTTGTGAGTATAGCGGGTGAACTTAATTGACGGTAGCAACATAAACATGGTACTTAGTTAACTTGGTATGAACAATACTTTTGCAAGAGAGAGAGAGAGTTTAGAGAACATGACAATAGTTGAGGACCGGATTCATACCGAGCCAGTCCCCCCTCAATAGGCATTTGTATTATAGTTTCTCCCATCAAGAGAGACTTGGTACAATACAATCTTTGTGTTCCTTGTGACCTAGGTGATGCAATGAAGATGGAAAGCTTCATGCATCACAAGCATAACATAAACTTTGTAGAAAGCATTAACTATCCCAAGCCTCAGTCCCAACGCCTCAAACACCTTCGAAGGTTGAGAGAGCTACCGGGGAATGAGGATAGGGAAGAGGAAGAAGAAACATTCCATGGAGAAAGAAATAGTTCCTCACTTATCATTACTCTTCTTGCTAGCATACATAATAGCATAGTAATGAAGATGGAGAAGATGGCAAGCTTAAGCATTGAAGCATGGCTCTTGGTTAGATTTTCATTTCATAGCCAAGAGTGTTGGTGTAGGCTCTCACTTCTCACAAGCTTGGAGAAGGAGGTGGAGTTCCTCAACTTTTTTCAAGTGCGAATAGTTCCACAAAATGAGTGTGTGTGTGGTGTATATCCCCCTAGCACCCCCCTTGCTTGCTTGGGGCGAGTTGCAACTTTTCCACATGCTGCAAGCTCATTGGACCCCTCTCCCCCTAGCCAATCACATGCAGTATGCAGTCAAGTACATGGGTAGTCTTTTGACAAGTGTCCTTCTTACCCCTTAGAGAGAGAGAGAGCTTGAAAATATCTAGATATTTTTTGGATGGAACTAGAAGCTCATTGAACCCCTCTTTAGCCCAATCAATAGCATTCAAGCACACCAGGTGGTTAAGTTTAGTGAGAGTCTGACATGTGTCCCATGTGCCCTTTTAGAAAAGGGGTGCCCTTTGGGTGAGTGGAAGGTTAGTTCAAAGATTCCCCTAACTTTGGGACTTTCATGCATAGGAAGCTTCTCAAGCAACTTCCTCATTAAGTTTGTAGGGTCTCTTTTTGACTCAAGCACCTTACCCCCAATGCATAAGAATCTTCTCAAGCAACTTCCTCATTAACTTTGTAGGTCTCTTTTTGACTCAAGCACCTTACCCCCCATGCATAGGAAGCTTCTCAAGCAACTTCCTCATTAAGTTTGTAGGGCTCTTTTTGACTCAAGCACCTTACCCGCAATGCATAAGACGCTTCTCAAGCACCTTCCTCATTAAGTATGACAAGTACCTCAAGTACCTTAGTCATCAAGCATGACAAGCACCTTAGATGGAGTTCCCACCTCAAGCTCAGCCCTAGCTTTCCTAAGGTCAAAGGCAAGTTTAGGTCGGGTTCCCACCTGAAGCTCAACTCTAGCTTGCCTAAGAGGCAAAGGTAAGTTTAGGTCGGGTTCCTACCTCAAGCTCAGCCCTAGCTTGCCTAAGGTCAAAGGACTTTTAACAGTAACCATTGGAGGTCTTTAATAAAGCTAACCCTAAGGTATTTTAAACTCCATTAGTTAACCTTGCTCTTTGACAGACCATCTCTCATTTGGGCCCCTTTACCATTAGCCCCGTGTTGAGATAGATCCGTAAGCACATGTCTATATTCTAACCCTTGTTCCCGTATATTATCCCACATTAAATGATTAGTTTAATATGAGAAAATCATTTGGATTGGTTAGATATCCAATTTAATGACAAAACCTCTCTCTCTATATAGAATCTCTCTCCCCTTTCTCTCTCTCTCTCTCTCTCTCTCTCTCACTATTTTTGTCTCTCTCTTTTCTCTTTCCCTCTCTAACTCTCCCCTTCTCTCACCCCCTCTCTCTCTCTCTCCATACCTTTCTCTCCCCTCTCTCCCCTTAACGCCCACTTGTGCATTGGAGGGAGGGAGAGAGGGATCCCTACTTAGCGCCCACTTGTGCCTTGGATGGAGAGAGAGAGAGAGAGAGAGAGAGAGAGAGAGAGAGAGAGAGAGAAGGGAGCGAGAGAGATTAACCGTAGAGAGAGATAGAGAGGGAAAGATAGAAGAGAGAGACAAAAATAGTGAGAGAGGGGGAAGAGATGAAGAGAGAGAGAAGGGATATATATATATATATACACACACACACACATATATATTTATATTTACATAAATATATACACACACACACATATATATATATATATATATATATATATATAGAGAGAGAGAGAGAGAGAGAGAGAGAGATAGGTTGAATTATCGTCATCCACAGAGGTCATATATGACCCATGGGACCAAAAGGAGCACTACAAGAATTCCTTCTTAGAGTGAGGGGTGATACATGTCAGTTAAGGACTGAGGATCTTCCTTCGTAGAGTGAGGGGTGATACATATCAGTTAAGGACTGGGGATCCATCAAGAGGGTAAAGTAAATAAAAGAGAGACAATACCTAAGGGGATTCAGCTGAGGGGATAGCCGGCTTAGGATTTAAAACTCCCTAGATGACTGCTTTGCCACCTCGGTAGATTGCCCATTTACCTTGTTTACGTGCTTCATGCATCTTCTTGAGCTCACTTGCTTTACTCTTGAGTTGATTCGTGGTCAATTCTTCAGCAATCCAGAACTTTTTTTCCTTGAGAAGTCAAGATTGGTGTAGCAGCTTCATACGCTCATCTTTGTCCTTAAAAGTGAGTATGCAATGCTCGGGTGGCACATGCCTATGTGTTTCCTTGATCCATGAAACAATTTCGGGCTTGATGTAGACTTGGAGATTGCTTCCTAGTGGGTGTCCTCATTGGTGCACCACAATGAGTGGAGCCCCCCAATCCTGACCTTGAGGCCAAGAGAGTCTTATAGTCGGCATTCATGTAGGGCTGCTTGTATCTTACTGTCGATCTTCTTATGTGTTGCTTCATGTGATACTTTTTGTATTGCCTCCATGACAGTCTTGGTGAGTGAGGTTTGAACCTCCTGTGCTTTTGCAAGTAGAGCTTGGCTCTCTGCTTCCTTCACCTCTTTGAGCTTGCATAAACATCCTTTATTTTTCTCATTATCCCCAATGAGTTCTTGAATTTGAGCCTCGAGGTCTATGATCCTTGCTTCTTGGCGGGTGGCAGGGTCCTTGCTTGGTGCTGCTGCCACTGCAAGAAATCTCTTGTGTGCAATGGGAGTGCTAAACAATGACATCAGTGCCACCAATGGGGCTAGTGGCACCTTCTCAAAATTCCTAGCTTGCAACTCTGTCGAACTGAGAGTGCGGTGGGATTGAAGGCTTACTTTGATTTGAATAAATGAAATTAACCTTAATCTAGGCTCTATGTAGACGGGTCAGCCTGTGTGGATGGGTCAGCAGGTCGGCAAAAATAGTAGTTGAAGCACAATCTGCCTCAGATGCAAGTTGGCAAGAACTGGCAAAAACCACCATGTGCCTCACACAGAGATGATGAGCTCGGGTGTATAAGGGCAAGGATCTTGTATTAATGCCCCCCCACAGGGCCGCCCTCGCCCAGAGAGAGACGTGCACAAAAGCGAAGGGTTAGGATTTTGGCACTGGCGTAGATGAGAGAGAGAGAGAGAGAGAGAGAGAGAGAGAGAGAGAGAGAGAGAGAGAGAGAGAGAGAGAGAGAGAGAGAGAGAGAGAGAGAGAGAGAGAGAGAGAGAGAGAGAGACCAAGAAAGAGAGAGAAGAGATAGAGAGAGGGGGGGGAGAGAGAGAGAGAGACAGAAGGGAGAGAGAAAATCTCTCTCCATTTTTCTCTCCCAAAAGCTCACTCTGATTTCTCCAATCGCTTCATGAGCGAGTACAATTTTCAGTAAGGTGGCATCTAGGGCATATTCCAAAAAAAAATCACTCAGGAGCTTGCTCAAAATGAATCCCCGAGGAAGGAGGGTTTTGACTCTGTTGCTCTATCCCTATTATCTTTGGTTGATACAAAGACGACATGTTACAAGAGGATTAAAGCTAGATTTTCATTCTCGGGGGTGCAAAAGTGCTTGCCAGTTTAAAAAGCTGGTCAAGGCATCGTTTCATGATGACAAACATATAAGCAACAATGGAGAAAGTACATTTTGATGTGTGGGGTCCTGCAAAGACTCTGTCTATGGGTGGATGCAAGTTTTATGTTACTTCCATTGATGACCATAAAAGGAGGTATGGGTCTACTTCATGAAGGAGACAAGTGAGGTGTTTACTCACTTTCAAAATTACAAACTTATGGTTGAAAACAGACAAAGAATATGTACACTGCATGAGGTCAAATAAAGGGGGAGAATACTTCTCCAATGAGTTTTAACAGTCTCTTGAGAATGCATGGAGTTCAAAGGCAATTTTCATACAGGTATACTTAGAGTCGCATGTTAGGGTTGAGCGGGTGTGTATCTCGCTTGAATAGGAAGGCTCCAGTGCGAGCGCTACAAGTACTCAACCATCTTGGGAGCTGATGTTGGCGGGGGTGGAGGAGGCTATGCCACGGAGGCAAGGGTTCGTCATGAGGAGGGACTCCTGGCTGCTTCCCCTTCTCTCCTCAAAGCGGCCTTGCTCGAGTGCATATTTTTGGACAAAGGGTGAAGTCCTCCCCTCCCTCCTCTCTCTGCAGAGGGAATCGGTGGATGGTCTCTCATTGGGCGATGGCCTGCTGTGGAGCGGGGTGGATTTGCGGCCTCCAAAATGTTGGGTAGCAATGGAAGGACTGCTCATCTTGGTGGCATTGGTGGTTGTTTCATTGGGCTTCCCCTTACAGCTTGATGCAGTAGGTGTTGTTCGACCCCGGTTCTATGGTGCTGATGCGGGTTGTGTGTGGTGGGATTCTCTTCAAGGTTATGGAGCGGATGGGCACCCCGCTTATGCAAAGGTGCTATCTAGTCATTCGGTCAAGGTACTTGTTCAGAGGGCTTGCATGCTGGTGTGGCAAGCCATCTTGCATGCTGCGTGCATGGTGGCCCTCCTCTATTTTGTTCGATGCGGCTTGCTTCTTTTTGGGATTATTCATGGTCGCTTGGGACATGGTGTTTACTGGTGGCAGAGGTACATCATGGTGGAAACCCTTGTTATTGGTTTGTGTTCCTTGTCGATTGATATTTAGCGGGGTTGGCCTCACCTGTTTTGGTCGAAGTTTTTGTATTAGATGGTCATCTTGGGTTTGTTTGGGATTGGCAGCTTGATGCCCTGGCTTGGGTTGAGCAGGGCTTGTGATTGTAATTTTTTTTGGACATGTGAGTTTTGCAAAAAAAGGAAATGAAAAGAAAGATGAAGGTGGAAAGTCAAAAGACCCCCAAAAGACCTTTTGTGTCCATATAAAGAGGTGGTGGACTTCACCTTGTATATTTGTGTTTCTCTTTTCCTTTATTTTCTCCTTAGCATTTTTTCTAAGGTTTCCTCTGTGTGTGTGTGTGTGTGTCTCACAAAGTTTTATCAGTCCTCACATCCAGCTGATACTATTGCAAATCTACGTGCTTCGTCATTGCTTGCTACTGCATGCTATAGACTAGCGCATAGTTTTTGGTTTTATTGAGGGAATCTTTGCATTAGGAATACCTTTTGATTTTTTTGAAGCCATTAGGAAAACCTTTTAATTAAGAGCCATTAGGAATACCTTTTGTTACTTCCATTGCCATAATGGCATGAACAATAGGTTTCTTAGCTATAGGGCTAAAATTCTTCTAATAATCAATGCCCTACGTTTATGCATAACCTTTGGCTACCAATTTAGCCTTGTACATTGTGTTTCACCTTGTAAAACCATTTACATCCAATCACGTTATTTACTTTTGGCAATGGCATCAACTCTCATGTTTCAATAGCATCAAGGGAAGCCAACTCCTCATCCATAGCTTGATCCCATTTGAGATCCCAAACAGCATCCTCGAAACAAGTAAGCTCTACATCCTACACAATCTTCACCATAAATTCACAATGGCAAGCCACATAACAATCTTGGCAATGGATTCCTTACTCTCCTAAATCTATATGGTCCAAGATCACTACTAGATGCCCTATTTTTTGCCTGCATGCTTCTTACACCCAGAGTCTTCACAAAGAGTATACGAAATTCCTCGACAAGACTTTGCTCCAAGCCACTTGAATCACTCATCATGCACCCAAATTTGGCATCATTGGGGCATCACCAACCTTTTGTTACCCTTTCTTGATACATTTGATGAATTTTCAAGAATTACTCTTTCACATAATTTGCCACTCTATGGCTTCTTAGCATTACTCAAACTAGGTGGTTGTTGCACCTGTGTTGTGGTCCACACAAAGCCAGTAGCTGCAACCCATATTTTTTGCCATCACATTTTCTTTTATATCAACCCAAAAATCATCCTTTATATTAATACATTAGCTCTTGAACTCATCAAAACAACATCCTTCCTCACCCACACTTGACGTACAGTAGGGTTGTAACATGTATATACTTTTTGCTCAAGGGAATACCTAATAAACACACATTTTTCAACTTGGGTTGAACTTCATTCACAATTCATCATTTACATGCACACAAGAAATACATCCAAACACTATAAGGTGTCACAAATCACATTTTTGGCCAGTAAACTTCTCCTCACGAGTCATATTGTGTACAACAACAATGCGTGCTGTCTTCATGATGTAGATAGTTGTAGAAACTACCTCAGCCCAATAAAACGAGGCATGTTCTCCCCATTCATCATTGACCTTGCAACTTTTGCAATGTGCATGTTCTTTTGCTCAATAACGACATAAGGTTGGGAAGCTCACTTACACACTTCATATGTTTTGAAAGACTTTTTATTTTTCTGTGATTGGGGAGTCCTAATGCACTATGTAGCAATCTTGTTGCATCCTTTGCTTCATACTCTCTCACTAGCTTTGACGACACGTGTGAAGAAGCTTGCTATTCAGGCGATAGAATAGCTTGTTTTTCAATGCGATAGAAATAGCCTACTTTGAAAATCACCACTTTTGATGGGCCCTCATGAGAGACAAGGATAGAAAGGGTCGAGAGACTTCATCTGTGTGTGTATGAGAGAGAGAGAGAGAGAGAGAGAGAGAGACTTTCAAACGATGCGCTTGAATTGACATTTATGTGAAAAACTACTTGACCTTCCAAGTTCTAAAACGATACACCTCTAGCATTTACTTATACTAACACAAAACTACTCGACCTTCCAAGTTCAAAAATGATACACCTTCCAACACTTATTTTAATTAGCACAGAACTACTTGACCTTCCAAGTTCTAAAGCCATACACTTTCAAAATTCATCTCCAGAAACTTTCCAATCTCTCCTCTACCTAGTGATGAACCTAAACTAATCCAAGGAATTTTCCTTTTTCTGAGATGGGAGGCCCTACTGCTCTAAAGAGGAAAAAAAGCTAAAGGAAAAATAAGCAAAATAATAAATGTATCAATGTGCACTCTACCATCTCTATTTATGGACACAAAAAATCTTTTGACTTTCGACTTTGATGGGTCTTTTCATTCCCTACACTCATCCCATTAAATTATTGGATAATACATGAAAAGATGTGAAGAATGCATGAAATATATAGAGTATCCATAGGGATATAAGGATGTGCAACATATTGAGTATGTATGCAAGCTTAGGAAATAACTTCATGGGCTAAAGTAAGGATCAAGAGCTTGGCATGAGAGGATTGTACCTATGTGATCACTATTGGTTTTTGTATGGCTGATGCAGATCATTCTTTGTATATGTGGATTGTCTACTTTTTGGTCGCACTCATGAGGCTAAAGTTGAGCATGTAAAGAATTTCTTGAAGTAGGAGTTTGACATGGAAGATTTGGGAGAGCACGAAAGAGGGCATATGGATGTCACAAAGGCAATATGCATTGGATATGCTATCAAAGTATGGTATGGTTGGTTGTAAGATCAACACAAAAAAAATGCAAAGGAAAGAGATCACTCACCATGAGTGTTACTAAGACTTGAGTAGGTTCTTCTTAGCAAACAAAAAAACCAAGTGAATAGTAGATCTTTCTTTAGCAAAGTTTAAAGCAATGAGCCAATTGAATATTTTATGATCGTTTATCATATCGACAAAATGTAGTATTGTGAAGGTTGAAGTTTATGTTTTGCTTTTATTAACATAGTCAAATTGTCTGTTTTATTGGGGATTAAATTGGTTTGATTTTAGCAGTTCGTGCACCATACTACGAAACATCTACATGGCATTCCCTTTTGTACAACCTTGAGTGTTTTATAATCATATAAAATATGACAAACTAGGTTGTTGTTGAGATGCGTATGTCTATATTTTGCTTCCCGTTTACATAGTTTTAATGGCCTCTCTAATGGATTTGTTTCAGTAATATTTGATCTTTGTCCTTTAAGTGATCTTGGTGGAAGATAAGGTAGGTAAAGTCAATGATAACACTACATGGTGGAAGCCGCTTGAAAATAGGATCACTCATTCAATGAAAACTTGCAACCATGAATAAAATCAATCCATAATGAACACATAGTTTTGTGTGATTAAACATTCCTAAGTTACATTGCATGTTAGAGTTAGTTATGTTATACTTCTTGGACTCTGAAATTGCTTAAAAAAGATCTAGAAGTGCTAGTAGAAGTGTATAGCAAATCATAAGTTGGTGATTTATCTAGATAAACAATAAATAACTATGAGAGCTACAAGCTAAAGAATACATTATGTAGCCCTCGAAGCACAAAAGGTGTAAGTGTTAAAGATATTCTATAAAAATCTCCGAGAAGAGGAAAAATCCCACATGTGAAGCATCCAATCCCATGGCCTATATAAAAAGGCCTCATTCTCAATGCAAATCATACAAGTTTCTCACATGAATGCAATCCTCAACACTAAAGACCACGGGGTCTTTAATAAACTCGAAGCCATGTGATTGACGACGCACAAGTCAAGCTCGAAAGTAAAAAATAGCATGCATCATCGGATGTTGTCCGGCTTTACTTTTTTGGACCGAGTTTAAATTTTCTCATTGGTGTTCACCATATAAGGCTGTGTTTTGCCTTGGATGCCATCAAAAGCTATGTGTCAGCATGGATAGGGCAACGGCCTACCAACGGGCACGTGGTGGGTTCAAGTCACCTCACGAGCATTGATCGCAACCTTTTTTTGATTGTGCATCTGCCTCAACATCCCCTCGCTCAGCTATTACTGTTGATCCCTTCTCTCCAACCCCGTGGGACTTAGTGAGGTGGGACTGCAATACTCTTTGTGAACTTCTAAGCATATACACTAGTCTCAAGATCATGCTAATGATTCCACGCTAATCTTTGTTGGACCAAGGTTGGACCTAAACATTTTTCCTCATCACAACTAAAGAAGAAGTAAAGTAGCTCCATTTGCAACTTGAACAAGAGTCGCCTTCGCCCATTATGGGCCACTCACTACCACTTGATGATAGAGTAGCACTACAAGAGGTTGTGTGCACTTGTGACGCTATTAGCAATGAAAATACATTGGGTTTTTATACTCCCCGATGTCGCTAAGATCGTCGCTAACAGCGTCGACGGAAACATCGCTATATGCGTCGCTATAGATGTCACTATATAGCGACACTTATAGCGACGTTTGCAGAGCATCTATAGCGACGTCCAAGAGAATTTTTTTTTGTGGCAGGGCACCCATCAACCATATTGAATGTTTCAATAATAGACTAAACCTAAATGAATCCAAGATAAGCCCAAATTCACCTTTGAAAGAAAGTGCAAGCTTAGATATAGACCCAAAGTAGTCACCCACAAGACAATATAACTATTAACTCCATCATCCATAATATTGTTTGCAGAATAAAGATACAAAACTGACAAAAGTAAATTGATGAAAGTAAATCAATGAAAATTGTACACATCATAGGCAAAATCACTTGATTGTTAAACTTTGCAAATGTAATAGCTACAACACCATTGTCATTATTGAAGCACTTTGGCTGCCTCCTTTTGTTGCTTCCACTTGTCGGGATTCTCGCGCGCTGCTTTCTTCACATTCTTCCAATCTTATTTGGCCAGCCAATATGGTCTTTCCACCCATGCTTAATTGCTTTTTACACTTCGGAACGCTTGTACTTGCAGTATTCGGGCATTCGAACCTTCATCATGTCTTCATTAAAGCGGTCATCACGTGTTGAAACAGGAAACTTGTCATGCAGCATGATGATGACTCTGTCTTTTAAATCACTTGGTACTTCACTCCAGGTGTTTAGTATGTAGTTTCTAAACACCTGAGAGCAAAGACCGCACATGCACGAGATCACCTTCTTGCCTTCATCATCCAAGATGATGCCGCCACTGAAGTCGACAGAGTAAGGCAAGCCCTCTCGCCGGTGACGCGTGAACCTGGTTGTCCTGACAGGGGTCTCTAGCAGCGTGTCGCTGGGGGTACGGACGTCAGGTGTCTCCACTGGAGTCTGGGCCCCGAAGCGAGGAGTGTCGACTGGAGTGACTCCTGGAGGAGTAGATAGTGGTGTGTAGCTGCTAGGAACGGCCACCGTTAGCCGCATAAAACCTGGCGTAGATGGCGATGCCATGTCTGGTGTGGGGGCGGGCAAAGGGGAGAGTAAAGAGCCTCGTCGAACACAAGGTGGTGTCCAGGCATTGGCTGTGGCATCCCCACAACAACCGCCGCCACCACCACTAGAGCGTCGGTGCCTAGACGAGTGTGAAGATTGTCTTGTCGACATCGAAGCTTCGGAGCGCGCTGAATGCTCCGAAACAGAGGGAGATGCTAAAGGAGTAGGAACGCATGATGGTGCTCCAGAGCGATGACGCTCCACGTACCACTACCTCTGTTGGGGTGACAAAGACTAAAGAAACTCATCATCATCCATACCTACATTAAACACACGAACATTTAATCTTAATATTGAATGAATGGAGAAAAAAACATGGACAAGTAGAGAGAGAGAGAGAGAGAGAGAGAGAGAGAGAGAGAGAAAGAGAACCGTCGTCGACTAGACTGTTGAAGTTTTACCATGATTCCACAATCTTGAGTATAACGCTTTTTGTCAATTCGTTACCCTAAAATGTCGACCTTTACACCATGCTGTTGTGTATGACTTATACTACAACCAACAAAGATTATGAGTGGCGGTTCAAACGTCTAGAAAGTCACTAGTCGTACATTGCAAACTTACCTTGGTCGCACAACCCCGAGAGTACTCCCACTCCTCCTAAGTCACTTCTTCACCGCACTGTTGTGCGCTTTTCAATTGATTGTGCAACCATCTTAAGCTCATGATGTTGGTAGGCTCTCCAGACCCGTCAGATAGTGCATCGGTGGTCGTCTTCTCCGTCTCCACTCGATTCGTGCCCTTTGTCTCTCTTGCTTTGCATCCTCATATTGTGAAATTCACTTTTGCATCACTGGATTGTGAAGCATGCAAAACCGATTGATTTTAGCCTCTAGATCTTCCATCATCTTCTTCTCAACACCGAGATTGCACATGACAATCCCAGATATGTGCTCATCATCTATGTTTCACCATAGCATGTCCAGGGCTTTATCAAATCCGTCTAGCCACTCTCCAATGTAAACTAGGGACTCTTATACTAGCCAACCTTCTGCCATGCTACCCTCTGGACGTGCCTTTTGACGCACATATCCCTTGAGATTTTTCACGAAACATTCTAAAAGGAACATCCATCTGGAATGTACTGTGCCAGCTATTTCCACCTCATCAACTATGTGAACAAGAAGATGCACCTGAATGGTTAGCATGGTAGTAGGAAAGTGTTTCTCAAACATGCACACAACCTCCGCAGCGTTTAGTTTGGCGAATGGTATGGAGTCTACGTTGATCTCCTTTTGTGAGATCCATTGCACCAACGTCGCAAGTTTGTAGATTGTGTTACAGACGTCAAGAGATAAACATCCCTCAATGGCCACCGGCAAAATAAACTGAAAAACACGTGCAGCAATGATATTAAAGTCCACACACAAATTTTTTACACAATTCCCACTATGAACATACCTTACACATTTTATGCCAATCATGTGACTTCAAACCGGTAAGCTTTTCATCTTTAGTAAAACACGTTCAGAGCGAGTGCATTACGCCAGTGAGGGTCAGAACAGATCGAATGGGCGCTTTAGGGAGTTTTATCGATCCATCGGATGCTGTCTGCGACCAATTGTTCCATACGATCCACATTTCTAAGGTCAACCCTAGCTCCCAAAGTATCTTTCTTGCCGGTCAGATGGTCCCATAGCAGGTTACCCACATTCTTGAATATGTGCATTGGATCGAGCAAGTGATTGATCTTGAGTCGGGGCCAATATGGTAACTCGTACCATCGAGAGAGTCTCTTCATCCCTGAGGGCAAACCGTCATCACACATCTCCTTTCTGCTTTAACCATGCTTGTGAAGACATCGTTGGTGGTTCTCTTCCCAAAAAGTCATCGTGTAACACATGATTCTCTGGAAGATACGCTTGATGACCTTCGTAGATTTGCTTCTTCAATGAGGGTGCCCGACGTGCCTTCAGTCTAGGTCCACATGTGACACATGCTCTGTATCCGCTTGTTTGAAGCCATGCATATATACACATGATAATAGATAAGCTTGAGAAAAACCAAGATTTACAGTGTTTGAGTTTAAGTGTAAGCTTGATAAAAACCAAGATTTACAGTATTTGAATTTAAGTGTAAATCACCTAAGCATTCTGTTAGTCCAGGATAGTCATGCATGGTCCACATTAGAATTCCTCTGATCAAAGCATTCTGTTGACCTGTGTGTCGGCTCATATCCACCACTCCTATGCCAGTCCACAATTGTTGCAGCTCTTCCAATAATGGACGAAGATACACATCCATATTCTTCACTTTATACCGCCCCGGCACAATCAAGCTTAGCCATAGGTGCCCCTTCTTCGTAGTCAACCACGGGGGAATGTTGTAGTTGACGATGACAAAGGGCCATACACTGTAAGATGTTGATCGTTGACCAAATGGATTTACGCCATCCATAGCCAGGCCTAGGCGCAAATTTTGAGCTTCCCTGGCAAAATCCAACCATGTTTCATCTATATGTTTCCAGGCTCCGCAATCTGCAGGAATCCGTAGCACATCATCCGAAGATTTATTCTCCTCATGCCATGATGCTAGGGCGTCCTTGGACTTACATTCAAAGAAATGCTTGATGCGAGGAAGCAAAGGAAAACGTCACAAAACCTTTTGTGGAATTTTTGTTCCATGGAGATCTACTCGATATCTCTCGGAATTACATTTCGGACACTTCTCCATGTCTATGTATTCCCCCCTAAAAAGAATGCAATCGTTAGGACAAGCGTGGATCGAATTGTAATCCATCCCCAAGGTTCACAAGATCTTTCTTGCTTCCTCTCTAGAATCTGGCATCACTGGCATTATCAGCTGGTAGTATGTGCTCTTTGAGCAATCTACACAGCGAAAAAAATGTTGTACAATTGTGTAAAAATCTATCAGATCATTATACATCTAGAGTTTTTTATTAAAGTAAACACATTGTAATAGATCACCTGAAAAGCGTTGTGACGCTAGTGTCACTCCATCCAAACTTTGTCTGCATGTTGAGAAGAACCAGGAGCGCCTTTAATCTAAACACACGTGCTCCATCATACAATGGCGTATCGGCTCCACTTTTCATATCATCAAAGATAAGCCTTTCTGAATCCATGATCATCTCTATCATTTCATCGATCTCGGGCTCAAACATTGCCACGTTGGGAATGTGGTCTGCATGATCATTCCCCGAGCTGTCAGAGGCTACATCTTGTGGCCTCACATATGTTGCTTGACCAAAGCACCTGCGAACATGTCTATTGGGTTGCAAGATTGCTGCCTGTTGGCCAGGTCTCAGAGTCCGACGAGTTATAATTGGCAACAACTCAATCTATAATATTTGGATCTAACTCGCCAAATTCGCGAACGTGGTGCAAAGAAACACGTCTTGTCCGTCACATAACATGCTTGCATTGATTACAAGGACATAAGATCCTCGTTGAGAGATAGGTGTTTTGGTAGGACGGCCCCACATCCTCGTCACTACTCATAATGAGGATAAAAACCTTATAACCTAGACATAAATTTAGTCTTCCATTGGCATCCTCCATCTTCTCTCTCTCTCTCTCTCTCTCTCTCTCTCTCTCTCTTTCTCTCTTTGTTCACACTGTAAACTACCTCACATTCTCTAGTCATGTTCAATCCCCGCACACCTCGGTCTAGAGGTGCACAGAGATCAGAACCACCGGGTTATAATCTCGTCTTTATTGGTCAATGCCTATATTTGTGGATACAAGAAATCTACACATCCACGTCTACATGATAGTGCATGTAGTGGAAAAAATCCCTTTGCCTCTTCTCTAGCTGTAGCATTTCACAGCATCTTAACATCTTTTCACAATAGATCTTTGTTCGAGGGATTACTTAGCACATTACATGTTGGCCTCCAATCTGAGTATCATGCCGTTGAAAGCTTTCCAGGTTAAGGTCGCATTCGTAGAGAGGAAGAGAGGGACCGTCCGTCTAACTCTAATTTTTTTACCGTAATCTCGAAGGTAGACTCTAATATAAAAACTCAATCCAAAATCTAATCTTAAATGAATATGTGGTGATTTGCAGCTAATTGAATATGGTTAGTGTGTGAGTTAATAGGTGTCACATTCTAATGGGAATATACATATTGTTGTGTAACTAGTGTATGCTCTTTGAGCAAAGCGCACCTTCATTGACATGCAATAAAATCTAACCTAAATCTAAAAAGAGCTAGTCCATCGAACATAAATCTACATCTAATTTAATCTTAAACTCAAAATAAACCTAAATCTATTCTAATCTAACGTAAATAAACCTAAATTTAATTTAACGCAAATCTAACTCAAAATAAACTTAAATCTAATTTAATCTAACTTAAATAAACATAAATCTAATCTAACATAGATCTAAATCTAACATAATCTTAAACTCAACATAAACATAAATCTAAATGTAACCTAACCTAATCTAATTTAAATTTTAACATAATCTCTTTCTCTCTTTGTTTTCTCTCCTTACCTCTCTCTTTCGTCTTCTCCCCCCCTCTCTCTCTTTGGTTTTTTATTCTCTCTCTTTTTCTCTTTGTTTTCTCCTCTCTCTATCTCTCTCTCCCTCTCTCTCTCTCTCTCTCTTTGTTTTATCTCTCTCTCTCTCTCTCTCTCTCTCTCTCTCTCTCTCTCAATGTGTGTGTGTGTATGTATTCTTTGTTTATGCATGTGTGTGTGTGTGTGTGTGTGTGTTTTTTGTTTATGCTTGTGCTCTCTCTCTCTCTCTCTCTCTCTCTCTCTCTCAATGTGTGTGTGTATGCATTGTATGCATTCTTTGTTTATGCATGTGTATGTGTGTGTGTGTGTGTTTTGTGTATGCATGTGCTCTCTCTCTCTCTCTCTCTCTCTCTCTCTCTCTCTCTCTCTCTCTCTCTCTCTCAAAAACACAATGTGTGTGTGTGTAAGAGAGGGAGAGAGAGAGAGAGAAGAGGGGAAGGGAACATGTGAAAGAGGAGAGGGAAGGAGCATACCTGGCTCTCCTTCCTCTCCTCGTGTGTGTGTGTGTGTGTGCGTGTGTGTGTGTGTGTGGAGAAGAAAGAGAGAGAGAGGGAGAGCGTGGGTTACCTCTTTGCTTGAGCGCCGAAAACTCAGATATGAGATCTACGTTTTCGGGCGCTCTCGGTTTATTTTTTACCCCTGTCGGCGTCGCTATGGGCGTCGCTATGAGCGTTGCTATGTTACAAATAAACTAGCGACGCTCATAGCAACGCCGTGAATTTTCACTTTTTGAGCGTCGCACGACGAGCGTCGCTAATGTGAAGTACCTCTTGTAGTGTAGAGCGACCAACTATACTACCCATGGAAGAAATATCTTGATCGGCAAGACCTCCCCACATCACATATTAACTTTGGATACTATGCCCCAGCTTCTTCATCACACAAGAATAGAGTCAAGGTCAAAGATTGACGAACAACGTAAAAAATAAAAGGCAAAGTTTAAAAGGATTGGTGAAGGCCATCCAAAAGTACGAAGTAAAATGCAATTCGCAAGGATCATCATCAATAGCCAATGGTCATCTATTAACGAAAGCCTAAAGGGCAATAATAGAAGTAGGGTCACACTCTCGATGCCAAATATGGCACTGAGGAATGGCATTGAAGTACAATGGCGAAAGTGTGAAAGAAAGCATAGGAGAGTCTCGTAGAAGAGGAAAAATCACCCATGTAAAGCATCTAAGCCTATGACCTATATAAGGAGGCCTCATTTTCATTGCAAATCATCGTTGTTTCTCTACATGAGCGCAATACTCTTTGTGAACTTGTGAGCACACACACTGCTATGAAGATTGTATTTATGAGTACAAACTAACCTATCTTGGAACCTAATTCGCTTGAGCTATCTCTCACACATTTTCACACTCACTCATGCACATGGTTGCATAGAGGTATCACCCTCTATGATGTATGCTTCATCTTGGAGAGTAGATCCATTTTTTAAACAATAATAAAGATGCACATTGCTAAAGTTTTCTCCATATGAGGTGCCGGAGGATGGGCCCTTGGCTATATTATACTCTGACCAAACAATCTAACTAATAAGTTGAGCACCTAGAGAGGGGTAAAGTGAGCAAGGAAGGGAATTATTGGGTTCTTGAGTAGATCGGGTAGTTTAGCACATGCAAGCTCAATACTGGATTCTCCGTAGCAACAAAATCTTTGCGCTGCTATTCTGTACCTCACGAGCTTGAAAGTGTATACAATACCCAGTCTATGCGGCTATCTCTCGATTATCATCTTGTTGGAGATTATTGTCTAAGAGACCAAGCTACGATTATTATCTTGCTGACGATAATTGTCTAAGAGGCCAAGCTACAATTATTAGCTAGTTGTTAAAGTGATTATTATCTCCTTGAAGTTATTTTTGGCCCTTTAGGTCTTGAATCTATTATTTCTTTAAAGCCTTTTTGCCCTTAAAAGTCTTGAGGTTAATCAAGTATTGCTAGTCTGCGTCATTTAGCAATGGAACCCGACGCTCTGGTCGTAAGTGAAGACATTGTCAAATTTTCACAAATGTTAGTTGCGGGTAAAATACCCGAAATGGAGGTAGCCGTGCCGATGGATGAAGGCGACGGCTCGGTCTTGGGACCGGTGGATGATGCGAAAATGTTGAACCCCACTTCACCAAAGGTTTCAACCATGAAAGAGGACAAAACTTTCTCAAATGAAAAAGTTCCCTCTGAGGAAACAAGAGAGAAATTGGGCTCAGCTCAAGGGTTCACTAAGCTTTCAAAGACGGGATTCCTCAGGGTCCCATCTGCATGAACGTAAATAAGGCGTCAAGTGCATCTGCAGCTTGTAGGCCAGGCATCTCGTTTGCTAGCATACTCAAGGGTCCTAACTCTAAGGATTATGGAAAAGGCTCATCAGAAGGGATGTCGAGTGAAGGAGATATCGAAAAACTGCAGAATACAAGAGCTAGATTTCAGCAAGAGCTCAAGGAATTCAACAAAATGATTGAGTCCGGCCCCAACAACAACAAAAGAACTTGCTCTCAAACAGATTATAGTGGGCTGGTTGAAGACGGGTTGGCAGATCGGGCCTTTTCTGCTTTAAAAAAGTCTTTGCCACAACAGGTGGAGGTTGTCGAGGCTATCACTGTAGCAATTCCACCAACACTTATCAAAAAATAGTTAGTCAGGCAAGCTAAGCTAACGCTTGTATTTGGGTTCAGTGGAAGATTCCCGAACAGGTTTGAGATGATTCAATGGCTTCAGGGCCCTCAAATTCTTGGTCATGGAGGAGCAGTTGAAAGTACTTTTTATCTAGCTAAAGGTTTTTGTTCAATGAGATTCAAAGAGGCCTCAGATGTGGAAAATATCCTTGACAAAGGGACCCTAGTATTTAATAGGACTACGGTTTGTGTGGTGCCTTGGGAGCCAGTGTTTGACTCAGTTGAATCTCTACAAGGGTTTCATCTAGTCTGGGTTGCATTTGTGGACTGCCTAGCTAGCTGTGGGATAATCTCAAGATGTTTGCTAGTCAACTGGGCACTCCCTTATTTATACCTAGCAAGAGAGGGCTTGGAAGAACCTCAAACAGGGTTTGTATAGGTTGGGATGTGTCTAAAACACCACCTAAGAGCATGGTAATCAATGTCGGAGCTGGGCTTCTTACTATTCTGCTCAACTTTGGAGCATACTTTGGAGCATGCTTTGAATGCAACAATTTTGGACACTTCGCCAAGGATTGTCCCTTGAAGTCTAATGGTACTGCAGCTCCGGCAGCACAGGTTCCCAGTGAAATAGAAACCCCGATGGAAGGGCTAGAGAAGCAAGGAGGCAGTAACGAAGGGGCAAATGCAGGGAAGGATAAAGAAGGCATGATGGATGTAAAAATGCAGGAAAAGATTGGGGAGAAATAGATTCTCATACAAAGAATGTCCGAAAGTGCATGCAATAATAATATGATCACTACTCCCGCTGCTACCCCGAAATTTATGACACTGACAACGATGACGGTGGTGCAGCTAAAGTTGGTCCAAGCTAGGAGATGGTCTATGCCAGGTAGAGATAACATGTGAGTGCAGTGCAAAAGGCTAGGGCAGGTGCCAAGGCCCTTGGCAGCCAAAGGATAGTGGGAAAGTGTAGAGCTCAAGTTACGGAGCATACCTGTCTTCTCGGAATGCGAATCGGAGCTCTGGATGGCAAGATATGGTCAGCAGAAGATTTCGAGGGGGCCAGGTATGAGCCCACTTGTCCACATTGGAAGACGTGCCATCTGGCGGTTTTTGAGCCCCGCCAAAGTTCTCGGTGGAAGGGTGAGTCATGTGGAGCTAGCACGAGTTGACTGCACGTCAATCGGATGCTCGGTCGGTCAGATACATGGAGATGAAGTTGGGAGCCGATGGTAGTGGAAGGTGTGCAGATAATTTTTTGAGTTTTTGGTCGCCTTGGATAGCGAGCTCCAGGGAATTGGAATGCAATGGAGTCGGCATGGCCAGGGACCGGCAAAGTGGGGACTCGGCACCACTTTACGACTCGGTGATTGGATCACCTGGTGCCAGTTGGCAAACAAGAGAAAGGAGAGGAGAAGTGGGTTTTCCATGGAGATGTTTTTTAAATTTTCAAAGCCTTGGAGGCCACTCAAAGGGGGGTACTCCCTAGGGCTGCCACGTGGCGAGCAAGTGAACCCACATGCGGATAATAACCCAAAGCTAGCACCGTATATAGGCTGGGCGAAGTCCTTCGATTGCTATCACAAGGTGGAGAGGGAGCTTGGAGCTCCGTGGTCTGTAGGCTATGGCAATGGCGGCCATGGGCGCTGCGCAAGCGGAAGTAGGGCGAGTGTGGCGGCGACGCGGTGGCGCGTGCCCGGAGCGGCAGCGAAGTCCTACGGTTGGAAATGTTGACATGGCAGTGAATGGTCCCGCCGGCCCGAAATTTTGAGGAGAAGGAGGAGAGCAATAGCGACATCGCTATTGCCTCCCCCCTTCATGTAAGGAGAAAGTCCCACAGCAGCAGAGCAAAGAGAGTGAGAGTGAAAGAGTGAGATAAAAGATCTTGCCATGTGTCGAAAAGAGGCCAAACATGCTAAAAATGGGTGCTCCCCCTCTATAAAGGAGTCTTTTTTATCATTTTGAAGGGCTTTTTGTCGCCTCGTGAGGCTTGGGAGCCACAGGGAAAAGAGCCAAGAGTGATTTTTTGTCTGCAGAGGGCCGAGAGGGTGCCTCCCCCTATGTATTTTATGAAGCCGAGTGCGGCTATAGTGTTTTTTTGAGCAGGGAGTGAGTTCCCCCCGATTGAAAACGGGCGTTTCTTGTCGTGCTATTTCCTTCCTCCCCCTTCTCCTACTCTGTTCTGTTGCATGTGATGCCGGGTGTGTGATGGCGTGTGCGCCCCCCCGATGAGTGTGTGTGCAAAGAGAGAGAGAGAGAGAGAGAGAGAGAGAGAGAGAGAGAGAGAGAGAGAGAGAGAGAGAGAGAGAGAGAGAGAGAGAGAGAGAGAGAGTGGTATGTGTGCAAGGGTAGGCGATGATTGTTGCAGCCGTTTTGTGGGTGCGGGTTGATTGGTGGTCTATTTGAGTGCGTGTGCGCTGCAGTGCATCCATTTGCATCACTGCGAGAAAAGAAATCCCCTGACTTGAAACCCCCGGATTCTCCTGAGACCAAGGAGAGGGGGAGGGGGGGGGGGGATGATTCGGATGATGCTGAATAATTTGTTCCTCTCTCCCAATGAACCCCTCATTTATGATGGAGTCTCTCACTATCCAATCTTGGAACGTAAAAGGGTTGAAAACCCGTAAGAAGAGTACCCTATTCTGGGAGGAAATAAAAAACGAGAAGGCATTAACTATTGGGCCATCCAGGAATACCACTTAGATGCCCATAGCAAGAGAAACCAAGTGCTAGGAAAGAAACTAGTATTCTATGGAGAAGGAAGTAATGATTTCAATGGCATCCTCAGCATTCCGGACAGAGAATTGGAGCCGAAAGTGGTTCTAAACCACCCATCTGGCAGAATCGTGGGGATTACAATCAGATGGGAAGGGCATCCCTTCACCATTGTGAATGTGTACGGCCCTTGCAATGCAAAAAAGAGAGCTAAACTATGGATGCATCTTAGAGATACTCCTATTGAAGATGAGTGGTTGTTGGTTGGCGACTTCAATATGGTAGAAAAGAGCAGGGATAGAACAGGATCCTCCAGTATGTTGGCCGGCTCGGAAAGGTCTAAATGGCAAATTTTGTGCGAAAAGTGGGCGATGATCGACTTATGGGAAGTTAGCCCATGGAACAGCACACCTAGTTTCACCTACACAAGCCTAGAGTATGCCTGCACTACCTCCATGCTGGACAGATGCTATTGCTCACACCAAGCTGACTAGATACCGTTGTTGATGGAGATGAAGGTAGTCCCAACAAAAAGCCTTTCGGATTCACATACATTTTAAGAAGAATACAAGGGAGGAGTAGACCCCAAGAGGTGGAAAAAAACTGTTAGTGAGACAGGGGCACACCTATTCAAAGACCCTCTATTCAGGAATCTAACCAAGAAAGCAATGGGTAAGCTCAAAAAAGATGTCGACCTCAACAAACACAATGCGTGGGACCTCTTTGCTTGGAGAATCCAGAAAGCAATCAAAACTTTGGGCCCCTGAATCAAGAAAGTTAGGGAGGAACACCTTTTGCATCTTACAGTGGAGGTACATTTGCTTACCTCCAAAAAAGCCAATGGGCTTGCTACCGAGGATGAGCACAAATGATGGCTTGAAGCCAAATCTAGCCTTGCTAATGAGCAGTTAGAAGATATCAGAAAGGCAAGGCTTCTCTCCAGGGAGACTTTCCTGCAACCTGAATCTCTAATCAAGCTCAGTTTTTTAGAGCTTTAAAAATCAAGAAGAGCCGAGGCCACGTCCGCTCGCTATATGATAAGAAAGGGACAACAGTTCATAAACAGGATGAGATGGCGGGTCTGATGTTGAGCTATCTTAGTCAAATCATTGGACGGCCAGAGATCAAGTCCCAAGAAGTGGAAGAAGCCAGAGGGACCTTACTTCAGAGTGTCAAGAAGAAGATTCCCCACTCAGAAGCTAATAGCTTGGAAAGGGCATTTCCAAAGACTAATGTTCACTAGCATTGCAAGCCCTTGGGAAGGAAAAATCCCCGGGTTGGGATGGGATGACGATGGAATTCTATAGAGAATTTTGGGATGATCTCAAGGTCCCAATCACAAGGTTGGCCAATAAAGCCATTGTCGAAGGGTCGTTGGAGATAAGTGTTAAGAGAGGTCTTATCAAATGTTGTTCTCAATTGAAACATTGGAGCCCTATAACGATGATGTCTATGGCCTACAAAATTATTGCTAAAGCAGTAGCCCTCATACTAGCCCCCTTATTCACCAAGTTTATCTCTCCCCATCACCATGGGTTCATCAAAGGAAGGTCCATTTATGATAACATCTTGGCAGCAATGGTGGGCATTGAATACGCAACTGTCACAAAGCAAGAGTGTATTCTGCTGTAATTGGACCTGGATAAGGCTTATGACAGAATAACATGGACATATATAGAAGCCGTCATGGAAGCTCTGGGCTTTGGGTCTCGCCTATGTCGTCTGGTACATGTACTGGGGATTGGAAGCCAGTTAGAGCTTCTATTTAACGATAGAATTGTGGGCTCTTTTGAGGTCAAAAGGTCTATTAAGCAGGGATGTCCTCTGGCCCCCCTGCTTTTTGCCATAGGATCACATCCGTTAATCACGACGCTCAAAGCTAGTGCAGAATGAGGGGAGTTGCAAGGCCTGGCCTTACAAGGAAATAGCCAACTCCTAGCAAAACTTTTTGCAGACGATTCTCTCCTCTTCCTGAAGGCATGCCCCCAAGTCATCAGGAAAGCTTTGGAGATTGTACAAATATTCTCAATTGCTTCGGGGTCCCAATGTAATATAGAGAAGTCAAGGCTGATCTCTTTATCGGAAAATGACTCATTTGACCCTTCTGACTAGTTGGGGGAGATTGTCACAAAAGGGAATATCTTCAAACATCTGGGAGCCCCCTTGAGGGTGGACATAAATCACAAGCAAAGATTTGAGTGGATGCTTGAAAAAATCAAAACGAAAATGAGTAGGTGGGAGTATGCTCTTCTCCCATTCCCAAGTCGAATAAAAGTGATAAATGCCTTTCTGATTCCTTATATTGCCTTCACTAGCCCGCTTCTCAAGATGGCTAAGTGTCACTGGAAAGAGTTCTTAAAACCAGTAAAAAGGTTTTTGTGGAAAAACAACACGAAATCCTCCAGGCCCTGGCAATGGGCCCGATGGGAATTAGTTGCTCGGCGGGTAAATCAAGGAGGCCTCGGAATTCTTGACCCTATGGCCCATGCAGAAGCTTGTTGCGCCAAATTTGTTGTTTCCTTGGCTAAACAGGATCAAGTTTGGGCTGTAATGATCAAAGATATGATAGAAGCAGCTAAACTTGGCTCGAAAGGTGGAAAGTGGAGAGGAGTGGAGTTTCATGACAAACTATTAGCCCCGACGTGGTCTACCCTAAGACTGGGGGGAAGCTCAAGAGAATTGGTAAGAAAATGCAATAGAACAGCAGGAGTCTTAAAGTGGGGGGAAGAAACAAGATACTTCAAGAACTCCATTTTGCATTGGTCTCCCTAGCTTTCCAAAGTTGTAGATCCTCCTCAGATTCCCTATTGGATAGAGATAGCCGGGAAGTTGAATAATAAGGGTCTAAATCGACTTGGGCACTTCTGGGACAATGACAACAAGAGTTGGAAAACACATTGACCTTCTGGTTACCCAGTACCAACTTAATAGCTTGGAGGTCTTTCTTGTCCACAAAGTGATGAAAGAGCTTGACAATATAGTGATGCCAATTTGTGATTCAGAGTTTGACTGGGATGCATGAAAATGGCCCGGAAGCAGTCTCTTTTGGAAAGCCCATCCTAAAGACATTAATCATACATTGATGCATAAGAAGAATTGGTCTACTCCCCTTAACAAGATATGGAAAAAACAATGGCTGGAGGAAAGGTGGGAACAAGTAATGGAGAACATCTGGAAGCCAAAGGTTCCGCAACACATGAAGGTATTTCTATGGAAGGTAACTTTGGGTGCTTTTTCGACGGGGGTGAAGATTCAAGAGAGAGGGTGTTTTAGGGCTTAACTACTCCCCTGTTCATACTCACGAGCACGACACAGACAACATACTTATCATCCGATGACACGACTAACCCGTAGGTGCACGTAGGCAATCTTGTTAGCTTGTCAGGCTGAGACCAATCTACACATACGCACTTTTATGATGCATCAATCACTAACCCTGGTAGAATGCAACCCACCCTATCCCTTAACTCTCACAACACAGTTTACACGTCCAATGAACTCAGAATCGCATCAAACTTACTAGGAATCATCCTCTCACTAGGACATACTTACCTATAAGTCTAATCTCACTAGATTTGAACCCTAGCTATCTCGAATGCTATCGCGATAGACCAATAGGTCATAATCCAAAAGTGGGGGAAACTTAAGTTTATCAGTATCTATGTGTAGCTAATCTCTTTCTCATTCCATGAAGCACTTGATTATTGAAAATAGACACCGTTTGTGCTACTTACAAGCAAAACAAGCTCGAGGAAGAATCGATCGCGATCAACTCAAAACGGCGAATGCGTGGCGTGGGCGCGTAGCTCTCGGAGAGACTATCGCGGTGGTGTGGTCGCGTCGTGAATCCGGTGAGGGAGAAGCGCGTAGCAAAGGGGATAAGACACACTCTCTCTCTCTCTCTCTCTCTCTCTCTCTCTCTCTCTCTCTCTCTCTCTCTCTCTCTCTCTCTCTCTCAGACTCGTACGACACAGGATTAATTCAAATGTTATTCAAAAAATGGTTCTAAGGTGACTTTTATACTTTAGTCACCTTAGCTCAAAAAATGTACATGGGGTTCTCTTGCTCATGATTACAAAAGTGGGAATAAATCTGAGTCGTGACTAACTGACTAATATTTACATAATCCAGACGAATGGATCAAACTGATAAGACGTCTTTGACATAAAAAATGGAATTTGATATGCTTTACAAATGGGCTCATTACAACAGTTGGACCAATGGGGCTCCAACACTCCCCCCCTCCTAGTTCATGTCTACCACGACATGATCGTCTTTGTCTTTATTGTCGTTGTCGCCTTTCTTGAGTGATTTGCTGTAGAAACGCATCATAGCGCATAGAGTCACTTGCCATTAATGGGCCAAAAAATTTTGATTTATACATGAAGAAGCCCGTGTAAAATGCTTCTTCAAATGTCTGGAGATGGTAGCTTGGCAGAAACATCAGCCGTTTGAAATAAGCATACAATACTGGCTCTGTCGGTGGCCCACTTAGATAGTAGGACAATTCTGAGATGCTTCTTTCAGTATTCATATACTCTGATGTCGAGCTTTCTGAGAAGGTTGTGAGACAGGCCAAAAATGTGCGAGCTATTTTACATAGCATCTTGCAGGATAGGTCAGGAGAGCCTCCGAATTCTGCTATGGCGCCCTGCAGGGTTTTCACCATGTAAGAACCGGATATTCTCTCTCCCTCTGCTGGCCCTGGCATTACTGGATAATGCAGCCATGTTGGATTTCTGTTCTGTAGTGATTTATGTTGGTTGTAGGTGTATGTTCGGGGAGTTGGGCAAAACGTTCTATCATTCCTCAGCTCAGGCGGTGAGTTGACTAAGTGGATCAAGTTATGAGGATGGTCCAATAGCCATTGACGCCTCCACTTTGGCTGGCTGTCCACTATTCTGTTTTGCCGTTCCCTATCTTGTACTTCTCCTTCAAATACTGGCACTTGTTCTTCTTTTTCGAGCTGCCGTTGATGTGTTAGAGTCTCATACTTCAGCAGAGCATAAGGTAACATAGGTGCATTCCATTCTTGCCGTAGCTCTACTGCTGTTCTGCCCGATTTGGAAAGCCCTTGTAGCAACTCCTTTTCGAGTTGCATAGCCTTGTACCATATCATTTCTGTTTGCTTTTCCATCTGCTCGGCTAGCCTCTGCTCTTCCATCTTCGTGACTGAATCTTCTTCTGTCTCTTGGTCTTTGGAGCCGGTTTGATCAGTCTGCATATGTGCCTCCTGTTCATCTGAATCTTCGTCGTACTCATCTTGACCCCCATAAACTTCGGCGAGTCCAGCCAAATTCGTTGTTACTGGCTCCATGTGCACTCGTCCCTGTCCTTGGTGCTGCCCTGCACTTTGTAGACTTGCGATTTGTGCGGTCATTGTTCTACTATTGATTTGTAAAGCTTGAAATTCCATGTCTTTTTTAGCGGCCGACTCCTCTAACTGTTTTATCCTGATGTGCAGGTTTTCATTTTCTTCCCTGAGTGATTTGGAAACAATGCTTTCCATTTCACTGTCAGGAGTTGGTCCTTGTTGTTGTTCACTTTGCAAATCTGAAATTTGTCTTTGTAGTTCACCTTCTGCTCTAAGCGCACTTTCAGCAATCATTAAACGTTGTTTTCTTTCTAACTCCAGCTCCCTCTTTAGTGCAGCCACTTCTTCTTCTGGATGGACTGCTGGTGTTGTTGGTAGCGACGTTTTTTGCTTTTTAGCGCGTTCGATTTCTCTTGCTTGGATATCTGTTACTGCTCTTAAATCTTTGACTTCAATTTGTAAGTCATCGATGACGACTTGCAAACTTGTGATGGCCTCTAGCGCATCTTGCTTTTCCTTTTCCAACTGTTGGATGTGTTCGTCTCTTTCACTGACATCTTCAAGGAACACGTTTATTGTATCTTCACATATGGCATTGAAGTCTTCCGATTCCTGTAAATTGTCCTTGAGAAGATTTACTGTGCCTTTGAGCCCCAATATTTCAGTATCTCTGATGCTGATCAGCTTTAGAGTGTCTTCCCTTTGCTCTTGCAGTCTCTGAACTTCCTCATCAGTTTTTTGTAGCTTCATTTTGTTGGACCGATTCTGATCAGCTAACCATTGACTGTGCAGTCTTGTTCGGTTTAGTATTGTCGCTATTGATTGCAAATCTTCATCTATAGTAGCTTCCAGCTCAATTTCTTGAGAGGAGGAAGCTTTATCTTTAGACTGATCCACCACCTTTTGCTTGCCTTTATCACTTTGTGATATGGTTCCAGTGTTTTGGCGTCTATCTGTTCCTTCTTCTTCTTTCTGTTCATTGGGCGGTGTGTGAATCATCTCGATATGAGCTTTCTGAATGCGAAGTAGATTCAGCAGGTGGGCTAGATTGCCTCTCACCTGTATCTGGCCTTGGAGATGGTGGCGGTGTCTCCTGATCACGTGAAGTCGGCCTCAGCTGATCTCTCAAAGTTTGGAGATCCTCCTCTTCTAGTAGCAGTTCTGGCTCATCCCTCGCATTTCTTTCTTGGATGTATTTCTCGAACCAGTCCAGCTCAAAAGCTGGGTTGTTTCTATTCTTCGTTCTCGGTGTGAAAGTGCTACTAGACGGTTTCCAAGTGGCGCCTACATCGCCTCGTAGAGATCTTTCTAGAGCAAACCCTTCTAGCATCCTTTCCATCTTTGCTATCTTCTGCAACCTGGTGTTGTTTTCCATTTCCGCTTTTCGCTTCTTTAGTCGGGCATCTTCCTCTTCAGTTCTTTTTTCTTCAGCCATCTTTTCTTGTGTACTTCTTGTCACTCTTTCCAGCTTGCATCCTCCAATGGTATTAATAGACGCCGGTACTTTCCTTTGTGATCCGTCTTCGCTATTTTCCCTTAATACCAGCCAGTCGTTCTGATGAGGGGCAGGTGGAAACTGATCTGGCGCGCCTATGGCATGGTATATTACTCTAGTTAGGACTTCTCCTCCTGCAATGTAATTGGGTCTGTCCTGCCTTAGCTTTGTCATTTCTTCAAACAGATATGACGCGTGATCTATGTAGAACTCACAGGTCATTCCCATAGCCCATGTCAATGTGGTTGAGATGCTCCCGTGCGGTGTAGTGTATCTTGGCGGCCTTTTGCTGTAGCTCAACAAACACTGACTGTAGATCTGTGTCAGCTCTCTTACTTCTGGGTTTGCTATGATTTCGAAAGAAGGTAGTTTGGACTTTTGCAAGTAAACTGTGAGATTTTTCCTTCTTTCTCTCATGTTTGCTCCTTGATCTGACAATTTCAATGCCTCTTTGATGATCTCTTTGGTGATCTGGATCTCCATCACTTCATTATCCATGCCTGCCACTCTGCAAGTTCCATCTTCTTGGATAGTCTCTATTAGATGCTATACCCTCTTGAAATCTATCCCTACTGGTGGTAGTGACACAAAGTTCCACAAGCCGATTTTTTTGAGCCATGACCTTTGCGGTGATCTTTTCAAGTAATTCTCTGCCTCCTTGGGAATCATCACCGTATCCACTAAGTTTCTTTTGTCATCCACATATGAACCTTGATATATCTGAAAGGCCACTTCTTGTTGCACATCTGCAGGTATCCATGTGGCTGCTGGCTTTAAAGAATTGGGTAGAAGTGCATAGGGTGCTGCACCTTCCGTTGCCAGGTTCTTGCCTTTTCTTTTTCCCTGAGAAGCCTCCATAGATCCTGTCATCACAATTATCAGTTAATGCACAAACATAGCACTCTTCTCCTAAATTGATTACCACTTAATCATGCATCTAGATGAGCCTTCTTAATCCCAAGATTAGTTAAGATAAAATGTTAGCAGATAGACAAGTTCTTCCATTGTGCGACTTTGGCGGCTTTAAATTGATGTTGTTGGTGAAGGAGAACAAGTCCAAATGCCTTGAAACTTTTGTGTGGTGTATTCTCTCATGGCATGTAAGGTCACTCCATAAGCCAAAGCTCAAAATCTGTCCCTTTGCTACTTTTTATTAGTCTATCGCGATAGACTGGCATTTTTTTGATCTGGGTCCTTTTTTGCAGTTGTGACTCCACCACTTGGTTTCCCATACCTTGCACATGGTCTGATCCCCTTTTCACCTCAAATGAATGTCAAGTGACCCCTTTTTGGATCAACTCCCAATTTTCCAGATTCCCTTCAGAGAGATGTTGGTCTATCTCCTTCATTTTGTGTTGTTTTGGGCTCAAACTTAGTGGGTGGTCATCTTGCATCATGTTGAAGACAGCTGCTAATTCAGATTTTTGATAAGATGGTCCAGTATCCCTCTGCTTGGTCTATCGGGATAGACTGGGACTTAGTGCCAGTTTGTCATTTTCTCGCTTTGTGACCATCTGTCTGCCTTCTCCCAGTTGATGCAAGGTTTCTTGACCCCTTACATGTAAATTTTACATGTCTGCCCTTGAGAATTTCTGTTCTGACTCTGAGTTGTCTGCATGTCTTTCTCAGCTTGCTATATGAGTCCATCTTGGCACCAAATTTGGTGTACTGCCTTCATTTGCTTCTCCAAGTCTAGCTTATAAAAATTTGAAAAGTCTTTCCCCCCAAAAATTGTTGCAGCAAGTCTATCGCGATAGACTGAGCTTTTTGGCCAAAATAGATTTTTCTGGCACTTTGACTTGATATTGGTGGTTAACATTCCTTGTTAGCACCCCTCATGAAGCCAAAGTCAAAGTTTCCCTTATCTAAGTGCAAGTTCAAGTCTATCGCGATAGATTGGGCACTTTGTCATTTTTACCAGTTTTTTGATGTTAGTTGACATCCATGGTGTTAATAGGCCCTCCTAGACACACACATCAAGTTTTAATCAATTTAGCAGAATGTACTCCCTGTTTGTAGCACTTAGCTGGTCCTAAAGTCGAAGTAGACCACTTAGGTGATAGTCGCGGTTCCTTTTGGTCTTTGTATGATTCCGGCTGTCTTCTACTTCCTTTTAACCTTCCATCCAAGTAGTCGGTTGTTGTTTTGGTGTTTGAAGCACCAAGAACGACCATTTGGACGTCTTTCTGGCCTGTTGCCGGCATTTGCCCTAGTGGAAGAACTTTTTGTCCTGAGTGGACACATTCCATCTCGTAGTTGACCTCCTTTGGATGTTCCTTGTTGAATTTGGTGTAATTTTGTCACTTGATCGGCCCGTTAGAGTATCGTGACGCTTTGTGCGGGTTTTGTCAAATAGGGACTTTAGGCTCCGTTTTGACGAACTTTTTCATAATCTAACCCTTCAGTCGGTTTGTCGAGGTCATTGGCTTGCTGTCTATGAATTTTGGCTCATTTCCGATCACCTTGGTTTTGTCGCCCATTTGCAGGTCCTGCTAAATTAGGGTTTTTTGAGCGGCTTCCTTCACGCTTACCGAGGTCATAGGCTCGATCCCTAAGCTATTATCATTGTGCCTTTCACTTTTGGTCCCATTTGGTGGCCTCTAGGTCTCCCTAACAACCATTCTACCGTATGTGTGCACAGGTTGTGATTGTGATGCCGGCTAGGTTTTGCGACTAACTGAAGTAAACAACACTTAGAGTCAGTGTTGACGAGCATACCTCTCATATCTGGTGTCGATCTGGCGACCGTGCACGATGGATGAGCTCCTGGAATTCTCAATTGCTGTAGGGAGCTCTCTCTCTCTCTCTCACTATGGAAAATGACTCAAATGAGGGATTTCTAGCCTAGTCTCTCGATATGTAATCGAGACTCCGACACCAAATTTTCCCATCTTTTACCTGTGGCCATAACTTTTTGCGAGATGCGGTTTAGGCTCGCAAATTTCCTGATTTGGACTTCGGTTGCTCCAATTTTACCATTTTTGTAGATTTCTCCTTTTGGAGGTCCCTTCATGACGGTGGTCATTTTGCTCTGTCACCTTTGCAGTCCTTATTTTTTCTGTGTCTTCTTTACCTTGCTCTGATCAGGCGTCTCTTCTTTTGTGTTTCCATCTGGATTGCGGATTTTTTTCTATAATTTTTGCTAGAAAATGGCTAAAATGAAGCAAATAAATCCCAAAATAACCCGAAAATAGCAATTCTAACCTAGAAAAATACCAATGAGAAGCAAAACACTTTGTAGCTCACTTTTCTCTCGTCTATGTACAATTTCGCTCACTATCGTCAACCTTGGCCTATTTTTTGCTGTTTTTAGACAGTTTTTGGCCATATTTGACTCTCTTTATAGTCTATACACATCCCTAGGGGCTCATGAATGATGATTTGGTCCCCGATTCTGATTAATTACGAGGTCATATTCTTTTTCCAAAAATCACACAATAAAACGCAAAAAATGGTTGAAAAATTGCTCGCAAACATTGCCCTCTAATATATGACATGATGAGTTTGCATTTGGAATGCCTCCCCCCCTCCTAGTCGGAGTCCTCCCGGATGACAGGGTATCGCCAAGGGTATGTGTTGTGCATGGGTTTGAACTCGTGCTAATGCAGGCCTTGTAATATAGCCCTATATGCATGTACGGTCAATGCATGTAGAAAGAATGTATGCAGTGCAAGAGGAAGGTATAAGCGATTCGCTTATTGGCATTTGTCGTCGAGGTTTCCTGTGGTATTTTGAATTGGCTGGCAGATTGATACATCCTTGTAGTTTTTGTTGTTGATTCTGTTTGTTTCCTCATGCTGTTTGTATGATGTTTCTTGACCTTGACGGTTGTAGATAGCTGCACTATTGTCATCTTTGTCCGCCCTTTTTTTGTTGTTGGCTCGTTTTGAATTGGCACTTTTGGCCTCCATACCAATATAGTCCATTGCGTATTTGACAGATTGACTATGTTTCTTTGAAGATTTGCTGGCTTTCGGTGTTGTGTATGTTCTTCAAAATCCTCTTTTATAGGAATTAGGCTGTCGCACCTTATCCACACTTTGTATTGTCGCTTTTGATGTAATTGTACCTCGGTCAGCTCTGTACGCCGTACCCAAACTTGCCTGGTTCCCTACATGGTTGCTGATTTTTTATAAGACGTTGCTGGACTTGTAAACTTTGTTTGTTGTTGGACAGATTTTTGCAGTTGTATTGACTTTTGTTTCCTCCTTGATATGAATTGGTTATATCATAAGAATGGTTCTGAAAAGTTTTCCTTTCTGAACAGTGCCTCATTCGTATCCAAATCAATGAATACCCTGTTAGCTTTCATCCATGACACTGCTAAGATACACGGAGTTGCTGACCTACTTGGTGGCAGTACATGGAATTTTGTAGTGTTCAGGTGTGCCTGCACTGTGATTGGTATTATAATAGACCACATCGTGGTCACCTCATCACCTGACGCTACTTTCAACCTGTGTGTCTCTGAAATCGTCTTCATTGGTCCAAGTTTTTGAAAGAGCTCAAAGCTGATGACATTCATTTTTGCTCCAGTGTCAAGCAATGCATAGATTTCAACTTTTTTTGTGCCTGCATAAGCTTTTATGTAAGGACTACACCATGTATCTTCCAAGTCGTTGATGATGCTATCGTCCTGAGCCCTAAGGTCTGTCATGGTCTTTTCTAATTCGTCGCTTTGTATATCCGCTTCGATTGTTTGGGATGTTGAAAGAGGATATTCGTCAGTCATCATTGGGGTGACCATGTTTATTGTCCTGAGAAACTGCTTTCGTTTAGCAATCCGTTCCTTTGCTTCTTGTTATGCCTAGTCTTGAATTCGTTGTTGTTCCTGTCTATATGTTTTTTCCATAATGCTGTTGAAACAACATTTCCGGTGTTAAAGGGAGATGATATTTTTTTAAACGACACCCACTAATCCAGTTCTGCATTTCTTTTCCATCTAGTGTCGACAGTTTTACTGCTCCGCTGGACGATATTTCTTGGATCAAATAAGGTCCCATGCCCCTTTTCTTTATCTTTTTGGCATGCTGTTTAAGGGTGTATACTAAGACATAGTCGCCCGTTTTAAAGTCCTTGTTCTTGACATGTTTGTCAAAAAACTCTTTCTGTTGTCTTTTTTTGGCATAGATGGCCGCTACAGCGTTGAATCGTAACTCATCTAATTTTTCAAGGTCCTCTAACCGCTCTGAAATTTCATGCCCCGTCCAGTCCAACTGTTTTGCTACCCTTAGTGTGGGGATCAAAAAGTCAATAGGAAATATTGCATTTAACCCATATACCATATTAAATGGTGTAGCATTGAGTGTTGTTTTATATGCAACTCGATAAGCCCACAATGCCGAATAGAGCATCTGATCCCAATCTGTTCTTGTTTCACTAACCAATTTCATGAGAACCTTGCACAATACTTTGTTGGTCGCTTCCGCTTGGCCATTGGCTTGTGGATGATAGGGTGCAGATTTGCGATGAATTACCATAAACTCATTTAAGAGATGTTGGATAACTTCATTTACAAAGTGTGTCCCTCTATCACTTACCAGCTCGATTGGAAGGCCATAACGTGTAAACACATATTCATATAAGAATTGTGTCGTGGTTCTAGCGTCTGCTTTCGTTGTGGCTTTTGCTTCCACCCATTTGGTCATGTAGTCTGTGGCCACTATGATATATTGTGCTTGTGAATGATACGCTGGTGGAGTGATAGGACCAACAAAGTCCAATCCCCATTTAGCGAATGCTCGAGCACTCATCATTGGTCTTAAAGGCATTTCGTCTCTTTTAACTGGTACCTTAGTGCGTTGACATTCATCACACCTTTTCACGAATTCTGTTGCGTCTTGAATCATGGTCGGCCACCAAATCCCTGCAACCATAATGATTTTTACGGTTCTCTCTGCTGAAAAATGACCACCTGCTATGCCTGCATGAGCCTGTTCCAATAATGGAAAGTAGTCATTTTCATGAGGAACTAACCTCAGCTGGTGATCAGTTCCTCTTTTATACAATTGGTCACTAATGATGGTATACCTATTCGCTTCGATTTGTAAAGCCTTTTGTCTGGCTTTAGACCAATCTCCTGGTAGCTCCTTATTAGTCAAATAATCCACAATAGCATGACTCCATGAGGGTGCTACTGTCACTTGGTATAATGTGGCATAATCCACAGTGGTATTGGATGTGCAAAAGTCGCATTTCTTGATGTAATTGGATACATCGCCTACCATTCCTGGCCAATACACTCCAAGTCTTCTTAATTGTGCATACATCATTTGATTTCCTCTATGGAATCCCCCTGTTTGTGTGTGGGCCTCCTCTAGATACGCTTCGTACTCCTCTGGGCCTATACACAATCTTAGAATCCCATCGTTTCCATGATGGTACATTCTTCCCGCAAGCATTGTGTAATTTCGTGCTTGTCTTATGTCTTCCACCGTGTGTTTGTCGTCAAGATTCATTCCATATGTCAGCAACGGAATAATTTGCTCTGACCATTTCGGTACCATCTCTATATTAAACAGGTATGCGTCTGGGAGATCATCATCTACTCTGGTAGCTTTTTCGCTATGTAGTAATCGAGAAAGGTGGTCTGCTCTTTGATGAGTTTTTCCTTTCTTAACCACTACCGTAAAATCAAACTCCAGCAACACAATGAACCATCTTACAATTCGTCCCGTGTTGCAAGGTTTGTTTACTAAGTATAAGAGTGCCTGATGATCCACAAAGAATGTGAATTTGTTCGCGAGTAAGTAATGCCGAAATTTCTTTACGGCTTATATCATACCCAATCCTTCTCTTTCAGTGGTAGTATAATTCTTTTCTACACTGTTGAGTTTTCTACTAGCATAACTGATTGGAAAATCCGTCTTTCCCTCATCTGGTTGTGCTAGTATACAGCCTATTGCAAATGCCGAAGCATCTACATGTACATGGAAGATCTTTGACCAATCTGGTGCTTTTAGAATTGGTGCAGATACCAATGCATCTTTTAATTTCTGGAATGACTCCTCAGATTCATTTGTCCAAATGAAGAGCGTGATTAGACTATACAAGGGTTTTGCTATTACAGCGTACATGTAGATAAAACGTCGATAGTATCCACAATGTCCCATAAATGATTGTACCTCTCGTACAGTGTTTGGTCTTGGCAATTCTATGATCACCTTCACCTTGTCTTCATCAGTGGTAATTCCATTAGCCGACACTATGTGGCCTAACATTTTACCTTGTCGTACCATGAATACGCATTTTTCTAGGTTGAGGCAAATCCTATACGTTCTGCTTTTTTCGAATACCTTTCTCAGATGATCTATATGGTCTTCTCTCAATAGAGAATAGACACACAAGTCGCCCATGTAAATATCCAAGAATTTTCGCAAGTATTCTTTAAAAGCGTGTGTCATTAATCTCTGAAATGTGGCTGGAGCATTGGTCAAGAAAAATGGCATTACCCTAAACGCATATATGCCCCATTCTGTTGCAAATGCTGTTTTGTATTGATCTTCTAGTTTGACCCCCAATTGGTTATAACCAGAGAATCTGTCCATAAAGCTATAGGCTTGCTTGCCAGCCACTCGTTCCACGACGTGTTCAGTGATAGGTAGAGGGTAGTTGTCTCTTATAGTTGCTGCGTTTAACTTCTTGAGATTTACACACACTCGTAATTTCCCGTTTTTCTTAGGTACCACCACTATCGGGGACACCCAGTCCGTGTGTTCTATCTCATAAATAAATTCAGCCTCCATAAGTTTGTCTATCTCCTCTTTTATCCTTTTGGCAAATGTCTCATTGTACGTGTATGGACGTTGTTTGCTTGGCTTTGCATCAGACTTCAGAGGGATTGAATGTTCACAAATGTTAGGATCCACTCCCTTCAAATCTCTGTACAACCAGGCAAATACATCTCGAAATTCCTTAAGTGTTTTGATCAGTAATTCCTCCTCTTCTCAACCTAGATCTGTGGCAATGTAAGCAGGTCGAAGATTTTCTCCTGGCTCTGCTAAGTCTATTTTCTTGGCGTTCTCTGGCCCGTCGTAGGACTCGTTTGATTTAGGCTCCCTCATTGGTTGCTGAACCACCAATCTTCTTTCCTGAATGGTGTACTTACAATAGTGAGGAGGTACATTTATCTTTTTACTCCCATCACTAGCGTTCGTTCCATCGCTACTTTCCATTTCAGTTGTCCATACATTTTTAATTTTTTATTTCCACTCATTGTATCTCGTTTTTCGTTCAATTTGCGTCATAATTGGACTACCATAGACATTCAGTTTTTCTGTTGGAACTCTTTCTTTTTGTTTGCTGGTTTTCTTAGGTTTCAACAGTCTGGAATTAAATCCTGAGTCTTTAGCAACCTTAAGAAATCTTCCTGACACTTTATCCTTAGCACAATCAACAGCATGAATGTTCATAAGGAAATGTGTTTTACCCTCAAACTCCGGCATGGGTCTCAACCTGGTTGGTGTACTGATGTGGTGTCGTTTACTCTTGTATCTTTTTTGACGTCTCTCATTTTGGTTTGGGAAATTGTAGAAGACGTCATTGTCTCGATCTTGATTGTCGTCTCCCTCTGTATTTTCCGACTTCTCGTCATCCGCGTTATCCTTGTTTTCATTTGATCAGAAGAATCATAAAATTCTTCTCCTTCCTGCTTGATTTCTTTAGTGGGGATGTCCACATAGCCCACTATCTTAATCTCAAGTTTCGTTTCTATTTTATGGATCCTCGTATTCTCAGTATCTACCTCGTCCTCGTCCTCCTCCATAATTTTGCTCAACATGGATTATGGTATGATATCGTAGCCATTCTCATTACAAAATTTGGTGGGAGTGACTTCATTGACGCATACATCCAATGTAGCTAAAATTTGAGACCATTCTAGGGGTTCGAGCTTCTCTTCAGGAAAAGGTTCTCGTATATAGGCATCGTCTTCCAAGACCCTCTCTAGTGTCCTTTCATCGTGGTCAAATTCACTACATTGAGATGCCCCACACATCCATATCTCTTTTTTCTTACAAAGCCACGCTGGGACTTCTGATCCACTAATGGTGGTTGAGTCAAATTCTTCCACAGGGGTTCTCGTGACATCATGGTAGCTATGATTTTTCATGTTTACGCGTGTAGTAGTTTCAGCATGTCTTAGATACAAATAATCATACCCCCAGTCCTGCACCATTTTGAGTTGCCTCATGAACGGCCTACCAAGGATAATTTCATAGTTGTTCTTCTTGCCGAAATCTACTATGGCAAAGGTATGTTCGTACTCTATGCCACAGGAAGATACCACGATTGCCTCAAGCAATCCTATAGGCCTTTCTATGTGCCCATCCGCCAATTGCAATTTCATTCTAGTTGTTCGTATTGCTGGTTTTCCCCATTTTTTCCATAGCAATTTGGTCGCAATGGCAATGCCAGCTCCACTATCAAGTATTGCCTTAGTTTCTATGCCATTATACTCAACTGGTAGGGTTGTGTTGCCGTCTTCACCCTCACAATACTCTCCTACCTTGTTGAGTGGCACTGGTCTAGTGTTGACTTTCTTCGGTTCTGTGTCATTAAGCTCAGTTTCGAAGAACTTAAGAGGCGTCCTTATGCCAAATTTTTCAAGACATTTTCCCACTTCCGTCCACATGCTTGGCCTAATTTTTAACAATTCTGCCAATGTGATTGTACACTTGACCGGAGTGGTCAACAAGTCTGTCAGGATTTTAGTGTCCAATTGATTTGAACCGCCTATTCTCTGAGAAGGTACTCTTCGAATTTCTGATCTTGCCTCATAGTCCCCCATATATGATGGCAAAGTTCTGAGAGATTGTGGTCTGCTATCTTCGGATGCAACTGAACCATTATCCCCTTGAAATGATTTAACGTCCAAATCCCATGGAGTCTTATTCAAGTTCAGCTCCGAGAAAGGCGCTGACTCGACTGTTTTTGTCTCATATTTTTCTTGAGCTTTTTGCACCGTTTCCCATAGCTCTTCAGGCCAATTTTCTTTCACAAATGACGAATATGGTGGAAAATCTTTCAATGATTCATCAGTGCTATTAGGTACGTCTTTTGCATCCTCTACATCCGGCAAGGATTTAATGTTTTCTATCTTGTCGGGTATCCTTTGTTCGGTTTTGTGAGGTGTTTCATAGTTTGGTGGTTTGATTACTCTATCTCCCGCTTCCATAGGTGGAGGCTCCAGTAAAGCTTGTGCAGTTTCAATCAGCTGTTTGCACATCTCTAGTCTCTGTTTTTCTATCTCTGGATATGGATATGTCATCCACCTTTGCTCTAGGGTCTGTCTGTTCTTCAATCTTGCTTCATATGCTTGCAAGATTGCATCTAAGGGTTCATTGATCTTATCTACCAATACCGACCCTCCTGAGCTTGCACTCTTTGGTCCTTCCATTGATTTTAGAGAGTCGGACTCTCTTTACTGTTTAAGTTGTTCTCGAGCTATCGTTAGCTCAGCTTCTACATCTTTTTGTTTTCGCTCCCGTCTAGCTTTCATTTTCGCTCTTCGTTCTTTCCAAGGATTATCACGACTAACACTAGACTTGTCAGTCTTGATTTCTTCTTGATTTTCATCGTTACTCTTGGGTTGATTGTCATTTTTCCTTGCTTGGGCTCTCGTCAAGACCTTAACAGGAATCGGAGTTTCGTTTTCTGACCCTCCACTGGACGGTAGCGCTCCCAACATATTCAAGGTAGTTTTTGCTCCTTTGCTCGGGTTTTTAGGGCAATCAGGGATCAAGTGAGTAATTCCACACTCCGTGCAATATGCGTTGACCCTAATGATTTTGTCATGAGGGCTATCCCTCAGCCAATGGTCTCCTCCACACTTGTAGCAAGGTCCTTTAGGCTGTTGAGGTGCTCTTGGAGCTCCTCTTTGTTGGTGCGCAATTCTTTGCCCGCTCATGCCTCCGTTGGCTATGAACAACAATGTTCTTTCATCTAGGCTATATCGTCCTTCTCCCGCTGTCTGTGCAGCAGTTGGTGGTCCTGTATTTCCTATCATGCTCCATGGTTCTCGTGTAGAGGGTTTGTCCTGTGGATAATAGACAGAGTTTGCCGCATATCCATTGGGCTCGTCGTAGTATGCATGCATAGGTACCAAAGCCTTCTCGTCCGACTCAGTTACTGTGGGTGTGTATCTTATGCCGACTGGTCGTAATCCTGGTAGGGGTGGTTGTTGTCCCAACACTGGTTGTGGTCTTTCTGCACCTACAGGTCCTGGTAGGTTGCCAGTCTGATATCTAGGCATTGGTTGGACTTGAGGAGATGTCGCCTGAGCTTGTGGAGCATATGGTCGTTCTCTCACATATCCCTTGTTATAATAACACTCCTCCGTTCCATGGTTTGTCCATTTTTGTTCAATCGCACACCATTTTGGTTGTTTAGCTTGTGGTTTGGAATACAAGTTGATCTTTTTAAGCACTTCCTCTACAAGCTACTCTTGGCTTACCGCTACTTCCTCCTTCAGTGTTGTCTTAGCAGACTTGCTCCCGCTTTGTTGTGAGGAAGAATCATCGTCAAGATCCTTGAACTCACCCTCTTTGTAGACCGCACAATTGTCCACAAGGTATAGCGCTTCCTTAGTCAAATCATTCAACCTAGTGCTCCTTTTCATATGTAAGTCCTTTTGAAGATCTGCATTCCTTAGTCCTTGTATAAATATAAGCATAAGTCTGGACTGAGTTGGCAGTTCTTCCACGGGACAAAACTTAACATATCTTTTTAATCGGAGGGCAGCCTTTCGCACGGACTCTCCATCTTTCTGTTTGAATTTATGGATTTGCGAGACGGTATTATGAGCTATCCCCCTTTGTGACAATTCCTCGATAAACTCGTCAAACACTTCCTCCATAGACTCAAAGTCTCTTCGCTCCACCGAGTCAAACCATGTAGCCGCATCATCCTCTAAGGTTAAACTGAATCCTGCAAATTGGGTAGGAAAGTCTAGCACCTCTTCAGCTCTAATTACACGCACAAAGGCTGCTACATGATCTCTTGGATCCTTGCTTCCCGTATATTTTTTGTTTACCCATTTTTGCACTTGAGAAGGTCTAATTCTACGATGGTCTCCAAATCTCATCATGGGATCTCCCCGTCCTAGTCGATATACCTCCTCTGGTCTTCTGTAGTGGCCAGGTTCTTCTCCCAATGGTGCTCCTAATCCATAATTTCTAACAACTCTCGGGAGAGATGGTTCATCTCTCCGAACTCGTTCTCGGGGTGTTCTTCCAAGCTCAGTTGACCCCTGAGTCTTTGGCTTACTCTCTCCTTGATACTGTGCATAGAGTGGTGGTTCTTGTAAATCCCTTAACCCTCGTGCGGTTTGATAACCCTCTCAGGTTCGGTCTTGTTCTAATGTAGCACTCTGTCGAAGCCATGCCTGCAGTGATGGCTGAGTAGCTGGTTGGTCCTGGTAGTTGGTCGTCGGTGGTCGGGCAGAATGTGAGGTAGCATTATACTCTTCTGAAAAGGGATTAGTCGACTTGCTAGGGGAGTAGGTGGCTCTTGGTACCTCGTCGGGGCCATAGGTCGATGCTCCTGGAACTGTTGCCTTTTCAACCTCTTCTGGAAGAATACGTTTGTATTCTCGCCCGTATCTGTCAACAAAAACAATATCCTTCCCCATAGCAGTTTCATAAGAAAATAAGTAAAGAACCTTGTCTTTGCTTAATTCATTCGGGTAGGGTTCCTTGCATTGAAAGTAAGAGACTATTCCTTCGCTTTCATGCTTGTAAATCCCTACATTCTCATTATAGGTTGGGACTCTAGTTGTTTTCTTATCATACATAAAAAGCGCTCCAGGTCGATCAATGTTAGGAGGCGGTTCTTGGGTCTCTGAAACCATTTTCCCTTTGGCCACGTTATCCCCATATCTATTGTAATCCTCAGGGTTACTTACTATCAGATAGTGGTTTCCCTTTTCGTCTCTGAATATGTCTCCATCATCGTAGACTCGAATTATCTCTAGTCTCTGAGCCGGTCTTTCTTCAATACAGATACACTTGCGTCCCCGATAGTCAGAATAGACTAGGGCTCCCCTCGAGTTAGTTCCTTCCAAGAAGATTATAGTGAACTTGGTTTCGTTTAAAGGATGTAGGGAGGTGCTCCCCCTTGGCATTGGTCCTTCATCGTTGAAACCTACTGGCTGTTGACTCCCCATCATGAAGAAGGACTTTTCTGACGAAGTGTCAGCATCACTTCCCTCTTCAATGATTGGTGCCAATGGGTCTAGTCTCGTCTGAGTTACACTCTCTTCTGTGGACGTGGTGCTAACTTGACTTTTGACACTTTTAGCTCCCGACTTAACAAAGGCTCCTGACCTCAAATACATAAGAATGAAAGTTTTGTTGCAAACTTAAAGCTTACCTGGACTCCTTCTTCCTGTATAGCTTTGTGATGACCTCCTTCTGGGATCTACACAAGGATGGTTAGTCTGTTCACAAGTGTTTTCCCTGAATTACCAAAAAATCTTTCAAGTATATACAGCAACCACTTAGTCAGTCTTCTGGTGGTCCAATTTCAATGATGAAATGATGGCCGGGATCTATATAGAGAGTATGTTCTAGCAGTATAGTCACAAAATGCAAAAAATATCTGACTCACTACTTCCTTAGTCTATCGCGATAGACTGACAGTTTGCTCAGCACAAGTCAGTTCAAAATTGTGACTTTACCCTTGGGTTCCAGTTACCCTCTATAGCCTATCCCTCAAGTTTTGTGAAGTTTGGACACTTGGGTTGGGTTTTGGTCCCCTTTTAGTATTTCAGTCAGAGCTTGATTCTCTATCTGACCCTCAGATTGACCTTTAGTGATCTAAATGCCTTGAATTTTGGTGTGTCTGCTATTTAGGCCCTGATAAAGCTCTCCCTAGGGAAAATTTGAAAGAAAAGTTCCCCAGCAGAAAGTTCCTTGGTCTATCGCGATAGACTGAGCTCTTTCTTCATTTTCAGCTTTTTTTCCAAAGTTTTCCCCACAGTTAGTTTAGTCTCCCCTTGTGTAGTGCATTGACCAATTTTGGCACTGTTTGGACATCTGGTCAAAGACTTCTTGCCCTTGTCTCTGAATCCAGACTCCAAACACCAGTTTTGAAGTTTTGGGGTCAAAATTGGTGTTCAAATTCACTCAATTTTTGTGAGTACCCTTGTATTGATGTGTTAAGCTTGTGGTGTAAGGGTTTTTTGCTTGTTGCTAGACAAACACCACCTTCACCAGTCTATCGTGATAGACCAGGCAGTGAGCAATAGGGACTCAATTTTTTGTCTGTTTTTGCATAGTCTTGTTCCCTGTGCCCATACAAGTCTATCCCCCAAGTTTTGTGAAGTTTGGACTTATTTTGACCTCAAACTCAAGCACTTCAAAAATTTCACTTTTCTCTGACAATTCACAACTCCATTGCACTTGAAGTGATGCAAATTTGATGACACTGCATCTTAAACTTGTGCACATCAGTCATACCTCATGACACAGTCAGTTTACCCTTGGCTAATGGTTATATCTCATCTTGGCCTCTTTTAGGTTCACTTAGTGTTTCCTTATGACAATCACCTGTTTCTTTTTTTTTCTTTTGTTGGTTTTGGTCACAGTTTTTATGTTTTCTCGAGTGTTGAATCATAAATTTCAATGTCGACTCTTTTCACCCCTTTCAAGGGTATATGAGGTGGGTTTTTCTTTCAAGGCAAGCAAACAGCCTTATTGTTTCTTCTTTTTGTTTGTTTTTTGCGGTTTTACAACGTTTTTCTACTCTATTTCTTCACAAGTATAACAAGCACTCAAAACCAAAAACCATAACTCCTCATTATCCTATTTAACTAAATCTAACTAGTCGCAGACCCTCGGTAAGACACAGGCTTCCTGGCTATCCACTAGACCTCAGGATACTCTATCCTGGATCTTGTTCTAAAAGTTTAAGCTCTCTCTAGTCAAAACTAAAGTAAGCTAACCATCACACGAGTGACGTAGATCTCCCTACTTAAGGTCTTGTGTCCCCGGCAGCGGCGCCAATGTTTTAAGGCTTAACTACTCCCCTGTTCATACTCACGAGCACGACACAGACAACATACTTATCATCCGATGACACGACTAACCCGTAGGTGCACGTAGGCAATCTCGTTAGCTTGTCAGGCTGAGACCAATCTACACATACGCACTTTTATGATGCATCAATCACTAACCCTGGTAGAATGCAACCCACCCTATCCCTTAACTCTCACAACACAGTTTACACGTCCAATGAACTCAGAATCGCATCAAACTTACTAGGCACCATTCTCTCACTAGGACATACTTACCTATAAGTCTAATCTCACCAGATTTGAACCCTAGCTATCTCGAATGCTGTCGCGATAGACCAACAGGTCATAATCCAAAAGTGGGCGAAACTTAACTTTATCAGTATCTATGTGTAGCTAATCTCTTTTTCATTCCATGAGGCACTTGATTATTGAAAACAGACACCGTTTGTGCTACTTACAAGCAAAACAAGCTCGAGGAAGAATCGATCACGATCAACTCGAAACGGCGAATGTGTGGCGTGGGCGCGTAGCTCTCGGAGAGACTATCGCGGTGGTGTGGTCGCGTCGTGAATCCGGTGAGGGAGAAGCGCGTAGTGAAAGGGATAAGGCACACACTCTCTCTCTCTCTCTCTCTCTCTCTCTCTCTCTCTCTCAGACTCGTACGACACGGGATTAATTCAAATGTTACTCAAAAAATGGTTCTAAGGTGACTTTTATACTTTAGTCACCTTAGCTCAAAAAATGTACATGGGGTTCTCTTGCTCATGATTACAAAAGTGGGAATAAATCTGAGTCGTGACTAACTGACTAATATTTACATAATCCAGATGAATGGATCAAACTGATAAGACGTCTTTGACATAAAAAATAGAATTTGATATGCTTTACAAATGGGCTCATTACAACAGTTGGACCAATGGGGCTCCAACAGAGGGATTGGGTCAGATCGATGCTTGGGGTGCAGGTTGGTTAGTGAAGATCTGGCACACCTATTCATGGATTGCCCAACTATCGAAGGCTTCGCACGGAAAATATGCAAGTGGGTCCAAAGAACATGGAAAATTGGTTTTTTCAAGACTGATCTATTCCTTGGAGGGAAGAATACAGGTAGTCCTACCCTCCTCGTCAACACTCAAATCGTCGGGTACTTCTTCTTGCATAATGTATGGCAGACAAAGAACCAACGTGTGTTTGAAGGAGGTTTTGAGGTGGCAAGCTTCGTAGAAATTATGCAAGTAAGCAAAGTGCTAATATGGACACTCGGGTGCAAGCAACACTCGGAGGATTGGTTTAGGACTACTTGTGCCTTGTTGTCAGCAGATGGCATGCCTAGGACGGGGGAAAATCTTGGCCGTCAATAATTAAAAGATCTCAGAAGAACATGATGATAGACCTTGTGTATCAAGGATAAGGGGGCGGGTTGGTAGGGGTGGCTGCCCTAATAGCTGATGTAATTATGATCCCTGGATGACGTCATGGCTCACCACGAGCATGACAAGACCTTGTAAATTTTTGGGTTAATCAATATAATTCACTCACAATTGTGAGTTTTGTTTTTTTTTTGTTTTTTAAGGGAACAAGAATTGCCAAGGATATTAGTTACATTACGTGTGAGATGGGAACCACCTAAGCATGATGAAAACTATCTACTTAGCATACACTAGTGAAAAATCTCCCGCCCATTGCCTATATATTTTTTCAATAGGATTTTTAATTGCACTACTATATGGTATACTATGTGGCATTGTTGGTTAGACACAAGAATACCTTATAGTAACAAGGCGTGATTGATGGCTAATTTGCTATAGAAAAAATGTATACAACACAAGTATGTCATCAAATATATACAAGTAGATAGCGCATAGTCATGCATGCATCCTAGTCATACGACCAAAGATGGTTGTACATGTCTTGCAATGTAATTTTATATGCCTTGCATGATGTTAACTCTCTCTCTCTCTCTCTCTCTCTCTCTCTCTCTCTCTCTCTCTCTCTCTCTCTCTCTCTCTAAGTTCAACAAGCCATCCTGAGTTCTCACCTTGTTTTGTTGTCGAATGTCAGCGCGACTCTTCACCTTGTTCTCATTTGGGCTTCTTTACTTAAAATAGAGAGTTTGTTTTTGTGCGTGGTAAAGTAATGCATTTAGCTTTGGCAAGTTTCAAACAAAAACACGACAATCAGTTTTAGAACTTACTAGTACAATGACGCCGCCTCCAACGGTGCAATGTGGATTCTTAGGCTCAGTATTGGCATTCATGACAATTCAAGCCCAGAGCCAAAAAGAAGATGTTATCCATCTCTCTCTCTCTCTCTCTCTCTCTCTCTCTCTCTCTCTCTCTCTCTCTCTCTCTCTCTCTCTCTCTCTCTCTCTCTCTCTCGCGCGTGTATAGGCCTTAAGTTCAACTCTCCTCGTGGGATAGATCTTTAAGGTCTCTTGGGATAGTTTCCTATGACATTAAAATACTCTTCTTTTTCTTCTCCCTCCCTCTCTCTCTCTCTCTCTCTCTCTCTCTCTCTACCCTTCCTTCTTTAATACTAATCAACCTTTTCACGCTTACTTGCAAAGCTTGGATCCCCTAGATGATAGGTTAAAAAGCTCAAAATAAACCTTATTGTAGGGTAGTGGAGCCAGTATAGAGACAACGAAGTTGAACCCGATACTGAGGAAGCTTGCCTTCACCATTTTCAGCAACAATAGAGGATGCAACAAGAAGCTCTCGGTTGGGCGCATTAGTAGCAAAAGACGACATCAACTGTGATGGACCGTCGTGAAAACATGCAGCAGATCTTTGACTTTGCCTGTAACAAAATCAAGCACCAGTAGGAAGACGATAACGTTAGGTAAAAGGAACGTCGCTACAAGTAGGGATTGAACCCTCACGTCAACCAATTGCATTCATACACCTCAATTATGAGCTAACCAGTACACGCACGGGGTGAGCTTGCTTTTGGTGCAGCTTCATCTTTAGTATTGGGGTGGACAGGGCTCTCCTTTGGAACCCAACCATTAACTGGCTCCTCTACCCAATTTATGATCAACCTTTTCACCTCTTCTTGTAGACCTTCGCTACATGGTATCGAAATGGTTGGTTAGACAATAGATGGCAAGGGCGCTCGTGATGGAGGTGGAGGCCGTCCACTGATTGAGGCATTAAGTACCTCCCAGTGTTGGTCGATAGCCACATGCAAATCAATAATGGCTACATCACACATAATCTCGCTCTTCTTCTTCTTCTCTGGGTGAGTGTCTCTCTCTCTCTCTCTCTCTCTCTCTCTCTCTCTCTCTCTCTCTCTCTCTCTCTCTCTCTCTCTCTCTCTGTAATGGAATTGGCCTATTTAACTTGAGAGTAGTGAAAATTAATGAAAGTACTTTTGAGAAATGACTTTGTGAGCATAGCGGGTGAACATAGTTGAAGATAGCAACATAATCATAGAAATTAGTTAACTTGGCATGAACAATACTTCTGCAAGAGAGAGAATTTAGAGAACATGACAACAGTTGAGGACCGGATTTATGTGGAGCCGGTCCCCCCTCCAATAGGCATTTGTATTATGATTTCTCCCATTAAGAGAGACTTGTTACAATACAATCTTTGTGTTCCTTGTGACCTAGGTGATGCAATGAAGATGGAAAGCTTCATGCATCACAAAAATAACATAAACTTGAAGAAAGCTTTAACTATCCCAAGCCTCAGTCCCAAGACCTCAAACACCTTCGAAGGTGGAGAGAGCTAGCAGAGAATGAGGGTAGGGAAGAGGAAGAAGAAACATTTCGTAGGAGAAAGAATTAGTTCCTCACTTATCATAACTCTTGTTGCTAGCATACATAATAGCATAGTAATGAAGAAGAAGGAGATGGAAAGCTTAAGCATTGAAGCATGTCTCTTGGTTGGATTTGCACTCCATATCCAAGAGTGTTGGTGTAGGCTCTCAACCTCTACTTGCTTGGAGAATGAGAGGGAGCTCTTGCACTTTGCATAGCACACAATGAGAGTGTTTGTGAGTGTGTGTGGGTGAGTATACCCCCTAAGCAACCCCCTAGCTTGCTTGGGTCGACCCTCCCCTTGTAGCTCATGATTAAAGCTCATTGGACCCCTCCAGACCTAGCCACTCATAAGCAGGAGGTATTACAAGCAACAAGGGTAGCCTTGAGACAAGTGTCCCCCTTTTCCCTTTGAGAGAGAGGGCTAGATAAATGCTAAATCAATTAATTAAATCTCCTAAATTATTATTGGACCCCTTGGGTGGCCAACCAATAGGCTTCAGGCACACCATGAGGGCAACATGAGGAGGAACTTGACAAGTGTCCCTTTTGCTTTCTTTGTACCATGCATGCCTTGTGTGAGTGTGTGGGTGTTCTCTCTCATCCCCCCTCATGTAGGGCTCGCCCCCTCCTTGCAGGGATTGAATCTTTGACTTTTTGACACCTCAAGCCCCTCATGCATAGGCCTAGTTCCCACCACAAGCTTGGCTCATAAGCACTTTAAGCTTGCGTTGGGTTCTCACCTCAAGTGCAACCCTAGCATCTCAAGCATGTCAAGCACCTCAAGCATCTCAATAATTAAGCACCTCAAGCATCTCAATAATTAAGCACCTCAAGTATCTCAAGCACCTCAATTATCAAGCACCTCAAGCACCTTAGTCATCAAGCATGACAAGCAGGACAAGCACCTCGAGCTGGGTCGGATTCCCGCGCCTCAAGCTCAGCCCTAGCTTATTACCTAAGGTCAAAGGCCTTTTACACACATTATTGGAGGTCTTCAATGAAGCTAACCCTAAGGTCTTATGATCCATTTGTTAGCCTTGCTCTTTGATAGACCATCTCTCATTTGGGCCCCTTTACCATTGGCCCCGTGTTGAGATAGATCTATAAGCACATGTCTATATCTTAACACTTGTTCCCGTTTATTCTCCCACATTAAGTGATCAATTTAATATGAGAGAATCATTTGGGTTGGTTAGATATTAGATATTAGATTTTATGACATTACCTCTCTCTTGAAATCATAGTCGTCCTCGACTATGAGGCAGAAGAGATAAAGCCTTAGTCATTAGTCAATTTTACTTAGCGGGTAGACGATCCCTTTTTACCCTACGACATCTTTCCAAGATGGATGACTAATCCATATGGTGCTTGGGAGACATAGCTGCCGCAAGCATGTCTGCTCTTTAGTCCATTTCATTCTCCCAAAGTAGAGTGACAAATTCTACTTGGTGTTTGAGAGACGTCGTCATCACAAACATGATTCTAAGCATGCAAACTAGTTAAATTTGTGCACATTTAAAAAGAGTACTAGTCTTATAAGACAAAAACATTAGTCATTTAAAAGAAATTTGTACATTTTCTTTCTCTAATGTAGCATTGTAAGCATTGACAAGGTTCATACTATCCTTAAGCTGTATTCCTTGCATCCATCTAGCATCTTCAAAAGGATAATTTTTGAACATAATAAGATACTGTCGGATAATCTTACCATGTCGTAGTACCTTGTCTTCATGCCGAAGAACAGCTTCGGGTTGTAGCACCTCTTCTTGGTCTTCAACTTCAGGAGGGTCTTCAATAATTGGTTCAGTTGGTGGCTCTCCTTTGTAGGGCTTAAGTAGGCTTACATGAAAGGAATTGTGTATGAGCCAATGGTTGGGAAACTTGAGTTGATAAGCCATCTCATTGATGGGCTTCAAGATTTGGAAAGGACCATAGTATCTTTTTGCTAGTTTAGCATAATACTTTTGGTGGCCCGTAGGATTTTTGCCCGTCGTTTGCCTTAATCTAGCCTTAGGAAACTTGAGTAAGACCCAATCATTTTCTTTAAACATTAATGCTCTTCTGTGCTTATCAGCATCAGCTTTTTGCCTTTGTTGAGAGATGGATATAGCCTCCCTAATCTTTTGAAAAGATTCTTGTAGGTCATGGCTATACTCATCGGCGGCGAAGATCTTCCTATGTACTTTGAGTAGCAAGGGACTTTTAGGTCTTCCCTCAATGATCTCAAAAGGTGCTTTTCTCGTAGAAGTATGTACAGTATTATTGTAGGCATACTCTACAAGAGATAAGTAATTTTCCCATTGTGAGCGTTGATCTACTTCGGTAACATAAGTCTTGAGTAGATCGAGTATCGTGAGATTGGCTATCTCACTTTGGCCATCCGTTTGTGGGTGATAGGCCGAAGAGAAATTCAATCTTGTTCCTAGATTTTCAAAGAGACATTTCCAAAAATTACTGGTCATTCTAGGATCTCTATCTGACACGATGGATGTGGGTAATCCATGGTGCTTGAAAATCTGAGATATGAAGAGAGTTGCCATTTGATGTGCCTTAATAGTCTTTTTGACAGGAATAAAATGTGCTTGCTTGCTAAACCTGTCAACTATTGTCCATATTCCTGTATTCCCATGGATAGACTTGGGTAATCCAAAGATGAAATCCATGGATATACTCTCCCATGGTGAATTTGGAATAGGCAATGGATGGAGTAATCCAAGTTGCTTCCCTCTATCATACTTGGTCTTTTGTCATACTACACATTTTGAAACATACTCTTGTATGTCCACTTTCATGGTAGGCCAATAGAAGTACGTCTCTACTCCTCGAAGAGTAGGTTGAATACCTCTATGCCCCGCATATGGAGGAGCATGGGATTCATACATAACTTTCTCACGAAGGGAATAGGTAACACATAGCCTATTTCTGTGGAGAAGATAACCATCCTGCAAGGTGAATGGTTCCTCTTTCTTCCCCAAAGCAAGGGCTGGCATTATGTCTCTAAAGTCAGGGTCAATAGCATACTCATCTATCATAGAGGATAGATAATTGTGAGTAGCTATAGACACCGCATTAACTTTGGGTCGTCGTGAAAGTGCATCGGCCACTTGATTGTGATTACCAGCTATGTGAGCAATATGGAAATTAAATTGCGAAAGAATATTTACCCACCTCATTTGTTTGTCAGAAAGCTTGGTTTGCATCATGAAATACTTGAGACTTTGGTGGTCGGTTCGTAGGATAAATGGAGTCCCCAATAGGTAGTGCTTCCATGTGTCTAGGGCATGTAGAACAACTAAAAGCTCTTTCTCATAAATGCCCAAGACTCGTTTATCAATATTGAGCCTTCGGCTCTCATATGCTATGGCATGCCCTTCTTGAAGCAAAACTACTCCAAGGCAATCACCACAAGCATCACATTGGACCTCAAATGGCTTTGAGAGATCCGGAAGCACGAGGACTGGTTGGGAAGTAAGCTTCTCTTTGAGCTTTTCAAAAGCATTTTGCTCCTTAGCAGTCCACACAAACTTAACGTTCTTCTTAGTTAAGTCGTGTAGTGGTCCTGCTACTTGAGAGAATTTTGTTATGAAGCGTCTATAGTATGCGCACATACCAACAAAGCTTCTTAGCTCATGTAGATTTCTTGGGTTAGGCCATGCTTTTATTAACTCTAACTTTGATGGATCCATTGGGATACCATCTTTAGAGATAATATGACCTAGGTATTGAATCTCTTGTAGGAAGAATTCGCTTTTCTTTTGGTTGAGAAAAAGCTTGTTCTCCCTCAATGCTTGAAAAATCACTTGGAGATGTTGCTTATGTTCCTCCAAATACTTGGAGTAGATGATGATATCATCAAAGAACACTCCAGTGAATTTGCGGTATGGTCAAGCCAACAGGCATGACAAGATATTCATAAAGACCAAACGTTGTGCGAAACGTGGTCTTTAAGATATCTTCATCCACTATCCTTATTTGATGATAGCCACTCTTAAGGTCAATCCTACTGAAGTAGGTCGAGCCTTGTAGCTTATCAAACAGATCTTCTACCCGAGGTACGGGAAATTTGTTTTTGATAGTGATATGGTTTAGTGCTCGATAGCCCACACACATACGGTATGTACCATTTTTCTTTTGCACTAAAAGGATTGGAGAACAAAAGGGAGAGGAACTAGGCCTCACCATCCCTTTGTCTACCAGCTCTTGTACTTGCCTCATGATCTCCTCTTGTTGAGCTTGTGAGACTCGATAAGGAGGCTTGTTAGGTGGTGAGCTTCCAGGAAGGAGCTCAATACGATGGTCATCATCCCCTCGTTTTGGAGGTAAGTCCATAGGGATATCATCGAGGAACACATCTTGGAATCCTTTTAGAAAATTAGACAAGTCTAACTCTTCTTGATTCCTACCATTTACATTTGATGAAACATTAGTATCTTTTAGAGACTCTTTGACAAAAATCATGTATGCAGAAACTGAGCTCTTCATTAACTTATCAAAAGCAAGAGGATTTACAAGTGGAATAGTGCGACCACGCTCACATGAATCTATATACATGTTCTTTCCCCTATAGGTAAAGTAGATTCTCCTTTCAGGGAACTTCATGTTGGCAGCCATGCGATCAAACCATGGTGCCCCTAGGATAACATCCTCATGTTGGAGAGGAGAGATGAAGAAGTCTTCCTTGTCGACATAGCTATGGACATGAAGCCTCAACTTCCCAATCAAGGGAGTAACGGAGGCTTGTTGTCCCTTGAAAGCTGCATCAGCCACTACTATATCTCCCATCTCAAAAGCTTGAATGCCCAACTTGGTGGCCAACTCGATTGATATGAAGTTAAGAGTAGAGCCAGGGTCAAACAAGATGAAGGCATCATGCTCTCTTACCTTTCCTCAAGCATAGGAAAGTGATGATCCTTTGCAATGAGCATCCTCTTTTGGAGCTTCGATGGTGGAAGCCCTAGGAGTCTCATTGCGAGTATTCTTCTTGGGGCAAGAACGATAGCCATGTCCTTGCTCCCCACACTTGAAACACTTATGGTCCTTGCAAAAAGCTTCAAGCTCTTCAGGAGAGAGTTTGTTTTTACCTTTGTAAACTCCCTTCTCTTTGGACCGATTGTTGTTGTTGTTGGAATTGACTTGGGAAGTATTTTGAACATTGATTTTCCCCTTTGCATCATTTTTTGTCTTTGTTTTCCATGGGCTTGACATTACGTCTAGCCCCTTGATGGAAATTGATGCGTGAAGCAACCATGGTGTGATGGATTACTTCGCTAATAGTACCAGGCCGTTGAGAGTTGATGTATTCGGCCATCTCTTCAGGTAATCCGGCACAGAATTGCTGCCTTTGCTCGGCAAAGTCTATCTTTTGAAAGACAGTAGCCTTGAGATGTAAATCCCAAAACTTGTCTACATATTTGTGGCTAGACTCATGGGAGAGGAGCTTCAAGATGCGCCATTCGGTAAGCAATTTGTCCTTTGCATCACTTGCAAGGAATTGCTTCATGATGGAAACTCGTAGAGTTTTCCATGTCTTTGGGGCTTCACCATTTCCACGAAGGCTAGCCCACCATTGACAAGCTGATTTTTGGAAGTGCATAGCTACATGGCGTAGCTTAGAGGACTTTGTGAAGCCCTCATCTCCAAAGGCCGCATCAAATTGCTGGATGAAGGCCAACACTTTGTCGGTAGCACCGAAGGTGCCATCATAGGTGAGAAAAGAGATACTCTTTCCTCCCTCTTTGAACTTCTTTAGCTTTTGTGACCTTCGCCATGCAGGAAATGATTTGCGATGTCCTCCCCTCTTGGATTCTCTAGGAGAATAACCATAACTTTCGTCAGAAGAGGAGGAAGGTGAAGAAGAAGGAGAAGAGGGTGACCTCTTCCCAGCCCTTTTCTTCCTTTTTTTCCTCTCTTGCCTTTCAGAGTGATGAGGATAAGGACTATGTGTTGATCTTTTCCTCTTGGGAGGAGTGGGCAATCGTCTAGGCTGCCGTCTTCGTGGAGCCACATCTTCAGAGGAACTTAAACTTTCATTGCTTTCTTGCTCTTTGGATTCCTCCTCTCAAATGGGAGAGAGTCTTCTTTTGGGGGTCTCTTCAAGAGGCCTCCTAAGCTCTCTCTCCTCTTGGAGAGGAAGGGAAATTCCATAAGCACGAAGTTGTTGAGTAACTTCGGCTTGCAAAGCAGGGTTGCCCATAGCTTGTTGTAACCTAGTGACGAGATAATTCACAAATATGGGAGCATCATCATTAGCACATTCATGTGCAAAATCAAAGCTATCAATGTTCATTCTACTCTCTTGATTATTGTCAGCCATGTTAACAAAATTTATGTATGTACTTAGTGTACGCTTTGGCAATTCAAAACCTTAGTTGCCACTCCTCTTAGCCTTTGAAAATCGGCTCTTAAGTATCTACACCCACGGCTCGAAGTGGTTAATTATAGAGAGTAGAGGAGTAGGTCTAACATAGCAGAGATGCCAAGGGCTAGCTCCTTTCAGACTTCTTATGGCTCAATAATGGTAAAGCCGTAGGCAAGTCTAAAAAGACTCCATTATTAAGAACAAAGCTCCCAAGGTGTGCGCCATCCCCCACATAGTGGGCTCAACAAAACCGATAATAGATCCGAGTTCCACTTACCCTAATATAATTAACAACATCAACCATTTATAGGCTACTTAAGGACCTCTCTTCTTAAGCAAGAAAAGAGAAACCAAATTCTTTGATACCAATGTAATGGAATTGGCCTATTTAACTTGAGAGTAGTGAAAATTAATGAAAGTACTTTTGAGAAATGACTTTGTGAGCATAGCGGGTGAACATAGTTGAAGATAGCAACATAATCATAGCAATTAGTTAACTTGGCATGAACAATACTTTTGCAAGAGAGAGAATTTAGAGAACATGACAACAGTTGAGGACCGGATTTATGTGGAGCCGGTCCCCCCTCCAATAGGCATTTGTATTATGATTTCTCCCATTAAGAGAGACTTGTTACAATACAATCTTTGTGTTACTTGTGACCTAGGTGATGCAATGAAGATGGAAAGCTTCATGCATCACAAACATAACATAAACTTGAAGAAAGCTTTAACTATCCCAAGCATCAGTCCCAAGACCTCAAACACCTTCGAAGGTGGAGAGAGCTAGTAGAGAATGAGGGTAGGGAAGAGGAAGAAGAAACATTTCGTAGGAGAAAGAATTAGTTCCTCACTTATCATAACTCTTGTTTCTAGCATAGTAATGAAGAAGAAGGAGATGGCAAGCTTAAGCATTGAAGCATGGCTCTTGGTTGGATTTGCACTCCATATCCAAGAGTGTTGGTGTAGGCTCTCAACCTCTACTTGCTTGGAGAATGAGAGGGAGCTCTTGCACTTTGCATAGCACACAATGAGAGTGTTTGTGAGTGTGTGTGGGTGAGTATACCCCCTAAGCAACCCCCTAGCTTGCTTGGGTCGACCCCCCCCTTGTAGCTCATGATTAAAGCTCATTGGACCCCTCCAGACCTAGCCACTCATAAGCAGGAGGTATTACAAGCAACAAGGGTAGCCTTGAGACAAGTGTCCCCCTTTTCCCTTTGAGAGAGAGGGCTAGATAAATGCTAAATCAATTAATTAAATCTCCTAAATTATTATTGGACCCCTTGGGTGGCCAACCAATAGGCTTCAGGCACACCATGAGGGCAACATGAGGAGGAACTTGACAAGTGTCCCTTTTGCTTTCTTTGTACCATGCATGCCTTGTGTGAGTGTGTGGGTGTTCTCTCTCATCCCCCCTCATGTAGGGCTCGCCCCCTCCTTGCAGGGATTGAATCTTTGACTTTTTGACACCTCAAGCCCCTCATGCATAGGCCTAGTTCCCACCACAAGCTTGGCTCATAAGCACTTTAAGCTTGCGTTGGGTTCTCACCTCAAGTGCAACCCTAGCATCTCAAGCATGTCAAGCACCTCAAGCATCTCAATAATTAAGCACCTCAAGCATCTCAAGCACCTCAAGCACCTTAGTCATCAAGCATGACAAGCAGGACAAGCACCTCCAGCTGGGTCGGGCTCCTGCGCCTCAAACTCAGCCCTAGCTTACCTAAGGTCAAAGGCCTTTTACACACATTATTGGAGGTCTTCAATGAAGTTAACCCTAAGGTCTTATGCTCCATTTGTTAGCCTTGCTCTTTGATAGAACATCTCTCATTTGGGCCCCTTTACCATTGGTCCCGTGTTGAGATAGATCTATAAGCACATGTCTATATCTTAACACTTGTTTCCGTTTATTCTCCCACATTAAGTGATCAATTTAATATGAGAAAATCATTTGGGTTGGTTAAATATTAGATATTAGATTTTATGACTCTCTCTCTCTCTCTCTCTCTCTCTCTCTCTCTCTCTCTCTCTCTCTTTGAGTAATAGGTCTTAAGTTCCAACTCTCCTCGTCGGATAGATCTTTAAGGTCTCTTGGGATAGTTTCCTACGACGTTAGAATACTCTTTTTCTTCTTCTTTCTCTCTCTCTCTCTCTCTCTCTCTCTCTCTCTCTCTCTCTCTCTCTCTCTCTCTCTCTCTCTCTACCCTTCCTTGTTTATTAATGATCAACCTTTTCACGTTTACTTGCAAACCTTGGCTCCCCTCGATGATAGGTAAAAAAGCTCAAAATAGACCTTATTGTAGGGTAGAGGAGCCAATATAGAGACGACAAAGTTGAACCTGACACTGAGGGAGCTTGCCTTCACAAATTTCAAAACAAGAAAGGATGCAGCAAGAAGCTCTTGGGTAGGCGCATTAGCAACAAAAGACGACATCCACTGTGATGGATCATGGACCGTCGTTAAAACGCGCGCAGATCTTTGACTTTGTGTGTAACAAAATCGAGCAGCAATAGGAAGACGATACCGTTTGGTAAAAGGAAAGTCGTTGCCAGTAGGGATTGAACCCTCGCGTCAACGAATTGCATTCATACAACGCACGGGGTGAGCTTGCTTTTGGTGTAGATTCATCTTTATTATTGGGGGTGGACGCGGCTCTCCTTTGGAACGCGCCCACTGACTGGCTCCTCTACCCTAATAATGATCAACCTTTTCACCTCTTCTTGTAGACCTTGGCTACATGGTATCCGAACAGTCGGTTAGACAATAGATGGCAACCCTACAATGTTGCGATGGCTTGGCTCCTAGATTAAGAAGGGATTTTTTGAGTCTCCTAAAGATAGTCCCAACTATTAATCAAGAGTGACAGCTCGTCCATTGTGCACTCTACAATAGTCCATTGCATCATAATATTGAAGACTTGCACAAGATCTCTCTTTACATCAAGAAGCTTCACCTGAAATCCGCATTTGGGACTCCGAGACTGTGACGATCCATGCATGGTTTCAGATCCCCATAGTTTGTCCTTGCGGCGACCCTTGTTGGAGCTAGCACTTAAGGTGAAAGACGTGTTTTCTCTCTCTCTCTCTCTCTCTCTCTCTCTCTCTCTCTCACACACACACACACACACACACACACAATCTCAATTCCCTCTTTAATAGTATGCCTTAAGTTTGATACATATTTGAAATCTCTTAGCATAGTGCCTACATCGTTTTTAAGAATCTATTCTACATATTTGGGTCGGTTTTAAACAAGGTGAGGACTCACGATGGCTTGTTGAAGGTAAGGGGGAAGGAAAGATTTATCGAAAGTAGGTATTAATCAGTGTTGCAGTTGTATTGTTTTAATATAAAATTGTGTTTGTCCATATACACACACAATTACAAACTAGCGGTTCTAGAATGGCTTACTGATCGATTTGAACCCCACCATTGTCAACGACGGATTATGCTATAAACACCCTACCTAATGTCTTGTTATTTAAGAACTTCTTTTTTAATGCCTTCGTAAAAGAAGGCATGCTTAATAAACATAAGTACATAAATATATATATGTGTGTGTGTTTGTATTTATGTATGTATGTATGTATAAAATTTACTAGAATTATGTAAGGTGAAGCTTCACTTTAGCATTCTAAAAGAATAGAATGCAAGAGAAGTCAAGGCTGCAAGCCATGTGAGGATACGAAATGAAAGGTGAAATAAAAAGATCCATTTAATATTATAAAATTTAAATAACATTTAAGGTAAGTCTCAATCATGCCATTTTTTTACTTTCTTCTAATCGGTACCTGCTACTCGCAAATGGATTATATATTATGAAGGGGCCCCAATAATAAAGTAAATGGTGCACATTGCACATCAATATTTTGAAACAAAATAAAACAAAAAGGAAGTAAAATAAAAAGAAGCATTAAAAATCAAAACAAAAGAATATTTAATGCTTTTAAATAAGCATAGAAAATAATTAAACAATTTTAGTGAAGTGATTTTTTTTGAAATCTTCAAATGAGAGAATTGTTTATCAATACCTCAGTGTTTGAGAAAGATGTGTCCGAGCTTAGGCTTAACCCGATTGTAAATCGAGATTAGCCGGTTGCAAAGGGTGACAAAGGGGGAGAAACACGATAAAATATACTAGAAAATAGTTTGAATATTTTGCAAATTTAAAAATTTAAAAATTTCTACTAGTATTTCCACTTTGTATTTGTATAAAGAGAAAACTTGCCGCGTAGACAAAAAGACTTTCTCGAAGACTGCATCATAAGATCAAACTCTTATGAATATTTTGTTTAATGTTTTGATCTCTAAAGTCATTTTCAAGTATGCAAGTATCCAGACAAAGTAAATGCGACCTTGAGAATAGCTTTCTATTCCAAAGTTTTAGCTTTCTATTCACAAGACTTTTGAATCCCTTAGGGACATTTGTCTCTCAAAGAAGGTGTAAGGAAACAATTGAAGGGACAACAAAGTTATTTTACAAAGACCTTTTCCATGTGGTGCTCATCTGGCCAAAGAATCCAACGACCTCGATGTTGCAACAACTTTGCACAATGAACCCTATGGCCTTAGACAGACCAAAAAAGCCAATTTTCATAAGCTTACCCTCCCTTCCTCCTAACCTACAAAGCTCTTTTGTGTGTCGTGCTTTGTGCTAAAGTCCTCCGCCGACTCTCCAACCCAGCCCGCCTTCTCCATCTCTCCAGGTCGGATAGATCTTCAAGGTCTCTTGGGAATCTGGGATAGTTTCCTACGATGTTGAAATACTCTTCTTCTTCTTCTGCTTCTCTCTCTCTCTCTCTCTCTCTCTCTCTCTCTCTCTCTCTCTCTCTCTCTCTCTCTCTCTCTCTCTCTCTCTCGCGCCCCCCTAGCCCCTTGCTCTACCCGTCGCCCTTCAATTGGACCAACTAAATTTTTGCTACTCTTTTCTCCTGGCCGCTACTGCCTCGAGTCTACTACGCTCACTTTGAACATCGGGTGCAACTTTCACACTATTGGATATCATCATTACCCGATCTTCTTGTTCCCTGTGCATGCGTATGATTTGCTTGGGGATTTGAAGATCTATGACTCGCACATTGGGGTTGAAGGGCAGGAAGGCCGATGTGGAGGAAACGTACCAATGTCAAGATTGGGCACAGAGAGAGAGAGAGAGAGAGAGAGAGAGAGAGAGGTGATGAGGAAGTTTGTGTTCATCTCGTAATACAGAGCACAAGTAGCCTGCTTTGCAACTCCTTGATCAGTTCAACATTATTGCTAGCACATCCGCTCCGTTTACCTCTAATCGTAGGCCTTGTCATCTTCGATCGATGCCTCTCTTCAAGTGCAAACCAACTACCATCTTCACTCCATTGCATTGATCTGGAAGCATCCAAGATATGCTAGCCCCTTTGTCGCTCCAATCCTCACATTTTTCCCCTTCCACAACTACCACAACATTTCATTATCCCTTGGCAGTGTTGCCCGGTGAGGAGAGGTAGTGCGGCGATACCTGTTTTGCAGGTCATTGGATAGAAACCATTGCCGTTGAACGCCATCTTTCACACGAGAGAGAGAGAGAGAGAGAGAGAGAGAGAGAGAGAGAGAGAGAGAGAGAGAGAGAGAGAGAGAGAGAGAGAGAGAGAGAGAGAGAGAGAGAGAGAGAGAGAGAAGACGATAGGGAGGATGTATGTGTTCATCCACACGTCCAACGCCAAGAAAATCTTAAGAGAGCATGGCATTTGTGGAGCAAGCAAGAAAAGAGGGAGATGTCACTTGGGCATGGATCCTGCCGTTCTAACTCGTACACCACCCTTGCCACGAAGCTTCCCACCGCCGGGGTTGGCTTGCAGGCTGCTTGCACCATCGTAAACTCTCCATATTGATGCTACAGATAGTATGTGATCAACACCTACCCTGCCCACCTCCATCCCTGCATGTCGCCCTCATTCGCACCACCACATCGATATGCACAACCTTCATCGTCATCATTGATGCTTTCATTTGCCTAGCCGCTTCCTCCATTGCTGCTCGCTTGGCCACCATACCTCCTCTTTTACGTCACCTTACCAAGCAAGATGCAAACTTGTAAGCAAACGCATGGAGAGAGAGAGAGAGAGAGAGAGAGAGAGAGAGAGAGAGAGAGAGAGAGAGAGAGAGAGAGAGAGAGAGAGAGAGAGAGGTTGCACCCGTTTCAAAAGAGGGGCTTGAACAGTGGGCAAGTGCCAAGCACACTGGTCGGCAGACGTCCACAGCTCCAGGTGTCCCCCCGCAGCCCGAGAGAGCAGGTGTTGACAGCGTTGCCCGCAGACCAAGGCTCCCTACCTGTTGCTAGAGGCCATCCATTGTGTCGGTTGGCAGCCAGTAAATGCGCCTAGCTGTATGGGGTGCCACTTCTCTTTCTCTCTGCGCACGACCTTTTTCTCTCTCTCGCTGAGCGCGCTGGGTTTAGAGCACACTGGCCGAACTGTGGAGGAGCGACACATGTTAGGGGGAGGGAGCTCGAATCCCCTTGTCGATAAAGGACACGAGGTCGAGTGAAGGGATCAACAACTCCACTTTCATCCACTGTTGATTTATTTTCAACGAGCCAAAAAATTTAGGGTTCCTAGGCGACCGTCAAGCCTCGAACCCGAGACCTCCCCGCCCACACTCATCACCCTTATCCAACCCGCATATCGTGTGCCATTGCAGGTATAGCGACTCCGTAACTATATAAATCTTGCCCTCCCCTTGCTACGGAGATTTGACGGCCTCAAAACCATGGCGACGCCGATCATGCGCCCTTGCCGTCAATCCCTCCACTCACACCCCATGTCAATTATAAACGAGTATGGAATCCCTCCCCCTTTTATAATAGTATAGATTACGTTGAGTTTTGAGGCCCACCACGTAGAAACCTACTTAATTATGAGGTCTCCGTCACACACAACGGCCACCCAAGCTAGCAACTATCGTTCACTTAAAGGCTTACTTTTGGTATGTGCGTATTATGATCGTGTTTTGTGCCTGACGTTCTCCTTGTCCACGCATTCATCTTGCCTAAAACTCTCGAACAAGATTTTGGTGAAAACATGACCATAATGTGTAAAGATCCCCAGCCATGGTTTCCCATCCTAGCTAAGAGCCTTGTCCCGCCGGGTGCATACAGGGGTGCAGATGTTGGATGCGCTTTGCAAAGTGATCTCGCCTAGGCTTTACAACGCATACAAGGGCCGAGTGCTTGCGCTCCAGACGTTGCAAAATCTTGCCTCAAGTTGCAATTTTACAGCACATCCAAGGAAAAAACATCAGTGGCGCCAAGAAAAGTAAGAGTTGCAAAGTTGCAACCAATCATAGCTTTTTGAAGCAGAGGCTGGGTCGCATAATTGCAGGCGAACCACTCTTGTTTACATTCAATGTGACCAAAAAATGTGGTTACAGAGCATGAGAACCTCTCGTCCCCCAACCCTTGGTCGTGCTGGGTGGGACGTGGCTCTAAGCAGGCACTGTGTGTGACACCAATCTTAGAGTCCACTCACAACTGGTTGGTTGCTAACCAATCAAACAGCCTACTCTCTCTCTCTAGACTTGGTCCTAATCCACCGTCCTCTACATATCGGATTCCCTATTCTTTTGTTAGCTGCTTTTCTATATGCACGTCTCCTCACTTCATTTACTGCGTGTTCGATTTGCCCCCCGCACTCAAACGCTCGCTCTCGCGCGCGCGCACACACAGCGAGTCAGTGAAACAGATACAATCTCCGTAGGTAGATCCAACACGCGCACACACGTGACTACCTTCTTCCCTCCCTCACTGTGCGTGCGTGCATTCCAGCTTGCTACTCTCCGCGTATGGTCAAACCCAATGCCCACCTGCGTCCTTATATATACACCATCGCCACTCCTGCTTTCCACCAGAGACCGTAGTCCCTCTTTAGCCCTTGAGCTTCCCGCTCTAGCCCCCCCCCCCCGCCCCCGCTTGCACGCACGCTCTTACACATCTTCGCGCACTGAGCTCGGCTTCTTCCTTTAAACTTCGAACGCGCAGCAGGCCTTCATCCAAAGCTATTTGAGGGTGTTGTGCTTGCCGAATGGCGGGGCCTAGCGGCTTTGATGTTGTTGTTTTCAAGGGCAATTAGACGCAAAAAATAAACAATTTTTTTCTCTGAACTACTGCGATCCATCAAAGCTCACAGATCTTGTTGAAAACGAGGGCGCCCTGCATTGTTCTGCTCTACTTTCGAAGGCTGACCTGGCAAAGCTTGCGTTCATCTTTCCTTCAGACAGCAGATCTACGCAGCTTCAATGGCTGTAGAGCCACAGGCGGAGGATGTATGCATAAGGGAAGTTTGGGCTGACAACTTGGAGGAAGAATTCATGTTCATCAGATCCATAGTGGACGACTATCCTTATTTGGCTATGGACACAGAGTTTCCTGGCACGGTCTTGAAGTCTGTTCCAGAGAGTAACTACCAGGGCCTCAGAGCAAATGTAAATATGCTAAAGCTTATCCAGCTTGGTCTCACCTTCTGTGACGAGTCTGGGTCGATGCCGCGCTGCAGCAACAGTGATAAATATTGTGTGTGGCAGTTCAATTTTCGCGAGTTCAATTTGAGAGAGGATGTGTATGCACATGAATCAATTGACCTTTTGAAGAGATGTGGGATGGATTTCAAAAAAAATGAAGAGAAGGGAGTGGACTCAGTGCGGTTTGCAGAGCTAATGATGTCGTCTGGAGTAGTCTTGAATGATAATGTGCATTGGATCACATTTCACAGTGCATATGATTTTGGATATCTTTTGAAGATCCTCACAAGTCAGAAGTTGCCGGTAACGGAGACAGACTTCCTCATTTTGCTTCGAGTGTATTTTCCAAATCTGTGCGACATCAAGTACCTCATGACGGCAGATGATTTTTATGGGGGCCTTGACCGATTAGCTGATAAGCTTGAAGTCAAGAGAATTGGTAGAAGTCATCAGTCGGGTTCAGACAGCCTCCTCACTTCATGCTGTTTCCGCAAGCTGAAGTACAACTACTTTAATGGAGACACAGAGAAGTATACTGGAGTGTTGTTTGGGATAGGTATTGGCATTTATAGAATTTACCGATAGGCACTTCTTCTTTTTGACGCTGAGAGCCAGGAATTTGGCTCCACATTTTTTGTAAAATTGTCTTTTAAAATGCTTACATATCAGTTTCTTCCAAGTATGTCTTTGTTACCTTCTGGATCCTTGCATTTTCAATCTTGTGTAATCTGTGCTCAGCGTACCCTGCTTGTGTAATTTTGCGATTCCAGGTTAAGGTAAGCTGGAAGAGGTGCGTGTAGTAGTTCTTACATGAACACTGGCCACTTTTTCCTGGAGCTGCAAATCAATTTTTCCTGCTGGGTGTTCAAAGCACAAGACTGGCCATCTGGAATGTACTGCACCACCAAGTACGCTCCCTCTTATCGATTTTCTTTGCATCGGTAGTGGTGTAACTGGAGTGCCTGTTGCAGTTTTCTCTCTGGCCTTCTTGAACTTTTGTGCTTCTTTCTCAACTTGGGATGCTACTCTAAACAATTTTAGAGGTTTGTGTCGGAGGAGTTTGGGTCTTAGCAGGGTCTGTGATTAATGGGTTTTGAGGGTTTTGACTCCCAAAGGGAGCATACATCAGGTAACCTTAACAAAGCACACAAGATCTTTGCATAGGCTCAGATGGTCAAGTTGTAAAGCTGAACTTTGTGCTACTTGCTTCTTGCAATATTGGGGTTATTTTGCTACAAACTGAAGAAGTTTTGACGAGGACAATACTTGTGACCAGTTGCGGCATATGATGAGCACATGCCTGTCCATGTTCAGATGCGTTCAATCTGCCTTGAGTTTTTGTATTATATGTTTTTTGTTGTTGTGGGCTCTGGACTCTGATTTGATCTTATTTTCCAATGTCAAGATACCCCATGTCTGCCAGCTACTGTGTGGCTGAGGCTAAGGGTTCTGACAAGGGTGGCGGCAGAGCCCTCTGATTTAGACTGCCTCTGCTCTTTAGTGCACAAAAGACCGCAGTGCGGCACCTGCTTCATCGAAGCACAGTTAGCGTCACGACTGGGAAAGACTTTGCAGGGGATTGAAGCGTGTGTCCACGCGGGTTCAGTGCTGAAAAGGTTGCAGCAGGTTTTACCTTTGTGTGTGTTGGGGGGCAGGGGCGCTGGAGGGTGCCCCTGGAAACCACTTTTCCTGCTCTGCATGAGTGCTGCCTTAGTCCTTTTCCATGCCATTTCCACTGGAATCAGTTGCCTGTACAGTATTTTGCCAGCAAGTCCTTTGCTGCCGGAGTTTGGCTTGGCGTAAGGTTTTGTTGTCAGTCAACCTGTAAATTTTGCTTTGGCTTAAGGGTTGTATTTACAAGCGACACTAATAGAGAGTGCAGCTGTTTGAGTAATGTTGAAACCTCTTGAGGGTACCCCTGCATGAGGTGTAGTGTGAGCCGGGTATTAGAGTCTTACTTGACCAAGTTGCAACATGCAGCAATTGTGCAGACAATATATAGCTGGTGTTGAATTGCAGGTGGCCGAGATAGAGCACAAAGACCTTGACATTGCGTAAGAGATCACTCCTCAAAGACAAGTTTGTGCTTGAAAAATTTCTGCCATTGTGATGATGTATCTCGCTTATTCTGGAATGTATGTTTTCGTCAAGGTCGCTGGTTGGCGGGCAGGTGATCCAGGCCCTACATCAAGTGCCATTTCTGGAGCAGAATCACTGTTGCAGCCGACGGATTGACGACAGTTCAGCAACCATAATTAATCAACAGCAACTTTCCAATCATTGCGAATGATTATATGGTCCGTCAGCCAGCCGTAATTAATCATCAACCTCGTTTCGAGCATTGCCAATGATTTCATGCCCCGTCAGCACCCGTAATCCATGAATTTTGTCAGCATGTGTCCTCCGAAATTATGCACTGCTGCAGGTTGTTCGACATGCATTGAGGCGCATCTGCAAGCGAAGCATCTGTTCAGAACCAGTGTGCGGCTCTGCCATTGTCTTCAGCATGCAAGGAGCTTGGCCCGCCTCCCAGCGACCCTTGACGGTAGAGAATGGACACTTAGTGTCCATTCACTCATAATACCTGCTCCCCCATGGCTCCGCTCCCGGCCTCCGCCGGTTGCCAAGGGGTCGCAGGTATTATGAGGAATGGACACTTAGTGTCCATTCCCTACCCCTTCTGTGCTAATAATTTACTCGCTCGATTTCTTTGCAGGCCTGCAGGTCCTGCCATAGAGCCAATACGTGCTCACCCCGAGCCCAGGAGCTTGTAGCCAATGGGTAGCCTCTACCACAAGGGTTTGTGTTCCATACCACCAAGCTCTAATTGATACGGATGTGTAGGCAGAGCTGCAAAGGGCCTCAAGTCCAAGTATGGTGATCACAGAATGTCTTACTAATGATGAGACTATAGTTCTATTTGTAGGACTCGGTTTAGAAGTGGCATGTTCGGACATAAGCGTCTATCTTGGTGTTTGGGGATGTAACACTTCCCCCCTTATTTATAATTCCCTCCTCAACAATATCCTCAATTCTAAAACTAGGGAATGATACTTTACCAATCTTACTGATTCCCAAGTAGCTCTCGACTCATGTTGATATTTCCATTTGATCAAATACTCGGGGTAAGAAGCATTCAAGACCGTATGGTCAAGAACCAATTCCGGTTCATATCGAATGTAATGAGTGGTTTCCTTCAAACTAGGGATTTCCTCCAAAGGAATGACATGTTCATTCTGTCTCGACAAATGCGGAACATGGGATGGAGAGTAATGTCGAAGGGTAGATCTAGTTGTAGGAACATCACTAGTCTTCATATAATTTGACCAATATGGATCGTTTTTTAATCCTTCAATACCTTTAGGTACACCTCATGGAGGTTATGAGGTTGTCGATGGTTAGCATAAAAGGTAGCTTGATCTTGCACGGACTTTATGCTTCATCTCTTGCATGTCTTGTAAGAAATCGGCTCCGGATTGCATCTTAACACCTTTGAGTCTAGTGGCCGCGATTGGTGGGTTTGTCTCATAATCGTACATACATATGAACGGGTTATAACCAATAGTTGAGTGCTAGGAAAGTCCATCTGTAAGAGAACGCTCCCAATAATATTGATGATGAGAGATCTCCATTGTAGCGTCGGTAGCGTATCCCAAGCATACGAACTTATACACGAGTTTGTCAAGCATGCTCTTATGTTATTGTAAGGGCATATGTAGTGCTAGTTTATATGCACTCGTACGGGGGAACTTTGTTCCTATGGGTTTTTTCCTTGCCCATCTAGTAGTGTGCCACTTAGCCGCTTATAGACTCATGTAATCTAGTATGTACACTTATTGTCTTTTAGATTCTATCTAGTTCTATGAACTTCAACACATACAACTCATTTTGTGATGTATATACATCCATCGTCTAGTCTGACCTCCTTCTATCTAGTTCTATGAACTTCAACACATACAACTCATTTTGTGATGTCTATACATCCATCGTCTAGTCTGACCACCTCCTTGCTTGTAGCATTCTCAATTGGAACATGTTATTGGGACATCACGTGGGTGTATCCATATCTGATGGTGGTAACTAGATCGAAGATTGATCTTGGTGAAGTAGCGCACAGCCAAGAGCTGATCCATGTCATCCATTCAAGGTAACATATACTTGTTCTTGATGGTGACCTTCTCAAGGCCTTTGTAATCTATGTAAAAGACATCCCATCGTCCTTTTTAATGAGAAGAGTTACTACGCTCAATAAAACCCTTTACAAGATGGGCTTGTAGCTGTGCAACTATCTCATCTTCCTCTGTTGGGATGAACCCATAAGATTACCGATAGATGGGATGGTTATCAAGTCAAAGCTCTCTCTTGTGATCAAGATCGTGCCCACGAGAATGGGGAAGCCCATCGAGTAAATATGAGGGACCATGTTAGCAAACTCTTTTGAAACATAATCCGTATATCTTTATAATAGCATCACGATTAAACAAAGGCAAATCATGATCAAACAAAAACACGTCACATTTGAACTTATTGAATGACAATGAAAGGAAAGATGGACACTGTAGTCCTTCACAAAACACAATGAGAGTTTCAACATGAGGATCATGACACCATCATCCTTGTATCAAACTCTTTTATTGAAATAAGATCTACATCACAATTTTTGGTTGTAGAGTTGACCACAAGGTATACACCTCCAAGCTAGGATCCATATCTACTAAAAGAGAAGCTTCTTGCTATAGAACCATTCCATGCCTAAAATCATGTGTCGAGTACTCAACAATCAAGATTAAGAGATGGGGAACCTTTTGCATGAGAAACATTGCTCCCATGTTTGGGACCTCGTGCAAATAAAGTTGGGACTCCACCATGGGAAGCCCTCTTAATCAAGCCCTCTTTGTTTCAAATGATGAAGCAATGATTGATCATTCATCGGTGCTATTTATGGTGGAGAATGTTTTGACCTAAACTAAGGCTTGTAAATACAGATTCTACTTATGTTGTTCACCAAAAATATTGCCTTCTTATGTTCCTCACCAAATATGTTGCTAAGCAAAAAATTCCTTGTAATTTTGTGATCTTTTGTCGCTACAAGTGCTAGGTGAAAATATGCTTTTCCTTAGGGAAGGGTGCTACTTTCTGGTGCCCGTCTCTTGAAAGAACAAGGAACCTTACAAATCCTAACATTGGAACTTGATTCTTTTTCAACCCTTAGTAAAGCATTGAACTCTCTATATCCATCTATATCTATCTATACTATTATAAAAGGGAGGGATTCCAGTACCCTTGACAAGTGGGGTAACTTCCTTCATTCGGCCTGTGCGCATCTAGCGCGTCTAGCTAGAGAGAGACAGAGAGACAAATGACTCAGGAGGAGAAAAAGAAAGAGGGGGCCGTTGTAAATAACTCCACTCTCTCCAATGCGCCACTCACGCCTTGCAGTCTCATAGTGTTTTTGCCAGTTGAATTGAATTCCACGGTGCAACGAGCCGTAGAGGCCTGCAAACCACTTAGGGCGTCAATGCATAAGCTTGCTTCACCCTTAGACTTTAGTGGATAAAATCCGAGCCACGATGGAAGAGAGAGAGAGAGAGAGAGAGAGAGAGAGAGAGAGAGAGAGAGAAAAGAACAACTGGGTAGGGTGCCTCAGGTGATTGCTCTTTGTTGCTCACTCCGTGCGAGCTGCGTGTGTGGGTTCTTTGCCCTGTCCTGCACTGCTCAGGTTTCTCGGGAAGACTTGCGCGGGAGAGAGAGAGAGAGAGAGAGAGAGAGAGAGAGAGAGAGGTGTGCAGGCTCTTTGAAGAGATACATAGAGAGCTCTTGCTAGGCGAAGGATTGCACGATCAATCAGGGCGCAACTGCAGGACCTGCAACTCTCTCTCTCTCTCCCCGCCAAACGTGTATAGCTACAGTAGCTCAAGACAATGTTGGGGTGTGTGTGTGTGTGCGTGCGTGCGTGTGTGTGTGTGCGTGTGTGTGTGAGAGAGACTGAGGTTGTGTTGCATTATTTCATTTGTTTTGTTAACAGCATGGTGACATTTTTACAAAGGTATATCTTATTGGTGAGAATCCAAGATGTTGCAATGGAGGGGTCAATGGCTTCGAAGACAAATTTGAGTGAGGAATCAAGAGGAGTTTAGGTGAAGTCCTTATATGCAATGGTGCTCATCCTAATCACCTCAAACTCACCCCCACCTATCCAGTGCCCGAAGCAGCCTACCGTCATCACCATGCTGACCTGTCCAGCATCTAGAAAGGGAGGCAACACTGGAGAGTTGGAAGGTAGTGTTTATATGATAATATAGAGACTAAGAAGGTAGAGGACTGGTGGGTTGTGGGATGCTTGCAGAACCTTGAGGAAAGAAATCAATGCACCGACAGCATTGGTGGGTTGTGAGACATCCTGCAAAGCTCGAGGAGAGAGAGAGAGAGAGATCTCAATATCTATCTGAATATCTCATTGCTTCTAAGAATTGAGCTCTATATGTGCCCCGCTTTCTCCTCTCTCTTTGCCAACCTCCTCTCTCTAGAGGCCCATTTGAAAGAATCCAAATTTGAACCTATCTCATTATCTCTCTCTAGCTTCTATCCTCTCCATCTGCATTGCATTGGGATTTGACACCTTCCCCACTGTCCTCTATGTCCACAATGGTTGCATGTTATAGGGAGACATGTGTGCAACTCTCTCTCTCTCTCTCTCTCTCTCTCTGTGCAAAATTATTTGGATCCCATTCTTAGGTTCGCTTAGAGTGCCTGTTCATAGCCATGCTAAAAGCGTAGCTAGAATAGATGGCCCTCTGACATGAAGGGGCTCGTTAGTGGCGGTGAGGCAATCCTATAGAGTAGAATGTAGGATACTGTCCTGTTACTGTTCTGATTTTCACTACTGCAACGGATCCTTTTCCTCGGGATTCTGTTGACCATGCATCCCTTAAACATGCAATTCCTCTCTCAAAGGCGGGAGGCCTTTATGAAAGGTGGTTGAATCATCCCCCCCCCCCTCCCTCTCCCCCCCAGATCTTGCGACGAGCCTACAAGCATTCTCATTTTCCAATGAAAGATCCTCTCTCTCTCTCTCTCTCTCTCTCTCTCTGTGTGTGTGTGTGTGTGTTGTTGTTGTTGTTTTAGTATTCCTTTAATGCTTGGAGAAGTTGGCACCTGGATCTTGCTTGTTTGTTTGCGTCCCCCTGCTTGGGATTGACTCTGCCATCTTCATGCAAGTAGCTGGCTTCTCGTACCCCTCTATGTCATAAAAACCTAAAATCTACTTTCCCAAATGATTTTTTCATATTAAACTGATCATTTAATATGGGGAGATATCAAGGGGAGCAAAGGTTAGATATTGGAAGGCTGCCAAACCTATCTCAACAGGGGATCCTATCATGCCACAGGCAATGCCCGGGGTGAAGGACTAGGCCCAAGGGGCCGGCTGCAAGTGTGGATAGGGAATGAGGCCCAAGGGGCTATTTAATGGGAGTTTGGGAGGTTCATTCTCAGGCAGTCCCACCAGGGGCATTTCACTGGTATCAGAGCAAGGTCTATTCTAGGCAAAGTGGGTTGGTTTGTAGACCTCCACTTTAGCATGCACATGCAACCTAGAGGGTGGAGGAGATCGGAGACGGGCATGGCCGCCTGCTAAGCAAAGGTGTTAGGACAAGGGCAAGGCCGTACTGGACAAGGGCAAGGTCGGGCTAGGCAATGTGGAAAGGGAGTCCAACTAGGGCAAAGGGCTAGGAGCCATGCTATATAGTGGGTGGTTGGGAGATGGACTCGAGGGCACTAGTTCCCCTTGTCTCACATTGGTATCAAGAGACAAGTTCCTATTTTTGGGAAAGGACAGGTGTGGTGCTTTAGAGGCACAAAAAGCTTTGCATGAGTTGCATGCCGTGGTCAAGAGAACCGTGAAACTCATCTCTTGTGAGGAGGCCGACGAAGACGTGATTGGGTGGGCAACCCCGCTTGCGAGGAGAAGGGCGGAAATTAGACTTGCGCCAAATCTCTCCCTCTCGGGCTTGACAGCATCGTGCGGGCCTTCTAAGCATTTCGCGTGCCTGTGGTGGGTTGTTTCGACCAACACCCAAGGCGGGGTGAGATTCCCATGCTGCTTGCGAGCCCGCCATCGAGTGTGCTACGTGTACCCAGTGGGCGCCCAACCCTTTGGGTTAGTGGCTACCCTAATTTTTTTCACAACCAAGGGTCGGTATCCACAGCAGGGTACCCCCCCTCTCTCTTGTGAAGCTTCGGGCAAGGCTAGGCATACTGACAGAGCAAAGGCAGTCCGTGGCTCGCAGACAAGGCCGGGAAATACCAAGCAAAAGTTGCTAGTTCTGCTGCGTATACTACATATAAGCTTTTCGAAAATTCATTCAAGTTGTCTTCAAGTTCTCCAAAATACAAATACGAGTGCAGTTTTGGTGCTCAAGGCAACCACACCTACACTAACCAATTTTTTTCTTGGAACTCGGAGCAAGATTACATTCTCAGCGGCAATTGGAGCACGAACGAAATTAGCAAGTCTAATTACCGGTATCAATGGGATTCTTTATTGATATTTACTGGTTGCGGTACATTCTACATCTATGGAATATCTTGTCGACATCAGGTATTTTTCTTGCTATTCCTTTCACTGCACTGTGTCGCCATGGATTCAGATATCAATATGACTTTTGATTTCGAGCAAAATATGCCTGATCCTGTCCATGATGGCTCGCAGCCGGATGCTCTCACGGAGAGTGCCCGCGACGCTACGGCAGGTGACGACACTTATGAATGCTTGATATTGAAGAATTTCGTGCACTTCAGACACGCATATCAGTCATGGAAGAAAATTTTAAATCTTTAAATGAAAATGTCACTAAATTATCGACGTTAGTGATCCAATTAATGCAACAGCAGTCCAAAGGTCCTGCTGACACGCACATGCATGAGCACGTTGCTACACAGGGGCAAGGCCATTTTGATCATAGACAAGGTCGATCTGCCGATGCTTTGCACACTTTCACTGCAAAAGAGGTGGATGAGTTGTTGAAAAACACCAAACCATTGACTTTTAAGGGAGAAGATCGAGACCGCAATAAGGATGCAGTGAATATCTTTCTCAGCAAGTGGGATAAAATTCACGCCTTACGACGTCCTCCGGATGCAGTCAGAGCACTGCAAACAAGTTTAACTCTTGAATGCAAGGCCTACAAATGGTGGATGTCTCTCAAGGAGAAGAATATCATACCACAGAGTTGGGCAGCTTTTAAAACTATGTTTCGCAAAGAATTCTTGTCTACAAATGAGGCAGATCGAGATTGGACGGCTTGAGACACGTGTTCCATGCGCCAATATCCATCATTAATTGAATATATATCTCACTATCGGGAAGTTATCCTCAAGTTGGAAGGCCTGGACACCTTTCAGTAAGTACGCGGGGTTATCCGTGGGCTGACGCCAAAGCTTAAGAAGCACGTCAAGACTCAAGACCCTAAAACACTTGAGGAAACCATAGTGAAAGCACATATATTCACGATAATCCAGATGAAAAAAAATCACATCATAATCACGTACCTGCTAATACACATGGTAATACACGCACACAGTACGAGCACAATAAAAAGAAATTTATAGTAGCTAATTTAGAAGCATCTAAAAAACCAAAGGGGTCTAGAGGTCCTCTCTCTCCTGAGAACTTTGATAAAGCTAAGAAATAAAAATTATGTTTTCAATGTTTAGGAAGCGGTTATGGCAAAAAGGATTGTCCCAAGGGGAAATCTGCTGCTCATGGCAAGGAGAAAGCAGTGCACACGGTGCAACTGCTGCCTCTTGAGTCTTCCTCATGATTCTCTACAGTGGAAGTAACACATAGCGAGGTGGTGCATGAATGCTGTCTCACAGCTTCCATGTGGCAACAGACCTTCGGACCACATGAATTAGTACGTATGCACGGATCTCTGCAAGGGAACAAGGTGTGCATCTTGGTAGATGACGGTGCTACTCACAATTTTATCAATTACGAATTGGTGAAAAAACTCAAATTGCCTCAAACTCCGAGTACCCACCGCTACAAGGTAGCCATGATGAATGGACATGATCCCGAAATCTGGGATACTCAAGTCCGAGCTGTTCCGTTGGAAGTACAAGGCTACTCCACATCCTTGGATTTTCAAGTCATCAACATGGAGAGGGCAGACACGGTCCTTGGTAGGGAAGGGTTGCATAGCCTAGGACCATCACTGAAGCGTAGCTATGAGTACAACAGCTTGATGTTCGAATCCCATGGCGCACATGTATTGTTGTTAGGAGAGAAGGATGTACCTTCTTCACCATTGATATATACAACTGAGCTTATGCAACTCGTTTTTGATAATGAAATACATCAAGTTTTATTGTGTTACCCATTGTCTCATTTTCTCTCTAACATTAAATCTGTTGAACATTCCTCAACGCCGCATGCTTCTCTCTCATCTCTTTCACCAATGCTACTTCTAAACAAGCAAAAGTTTCTAGTGAGTTACAAAATTTATTAAAGGAATTTCACGATGTTTTTCCTAATGATTTGCCACCAAGATTACCGTCGACACGATCGGTGCAACATAACATCGATGTGGTTGTAAGCAGTAAACCTGTCAGTAAACCGTCCTATCGTATGAGTTACTCTGAAGCTGTTGAGGTGGAACTCAACTTGCTGACTACCTTAGCAGAGGGTTTATCCAACCCAATTGTTCACCATGGGCTTCTCCTATCCTATTAGTGAAGAAAAAAGACGGCAGTATGCGCATGTGCGTATACTACCGTGGCTTAAATGCGGTTACTATTAAGAACAAGTACCCATTGTCACGTGTGGATGAGTTGTTCAACAAACTCATTCATACTCGTATTTTTACGAAAATAGACTTGCGATCAAGTTATCACTAAGTCCGTATTCGACTTGCTGATATACCCAAAGCTGCATTCCGAACAAGGTTTGGACACTACGAGTTTTTGGTTATGCCCTTTGGGTTAACCAATGCACCCACAACGTTCATGACACTCATGGATAGTGTCTTGAAGCCGTATTTGGGCAAATTTGTCATCGTTTTTCTCGATGAAATTCTAGTCTACAGTGCTTTTGAAGAAGAACACTTACAACATCTGAAGCAAGTGTTCGAATTGTTACGAACAAATAAATTATATGCCAAGGAATCTAAGTGTGATTTTTTGAAAGAAGAAATTCACTATCTTGGTCATGTTATTTCCGCTAATGGGCTATATATGGATGAATCCAAAGTGGACACAATCCGACAGTGGCCTTCTCCTAAAAATCTGGAGGAGTTACAAATTTTTAAAGGATTTGCAGGTTTTTATCGAAGGTTCCTTAAAAACTATGCTAATATTGCTATTCCTATGACGGACCAACTGAAAGGCAAAGGCAAAGCTTTTCAGTGGGGACCAACTCAACAACACAGTTTCGATACGCTCAAGGATGCATTAGCTACAGATCTCATACTAGCTATTGTAGATCCTTTGAAACCATTCGTTTTCGAAACGGATGCCAATGATCGTGCTATTAGAGCAGTCGTGTTACAAGATGGACGGCCAACTGCATTTAAAAGCAAGAAGCTTGATGCAGTACATCTGAACTACTCTGCTTATGAGCGCGAACTCTATGCAATAATGTCTGCCTTAAAAACATGGCGGCATTATATGTATGGTGCTCAGTTTGAGATTGTGTTTGACTATGAAAGCATCAAATGGTTTACACAACAAACGGATTTGAAGGGTCGAAAATCCAGGTGGGTCGAGATTCTTCAGGAATATGACGCCAAGGTCCGATATCGTAAAGGACGATACAATGTGGTGACTGACGCTCTAAGTCGTATGCCGGAGATCAATTCTCTCTTGTTCACGGAACTTCGTAGTGAATTTTTGAATTCTAAAGGGCAAATATGAGCATGATGAAGCATATTTCAAAGTGTGGAGCCATGTACAAATGAGGGATCCTTCTCACTCCAATGATGATAGTGTAACGTTAACCTCCACACTTAGTTCTCCTCTATCGAGTGATGAACTACAGCGATGGAAGAATTTCACCATCGACAATGGGTATCTACTCCATAAGAAGAGAGACGGACACAGACATTCGGCGCCAAATTCTTTATGAATGTCATGATAGTCCAAGTGCAGGGCACCCGGGTATTAGAAAGACGTACGCTCTCGTACGACGACAATTTTACTAGCCAGGTTTACATGGCTTTGTCCAAGCTTATGTCTTGCATTGCCAAAAATGTCAAGTTAACAAAGCAGAGCGCTTGAAAGCAGGAGGACTCTTACATCCTTTGGAGATTCCCTCTATGGACTTTATTGTGGGTTTACCAACCATTGTACGAGGTCATGACTCGGTATGGGTCTTCGTAGAGCGGTTGACTAAACTATGTAAGTTTATTCCAACCAAATCAACGATTAAGATTCCAGAACTAGCCAAGTTATTTGTGGAAAATCTATACAAGTTGTATGGTTTGCCAAGTAACATTGTCAGTGATCGTGATCCCAAGTTCAAACGATTGGGTACACAACTAAACCTCAGTACAGCTGATCATCCAAAAACAGATGGTTAGACTGAACGAGTTAACCAAGTGCTAGAGGATATGCTAAGAGCATACGTTAGCAAGAAACAGTCAGACTGGGAAGAATATTTACCTATTCTCGAGTTTGCCTACAATAGTGCTAAGCATGTCACAACTGGATTTAGTCCTTTCATGCTTATGTATGGTTTTCAACCTAGGTCACCTGTTACGGCGGGGTTGGCAATCAAAAAGCTCCAACAGGTTAAGGATTTTCTCCAAGACCACATGGATATGTTGAAACTCGCTCGTTAGAATGTCCGACAAGCGTAGGATCGGTATAAGAAGTAGCCTGATGAGAAACGTCGGCAAGTTACCTTTGAGGAAGTGGAGGAAGTATTTTTACGTGTGCCAGAACATTCAGAAAGTTTGAAAACTGTGTCAACACCTAAATTATCTCCACGATATTGTGGGCCTTTCAAAATACTCAAACGAGTAGGTGATTGTACCTACAAATTATTGCTACCTACACATTCTCGTATTCATCCGGTGTTTCATGTAAGCCGTTTACATAAGTGGTTACATGGGGACGACAATGTCATTGACCAATAGATTTTGGTTGATTTGTTGAACCTCCTACCTTACCGCATGAACCTGAACGCATTCTCGACTATCATGATTTACGTATGCGTCATCATGTACTTCAACAAGACTTAATCAAGTGGAAAGATCGACCTGAGGAAGGCGCCACTTAGGAAAACATTAGTGTTCTTCAGAAGTAAGTCAAGGTTAACTTGCAGCAATTGCAGAGGTAAGTCAAGGTTAACTTGCGACGGCTTTGAGATTTTCCACCAAGTATCAATTACAACACCTTTCTTTGGGGCGATCAAGTCGTTTGCAATGTTTCAAGCGGTATCTTTGGACGATGGGATGTACGGATTGGCCTAGTTTTGATGGGAAGGAATAATTAGCACGGCTAATTATCACCGTTTGCGGTGCATACCACGGGTACAGCCTCTTTTTGAATCAAGGTATTCTTTGGATATTCTTCCCTTTCCTTGCTCGCACCACACAAATCCGTCATGGATTCCTCGTTCGATTTTTTGGATACGGATCTTTTCGAGAATCATCTTTTTGACTTTGAACTTCCTTCAACCGCATCTACTCCTCCTCCTCACAGTGTGTTGGAAATTTTAGAGGATACTAGCAATCACGTCGATGAAAAAGAGTACGTTACAAGACGTGACTTTCAAACGTTTGAAGAACGGTTTTGCAAATTGGCGGTTTGCGTCCAATTGCTTGCCACACATGTGGATCACCTTACATAGCTGGTCATCTCGTGCATCCCAAAAGCTACCGTATCTACACCTGTGGCAATTGTCGAACCAGTCACTGCCAAGGTGGCAAAGAGTAGACTTTCCACAGTAGAATTTCATAAAGCCAAATTGCAAAAGTTATGTTTCAATTGTATGGGATAGCATCAACGGAAACATTGTCCCCAGGTACTGGATTGTTAGGCCTTTTTGATGGATTTTACGGCTAAGTAGTCAATAAATTTCTTGCATGCTCTTTAATGATTATCTCCTCTTTCAGATAACCCTTTTGGTTAGTTGTATATGATACAATACCTTGCTTAGTATCGCATATTCAGTCAAGATTTAATACATATTACTTTCTTTCTTTAAGCAATTTTGACACGGTTGATTCCTCTCCACTTGGACACGTGTGTCAACGGGAGTATATATTCGCTATGAGCACCAACACTACATCAGCATTAACGTGAAGCACGGCTTCTTTTATGACATTTTGGATCATGGTTTCCACAGGTTTAGAATATGTTAAATAGCAGGTTTTCGCATCACAAGACATTGTATATGGTGCATGTAACGACATATTTTTTGTACCAGATATGGCTATGAGCCAATTTGCAGCGATTTTTGCCAACCTCAATACACTTGCCACAGCTAGGTAACCTACATACACAATTTTAAGTTTTATTTGGCAAATTGGGATATCCTTTCCCGATAGTGCATGGCACTTTAGGTATTAGGTCAATTGGAAGAGCTCGTCAATGTCACCCAGGGCTTACACCTCCACATGCATGGCATGCCAACGAGATTGGTATAATCCCATCTCGTTCTTATTTTGCTTCCGCTATAACACTAAAACCTCTATCAAGGACAAGGTAAGTAAGTGATATCTTAAAACCTTTGTAATGGTCACATATTATCAGTGGTCCAGATGTGACTTAAAGTACCTCTCTCTATGAGGGCGTGGTACAAGTACACGCTTATAGTATAAAACACAGACATGGTCTGGCGTACAACACATTCGCATAAGGGGTTTCTCTCAGCCCATCATCTCTCTCTCTCTCTCTCTCTCTCTCTCTCTCTCTCTCTCTCTCTCTCTTTCCAGTTTCTATGCGGGAAAGGTGAAACTAGGCATGATTTTATTGCAATCTTTCTTTGTCAATACGGTAACATGAAGGGCTAAGAGCCATCTATTGACACCTATTTTGGAAAGGCTAAGAGCCATCTGTTGGTAATCCATAAGTGTTTCCTTTCAAGATCAAACAATTCTATTCAACTGAGTACCCATCAATTATAATGGACAAGCAAGGGCCTTGCCATTAGTGATTTTTTGGGCATTGTTTTAGCACTCCACACTTTAAGTGTGCGAGTCAAGTTGAGTTTTTGCAGTCTTAAACTCGTAAGGGCTTGTCTCTACCAAGGTGTATGTATGAAGCTAGCATTTCAGACCGCACGACTGTTCACAACAACCCCAGATTATGGATTTTTGGTTGTGAAAAAGATTTGGTTTTGAATACGAGTCCAGTTTCAGTGGAGCTCCTATTAGCACTAATATATGAGTAGCATTTGGGGTAAGACCCAGCGCATGGTTATTAAATCACTTAGTAAGGGTTGATGGTCCATTCTTGGAACCTTAACACTTGCATTTTCAAGGGAAGAAGTCCACAAACTGCCAAGGGGTAGTGGAAATATTTCCACTTCCAAAGTAAGAACATGCCACGGGCAAAGCCAAGGGGGTTCACGGACAACGGCCAAGGCCCGCCTGCTCGTTACGCAGTTTTCATGCTACATTTGTCGAAGGGGTTTGACAATGTTGCTTTAACAAAGGGGTCTGCATTGCAAAGGCAACACCCAAGATTACATCTGCAATACTACTTGCATTTTACTAAATTAGTGTTCCTAGGTCTTTGCAAGCGGGACATTTACACAGATGCCTTTCACTACGCATGAATGGACACTATGCTCACCCTCCAGGTACGCATCCGCTTTAGTTTAATTCCGTTTTCCATTATGTTTTGCTTGAATTTCAAGTCGGATGACTAAGTTGGAGGGCTTTCATCCATTTGTGCTCTTTAGAGAGATGACAAGGTCGTGTAAGAGCCACGAATTTTGGGGCGTTGTGTCCAACATACATTTTTTGCATTATGCAATTCTAGACCCACTTATAGGGTTTATTTGGCACATGTTGTCAAATGAGATACAACATGGTCTAGGAACTCAAGGAGTTCGGTTTAGCCAGTGTGGAACATGGATAATGAGGGTCTCTCTCACGCACATCGCATGCATCTTTACAGTACCTCCACACCAAAGTACATCTCGTACTTGAAGGATGTTTTTTCAAACATCCTTACCTGAGATATATTCCACATGTGGTGAATATGAGTCTCTGGGATAGACACTGGCGCCGCTATTTCAAGTATGTGTCGTGACGATGTCCCTAGGTGCTGGTCACATATGTTTTCTAGACCATTTTCAGCACGGCGTATCAGGAGCAATTTTACTTAGAATGATTTGTTAAGATACAAGTACAGATAAACAACATTATAGATGGTTGTTTATGCATATAGCAAGGCTATGAGTTGTTAATGAAAAGGTTTCATTGTTTGTACATAGAAGTGATTATTGTTTCACCTTCTATTATGGTTCCAACATTTCAGCATGGCAGGCAAATGATTGCAGCAAAAAGTATTTAGTTTCTTTTCAGAACTATTTACATTCCGTTTTAATGTGTGCTAGGAGTATCATATTTGCCATAAGTATTGGCAAGGACGATTATGGATATATAGGTTCGGATCTGTTTTTTGCTCACTGCATGCACACTAGGTGTTATGGGCCCTAGTGTTTAGCAAAGGCTGATTTGGAACGCCATACATATTCATCCCGTTGTTGCTTGTGAACCATTTTGCACTCTATGTGCAATATATCTATGAGATTGCTTTTGGGTCTACCAATCACCAATAGAGGTCATGGCTCGGTTTGGGTGCTTGTGGATTTTTCAAGTTAACCACGATGGTTATTCAAGACATTGTTGATTCCTCAACAATATTGTACGATATTGTGATCCCTGTTTACTAGTCATCTGGGATGACTGTCTGTCAACCGTGGGGGAAACACACCTCAATAATGTCAGTTATCTAAGGGAATAGGCAGATACAAAGTGTAATCTTGTGCTAAAATATATGCAAAGTGCGTATGTTAGCACCAAGCAATCCAATTAATAAGCATTTATTGCTCTGCTTGGCATTTGCTTACCATCAGTTAAACCATGTGAGGGAATAGGCTTAGTATTTTCATGTATAAGTCAGATTCTCAACCTTGAACACTAGTTATGGTGGGGTCGTTTACTGATGAAATACGAGAACAAGTCAAGGACTTAAACTTGGCTGATGAGTTACGTCAGCTAGTTACTTTCAAGGAAAGTGAAACGAGTTACTCTTTGGGTACATCTTAGCTATGATAACTCATTTAGCTACAAGTGAGTTCTACATGGATTTTACACACTCTATTATCTATGTGATGGTTACATTAAGACGGTTGCAATAGGATAACAATTTGGAAAATCACGATGCTACTCTTGGTTTCATTGAACCTCCTACTGAACCGTGTTTTGGTCAAGCAAACAGTTGCATCCCTGCAGGATGCCCCTGTGGAAAGCATTAGTGCCTCATCACTCTTGTTTTCGAGGACGAAAACGCTTCTCCAAGGGGGGAGTAATCTCATGCCAAGGGCAATGCCCGGGGGTCAAGGACCAAGCCCAAGGGGCCGGCTGCAAGTGTGGATAGGGAATGAGGCCCACAGGGCTATTTAATGGGAGGTTCATTCTCAGGCAGTCCCACCAGGGGCATTTCAGATCCAAAGGAGGGAAAATAGGGATCCAGATGGGAATGATCTGCTAAAGAGAAAAGTGCACTAGTGGTGTTTAAAAGACCCTTAGGTTTAACTCCATTAAAGACTTCCAAAGGCTAAAGTTCCAAATTTTTACTCTAAAAGTCATAGGCCATGGAAACTACTCTTAGTGACTAAAGTGTTGAATGCTAAAGTCAACAAAGTGGCTACAGGGAAAGGACAGAAGAGCGAGCAAGCTCGGAAAGAGACATCATACTCTTTCTCTCTCTCTCTCTCTCTCTCTCTCTCTCTCTCTCACACACACACACACACACACACACACACACACACACACACACACGTCAGTTTACCTTTCCACAAAGCAAATAGGACACATGTCAGGCATGCAGGAAAACCCCCAATTCTTGCCTGAATCCTATTGGATGGACATAGAGGTGGACCAATGAGGGCTTATCTAGTGTAAACTAAATTTCTTATTCTATAAATGATTAAAAAAACAACCAATAAGAATTAGTCTCCCTAAATACTATTGGATAGTCAAAAGGTCCAATGAGAATTAAGCAGCCCATAGGTTTGCTTAATTCCTATTTGCCAGAAGACTAAAAGGTCCAATAGGAATTTAGACAATTAAACTAATTATCTAAGCTTTTACAAAAGGGGAAAAGGATGGAAACTTGTCACAAATCTTGATTGGGCCTCTCAAATGCTATTGGCTAAAATTTTCACAAGCATATAGGAAACCAACAAGAGTAAAGAGCTTGCTCAAATGCTATTTTCAAGAGCCAATAAGAAGCCATCATGAGTAAATTGCAATAGGGGTCGACCAAGATGAGAGAGGGGTTGATTTGTAAAGGAATTATTCCACACACACTCACACAAGATCATGCGTGAAGTAAAGAAATTCTATCTCCTTCTCAAGCTTTAATGGAAAGCTCTTCATCTACTCAAAGCTTGTGAGAAGGGAGGCCTACACCAACAAACTCTTGGCTTGTGATGCAAATCCAACCAAGAGACAAGCTTCATTGCATGCTAATCTCCTCTACCATGCTAATTACTAAGCTATGCTAAGCTATTATGAGTGATTAGGTGAGGAGAAATACTTATTTCTTGTAAGAATACTCCTTCCTCTAGATCATGTGTAAATTTGGTGCATGAAGCTTCCATCTTCATTGCACCAACGAGTTTTTACCAAGGAACACAAAGAATTATATTGTGCAAAGTCTCTCTTAATGGGAGAAGCTATAATACAAATGCCTAATGGAGGGGGGACTGGTCCATGTAAATCCGGTCCTCAATAGTTGTCAATTGTTCTATTTCTCTCCCTCTTTCAAGTATTGTTATGCCAAACTAATTAGGTGTTATGCTAATGTTGTTATTTCCAACAAAGCACTCTTCTATGCTCATTAGGAACTCGCTCTTAATGAAATGCTCACCATGTTGTTATTTTTTGCTATTTACAAGATATTTAGACCATTAAATGTTACACTCTATCCCCTACTCCGTGTATGCCACAACTGTACACGACCCATGTTCGTTCCTCTCCTAGGTGTGCTCAACAGTCACCACGTTTGTGATGCTTGTTCTCCCTCATTACCAACTAAGCCCTTTGCAGTGGGTCTTCTTTTTCCACATGAAAGGCTTGAATCCTTGTTCACTTAATAGGTATTATGGAGTGAATTTGGTGTCATATGTGATTTTGAAGTGAGAAAAGTTCCTGAAAATGAACGTCTCGATGAATTTTGATGGAGTTCATCAAACCATGAAAGCCCGCTTATCGTTGCTCAAAAAAAACCTAGGTTTAGTGTAATCCCACCTACAAATTTAATCGATTTACCTTTGAAATTTATCATAGGTAGGTTTGCCAAGTTAATGGAAAAAAGTTTGTTTCGAGCACTGCCACTATGATTGCGCCATCTCTATCCACTCAGCAGTACTCTCCTACATCACACTCTTTCTGTGTCAACCCATAAAATCTGATCATTGACTCCTGGAGCTTCAACAAGTCAACATAGACATTATTGAACTCATTGTAACGAAAAGATTTGTTCTCTTCTAGTGGCAGGATATCCTCCACATATTGAAATCCACCCAACAAGCTTGCAACATCATTATTGGCGCACCTTTTTGCGTCGCTAACACTATAAGGCGTTGGTAGCAACCTAAACAAACCTTTTTCTCTGTGACCTAGTGTGACAAGCCTATACAAAGCTTCATAGGCTTTGAAACTTATTCCTGCGCTGTCACACACCTCCATCATCTCTTGAGGTAAAACAATGTTCTTCAACTCACTGAAATACTTCTGGCGTAAAACTTTAGCAATGCCAGCATTGGATGGCTCATCCAGTAGCTCCACCAACTCCTTTGGTTTGATAATATGCTGCAGCAGAGTATGTCCGATTGTTTCAGCATTAGACTCGATTCCCATCATCGTCCAAGCCAAGTTCCTACATATTGAAATAATATTACAACAACCTACAAAAAAAGTACGAAATTAGAAGCTTGCATTTGTACTCCTACCGAGTTTGACGGATACGTTTCTTTCGAGCTCCACCGCTTGAAGATAGCATAGACATCGCATGTCTCTTGCGCTTGCGAATGTGATAGCCCAATGGAATATGTGTGAGATGATCGATTCGTCGGCGCATATTACATGCAGTGTGTTGTAGCTGAACATAATTGTCTAGACGACGCTCTTGCTCCATTTTTTGATGCTGTGCCTTTGTGATAAGCTTTGACATCTCGTCATTAAGCTGCTTCGTCTTCTCATTGGATTCCTCTCTGACTTGCTGAATGTCTTTCACGTACTTCTCTTGCAATGAAGAATAGGCAGCACAGAGATGTTTGTTTGCTTCTCTTTCATTGAAAAAAGTTGAATGTAATCTCCAGCAGTAGCCAAACAGTCCGTCTCTCCCATCTCCAATAAATCGCAGTAGCTGAGTGACATTACGGAAAGGCGGTGATGCATTGGTCATTGGATCACAAGGGTAAATATGGCCATCAACCCATAAGTTGATTGCCTTGCATCCATGGTTCCGTAGCTGGTCTCTAGTATTGGGATTAGATGTGACAAGTCGCACAGTTGCATACTCCTGCTCTAAATCAGCGCTTAATCGATATCGTTTTGATTTGTTAGTAATGTCTTGCAGTGGTGGGGGATTGAAGGACATTGTGTTAGTTAATCAAGCAAATTAGTGAGAATGTGTAATGGTGACTGCTACAAGTAGGTGAAGGTGGCTATAGACGAAAGAAGTGGAGAGTACTCAGAGTTAAGAGAAAAAGATTATGTTGTGGAGGGAAGAAAGAGAGGGAGTGCAACTCAATCTCTTTTGAATTCGAATTGTTGATCATGACTGTAGAGAGAGAAATGCTGCAGCACACAGAGGTAATGGAGTTTTCCATTGCACTCAGACGGAGCTGGAGTGGGAGAAGCATGAGAGAGAGAGAGAGAGAGAGAGAGAGAGAGAGAGAGAGAGAATAAAGGAAGAGAGAGTGGGAGAGAGGACAGATCTGCAACCTTGAAGGATCTGCACTTTTTCAGAAAGAGAGCCAAGAATGTTCCTTAATGATTGGAAGAGGAAGTGACATGAGAGAAAAGGGGAGAGAGAGAGAGAGAGAGAGAGAGAGAGAGAGAGAGAGAGTTGGCTCACATTTTAGAGAGAGAATGTGAAAATATCTGCTTTTTCTGGCAGGGGAGGCTAAAAAGTGCCTTCTTTAATGAGTTCTAAGTGAGAGAGAGTGTTTTATATGTTAGAGAGAGAAGAGGGATGGGAAAAAGACATTTGAAAATTCATTTATCCTCCTCTCTTTTGGGTTACTAAATAAACTATTTTCAAATTCAAAATATGAAAATGGCTTTTTAAAAAATCTCAGCATAGGCCTTTTGGCCCTCTCTTTTAGGCTTGGTCAAACTTGGCTTAAGATTTAAGCATTCCCTTAAACTGCCAAATAAAGAGGCCCTCCTATACCCCATTCACTTCCTAATGCCCTCACCTTGTTAGTCCCCTTCTCTATTTGTAGCTAGTGGTACTACCTGCTTCTCCATGCCTCTTCAAATCCCTTCAATGACACCTCTTTTTTGCCCCTCTTTTCGCCTTGTTGAACATGGGCAATGCCCTAGCAATGTACGCAGGCTGTTGATGTTGTATGAATTTTAGATTTGTGCCTTTGTCCACCTTCTATTGCTGCCTACAAACACATAGAGCCTCTCTCTCTCTCTCTCTCTCTCTCTCTCTCTCACACACACACACACACACACACACACACACACACACACACACACACACACATGAGGAGATGCATTCACAAACAAAACAACCTCTTGATCACTTTCTGATCTCTCTCTTTTTCTTGCACGCACGCGCACCCACACACAACTACCTCCCACTTAGCTATTTTACTCTATAGCAAAGAAATGATATTAGGAAACATATAAAGATCAAGGCTCATTGTATAGATCTTCTCTCAAATTTCTCTAGTTCTCTCTCTCTCTCTCTCTCTCTCTCTCTCTCTCTCTCTATATATATATATATATATATATATATATATATATATATATATATATATATATTATATGCATGGACTCTAGTTTATCTTTGGTTATCTCTATGGCATGTGTCAGTAAGAAGAGGAGATTGGAATAACTTTTCTATCCAAGTGTGGTAGATTGGTTATCCAAGTTCCTTGTTGAATAGCAAGTCTTGAGTTCAAGCTGTGTCGAGTTCTTTTTCCTCTCAACGTCCTTGATCTCCATTTTAATCCAAGCTATCATGAAAATCAATCTCTCTCTCTCTCTCTCTCTCTCTCTCTCTCTCTCACACACACACACACACACACACACACACACACACACACACACATCTATACTCTCACCTATGTCTCCACCCTTAGAGCTCTAAAGCTTTGTTTTGGAGAGTTTTCAATATATCACACCAAGAAGATTTGTACAAAAAGCCATTGGATCCATATATTCTTTTGCAATGATGTGTTTCTAATCTATACTAATATAATTCGGGAAGGGATTCCGGACCCTCCCCCCGGCCACGTGGCAGTCCCTCCTTCACTTGATAGTGTATTCTGCGGCTCCGACAACCGCACACACACACACACACAGAGAGAGAGAGAGAGAGAGAGAGAGAGAGAGAGTGCTGGGAGGAGAGAGAAAAAGTGGTGTAACCTCTATGCTCCGATGAGTGTGGTATGTTGCCCAGTGACCTGCGCAGTCTCAACGCAGAGAGAGAGAGAGAGAGAGAGAGAGAGAGAGAGAGAGAGAGAGAGAGAGAGAGAGAGAGAGCACGAGTTGACAGTGTCCTAGGGACTCATCATTATTTTTTCCTTCATCGCTGCACCTGCTAAGATGCAACAAAGTCAGAAGTCTACGTCTAAAACCAACTAAAAACGTCCTTGCTGCATTGTGAAAAGCTACTGACAATCGTGTGTTTATGAATTGTCTCGATAAAGAGCATGGTCATTGACCGTCACTCGCATGAGTCTGGACGCCTTCTTTAAAATTATCTTAGATCAAACAACTAATGGTATGTATATATGGTATTATCCATGACTTTTGCGTTGAAGCTAATAGAGGAAATTTAGAGAGAGAGAGAGAGAGATATTGGTGGCTGTGTAACCCAGTGCCCCAACCTGCTCTAAACACCCAAGAGCCTTCCCAACCATTAAATCTAGGTGATCAGAGCAACATGCGACACATATTTGGAGGTCTTGATGATTAAAACCATGCCACTCGCACACCTCTTCCAGATCCCCCACCGATTTCACCTATTCGCAGAGCAACACAAGAAACAGAACAGGTATATCTAGGTCCGCTTCAAAATCCACCGCCATTGCCTCCTGTCACCACAGCCACTGGTGCTCAGGCCACCCCACATACTACGCTGCGAAAGTTTCCACCGCGAATCAAAGAGAGAGTAATCAAGGTAATACCACGCGATCCGGTATCTAAAGAAAAAGCACTGGTGGAATTCCTCCTGCGCGCCGTGGCACACAGGGGCTTTTTTTGCACCCTCCTACCCCGCTTGGCGCCGTCGATGCGTCACATGCCCTTCTTGAGCCCGTACGCCCCCCCCGTCGCCCCGTTTCGCAAAATTATCTCCGAGACGCTCTTCTCGGCCGTCCGGTGCTTGCATGTTCGAGGTTCTGTGCACGTGTGTGCCTCGGCGCGCGAAAATGGAAATTATTGGACAATATGAATAAAAAAACAAGTACTGAATGGTGACAAAAATCATTGACAAAAACATTTATTCTTTATTGATTCGAATATTACATCATGGTCGATTGGTGTTTCTACGAATTACATCTTTGGGTAATGGGCGAATGGCTGACTTGACACCAAGGGATTTTACAATTTCCTCTGGGTTTGTCAACCCTTGACCTAGGCTCAAGGCGCAGTGGGAGAGGACCGAGCCTGGGTGTTTGCCTGTAAAGTCATACAATGCTGCCTCTCGATCCACCGATATACATTTATGAGCGTTTAAGGTGAGAGAATCTTCAGCGAGTATGCCACTTAATGCTTTACACTTTAGCAGCTCTGCAGAACCATTCTTGGAGAACTCTGTGTGAGCAACTCTAAGAATCGATGGCCCCAGATGGCTCAGGTAGTGCCAAAGAGAACTATCTCTACCCGTGGAGACGTTGCGCGAGCCTCCAGTACGCATTGGAAACTTATCAACATGATAAGCCGTCTGCAAAGCATTTTAATTGATATTAACACTTATAGTAAGGAATACTAGAAATTCTACGAGGTTTAGATTTATTTACCTCAGTTTATTCATCCCTCTCTTCAAGATTTTTCTTTGTAAGATTGATGCTAGATCGATCATCTCTACCAATTGCAATCAATGGTTTGTGTGGATGAAATGCGCTCTGTGATACGCTTTCATAGAAAGAGGCACATGATTTTATTTCTACTAGTGTACTTGCTACTGCTTGCACCAACTGTTGTTCGTTTTCACTAGGGAGGAAGGAAAGGCTTGCTGAGAGATCTTGGTCTTCGAAATCAATTTGAAAATTGACTTTCTCTTCCTTCCCACTGGGATCCTTCATGCCCGCATAGATAGCAAGCACTGCAAGTGACTCATCTTCTCTGAGTCCTAACGTTTTGGCAATGTCGTCAAGGAACAGAAACTGACGATCATCCACCACCACTGGATGCAAAGTGAGAATTTGGAGGTCCGGGATCTCTTCCAACACCTCATCTCCCTCTATCATTCGATCTTCCTCCTCAGTGGTGCTGCGATCTTGCATGAGTATGAGTGCCATAGATGCTTCGGCCTGTTCATCTATCTCTTCGATAACTTCATTTGATTCCTCCAAAATGGTCACATGAGGTCTTTGGTTGACCTTTTTCTTTGATTTTCCCTTGTCCATGCCCTCAAGCACAAGTAATATTAGAACCATGTCCCATGAAATAAATTGGGTGCCTATGCACCCCATGCCCAAATCCATGAGATCATCCTCATCCTCTGTCTTGAAGTCCCGTTCCGTGAGGCCTTTAATAAACCTCAACAAGCGAAACCGGAAGTTTTTGTCAGCCGCATAGAGATGCTTCAAGAAATCCACTGGCAGCCACGCCGTGTCGGATCCCTCAAAGATTATGGCATATTCCTCCATGTGCTACGCCATGTAGTCAAGAAATCTACTGAATGCCTCTGCATGAAGGTTGGCAGTGGTCTGCATGTCAACTGTCCCCTTGAATACACTGAGTAGTTCATGTGCTCCATCTGCAAGTCCTACCTTTTCTAATTGTGTGAGTAGTGCATCAGTAGACGTTGCCATGGGTTCGTTCGCGAAGAAGATGCGAAGAGAGGTTAGAGCTAGAGTTTTGTGAATGTGAGAAACGAAGTTTAAAAACTAGAAAGTCACTTATATACCCAAAGTCACTTTTTTAAAAGCACTTAAATTAATGTCAAAATAATTTAAAACTTTTATTTTAAACAAAATCACGTGACAAAGCATTGAAAGACACCAACACTGAAAACATTTGTGCTCCACAACAAATAAATTGCACGTTTCGATCGAAAACTTGAACAAGCTGAGAATAAACAAGTATGCGTAGAAACGAGATTCAAAATACCATATGTATTAATGTTGACAAGATCCATGTCAGTTACAAGCTTTTACAAAAATACATCACGAAAAAGGAATCTTACACAAAACGCTCTTCTCTTTCCTGGAGCGAACAATCTTTTCATTGATTACAAAGAGATATTGTTTGGGCAAGGTATATTTGAGATTAAGATACTCGCGAAGGTGACTAAGATACCAGTCATTGTTCACTGTAATGTGGTGCACTGCATCGTCGTGGACATGTATTTGCAGGTCAATTGATTCTCTAGCAGCAACCTCAGAGTCTAGTGCCTCCCATTCTCGCATCGTCAGCTTCCATCTTCTATAGGGAAAGACCATCGACAAGCTTTGCTTTGCAATATGGTATCTGAACACCACCTTGTCAGCAAATACAGAGCACTTGATTCTATCTCCCTGGTGGTTGACCACCTTAGTTTCCCATCCAGCTGCAAGAAACCCGTTGATCGCACTTCCCCCTTTGCAAGTCCACATTGTTGGTGTCATGTGAACACTCTGAAGTCGAATATAAACACAAACACATGATGAGATATAAACCATGTTACCGTGGCTTTATGGGAACCATAGGTGCACTTCATTGCTACTTGCACATCCACCTCGATTTTCCTTTTGGTTGCTGCGATCAAGGCACTGCCTGTCTTAGGCCATTCCAAACTCTCCAAGGTTGGCGAGTGAACCAGAGATAGAGTACCATATCCATTTCGCCTAGGTGTGACATAAGTATGATCATAAAAAAAAATGTCACGTGAGGCAAGCTCAGAGGACTGACAACCAACATAGAGCAATTTGCCAAGCTCAGAGTGGATGGCCTCAAAAGTTCCAATGAAGGACTCTATTGGCTCCCACTCTACAAAATCGGATGGAAAAACATCTGTAAACATGAACAAAAAGCAATGGAAATCTTACAGTCATCAAAAGCAACACACAAGGCAGAAATACTAAATAGATAACTGAAAAACTTGCAAGAGGAGTAAAAATTACAATTTGCAGGAAACCTCGATGGAGCCATTGCTATTGGCGAAGGAAATTTGAAATGGCGGCCTCTACACCGAAACAAACTCCATTGCGTCACAAGGGAAATGAGATGAGGGTACCACCTAGTTTTGGAAGCGTGGACTAGGACCGCTACACAAAGAGAGAGAGAGAGAGAGAGAGAGAGAGAGAGAGAGAGAGCTATCACTATGAATGAAGCATTAACCTTAGTGTGTGTACAAGCACTCCCAACACAAATAGCATGTAGATCACTAAACAACTCAAGAATTAGCCAAAATCACATCAAGCACTCTCACACACACATAAAATATTTCTCTTAATTAACATAAGTAAGAGAATGGGAGGTTACTAGCATAAAACAATTTGCACTCTAGAATGTGCAAGAATAGAGTGAATGAATGAGCTTTATGGGCTCATGGTGAGTGATACAAAGACTCAATGGGGTTGAGGGAGACTTGAAATTACAAAGGGGGGGTCTCTTTATATAGGAAAGAGAGTGATTAGGAGTGAGGTTAAGATCCAAGTGCAATTTGTACAAATGAAGCTTGATTAGGGACATTCAACCAATGAAGAAGCTCTTTCCAAGTGATTTGTTGACCAATTTGCAACTAATTGGCTCCATCATCACTTGTGTTGTCTTCACTCCTTCCTCCATAGCTTGAGTCCAAGAGCTTCCTTATTTTAAAATGTAAAGAATCTACATAAAATCAATACATATCTAGTAATAATAGAAAGGGGTTGAATGAGAACTTATGAATTACAACAAGATTAAGCATGATTTGAGAGGTGATTAGAAGAGGAATTTGTGATGGTTTTTTGAGCTTGAGAGAGAGGAGGAAGGAGGGGAGGGTGAGAAGACTAATGGATTATTTTAGAGAAGGACTCAATGTGGAAACGGAAGGGTGTGTGTGTAAAGGTCGAGGGGGTGGTCTCCACCACAGTTGAAAAAGTTGGCGTCCGCCATTTTGGCCATATCTCCTAGACCGTAGATGCAAAAATTATTAAAAAATATGGTCAAAATCTACAGCTCATCAGCTACAACTTTGATGAAGACAACTTTTCTTGGATCGGAGTGGAAGTATTTTTTAAAAATCCAGCAAAATCATGTGTCTGTTGCCTTCCTTTACCAAGTCTTCCACCTGGGTCCCATCTGTTTGAATCATCATATGGCTCCAAATCCATGATGATATGAGCCACTCATGACCCTTGAATCATGGGTGCATGGCCCCACAAACACATCATATCTTTTCTTTTCACATTTACATATTTTCCCTTCCCTTTACCACTAGGTTCTCCCTTTCACTTGTGGTGAACTAGTCAAGGAAAAATTCCCATCAAATCATTTTTTGAATTTTTCCAAGAGGTTGTTCTCACTCTTTCTTTTATTGTAAACCTCTAGAAGCAAGGAAACCCAACAAAATATATTAAACAAAATTTATGATAGGCTCGGATCACTGTCTCTAGCTTCAGTTGTGAAGCAACATACACATGCTGCACCTTCGCAAGCCTCTTGCTGTCTTGTGTTTGCTTGAACTCCATGATTCTTCCCTTCCAATGGTGTGCTCGAGAATCCATGTGTCTCCTTGAGACCTTGTGTGCACCTCTTGAGTTGGACTGCATTGTCACCCACATCATTCGTTTTAACTCCATCGTCACCCAATATCCATTGTCGTCTTGTACATTGCTGCATGAAATGGAGTCAATGACACTCCTAGGTCGTCGAGTACCTGATGATGCCATGGGAAATAGTGGCAACTTGCACACAAACACTTATGATTAGACATTGCACATCCATGTTCTCAGTTGTATAAAGAGCAAGAATCTTGATGGTACACAAAGGTGAAGGATTCCACTTACTTCTATATTGTTCCACCTGCTTGTTGTCTTAATGTGGAAGAAATGTTGCAAAGCTTGAGAGGGAAGTAGATCCTCTCTAGAGAGCTTAATGCAAGAAACCTGTTGAGGAAAGAAAGAGGGATGATGTAGCCGAAGGATATGCTGTAGACTTCAGCTTAAGCTAGAGGTGTTTAGTGAAGCCCATGGAGTAATGGAGAACTTCAGTCTGAGGAGAATGCAGCCCTCAAGAATGGAGTAAGCTTGAGGAGGGAAAGGAGGTTCAAGCTTTTGCTGCAGAGCTTTTGGGAGGGAAAACTCAAAGGAAGGAAAGAGAAACAAGGTGAAGTGAAGAGAAGTGAGATATGGTACAGTAGAGAGAGAGGGAGGGTCAGATCAACACGTTTTTGGAGGGGACCCCTTTTAGGGGAGAGGGGGGGAGAAAGTGGCAGCCAGTAGAGAGAGAAAGGATTGGTTTTTACTCAACTATTTAGAGAAAAGTTCATTTTTTTGAATTTATAAGAAATTTTCTCTTTGTATTTTATAAAAGAGTATAAGTTTGACGACTTACTTTTAGGCCCTGCCATACCCACCATTTCAATCCACATGGCATCCACCCATTTGCCCCTTCCATAATCTCCTTTCAATCCCATGGCAAATAAAGAGCCCCCCTAAGACCCCATTCCCTTCCTAATGGTGGAGGGAGGAAGGACAATAGAAAGAAGACAGGGGTAGTGACAAGGGGTATGCTTAAGTAGCAAGAAGCAATTGAGAGAGAGAGAGAGAGAGAGAGAGAGAGAGAGAGAGAGAGATAGATTGAATTATTGTCCACGGAGGTCATATATGACCAATGGGACCAAAAACAAACATTACAACGGTGGCGTTTGTAGCAAATCGCATTGATACATATCATTTAAGGACTGAGGGTCCATTGGGAAGATGAAAAAGACAAAAACCTAAGAAGGATCAACTGTGGGGAGAGCCGATTTGGGGTTTCAAAACTCCTGGATGATGGCTTTATTACCTCGGTAGACTGCCCATTTGCCTTGTTTGCAGGCTTCATTCACCTTCTTGAGCTCTTCACTTTTGCGTTTGAGTTGTAGTGGGGTGAGTTCTTCTGTGATCCAAAACTTGGTGTCTTTGAGAAGACGTGATTGTTGGAGAAGCTTGAGCCGGCCTTCCCTACTTTCGAATTCAAGGATGGCATGCCCACTTGTTATAGGCATTTCAGGGTCTCTCGAGGTGATACAACCTATTGCGTTGTATTCAAGCTTGATCGGCTTGAGAGTTTCGTTGAGGAAGTTGATGCGTTATGAGAAGTCATTCTTGGTCGTTTCCCATGCTTGAGGTAGCCCACCAATGCGGATCTTGAGGGTATTTTCTTCTTGGAGTCGTTGTTCTCGAAGCTCTACTGTTGCACATGTCTTCACCTTTGCAAGGGTTGCTGAGTGCGTTTCAATGGCCTTGGCTTCAACTTCTGTCACTTTGTTGGTGGCGAGATTGACCATGGAATCAAATCGTGCCTCAAAATTGCTAATGCGAGCTTTGAGGTCGCGATTCTCTTCCATGACCCGATCGAGATATGCTTGAAGGCGTTCAATCCGGTCAGATTTGCTCGGCGTTGCTAGAACGGAAGCAAATCTTGGTCATGTTTTCGCAAAGCTCTTCGGAGTGTTGGCTTTGGTCGTCATGCTTCCGATGCTAATCGTGCACACACAAAACCAAAAATCTATGGGAACCCCTGCTTAGATTATGGTTTTGTATGCCTCAGAGAACTGGGCTTGTGGATGAGAGGGTCCAGAGGATTGTGGGCTTGGGGACGAGACTGTCGAGGCTTGTGCAAGAACCCCTGTTTATGGGGTTTTGTACCTTGTTTAGTTATCTATTTGGTAGCCAATAAATGAGCTTCGTGGAGAGTTGACAGGGTCGACGAGCCCAGGGTCGACAGAGTCGGCTTGGGTAGTCGACAGGTCGCCTCGCATGGAGCACTGGATTGCCTCAGCCTAGAGAGAGAGAGAGAGAGAGAGAGAGAGAGAGAGAGAGAGAGAGAGAGAGATAATTTTGGCCAAGATGTTTCCATGAATCAAGATTCCATGGCCTCAACATCTAGCGTTGATGGTGATGGTGCACCTTGGCATTGAATGGACTGATGTTAGAGAGAGAGAGAGAGAGAGAGAGAGAGAGAGAGAGAGAGAGAGAGAGGGAGAATTTTGGCCAAGATGTTTCCATGAATCAAGATTCCATGGCCTCAACATGTAGCGTTGATGGTGATCGTGCACGTTGGCATTGAATGGACTGATGTTAGAGAGAGAGAGAGAGAGAGAGAGAGAGAGAGAGAGAGAGAGAGAGAGAGAGATTTCATTTTGGTCAAGATGTTTCTATGAATCAAGATTTCATGGCCTCAACATCTAGCGTTGATGGGGGTGATGATGTGGCTTGGCATTGAATGGAGTGATGTTAAAGAAGCAGCAAAGGATTGGCAAGGTGGTTCAATGAAGCCCACGCGGTGGTAGAGGCATGAAGCAAAGTGAATGCAATGAGTGCCTGCTAAAATAAATAAATAAATAAATAAATAAATAAATAAATAAATAAATAAATAAATAAATAAATATATATATATATAGAGAGAGAGAGAGAGAGAGAGAGAGAGAGCAACTTCTGGGTTAGTCTTGGCTATGTCTAGCATGCCTTTGCTTTCAAGATAGTTGAGGTTAGAAGTAAGATTTTAAGACTAAGTTGCATACTGTCAGTAAGTAACTTTTAAGAGCGAGCGAGATCTAATCATAGAGAGATTTTTGATTGTGAGAGAGAGAGAGAGAGAGAGAGAGAGAGAGAGAGATTTTATTATTGTGCTTTGAGGTCAAATATAACCTATGAGATTAAAGATACATGTGATATATACTATGTATGGGGTTGATAAGTGATTCTCAATGGTCAAAGATTTTGGTGATGGGAATCACTATTCACAATGGAAAGCCCACATTGTGGCCACGAGAGGAAGGTGTGTAGGTCTAATTCATGTATAAAAATACGAGCAAAAGCTCAGTACTCTATGAATGTGTAGTACTTAGACTCTTGAACGTGTAGTGAGCATAATGCGCAAAGTCAATAAGCTTGAACATTTTTGCTCCTCCACATCCCATCAACCCTTTGCTTCAAACTTCTTTTGCTCATATCATCCTCCTCTTGCACGCACGCACGCACGCACGCACACAACAACCTTTACACAACAAAGGGGTAAATAATAGGTTGTGATGTAAAATGAGCTTGATTGCGCAAATTTGAAAATTTTAAGGGTTGTGTACTTCAATACCTTTTGTGGAACTCTTCATAGCATTGCCGGCCGAAGGCAGTGTCACCGCCGAAGGTGGCACCGTTGTACTAGGTGGGTTTAATTGTGGACCGTTGAATACAGCTTGTGGAGAACTTCCACATGGCAAGCTACTGATTGAAAACTTACTTTATTCCAATTTGGCCTTTCCGAGGGATAGTTAACCTTTGTTTTCATATTTTTAAAACTAATGCGCTTTGATTACTTTGCAAAACAAATGGTTCATTTTGTCACACACATTCATGAATTAGATATAGTAATGATTTGTTGGGGGGCTTCATCGGCGGCATGTCTAGGAGACGCTCTTGCTTCTGTCGAACATGTGCACGAGAGCTGCTACAGTGTGGTGGCAGCAAGCCGATGGGTAGGGGGGTTCCTAGGGTGGATCTCTTGGCTGCCCTTGCTTGCCTCTTGGGATCGTTCTACCCTTGCTTGGCGGCGGCCAGGTTCCTCTTGGGGACAAATCTGTTCGTCGGGGTTGCTTTGGGTTGGGGTGAAGGCCTCTTGGGATCGCTCTACCCTCGCAACACAGGCTGTATTTTTGCATGCTGGCTTGGCGGCGGCCAGGCTCCTCTAGGGGACGAATCAGTTCACCGGGGGTGCTTTGGGTTGGGGTGAAGGCCGTTTTCGGTGGTCTTTGATGCGGTGCATCCTGTGTGAATGGTGCGTGGCGGCGCGGGAACTCGCTCATTGGCACTATTGATAGTACCTGTCCCATCCTTCGCTACTAAGGGGCTTCACCCCCTGAAGGCCTGTGTCTTTTTGGGTTTGTCTCAGGCTGCTTATGGTGGTGGATGTTGGTTGTTTTTCGGTGGTTCTGATCTTCTTTTCGACGGCTTGTTCTCTTTGGCCCTGGTGTGGCGGCTCCCCGGTGGAGGTTTGGATGCTGGAGGCAACAGGTCCTTATCTTCTGGCCGGGTCGTTAGCAGCCGATGTATTGGTTTATGATGTATTTTGGTGGGTACGAACTCCCTCTAAAAACCTGTGATGTACCATGGATGGTTGTGGATTTGTATATGGGTGCCATGGCTCGGTTTAAGCACGGCTTGCTTTGTATTTTTTTTTGGCTTTTCAATAGTATCTACTCACATATTGTGAGTTTTGCAAAAGATAATATAAAAATGCAGAGGTGCTTTTTGTGATTGGAATTAGTCAAGGCATTCATTTTAATCCTCTTTTTTTTGAACGAAACTCACAATGGTGAGTAGAATTAGATAAGACATTCGTTTTAATCTTTTTTTTTTTTTTTGCAAAACTCACAATGGTGAGTAGATTATGTTATCATAACCAATAAATTACAGATTCTAGTCATGCTCGTGTCGAGACCCATGACATCTTCCAAGGATCTTATATACATCAGTTGATAGGGGAGCCACCCCACAACAATGCTTGAGCCGATACCTTTACCCATGTGAGTCCTTCCTTGCGATGTTCATAGAGTTCATTTGTTTCCCAATGGTGAAGATCGCTCCCTTGCTTTCTTGGATTATTTCAATGAACTTAGCGGTTTTCATTGTGTTCTCAAAAATTTGAGAGTTCCTTGCTTTTCAAATATCTTTAAAATAAAAAAATCTCATAATTTGCATTGTAATGAGCATTACTTCGCTCTTGAACACCTTTCCTCCCAAAAATAGATCATTCTTGAAGAATCCTATTTTCCTAGTCTTTTGGACCTAATTGCAAATCTTCCTTGCTAGGCTGGAGATCGCCGGGCACTCTTTGAGGGCACTCCTTGAAAATGTGAGTAGAATTAGTCAAGACATTCGTTTTAATCTTACCATTGTCTTGAGTTTGTATAAGTGTGTGTACAAGCTTATGTTCTCTTACCATTGTGAGGTGTGTTGTATTTAATTAGGTAATACTTGGGCTAGATATCAAGTGGGGAAGTATGCTTTTGAGAAAAATTCATTAACTCAGTATGAATCTGTCGAGTTAGAAATCTATCAATAGTGGTGTTATGCTCTAGTAATGCTGAGCTAGTATGTGACCTGCACACTGTTGTGGTCATAAAACTTTAAAAGAAGAGTTGCAAAATCGTGTGTTCTCCAAGGGCTTTGTGGTTCTAAAAGCAAAGGCAATGCCCCATGGCCTAGGTGTCCCTAACATTGTGAATTAGCAACAACTATAAAAATCCGATTTTAGGGCTTGGTCACACGAGGCTCATTTATAAATAAGTTGGGCGGATAATTGAGCCTCCTGAGTGAAGCAGCTTAGTTCTACTATGACAAGGCTCTTGTAAGTATGCCAAAATTAGCATAGTTGCAAAGGCCTATCACTTGTACCTTATTGTTTTAACTTTTTTAAAGCTTGTGCATGTTGAGGACGTTGTCAACATATCTTTGTGTGTGTGTGTGTGTGTGTGTGTGTGTGAGAGAGAGAGAGAGAGAGAGAGAGAGAGAGAGAGAGAGAGAGAGAGACGGCCATGGCAATTGCAGCACATGCAGAGCAGACGTTTTGTCGTGAAACGCTTCCAAAGCCAACTACCGGCTCGTGGTTGGAGCTCAACTGCCAGGTGGCAATAGTGCATGTTTAGTTTTGACTCAGTCTTTTTGTGCAACCAAGGAGTAAGCTCAATAATAATTGAATTTCTCAAAATAAAGCATAGTAGGCACAATTATCAATTATTGAAAATTGTGCCTCGCATGACCACCCCTTAAAGGTGTGGCTTGCTCTATGTAATGTTGCTTATATAGTGTGTACAATGAGGTTGGGCCAGCCAAGGAGTGTTTTGTATGTTGACCACATTTTGTGTGTGTGTGTGTGTGTGTGTGAGAGAGAGAGAGAGAGAGAGAGAGAGAGAGAGAGAGAGAGAGAGTTACAAAAAAGAGTGTGTGTGGGTGTGTGTGTGTGTGTGTGAAAGAGAGAGAGAATAGCAAATAACAGATAATGAAAGTTTAAATCTCTATGAGAGAAAGAATAGCAAATAACAAATTATGAACGTTAGTTTAAATCTCTTTGAGAGAGAGAATCGAAATAACAAATTGTGAGCATTAGTTTAAATCTCTTTGAGAGAGAGTAACAAATCTCTCTCTCTCTCTCTCTCTCTCTCTCTCTCTCTCTCTCTCTCTGGGAGATATTTCTAGGCGAGCAGTTTTCGGCGAGCGCTTTTTAGGAATCAGGTGAGCAGATTCCTAAAAAGATTCTCTCTTCCTCTTTGTGGACTATCTCTATCTCTCTCTTTAAGAGAGAGAGAGAGAGAGAGAGAGAGAGAGAGAGTGAGAGTCAAAGGTATGGAAGCTAGACAAATTGTTTCAAAAACAATATAGACAAGGATACTTAAAACAAGAACTCTCATTAATAATAAAAAAGTTACATTTTATTAAACTTGCATTACATAAACAAGAAGTGTTCATCTTCTGGAAAGCCCGGTTTTAGTAGTTGATGTGCTCCCTTCGATTGACATATTCAAATTCACCACGTTGCTTAGCTGCTGCCTCATTTCCTCCTCATCCTCCTCTGTGAAATGAGCCCAATTTTCTTCCAACAAGAGAAAGCTAGTTGTTCCGTCTCGTTCAAATTGATTAAGCTCTGCATATTGAGTTTCTTGCGACATTGATAGAGGCGATACACGTTGATGGTTGCCTTGAGAGCCTGACGAAACCAGTCGGCTCCATACAATGCATCTCCGTTTGGAATGGCTTCCATGGCATCCCACGCAGACTTTATTTTACTCGCAAAATTGTCGGACATTTTGAAAGAAGGAGAGGTGTGCTAGGAAGCTAGTAGATGCTTTCACAAAAATAACTCAAGCTATGGCAATTTATAGCCACTGTGGTAATATTATATTATTTTATACACGATTTGACACATAAACAACCAGTACTCAAATATGAAAAAAAGTTGCAAATGAATGTATCCCAATGTGACCATCCTAAGATAAAATTAGAAAGTAGTACAATTGTTTAGGTAAAGCATACTAAGAAGAAGTGAGCATTGTCAAATGCTATGCATCCATGCCTGGATAAGTCCGGCTTCGACTCGGTGCCCTGAAGATATCAACATCTGCTAGGATTGGTTGATGGATAAATATGTTCTCATTTTGGCTTAGCCCTAGCACACGCAGATAGATAAAATACAAATGTTTACATGCAAGATATGGTTTTTGCTTTGACACCCGTTCCATGAAGTCTGGGCATGTGCACGATGGCTGGTTGCTAATACAAACTCGGTCACCAAAGATCGCTTTGCTTCCAATGGAAAAGACAAGAACTCTCTCGGCCGCTCATTGTATTGGTCTTATCACCACCATTGAAAACAATTCGAACTGCATTCCAATTTGCTTGAGCTTCATCAGCCATGTAGCCAAAGAAATTTTCTTTGTCACACCCACATGATATCATTACATCATTAAGGCACTCCCAAAACAAACATTGCGTTTCCATGTCTTCCTGTTTCATTTCACAAGTTGCAATAGTCAAAAGGTCCTGCATGCTGCAAACAAATTGTTTTAGAGAGAGTAAATGGAAAGCCACAAAGCTCTTAAGATAGGCCATGTACCTTGGATCATAGACATGACAGGCCATAGTCACCCAATTGTTAACACGTCTGGTGTGATCAAAATGGATCCACGCACGTCGAAGATCACCATCCCGATCTTGTCTCATTCGGTTGACTAGGTGCACACCGGATGCCGGACCAATTGTGGACATTTTGAAGACATAACATTTCTCCCCCTCCATACCTTGACCAGGAAACCGACTTCCATGGAAAAACTCATAAGTGCAGTCTCGCTTCAGTTTTAGGAGTGCATCAATGCCAAAAGATTCTTTGTCAACCCCTCTACGTAAAATAGATACTGACCTCCGAAACCTGTCAATGTTAAAAGTGTTTAGATTAAAAAATAATTTAGCATAGAGTTTTGCATCGAAATAAGAATCTACGAAATGCTCATACCAGTTATCTTGTACCAATGGGCCCAACTCCTCAGCGATTGCAAATAGCTGTTGCTCGCCTAAAATACCTTCGTTGGTGTTGTTGCGAAGAAGTGTTGTACTTATAATTTCTTTTGCCAAACACATTTGAACCTTCCTGGCTTCTGCGTGTGGGTCAACAGTCAAAATCCTTTGCACCATCAGCTTGGTGTTGTCCGTTAGTGTTTTGGATGTGCCGCTGCACACATCGTGTCGATGTGTGCCACTATGAATCATGACTCTAGTGGCAGTCTCATCGGATGGCATGACATAGTATACTACACAATCACATGTTGCAATACAAAAAGCAATTGCCTTACAAAAATGGCATGTAAGGCTCTTATCTCCAATCTTAGAATATTCCCGAGGTCCAGTTGCCTTTTGTATGTACCCGTTGAAATGACTTGTATTGGGAATATGGTATTTAACCGAGCGGACACATTGTTCATTCATGCACTTGAGAGATCCTATGCAATGACTAAGACGCACTACACCTGCAAATACAATATTGGATGTAGTAGGCTTCGACCACAAATGAGGATTATACTTATGCTCCATCGCATCCATATGGTGCAACTTTCCCATGGTAGGTGGAAATTCTAGAACAAGATCTCCATTGTAAGACCTTGGAATCTCTGTAACTTGTTCCACTACTTTGATTTGCATTAACAGCTTTGTCAATGTGTCCTTCTTCTCGGCCTGTAAGAGCTTTTGTCTTGTACTCCTTTTGAAGCTGTTTAAGGGCAAAACTCGAGGGGGGGTACATAGATCTATTAACTCCTTTGGACTGAATTGCATCTCTGACGGACTATCCACAATGGAAATGGGAATCATGCTAGGTGAGCCGGCATACTGTGTTTGATGAGATACGTTGACTTTGTATTTACGTGAAAGTTGCTCATCCAATACATAGATGAATTCACCCAAATTGTTGAGAGTCCTCTCAAGAGGCAAATTCATTTCAATATCACCTACTTTGATAACAGCATCTAAAGTTGTAAATTGCATTGGAGAAATTAATTCTAAAAGAAATGATTTAAATATTATGAATTTACCATTGTAAAAAGGATAAGAAAACTCTTTACCGAAGAAAAATAAAGAGCAAGCCATAATAATATGCTAAGCAAATAATTAAGCACAAGATCATATTGTATAAGCTAAAACAAATTGATTATATACTCACGTCTAATAAGTAGCCGTTATAAATTTAAAATAAATATTTTTTTATTAATTTAAAAAATTAATGCTAAAAAATATGAAATATTTATAAATTTTTTTTACAAAATATTTGTTTGTGACTGTGTGTGTGATCACGGGCTGGAACGTTTTACGTGGACGGAAGCAAGGCACTAACGCAAGGGGGGCGGAGGGAGAGAGACCAAGGCAATGGACAGTCGGGTTTGCGTGCTGGGCCGCCAATACGGACAAAGGCGGAGGTTGGGTGGGGGCGGAGGTTTTGGGGGGGGGGGGGGGGGGAGGCGGGGAGGGCGGAGGCGGGGACGGGCAAAGGCCGCAGATTTGGGTGGGTGGGTGGGGGGGGCAAGTGGACGCAGGAGTGGAGGCGGGGGCGGGATGAGGGGGCAAGTGGGGGCGGGCGGAGGCTGCAGGTTGGGTTGGGGGGGGGGGGGGGGCAAGTGGGCGCAGGAGCGGAGGCGGGGGCGGGATGAGGGGGGGGGGGAGTGGAGCGGGATGGCATGTATACTCGCCCATGGCCAGCGAGTTGGCCATGGGCGGGCACACGCTCCCGTGTGGAGCGTGTGCCCGCCTATGGCCAACACGTTGGCCGTGGACGCGTGGGCGCCTCTGTCTCTAGCCACGCTCGGCGTGTGCCCGCCTCTGGCCAATGTGTGGCCAGAGACAGAGGCGCCCACGGGCCCACGACAGTCCACGTGGACACGATGCCGTTGCATGTCCACGTGTACTGTCGCCAACCGACAGTACATGTGGCCCGCCACGTGGTCACGCGCACTGCCACACAGGCAATCAGCTGGCCACGTGTCCTGTCATGTGTACTGTCGCTGGGCGACAATACACGTGGCACTACACGTGGCGCCACCAATAATGGCGCCATGTGTCGTGCCACGTGTACTGCCACCCAACGACAATACACGTGGCAGGATACGTGACTAGCTCATTGCCTGCATGGTAGTGCGCGTGACCACGTGGATTGCCACGTGTACTGTCGGTTGGCAACGATACACGTGGCCAGTCCACGTGGACACGCAACGGCCACCTGCGCCAGCGTGTCCACGTGCTTGCTACGTGTGTGTGTCCACACACACACAAACACAAATGCACACACACACACGGGCGCGCGTGTGTGTACACATACACACGTTGGCGTGCATGTGTGCACCACACACACACGCCTTAGTGCAGCGTGTGTGTGTGTGTGCGCACACACACATACGCACACGTACACACACAAGTGCACGCGTACACACACACACTATACGTACACACACACATGCTGCACGTACACATACACACACACGCTGCACGTACACACAAACGCACATGCACACACGCACACACGCACGGACATGGCAACACACACGCGCATGTACATGGCAACACACACACACACACACACACACTCCTTTCTCTCACACACAGTCATAAAAAAAATAAAAAATAAAAATAAAAATAATAAAAAGTTAAAAGCTTTATAAAGTGACCTTCTCTTCTTCATTTTCTTCTTCTCTATTCTCTTTTGCTACACAGATCTCTCTCTCTCTCTCAAGTTCACATCTCAAACTCCAACCTACAAATTCTCATAAATCATCCTATATCTATTTCTTATAAATTATCCTTCTTTCTCGCAAGCATGAGAACAAGAAACCAAACAAAAAATACTGGTGCAATTGATGAGGTGGATGTTACTACCTCAGAAGAAGTACCTCCGTTAGGCACACAGGATACCCAACAATCTCAGGCATTGAGTTCTTTTGATCGTATTGTATCCATTGTAACTAGAGTGGCTGGAATATCACAATCAAGCGTCGGACCCAGTCATCGTGTGGAAACAGGTACCGCTATTGAGAATGTCAAAGACGAAGCGTTTGGAAATGTTGTCGACAAACACATTTCTTTGGGTTGGGTGGATTCTCACAGAGTACCATACGATGGGAAACTTCCACGATTGCCTCTTTGTCGACTTCTCTCAAACCCCGCCATCCGCACGCATGATGACCATGTGGCCGATTTGCAACTCTCTATTGCAAACAAAAGCTACCAACCAACGATGGCAAGATTTATTGTTAGTGAACGAATTCTTGGGGAGGATCACAAACAATTTACCCGTCGTGGTCACGCTGCGAGGGATCTTGCAATGTCATATGATTTGGATGAAGAGCTTCGCCAAATCCCCGAGCTTAGTCACATGGTTGAGAGGTACTTTATGGTTTAGGATGGTAATCATCGATTGGAGGCATGGATGCGGTGGATGAACGAGAATGACATTCCAATTGAGAAAGCGCCAAAGGTGGAGTGCGTTCCAGTTGACTTTCAGCCACATGAGGCAGCGGAGTTTCTATTGGTTTTGGGTATGATCTATAGGTGAGCCCTTCGTTTTTTTGCTAATGTAAATGCATATTATTTGTAAACTATATAAATTACAATCGATTTTTAAACAGGGCCACGAGGGTTTCAGTGCCTCACACGACTGCTCATGATATTTAGAAAGCTAGGGTTGGCGGACCCTACATCACTTCTGCAAAAATTCCCCGAAAGAGCGCGTTTGGCAGCAGAAAGGGCTTTGAAGTTTAGAGGTCCAAATAAGTCTAAGTGGCTAAAATTGCCAATGGCTGTCCTTGCGCAACTACTTTGGAAGGTATGCTTCAAACCAATTGTATATGAGAATATGTTTTGATTACGAAATCTTATTATGTGTATTTTGATCGACTCTTTTGAAAATAATAGGAAGAGTTCGATCATATGTTTAGTAGTAAAACGGAAGGGCTGCCATCAAAAGGGAGTTTTGACTACGAGTTGGCACCTAACGCATACGACGAAAGCATCAATCTAGCGCTATCTCAAACGGAGCAATACTTTACGCGCAAAGGGCTTGAGATAGCCACCATTGCAAATCCAGAGAATGGCAGCGATTTTTTCCAAAAATGTATTTCATTTACAGGTTGAGGCGAGAAGACCACGAAAATGACACCCTCGAGAGTGGAAGAGGTAGCGCGTGCACGCATTAGCCCAACAGAGTAAGTAATAGTCGTTTAAATAATTGGATATATTTTTCTTTTTATTATGTAGCAATAAAAAATAAGTCTCGTTTTTCCTTTGATAGGAAGTGCCGATTGCTTGATTTGCTCCAAGGCGGTGATGCATCCTTGAAGGAGAAGGGTATCGGTTTGACGGAGAAGGCCTGGATCCAGTGGCTTCGATATCACGTGTACTGGTGGCAGTTGGAAAGGTTAGACTTAGTGAACATTTGCACCAGCTAGCAATTTGTTATGTAACTTGTGACTTATTATTTGCTGCTCTGCAGGAGAGTGCTTGAGATGGCCGAGAAAATGGAGGCCAAGAATCATGATGTTGTTATCCAACATGAGAAGGCTGAAGGTAGGCATGGTTGCACGCTTGCCCACACATTATTGACATACATACGCAAGAACTTTGAGAAGGCCTTCAAGAAGTGGAGTGCTTGGATCAAATCCACACATGAACCCAAAGAGCAACCCCATTTTGCTTGTATGGCACGACGCTTGTTGTAGAGGTTCGACATCTTTAATTGAAAAATTAAGAATGTAGTAGGATACACTAATCTTGTTCTATGCAAATGAAAACATTGTGGTCTGTCTTGTAGATGGTGGAGAGATGCTCTTGTCTTTCCCATTCCCGAGCACCCCAGTGATGCATGTTGCAGGTCGGAGAGAGAGGAGACGGGCTTATATCTTGACGAGTGGCTAGATGACTTGCGGCCAAAGGGAGCGTGGCTCAAGTGTCCTTGGTGGCTGGACTACCCGGACAAGGAGTACCCACCCGAAGAGGAAGAGCTATACACAGGTACGCCTCTATGTAGTTTTTACCTTTTCCATGAAGCAATAGAATATGGGCTTAATAACTCTTTTCTTTTAATTAGTAGCGGAGCATAGTGCGTTACGGAAGAAAGCGGTTGTGATAGAGGATGCTCTATCTCCAATCACATCAAAGAAACCAGAGAGGAAGAAACAGACCTCAAGGAAAGACTCGCAAGCACAACAAGCTGACAAGAAACGTGGGAAGAGAAAGAAGAGGGCTGTAGTTTCGAGCGACAGTGAGAGTGAGCATGTGGTTGCGGAGTATTCTGTAGAAGTCAGCGATAGTGCTCATAGCCTTGGTGCTATGAGTCACAGTGTACCGACACTATCCTTCACTCCCAGACCAATGGGGGGCATCCAGAAATCCCCTCCATGTTCACCATCACATGGTAGGGCTGCAGAGGACCTATCAGACATGGCCAGAGTTGTGGGGGATAACCATCCAGGTACGTGAAAATGCTTAATGTTGTGTTGTTCTCTTTAGCATTGCTTGAAAGATATATTTGATCTTATGTTGCTACATACAGATATGTATGTAGAGCGACGCCACCTTGTAGTGCATGCTAGTGCCAAAGAGTTGGCAAAAGCTATTCCAGATGTGTTGTGCAATGACAGGTAAGACACGCTTATTTACAATCATAGTTATGTGCACACTTATAGTGCTAACAAAAACTGCATGCAGTTCTATGCAGTCACTACGTAGATTCTTGGGCTCTCTATCAGGAACAAGGTAGATGAACCCCAGTTTGAGATTGGGTGGCGTACGTTTGGTGTACATGTCCTTTCCCTTACACACTAGGCCACATGCAGCTAGCACGGGTGGGGTTTCTTTATGGAACCAATGGGATAGTGACCTTGTGGATGCTGCATTCCTTCTGACATTCGAGTTTCTTTTGGTGGATCGCATGATTGTGGCGACATGTCGTGTAGAACATCTTTCCATCGTCACTTCGAAGGCAGAGGGAGCTGGTTTCTAGCTGTTGAGGATATTGTACTTATGGCTATCGGAGGCTAGTTGTACGACTGTTTAGGACTATTTAGAGGGGGTATGTTGTTTTTTTGTTTTGATAATGAATAGTAACTTTGATGTTCGTGGGTCAAAAAATAATGTTTTACTTTCTCCCCCCGTAGGTTGGTACTTTGTTGCTAGCCATTTTTTCACCCCCTAGAACTGGTGGTTGTCGGCTTTCGAGGTACGATCGAGCGGATGGAGAGATTGCAGCAAATATACGTGGCTTCTCTCCAGATGACGACATGTTGTGGGAGAAGCTACCAGGATCAGATTACACACAGTGGATGCTTGATCGTATGGGCCGGCCTTATCGTAGAGGTGTTGAGAGGAGTCCAGCGTTTGCGAGGTGGTAGAATCTTTTTGTTAGCTGTTTTTATTGTTCCTATAAAATTATAGGTATAATAAATATAACGGTAACTTTTTTTTTGTAGATGGCTACTAGGTACCTTCACAGACATGGGAGATGCTGTGTTGGATTGTTTTGCAGGAGTTGGGACATTGGCAGCACAATGTTTACTACTACGTAGACATTGCATCAGTTGTGAGAAGGATTGGGCAGTTTTCAGTGCTTGTTTGGAGCCAGCTCAGTGCCTACCTTCCGATTTAGGCTCGACATTGATGTTTCATAGGAGTGTCAAGAGCTCACGTAACTGAGCAACCGCAGCAGGTGTCCTAGCATCTTCATCTGCTTGATCCATCGTTCCCGACACCACTCAGCAGTCAGGGCGGGGCAGTAGCAGCACCATATCCCACTTTTACAGCCCCATTTTTGGCATGGCATGCATGATTGGACCGTCTCCCTGTGCATTCATTGCCTCCACATCTGAGGCCTCGCCCGGGGTTGATCCGTTGCCTCTTTCACTACCTGCAACCCCCCCCACATATAGTTCATAGTGTTCGCCATTTGGAGTAGTTCCCCTACCATTTGGTGCACTACCCCCGTTGGCACGACGTTTGTTTCCTCCCAGAGGATATGGCCCCAACTGCCCTTCTTTCCTCCACGTCACCCATGATGTATCACCCCCCATATGTATTTACTTTGGATGCAATGGAACTCATAGATTTGGGGTTTGCTATTTGAAATAGACCGTAATTGTGTGTAAGGAACTTCTATTTCTCTTATTAATAGTGTATTGAATGATTCGACGTTGTTTTTTGTTTGAATGTAAGTTGGTCGTGAAATGACAATCAAATTTTAGTTGGAGAGAGAGAGAGGGGGGGGGGGGGGGGGGGGGGAAGAGAGAGAGAGAGAGATGGGTAGATTGTCCCTTCTTTTGAGAATCCTCTATGTGTAGTAGCTATGTATAGGTATCAAACTTGGTTTTTCACTGAAATATTGAGCTCATAGTCCTTAGTTTGTAAACAATTCCAAGTTCTTCAAAAGACAACCTAGACCCCAAAGGTGTCTAAAATCTCTCTTCATTACATGAGTTTTTTCTTTTAGTGCTTTCTATACCAACAAAGCCTAATCTTTCTATTGTGGTAACACGTATCTTGATTCCACTTCTAAGCAGGTGTCTATTTGCTTTGAAAGGTAACATAACTTGTTTCATTTTTCCCCGAGAGCTAAATAGTTCCTACAATATTTCTATATTTCAAAACTTGAACTTCAAGCGTGGGGTGAAAACCCGTTACGGGTACAGGAGCGCAGGAGCGACGATTCTCTCTCTCTCTCTCTCTCTCTCTCTCTCTCTCTCTCTCTCTCTCTCTTGACTCGTTGCGCAACAGGGCCGCCATAGCTTAGAGTTGCAAAAGGGGGCACCTGTTTTTACACTGGCCACCCGCCAAAGGCAAAATTTGGGGCAAATTCACTAAGGGAGGGTGACCTCCCCCCCCCATATTTCCCTATTGTCCATAGGGAAGAAAAATCGGGTTCTCAAAGGCACAAGTAACCAAGGCCACGTTTGAGCTTTGCAACATACTTCAAGAAGCCTTAATTATCGATTTTCAACATAATTGATAAGTGGAGGGATAACACCGAAGTATTACATCGGTCAATAACATGTGTGTATTACAAGCACTAAAGTGGTGCAACATGGTATGGTGAGTGGATCGGACATGCCACGGTCTTCTCCAATAAGGGTATCAAGTGGATATATTATCAAGGAGCTTTGGCGAAGGCTACAACTTTTGGTATAGCATCAAGGAGCTTTGACGAAGGCTACGAATTTCTATGTGACCTCGTCAATTGGTGGTTTATACTTGACACAACCAATCGAGGTAGTTTCAAATTGTTCTCATCTGTGAACCACGTTGGAGATAAGGTATCTTAGATTCTCTTGCTAGCATGGCACACACCGCCATGGATTCAGACGTAAACATGAAGCATGCATTTGATTTTGAGCACTATATGCCAAATCCATGTGATGTTGCCCCACAATCGAATATGCTCATAGAGGGTACCTACGCGGCACAAGGACCGGATGATAGCTATGAGTTGCTAGATATACAAGAGTTGCGTGTACTACAAACACACATATCTGTATTAGAGACTAATTTTTCACGATTGAATGAAAATGTTACTAAAGTATCAGATTTAGTAGTGAAGTATATGCAATAGTAGACCAAGGGCTCTGCTGGCACACATATGTAGTAGCAAGGCTCCATCAGGGACAGGGTCCCAATATGAATTCTCTGCACTCTCTCACCCAAAAAGAGGTGGACAATTTGTTGAAAAATACAAAACCACCGATTTTTAGGGGAGAGGAAAGAGAAACACAAGCGAATATATTCCTTAATAAATGGGATGGGATTCACGATCTGCGATGCACTCCGAATGCAATCAAGGCACTACAAACAAGTATGACATTAGAAGGCAAGGCCTACAAATGGTGGATGTCTCTCAAGGAGAAGGAAATCATACCACAGACTTAGGTAGCCTATGAAGATGTATTTAGAAAAGAATTTTTGCCCACAAATAAAGCGGACAAAAATTGGTCTAGTTGGGATAAATGTTCTATGCGATAGCATAAAACAATGTTGGAATATGTCTTGCACTATTGTGATGTCATTACAAGCTGGAAGGGGTTAGATACATTTCAACAGGTGTGTGGGTTTATCCACGGTTTGACACTAGAGCTTAAGAAGCATGTCAAGACTAAGGATCCCAAGGTGCTTGAGGAGGCTACAGTGCAAGCCCATATTCACAACGATCTCGATGAGAGACCACTGCATAATAATCACGTGCCTGCCACTACACATGCAAATGCATGCACACAACATGGGCACAATAAAAGAAAGTTTCTAGTATCTGCATTGGAGGCCTCTAAAAAACCCAAGGGGTCTAGGGGTCCTCTGTCCACGGAAGACTTTGCGAAGGCTAAAAAAGAAAAACTCTATTTCACATGTTTAAAAAGTGGGCAAGGCAAAAAGGATTGTCCCAAGGGAAAATCTACTGCCCAAGTAAAAGAGAGAGCAATGCACATGGTGTAATTGTTGCCTCTTGAGTTTTCCTCTCGTTTTTCTAATGTGGAGGTAACACACACCGAGGTGGTGCATAAATGTTGTATCATGACTTCCATGTGGCAGCGTATGCATGAGTCCATACAAAAACATAAGGTGCGGATATTGGTGGATGATGGTGCTTCACACAATTTCCTTAACTATTAGTTTAACGGCTCAAATTGCCCAAAACTTTGAGTTCCCATCATTACAAGGTAGCGATGATGAACGGCCATGATGCCAAGGTGTGGGCCACTCAAGTGAAAGATGTACCGTAAAAAAATCAAGGATATCACACATCCTTGAACTTCCAGGTTATGAATATGGAGCGGACATATGTGGTACTGGGTAGAGAGTGCTTACATAGTCTAGGACCATCACTTAAGCGTAGCTATGAGCACAACAACTTAATGTTTGAATCCAATGGCGTGCACGCGCTGCTGTTGGGAGAGAAGGATGTGCCTTCTTTACAATTCATTTGTACAATAGAGCTTATGAAACTCACTTAATCTAATAATGAAATAGAAGAAGTTTTTCTGTGTTACTCCATGTGTCATTTTCTTTCAAATGTTGATCATGTTTTACTTGACAATTCCTCAATACCGCATGCTTCTCTCTTCTCTAATTCCATCTATGCCTACTTCTTTCTCTCTTGAACAAGTAAATGGTGCTAATAGACTAAAGAAATTATTAACAAAATATAAATATATATTTCCAAATGATTTACCATTGGGATTACTGCCGACACGGGCTGTGAAGCATGGCATAAATGTGGTTGCAAGCAGTAGAACACCTATAGAATGAGCCATTTTGAAGCTGTTGAGGTGGAATGTCATCTTACTAACTATCTCAGTAGAGATTTTATACAATTCAGTTCCTCACCGTGGGCTTCTCCAATCTTATTGATGAAGCAAAAAGACGGTAGCATTCGCATGTGCGTAGACTATCAAGGATTGAATGCGGTTACTGTTAAGAACAATTACCCTTTACCAAGAGTGGATGAGCTATTTGATAAGCTCACTCACGCTCATATCTTTACAAAGATAGACCTACGGTCAGGGTATCATCAAGTACACATAAGGATTTTGGATATACCCAAGACTGCATTCCAAACATGGTTTGGACATTACGTGTTTTTGGTTATGCCCTTCACGTTGACAAATGCGCCAGCTACTTTGATGACACTTATGGATAGTGTCTTGAGACCATATATGGGTAAGTTTGTTATTGTTTTTCTTGATGACATTTTTGTGTATATTGCTTCTGAAGAAGAGCAATTACAACATCTAAAGAAAGTGTTTCACTTGTTACGAGAACATAAGATATATGCCATAGAATCAAAGTGTACTTTTCTCAAGGAGGAAATTCTCTATTTAGGGCATGTTATTTTTTCCAATGGGTTACACATGGATCAATCCAAATTGTAGACCAACTAAAGGCCAATGGAAAATTCTTTTAGTCGGGTCCATCTTAACCGAAATCTCAAAAGCAAAATTTTGAGACTCTCAAGGATGCACTAGCTACAACTCCTATTTTAGCTATTGTGGATCCTTTGAAGCCATTTGTTTTAGAAATCGATGCCAGTAGTCGTGCTATTGGAGCAAACCTTCTATAGGAGGAAAGGGTAATTACATTCGAAAGAAAAAATCTTGATTCAACCCATCATAATTATTCTGCTTATGAAAGAGAACTCTATGCAATAGTGTCAGCTTTTAAGACTTGGCGGAATTTCTTGTATGGGGCATAGTTTGAGATCGTGTTTGAGCATGAAAGCATAAAATGGTTTACACAATAACTTAACTTGAAGGGTCAAAAGGCTAGGTGGGCTGAGATACTTTAGGAGTATGATGCTAAGCTTTGGTATCATAAAGGACAATATAATGCGATAGCCAATGCTCTTAATCAAATGCTTGAGATCAACTCCCTTCTCTTTACCGAGATGCGAATTGAGTTTTTGGCATCTGTTATTAAGGACAAATGTGAGCATGACAAGGCATACTCCAAAGTGTGGAGCCATGTACAAATGAGGGATCCTTCTCACTCCAATGTTGGCAGTGCGTCTTTAACCTCCACACTCAGTTCTTCGAGTGATGAGCTGCAGAGATGGAAGAATACGCATACATATGAAACGTTTCTATTGTAGATAAGTCGATATTGACTTTCCCTACCAAGAGAACCCATATGGACAAATAATTCTACGAAATTGTAAGTTTAGGTTGACTATTCCTAGAGCCATACACATTGTTGTTAGCAACCGCCTATATTGTATCATCTCTATTTACATTATTACTAAAGAACATTCAAAAGTTAAAATATTAGTGTCACACGTTTAAAAAAACTAAACTCTTGAAGTGGTATGAAAACATTCATTGATTTTATACATTAAAGTTGTCAAATGTATAATATATTGTTTTTTTTTTGTGTGCACATTTCAAAATATGTAAGAGGTTATATTAATAAGAATATATTAATTCTTATCAATGTAAGGAGAAGATGAATTTACATGTTTCAATCCAATCTATAATCTTCAAACATAGATGTCGTGTTAAAACTAGTTGTGTGTATTTTTGTAACCCCTTCGTACGTCGCATAAGTTGGATAACATATATGCTCAATATTATATCAAGAACCCAATTTTCTGTTCAATTTGCATCGACTCAAACAATCCACAGATCATTCAACAGTACACACATTAGCTTTTGATCCTTCAAATATAGAAACTCATAGCTTCTTGTACACTCCATTGTCACGAATCAAGAAACCCTGAAAAGCTATATCTTCTAAAAACAATAAAGCATGAACAAAAAAAAAAAGACAATGTAGTGCTAACAATAATTGTACGCTAACAAAGAAGAAGCAAAATGGCAAACCACAAACATGAATTTGCGTGATCTCAATAGTGACTGTAAATTGAAGCTTGAAACACTTGGTATCTTTCATTGCACTAGAACATGTACATAAGAATTGCGGTTTACATTGTGCATAGAGCAACCCCTCCTTAAGAAAATCACATGTTGACAAAAAAAAGTGTTTGATTACAAAAGGAAAGAAACTTTCATCCTAATACTGTCCATATGTACAAAGGAGAAGTGTGTGAAGAGGAAGTAGAAGCACTACTAGCATTGGAGTAAGAGAAGCACTACTAGCATTGGAGTAAGAGAATTCTCATTTTACCATAGATCGACACCTTGGAATATGCCTTTTTATGCTCACATATGCCCTTTAGGGAGTCTAAAAACTCACTCTAAATTTTCATGTATAAAATAGAGTCAATCTTTGGCATTCTCTTGAGAGTATTTGCTACAATGCTATATCAACAATTGTAGTAGACGAGCATCATAATTTCAAAGAATCTTAGACCACCTGACCTTTTGACCCTTCAAATTTGTTGTATTTGTGAATTGTTTTATGCTCTTATGGTCAAACACAATCTCAAACTGAGATCCATATAGATAACGTCTCCACTTTTCAAAGTGTACGCTATGGAATATAGTTTTCTTTTGTGGGTAGAATAAGAAAGCTTAATCCATTTTTCTCTTTGTATATTCACAAACTTGCCAATCTACTTGAGAGGTAGTTGCCAATGGGATACTACACTAATGGCTCTAGAACTAGCATTTGTTCCTAGAACAAGTAGTTTAAGTAGATAAGCTATAGCAAGTATTGGTGGTAATGCTAAAGCTGCCTTAAACTCTTGAGACTATGTTGTTGGTCTTCTCCACAAAATAAAGTCTTGAATTTGGATTTCAATTGGTCTACCATAGGAACAACAAGTTTTGCATAATCTTTAACAAACTTGCAATAAAACTACCAACTTTAGAATTTATTGGAGTTCTTTTAAATTATTTTGGTTGAAGAATAACATTCACTTTGGAGGTATCCATTGCTATAATGTTTTCTAAATAATATGGCCAAGGTAGTGCACTTCTATCATAAGAAAATCATACTTACTCTCCTTGGCATAAGTTTGTGTTGACATAATAAGTCAAACACTTACCAAAGATGTTTTGATGCTCCTCTTTGGTAGCACAATAAACAAGGATACCATAGAGAAACACGATAACAAAATTTCCAAGTGCGGTGTGAAAACACTATCCATAAGTGACATAGAAGTAGTTGAGAACCAAAAGTAGTTGGAGCATTGGTCAATTCAAAGGGTAGAACCAAAACTCATAGTGCTCAAATCGTGTTTGAGAGAAAACTTTAGATATATTTGCAAGTCTTATATGTACTTAAAAATGCCTAGAATGGAGTTAATTTTGCATGACATACTGTGCTCCATGTAATTGATCGGACAATTCATCCACCCTTTGTGCTCCATGTAATTGATCGGACAATTCATCCACCCTTGGTACTGGATACTTAATTTTAAAAGTAATCAAGTTTACACCATGTAGTCTACATATAGGTGCATAGTACCATATTTTTTCTTCATTAATAGAATATGAGGAGCCCATGGTGAAGAGCTATGAATGAAATCCCTACTCAGGTAATCTGCAAGCTAATGTTTTACCACGATTGTTTCTTTATCACTAAGCCGATAAGGTGGAGCCTTGCTTATAGGTTTACTAAATGGCACATCATCTCTACTTTGCTATTGACGGGAGCAAAGCGCGACACGAACCCCGACGGCCTCTAAAATGCCAGGAGCTGATGCATGCCACAAGCCGGTCACACTGAAGCGACAGGGGTACCCCCTAGCTTTGAGCGGCTAGGACACAGACAACGGTGATTGAAATATCACGGATTCTACACACACACACACACACACACACACACACACACACACACACACACACACACACACACACACACACACACACACACACACACACACTTGCCCCCCCCGATACTGACCTCTCAATGCCTTTTTATAGGTGTTGGATGCTTTATATTAGGATAAGCTGATGTGATTATGGTAATCTAATCAAGGGAGACAAAGCAAGGCGGTGGGCCCTGGGTGGTTGACCCTTGCTTTGTCTTGGGAAATATTATAAGGAAAACCTCTAGGTGGGCCTTTGTGACCATCACCTAGAGAGATGAGAATTTATAAATTTGGGATTTTTGACAAGGTTTCGTTGAATTCGGAAAAAAATGATTATAGCCTTCGATTTTACTGAAGAGGGCATCGTGGACGCGATGCCAGTGAATGGCGGCTTCGATGGTGCGTCAGTGTAGTGCGTTCGTCACTTTCGGGGTCTGCTAGGGCATGCCTTCGACGCCTTTTCTTGTTTTGGTGTAGGCGACGCGAGATTTAGCCACCTCCTCTTTCTCGATGTCGATGTCGTTCGTTTTCTTGTTTTTTTTTTGTATTTTCTAGTGTGTGTGTGTATGTATGTGAGTGCGCTCGTGAGTGCGTGTGTGTAGATGTGTGTCGACCAATGTGCGTGGGAATGGGAGGGGAGTATATTGTGTGTGTGTGTATATATATATATATATATATATATATATATTTTTTTTTTTTCGGTGGTTTATTGCTGCAGGGAACCGATGACGGAGAGGCGTGAGTGAGAGAGGGAGAGTGTGTGCGAGGGGTGTGTGTGTGTGTGAGTGCAATGGGGGTGAAGTGTGTGTGTGTGTGTGTGTATTTTCCCTGCACCTGCACAAGATGCTCACGGCGAGGGCGTTGAAGGTGAGAGAGGATTGGGCCAGTATACGTCGGGGGTGAATGGGTGAGGGTGGCGTGTGTGTGTGTGTGATAGAGAGAGAGAGATTCCGCTTATTCTGATGCGTCCGCATGGGCTGCCCGATACAGGCGAGGGAGCGCGAGGGGGTGGGAGGGTGATGGTGAGGATAAGAGGTAGGGAGAGATGTTGTGGCTGTGGGCGGTGTAGAGGGCGCGCGATGGCGGGGGCGAGAGAGAGTATGCCCGGGTGGCGCGTATCCGACAGAGGGTGAGAAGGGGGGGGGGGGGTTAATCAACGGAAAAAAGGGGGGGGTTTTAGGAATTATAGAGAGAGAGAGAGAGAGAGAGAGAGAGAGAGAGAGAGAGAGAGAGAGAGAGAGAGAGAGAGAGAGAGAGAGAGAGAGAGAGAGAGTATTTTCCTTATGGCGGGTTCCCACCGTGGAAGAGAGTGAGAGAGAGTGTGTGAGTGAGGGGGGGGGGGGGGGGGGGGAACGGATAGGGAAAGAGGTTATGTGGAGGGGAGTGAATTGAGAGAGAGAGAGAGAGAATATGAGATTCCCTCCTTTGCCTGCGGGGCCGCTCTCTCAAAGCGAGAGAGTGAGAGCTAATGGGAGGGAAAGATGGGGGGGGGGGGGGGTATGGGGAGGAGAGTGAGGCCGAAGGGTGTGGACAAGAGGGGAGATGGGGGGGTGTAGTATGGCGGCCCGCTAGGGCTGGGATGTGGACGAGAAAAGAGAGAGAGAGAGAGAGAGAGAGAGAGAGAGAGAGAGAGAGAGAGAGAGAGAGAGAGAGAGAGAATATACAAAATGCGTGGCGGCCCACCAGAGAGGTGTGATAGTGGTATCCCGTCTTATGCGCTGTCGTGCTGTGACACATACATAGTGGGAACGCATGCTACAAGATCTATCTTGTATTTTTTTTAGATACATAATTATATTTCCTATAGTGTACATATGCATATTTAAGTATAATAATAAGACTTCTATCTCATCCTATTATTTTTCTCAAGGGTAACCTATCCTTACTTTACCATCAGAAAATACTATGGGAAAAGCATCAATAGCTCCGCCTCTTTAACTTGGGGCAAAAAGCATTGATTCTTTATTTCTACTATTTCATTATCATCTCACACCCTAGCTAGATCCTATATCTAGGGTAAACTCCAATATATATATATATTTTACGTATTTTTTATACTTTTCTTATATTTATTTTTAAATAGCTACTAGGAGGGAATCAAATCCTAGTGGGACACTAGGTGGCGTGATTTCAAAGATACACTTATTTTAATGCATTATTGCAAGCATGATTACAAAACTTTGTCAGGGAGCAATATCATGCTTTCATATGACATGAGGTGTCCTTTGGAATTAAATGAAAGTTTAGGCTAAGGGGACCACGGGAAGACTTTTGCTGCCAGAAATGGACCCTATTTTGATGAATTTTTTACACAAGGTTCCAATCCGAATTGGAAAATGATTTTCAAATGAAAATCGTAGCTAATGAGCTGAAGTTTTTGCCCATATTTTTACTTTTTTATTTGGAGTCACGGTTGAGGAGATATGATCAAAATACTAGACCACAGTCTGCCCACATCATGCAGGGACAACTCATTTCCAACTTTTCCAATTCCTATTCACACTGGCTCCTCTCTTCTTGTGTAAACCCTTGGGAGTTTCCTTCACCTATAAAAGGGGACCTCTTCTTCCTTGAAAAGGAACTCAAGCATTCAAGCCATTGATGAGAGGAATTCTTGAGGGAGTGAGTAGTAATGCCTAATTGTACTTAGCCATTAACATAAGCCCAAGCCTACACTTTCTCCTAGAGGGAGACTAGCCATTCTTGCAGCAAGCTAACCTTGGAAGATCAACTCTAATCAAAGAAGGTCTTGCACTTGGTGTATCAATCAAAGTGGAATTATCCACTCTTCTTCTCTCTCCCATCAATAATGGTGCCGAAGGGTTTCAAGTAAGATGTGTTCTACATTGATGTTTTCTTGATTTCTTGTTGTTTTCATTTTCATCTCTAATCCAACATATATATATATATGTATCTAATCTCATCTCCTTAACCAAACCTATCTCTCTCATTCTTAGTAATTCATCCTCTCTAGGTTCTCTTTGCTACAGGTACATCTCTCCTCGCAGTATCTTTATTGCCTACGGGCAAGAATAGGGCTTGGGAGGGAAACTTCTCATCTCTTCACTTCTCTCATATCTACATTTCTCACATACTATCCTAGATGAATAACCCACATGATGATCATTTCTATCGCTTTCACTCTGTACGATCTATTAGAATTAACGTATGGATTAGCTGTAAAATACACTTTCAACAACGTATAGTGTTTCTCTTCGGCCCTGAAAGGCTCAATGAAATACTTCTATCACCGGATCCCATCATACTACCTCTCATAGACTATAATTTTTCTTTTGATGTAAGCGTAGTTATCTTGCCATGAACCAAGAGGATTTGTACACACAATTAATCCCAATCACTAGACAAAATATCTATATTATGGTAAGCACAAAACTACAATTCCAAAGAACAATTCGTAGCCTATTTGGTCAGCCAAGATTGAATGCCATTAACTCATCCATTAACCCTTTCATATTACCCATGGTACGATATGACCATAGCCTTGATGTTTTCATCTTCGTATTGTTTTGACATTCTCTTTTGCGTTCTTTCTTTGTGTGTGTGTGAGTGCAAGAGAGAAAGAGTGAGTCTTCTTTGATTGCACTTCTTTCCAAACCCTAGTCTTCATGGCATCTATGGTTTAACTCCTTGATATAGTTTTTGTTGAGTTCTCTCACAAACTCTCACAGCCATAAGCCCGGTGCTTTTCTGGCAAGACCGCAAATTTCTTGACATATTTTTGGTGAACCCGACGCGAACAAGCCGGGGTGAGAGTACATAAAGATGGTTAGCAAAGTGGAGCAGCTATATGCTGAAATGAAAGAGCTTGAAGACAGATACAAATGGCTTGAAGAAGAAGACCGGATTCAAAAAGCGATTGAAAGCGCTATGCAATCCGTATATAATGAGCTTAATATATTCGAAGGCTATGATCCAGAAGGATATCTTGAGTGCTATGGGACAGAGATGAGGCTTCAAGAAATTCCAGAAGCTCGGATGATTGCAGCATTTGTTGAACTTGTGAGTGATGATTTCAAGCACCAAGTTCAAGACTATGCAAGTGTATATGCAAGCAACTGGGGTGATTTTTCTACAGCTCTAACACAGGTATGCTTGGAACATCAAGACCAAGAGATGGAGCAGAGTGGAAGTGGATGTGACCATCTAGAGTTGGTGTCTCCTGTAAGCCATGCAAGTGTCAACACATCCATACAGGCCAATTTAGAAGCAGTAATAGATGCATATCTTTTGCAAGATGAAAATTTATTGTATGCAGATGAAGCAAACATAGTGCAAGCTATTTATACACGTTTGGGTCTTGTAACCTTCGTATCTCAAGATAATGACTCTCATGATGCTATCCAAGCGCCTGAAACGGCTCAAAGCGACCTAGAGGATGATGCAAACTCGTCGGCTATGATAGATGATTTGGACGCTCCTTTTGATTCGTTTGAAGATGCACATGAGTGTATATACAAGGATGAGGATGCTATGGTTTTGACAGAGGATGTGAAGGAAAAACAGGTGGAAGACGGCTATATTAGTGATGTGCTACAATCTACTTTTGAGCAGATCCAGGAACTTTTACCAAGTTTAGAAGAGCCGGATGCCTATACTAAAGACATATACCAGGATGAAGAAGCCATTATCAATGCTTTCCTATGCGAGTTTGATGCATGTGGTACTACCCAAATGGATATGCCTAGCTGCAAAAGTGCTGATTTAGAGGGGGTGAGTGAAAATCTCTTCCTTTGTGAGTATAGCTCTGCTAGTAGCATTGCGGATTGTGAAGTACCTCAGTTATACGAGGTGGAAGAAGAGGAGTGCATTGAAAAAGTAATATGTATGTCTTGTATATATGGAGTAGCAGATGTGATGCAGATGACTCATGAAATTGTGCCTTATTTAGAGCTAGATGCAGCAAGCTTTCACAATTCCATGGTAGAGGAAGGAATGACAGATGCAGATTCTCTGCATGAGGATTTGGGTTATGCAGATGAAGCTATGAATCTTCAAGATTCACAAATCAAAGATAGAAAAGTGTTTGGTTATGCTATACAGGTTGAAGTGACATTAGAGGATAGAGTAGAAGAGCAAGAAACCTCTTCGGATATGGTCTGTGATTGGGGTGATATTTCTTATCTGTGTGAAGATGCAAATAAAGATGCTTGCCATAAAGTGCCTACTATACAGGGTTCTAAGAAATTCGGTTGCATGCAGGTATGCAAACAATATCTGAGGCATAAAAGGGATTTAGGTCTTGTGTCACAGGGTATAAATTGCAAGCAGTTTTGTGAGCATCTATCTGCTATGGATAGGAAGGGTATACATGGTGATTCCTTGAAGCAAGAAAAGGATGCTAGCTCTATGCTGACACCAGAGTCATGTAATGAAGAAGGGTTCTCCCTAGATGAGTGGAGACATGATTCAGTTGAAGATAATTTAGCGATGAGTCAAAAAGGAAGAAGGGGTGAAGATATTGTGTCAGAGACTAACTCCAAGGAGGTTTTTGAGCAGTCAGTTACAGGTGACCGGGAGCATACCTACCAGGATGATTTGGAAAGGGAATTAGACACCATATTTGAGAGGTATGCAAAGTTTTATGCTATAAAGCTAGAGAGGTATTTGGTAAAAGGTGAGAGAATTGATGAGAGGTTTACCATGCATATTTCTGAGGTTTCTCTTGATGTTGAGAAAGGCTATCTAGAGGATTCTTTTGAGAATGAAGATGCAGATTCAGACTTCTATGCGAAAGAGGTACATATGGATTTAGAGGTTGGTGAGAAGGTTAAAGTGCAGTTTAAAAAATCTTTCAAGTATATTATCGGAAGCCTGGAAGTGTTTTTTGAAGAGGAGGATGAGGAACTTATGTCTCTACTTCATGAAGATTTTGCCCATAATGGAGATTTGTTACAAATGTTTTGGAGACAGATGTATATAACAATTCCTTCTCATCTGAGAGGAATTAAAAGATGTGGAGAATCTCAATGCTTAGTACAATACAAGTTTTTGAGTTACCCATATGATCCTGGAGGAGGTCATGGGATGACAGGGGATACAATTGCTTTCACAAGTTACCATGAGGTTGGCACATGCCGGAGGATGTGCAGGTTTAGAGGGGGTGGATGTCGTGCTGTGACACGTACATAGTGGGAATGCATGCTACAAGATCTATCTTGTATTTTTTTTAGATACATAATTATATTTCCTATAGTGTACATATGCATATTTAAGTATAATAATAAGACTTCTATCTCATCCTATTATTTTTCTCAAGGGTAACCTATCCTTACTTTACCATCAGAAAATACTATGGGAAAAACATCAATAGCTCCGCCTCTTTAACTTGGGGAAAAAAGCATTGATTCTTTATTTCTACTATTTCATTATCATCTCACACCCTAGCTAGATCCTATATCTAGGGTAAACTCCAATATATATATATTCTATGTATTTTTTATACTTTTCTTATATTTATTTTTAAATAGCTACTAGGAGGGAATCAAATCCTAGTGGGACACTAGGTGGCATGATTTCAAAGATACACTTATTTTAATGCATTATTGCAAGCATGATTACAAAACTTTGTCAAGGAGCAATATCATGCTTTCATATGACATGAGGTGTCCTTTGGAATTAAATGAAAGTCTAGGCTAAGGGGACCACGGGAAGACTTTTGCTGCCAGAAATGGACTCTATTTTGATGAATTTTTTACACAAGGTTCCAATCCGAATTGGAAAATGATTTTCAAATGAAAATCGTAGCTAATGAGCTGAAGTTTTTGCCCATATTTTTACTTTTTTATTTGGAGTCACGGTTGAGGAGATATGATCAAAATACTAGACCCCAGTCTGCCCACATCATGCAGGGACAACTCATTTCCAACTTTTCCAATTCCTATTCACACTGGCTCCTCTCTTCTTGTGTAAACCCTTGGGAGTTTCCTTCACCTATAAAAGGGGACCTCTTCTTCCTTGAAAAGGAACTCAAACATTCAAGCCATTGATGAGAGGAATTCTTGAGGGAGGGAGTAGTAATGCCTAATTGTACTTAGCCATTAACATAAGCCCAAGCCTACACTTTCTCCTAGAGGGAGACTAGCCATTCTTGCAGCAAGCTAACCTTGGAAGATCAACTCTAATCAAAGAAGGTCTTGCACTTGGTGTATCAATCAAAGTGGAATTATCCACTCTTCTTCTCTCTCCCATCAATAATGGTGCCGAAGGGTTTCAAGTAAGATGTGTTCTACATTGATGTTTTCTTGATTTCTTGTTGTTTTCATTTTCATCTCTAATCCAACATATATATATATATATATGTATCTAATCTCATCTCCTTAACCAAACCTATCTCTCTCATTCTTAGTAATTCATCCTCTCTAGGTTCTCTTTGCTACAGGTACATCTCTCCTCGTAGTATCCTTATTGCCTACGGGCAAGAATAGGGCTTGGGAGGGAAACTTCTCATCTCTTCACTTCTCTCATATCTACATTTCTCACATACTATCCTAGATGAATAACCCACATGATGATCATTTCTATCGCTTTCACTCTGTACGATCTATTAGAATTAACGTATGGATTAGCCATAAAATACACTTTCAACAATGTATAGTGTTTCTCTTCGGCCCTGAAAGGCTCAATGAAATACTTCTATCACCGGATCCCATCATACTACCTCTCATAAACTATAATTTTTCTTTTGATGTAAGCGTAGTTATCTTGCCATGAACCAAGAGGATTTGTACACACAATTAATCCCAATCACTAGACAAAATATCTATATTATGGTAAGCACAAACCTACAATTCCAAAGAACAATTCGTAGCCTATTTGGTCAGCCAAGATTGAATGCCATTAACTCATCCATTAACCCTTTCATATTACCCATGATACGATATGACCATAGCCTTGATGTTCTCATCTTCGTATTGTTTTGACATTCTCTTTTGCGTTCTTTCTTTGTGTGTGTGTGAGTGCAAGAGAGAAAGAGTGAGTCTTCTTTGATTGCACTTCTTTCCAAACCCTAGTCTTCATGGCATCTATGGTTTAACTCCTTCATATAGTTTTTGTTGAGCTCTCTCACAAACTCTCACAGCCATAAGCGCGGTGCTTTCCTGGCAAGACCGTAAATTTCTCGACAGCGCCCACTGGGCCAGGTGATGCAGCGGCAGAGTAAGTGAGAGAGAGAGAATTGGCGGAGCCGAGCAGTAGGAGAGAGAGGCTCTGTCTTCTGGCAATAATGGAGAGGTGTGGCCAAATTGGTGGTGCCCCGCTAGTGGTTAAGAATAGAGGGTGGTGAATGGTAAAGAACTTTCCCCTTTTTTGTTTTTTTTTTCCTTTGGTAATATGCTCTCCCCTTCTTGGGGTATGGTTCTCGCGGTCGCAGTTTTGAAAATGGGCCGTCATTAGCCCTCCCGTCTAGCTAGAGGCATTCATGCTTCTAGCCCTACCTCTCAATCTTTAGTTGTGGAGTTGGAGGGTTCTCCCTCTTCTGGAATATCTAGCATGAACTCTGGATCAAACCTAAGGAAATACATTTTCAGCTTCCATCCATTGACTCTGGTCGTGTGAATTCTCCCATCTACTTCCATCAGCTTATAACTGCCGTTGTCATAGCGCCTTTTGACAATGAATGGTCCCTCCTATCGGGGTTGAAATTTCTATCCTTTCTGGTGTCAAATCTATTGTTGTATCTCAACACTAACATGCCCTTCTCCAGGACCTTTTCCTTAAGCCCTTGATTGAAGCTGAACCAACGTCGCTCTGCCTGTGGTGCATAGTGATTTATTGAATCTTCCCTATCTAGTTGGAGCCTTTCCAGATCCAAGATGTGGATGCGGAGATTTACAATTGGGCGCTGTAATTGGCTAGCCATGACTCATAAGCTGGCTATTTGTACCTCAATGGGTAGAATTGCCTCATTTCTATCTAGTTTATTGAAAGTGGTGAAACCTAATGATGTTCGGAACGTCGTTCGGTAGGCCCATAGAGCGGCCATCAGATGTTTATCCCAGTCTCTTGTGTGGTTGTTCACCTGCTTTGTGATGATTTTGCAGATCATTCCGTTTACTTTTTCTACTAGGCCATTACACTATGGATAGTATGGTGTGGGATTTTGGCATGCGATGCCTAACTTTTTCATCAGTTCTCCCACCAGATCACCTCTGAAACCTGGTATCATCAGATAGGGGACCAGGTTTCAGATAGGGGACTAGGTTTCAGAGGTGATATCATCAGAGGTTTCAGAGGTGGGAGATATCATCAGATCACTTCCAAATATGAACTTTGCTACCTCTTGGGCTGTGATGCGTGTGGTGGCTGTTGCTTCTGCCCATCAGGTCATGCAGTCTACACCAACTAGAATGTATAGTTTACCTGATTGGGCCCTTGGTAGAGGACCGATTGCATCTATCCCCCACTTCTCAAATGGACCATATGAGATGATATGAGTCTGTGGCTCATAGGTTAGTGTGTGATCACTGGCCACTTGACAGGCCTTGCATGTTTTACACCAATGATGTACATCCCTGTTTAGACTAGGCCAAGAGTATCCTGCTTGTAGAATCTTTTGACTGGTGATATCTAAAGCAAAATGACCACCGCAGACACCATCATGGCAACTTGAAATTACCTCCGTGATCTCACTAGAGGTTGGCACTCGCCTGAGAATCTGATCCTTGCCCTTACAATACAAGTGGTCATTTACAAGGCAGTATCTTGTAGCCTTCCTTACCAACCATTGTTTTTGCCTTTAGTGTACCCTTCTAGAAATTCTCCTGTATCTAGAAAGCTGATGATATCAGGCATAGCATCACTACCTTGAAAGAGGGGTTGTTTCAATTTGATTGCTCCTATGGGAACTTCTTGTATTCTTTCCTTGGCTAGAGCATCTGCCTCCTGATTTTCTATCCTGGGGACATGAAATAATTGCACTGCTTCAAACTTCCTTAACATGGCGTAATTGACCAAGTAAAACTTGATGTTTACAAACTCAAGTGCCGTTTATCTGCTTTATCAAAAGCAAAGCATCGCCAAACACATTTAGGCGCTGATTCCTTGTGAAATACACTGTTCTAACCCAAGAATTAACGCTGCATACTCTGCTTCGTTGTTGGAGTGGGAGTGTAATAGCTGTCCCATGGAGAATACCCTTTCATGTTGCTCATTAAAAATGACTATGCCAGCTTCAGACTGGTCCACTGTTCTTTTGTATGCTCCATCAAAGAAAAGAGAGTGAGTTCTTTCTAGCTTAGGACTTTCTTCCATTGGTGTCTCTTCTTTTGCTTCTGTGTTGACCTTCAACTTGTTCTCATAGTGGCGATGAGTAAGAATACCTGTAAACTAGCCCTAGTGGAGTTTTCTACTTGCATGGTGTAGTCAAACTCTTGTAATCTAACCAGCCATTTAGAGATCCTAGATGAGACATCCATGTGTTGCATTAGATACGAAAAAACCTCCTCCATTGTCAGAATTACAAAGGGTCTAGGCAGTAGATAGGAGCGGAACTTTGTGGTCGCAAACATTAGTGCGAGCCCATGTGTTCTACATCGATGAGTCCCTTTTTTGATGGGGTCATGACACGACTAGAGAAGTAAATAGGATGCATGAAAGAAGTTTGGGGGTCCTTTTGCATTAGTACAGCTCCGAGTGTATCACTTCCTACACTAGGGTTCACATAGAATGGCTCGTCCCATCTGGGGGGTGAAATGGTGGGAAGCGTGGCTAGGATTCGCTTCACCTCAGTAAATTGCTGCTCATTTTCTTCACTCCATGAGAAGACATCCCTCTGGGTGACTTGTTGTAGAGGGAGAACCACTTGAGATAGCAGGTGAATGAACCTTACCTTTTGAAGGAAAGAACCCAACTGCTTAGCTGTGGTGGGTGATGACAAAGATACCAAAGCTTGGATCTTGCTAGGGTCAGCCTCAATCCCTTTTGCTGAAATTACATGGCCAAGGAGAGTGACCTTGCTTTCACCAATGTGACACTGTATCCACGTTGAGCTAGCCACCCAAGGTTTGCAACCTGGTCAGGCCATCATAGACTTTTCTCAAATGGAGGGAGCGTGAACTATAGATGCAAAAATCATCTATGAAAACATGTATTGACGTTCCAAAGTATGGTTGGAAGACAAAGGTCACATAGCGCTGGAATGTGGCGGGAGCGTTGGTGAGGCCAAAAGGCATCACTCTGTAAGCAAAGCATCCCCAAGGTGTTATGAAAGTTGTCTTTCTCTGGTCTTCTTCCGCAATGCTAATCTGAAAGTATCCTGAGTAGCCATCACATACTGTGTAGCGCTCATGACCCGCTACGAATTTCATCTTGGAATGGGAGGGGAAAGTGATCCCTCTTTGTGGCTGCATTAAGAGATTTATAGTCCTCACATACTCTCCACTTGCCATTCTTCTTTGGTGTGACTACTACTGGAGAGACCCATTCCGAGTCTTCGACGGGGTAGATGAAACCTGCCTGTAGCAAATTCCTCACTTCTTTGAGTAGTGCCTCTTGTTGGATTACCCCAAGTCTTCTGAGCTTTTGCATTACGGGTTTACTTCCTTCCTTGAGTTTTATGTGGTGTTGTACTACTGTTATTCCTGTGATCTTATCATAGCCATCAATGAACAACGTAGTGAAGTTACCTAGCATGGAGACATATTCCTTCCTCTCTTCATCGGTTAACTCATTTGAGAGCATCCGATGTAACCTACTTGCATCCTCTAAGGATTGCGTACCTGATGGTTCCTCTCAGTGTTTTGGGGGTGCTTCAGATTGTGTCAATCTTTTTGGGTCTTTAAGAATGACCCCCATCACTTCGATGCTGTTGTCACTCTCTTCAGTTGTTGTTGTCTCTTCTCCTGAGGTGGACGAATAGTCATTGGTGGACTCATCTTCTGAAGCCTCCAAGATCATGTTGCGTTGCTTCCCAGTCCTCATGTCGTAGAATATGGACTTCCCTTTAGCGTCCTTCAGCTGAATCATTCCTGTGCTCCAGTCTTTCTTAGCTTCCATAGCCATGAGCCAGGGTCTCCGAAGAATAATAGGGTAACCCTCCCCTTTGTGTCGCATGACAAAGATGTCTACCTCCACTTCTGTATTGAATGCCTTTACTTTTACCGCATTCACAATGCCTACGCATTTCACTCTTACATTATTTGCCATTTTTGCTTGGCAGGGTGCCGGCCTACTCACCTCTAGACCTAGATGGTGTATCATTTTTTCACTCATGACGCATATTTGCGTGCCACCATCTATGTAGACATTTGAAATTTGTTGCCCCTTGATGTGGGCATCTATGGTTGGTAGGATGTCGTCGAGATCCCTCCCAGAGATAGCCCCAACTATGCTTGGTATTGATTTCCTTGTACTTACCATCTTCGTCCATTGCCTCCTCATCCTTGGTGCAAGATGGAGTAATTGGGGCCAAGTTATCTTCGGGCCCTGCATCAACACATCCTAAACTAAGTCATAGGGTTTAGCATACTCACCTAGTGAGAAATCCACGATGTCTATCTTCCGTCGCAGTTTAGCTCCTTGCTTGCTAGACTCGCCTTTCCCTTTCAATTTCTCTTCTTTTTGAGAGGCTTCTTCGTGCCTAGCAAGCTTCACTTGCATGGCATCCACTTCTTCTACTTTTGCTTTCCCTTTGTGCTTCTCTCAAACTGGTTCTTCTACCTTTGCCTTCCCTTTAGCTTCCAAGCTAATAACACTCACTGCTTGGTTTACAACAGGTGGTGGGGGTAGTGGTGGAAATAAGAGGTTATGATTGTGGTTGTTGTATAGGTGGTCAAAGGATTTGGATCGGTGGAATCGACCGTGGTTGCCTGGGTGGTGGTGGTCTTGCCCTTGGCGGAGAGATTTGATTCTGTCTCCCTCCTCTATTAAAATTCTGCCTTCTTGGATGTGGGCAGTAGTAGATACCATGGCCGTCTTCCCCGTAATTATAGAAGTGGTACTTTTGGTTTTGCCTTCGTTGTCCTCTTCCTTGTTCTGGATTTCTGACAGGTGCATGCCCTTGCTGTACCAAATGCACGGATAAACTCTCGAGTTGGGTAGTGATGCGACTCAACAGGTCTTGCTGCTCTTCTGATGCCTCTTGTGGTTGGGCTCTATGAACGGTTGTTGGAGTCACTGGGGTTAGTCGGACTGAGCTTGATTCCTTGGACTCGTTGACTCTTGCTTGCATGCACAGCTTCTTGTCTTTAAGACGGGCTACTTCTACTGCAAACTCATATGTTGCAGGAAACCTTCCCTTCACCTTCTTCTTAAGCGGTGACCACAAGCCAGTAATGAAATGGTCTTTCTTTAGGAAATTAGGCGCTCCTTCACCTTCCTCCAGTGAGGCAACCCATCGCTCCCACAAATCCACAAACTTGGACTCATAGGTGGCATACTCTAGCAAACTTCTCTGCTTTAATTTCGTTAGTAGATGCCATAGCTTCTCCGAGGTTGTGCCTCCACCAAACCTCTTCACAAAGGCAACACGTAGTACATCCCATGCATTCTTGGTAGCTTGGGGAAAAGCATTGTACCAAGACTTGGCCTCTACTTTCATCAGTAGAGGAAAAATTCGAAGCTGTGAGGCGCCGTCATCCTTGTTGGAAACCACACAAGGGATGTCAAAATCATCTAAAAAGTCGCTGGTGACGTCTTATCTCTTCTTTCCACAGAACGCGGCGGAAGAAACACTTACCATGGTAGTGACTCAGGAAATCATAAACTATTTTTTTTATTTTTTTAATGACAGTAGCGGCTCATAGCGGCTTTTTACAGGGTTGGGTGGATAGATTAAAAAAAGATAAAGATGGAAACATTGAAGGAGTGGTGGTAATTCAATATGGGGAGAATGATAGGGTTTGGGGAGCTAAGGATTTCTCCTAGTACCGCAGCGCGGAACAAATACACAATATTCTGTTGGTAGAAGATCTTCCTATTTACATAAATATTCACATGGATATGCTGCAAAAATCTGAACAGGAACGCTGTTGGCCCGTTTTCCATCATGCACAAAGGGTGGAGTACTTACTTATACTCTTACCGTGCCGGTGTTGATGAGTCGGCACATCCACCGGAGGTAGTCGCCTTTCATAGGCTCTACTTTTCCTTCGTCGCTCAGCACGTATGAGGTGATGGCGACGCGTCTGACTACTCCCAGCCTTATGGCTAGCAGCAACTGCAGATAATTACCATAGTCGGCGTGTTGCATGAATTCCACTCCATTTAGCTGTAATTTGTCTTCAGACCATTGGGTTTCACTCGTGGTGGAGAGCTTCTTCAGGATGAGTTGTACGGGGAGAGGAGGAAGACCCTCTATCCGTCTTCCAAAACAGCGAGAGCAGTAGCTAAACCACTCTTCCTTAGGGCATGGAAACCTTCTTACCACTTCTACTTCCAGATTGTCGAAATGAACTGGCAGTACTCGCATGCGTCGTGCGAATTGGTAGGCGAGCTTCTGCCACTTAGCCTCGGATGACCTTCTCTTTGGAAAACTGGGTACAACCCGGCTTTTTGAACTTGAAGCACTCAATTGGCCAGACCCTTCTTCCTTTGGGGTCATGTGTTTCCAGACTGGGTTAGCCTTTCCTTACCTTTGGCTTGAGCAGCCCCTTTAGGCCATTTTGGAGTAGAGGTTATACCTTTGATTGCAGTTTCCTTAGGAAAGAGAGGCCTTGTCATTGTCTTTCCTCCTTTGATGTGGATGACTTCCTCACGGTGAATGTCGATGTAGACGATTCCAGCCCCTTCGTTGCCTTTGTTGCTGGCACTCATTGACAGTGTTTTTTGGTTGACAGTAGTGAAAACACTTCATAGGCCTCCCACTTGATGCTCTCAATTTGTGGTTAGAACGAGCAACATGAGATGGGGAGCTTACCTCTTGAATACTGATGACACTACAACCTGGTAGTAGTACTTCAATGAAGGCGGCTAGTGCCTCCTTAGTCTCCTCCTCTTCCGTCCTGTAGTTAGAGAACTCCTTCAGCCATTCTTCCATGATTGATGAGACGCGTTTCTTTCAGAATTTTAAATTGAAGTTTTCTTAGAAGCCATCCTCAGTGGGGGCACCAAATGACGGGAGCAAAGCGCGACACGAACCCTGACAGCCTCTAAAACGCTAGGAGCCAATGTACGCCACAAGCCGGTCACAATGAAGCGAACATGGGGCACCACCTAGCTTTGAGTGGCTAGGACGCACACAACGGTGATTTAAAATATCACGGATTCTACACACAGAGAGAAAGATAGATAGATAGATAGATAGATAGATAGAGAGAGAGAGAGAGAGAGAGAGAGAGAGAGAGAGAGAGAGAGAGAATAGACAGGTGATGAAAACCCTTGGGGGTGTGAGGGAGAATTATTCTCTTGCAATATTTACAGCATCCTTATTTCCAACGAGGTGGCAAATCATGGTGATACAGAGATAGAGGGAGAAATAGTGAGCCTACTTGGTGCGTTCTCTAGAGATGACTCACTGACACGAGAACCTTGCTAACATGAGTGTGTGTGCATCGACCATTGGAGTCGAGATGTAAACATAGCTCCTTTACATAGTCCAAATTCCCAAAGAAAATCACTACACTAAGTCCCCTCTCTCCTGGTGCAAATGTTGCCAATTCCTCCCACCAAAATACTACCAAGTGCTGACCTCTAATGAACTTCCCCTCCACCATAGTGACCTCTTAGTGCCTTTTTATAGGTGCTGGCTGCTTTAGATTAGGATAATTCGATGTGATTAGGGTAATCTAATCTAATCAGGGGAGACAAAGCAAGGTGGTGGGCTCTGGGTGGTTGATCCTTGCTTTGTCTTGGGAAATATTTTATAGGTGCTGGCTGCTTTAGATTAGGATAATTCGATGTGATTAGGGTAATCTAATCAGGGGAGACAAAGCAAGGTGGTGGGCTCTGGGTGGTTGATCCTTGCTTTGTCTTGGGAAATATTATAAGGAAAACCTCTAGGTGGGCCTTTGTGACCATCACCTAGAGAGATCAGAATTTACAAATTTGGGATTTTTACAAGGTTTGGTTGAAACTGGAAAAAAATGATGATAACCCTCGGTTTTACTGAAGAGGGCGTCGTGGATGCGATGCCGATGAATGGCGGCTTTGCTGGTGCATCAGTGTAGCGCGTTCGTCACATTCGGGGTCGACCGGGGCATGCCTTCGACGCCTTTGCTTGTTTTGGTGTTGGTGACGCGAGATTTAACCACCTCCTCTTTGTCGATGTCGATGTCGATGTTGTTCGGCTCCTTTTTTTTGTATTTTTTGGTGTGTGCGTATACGCGTGTGTGTATATGTATGTGAGTGCGCTCGTGGTTGCGTGTGTGTAGATGTGAGTCGGCCAATGTTCGTGGGAACGCGCGCGGGGGGGGGGGAGTGTATTATGTATATATATTTATAATTTTTTTTTTAAAATTTCGGTGGTTTACTGATGCAGGGAATCGGCGACGCGGAGGCGTGACTGAGAGAGGGAGAGTGTGTGCAAGGGGTGTGTATGTGTGTGTGTGCAATGGGGGGGAAGTCTGTGTGTGTGTATGTGTATTTTCCCTGCGTCCACATGGGTTTCTCACGACGAGCGCGACGGAGGTGAGAGAGGATTGGGCCAGTATGTGCTAGGGGTGAGTGGGTGAGGGTGGGGGGGGGGTGTGTGTGTGTGATAGAGAGAGAGAGAGCTTTGGTTATTCTGATGCGCCCGCATGGGCTGTCCGATAGAGGCGAGAGAGCACGAGGGGGTGGGAGGGTGATGGTGAGGATAAGAGATAGGGAGAGATGTTGTGGCTGTGGGTGGTACAAAGGGCGCGCGATCCTACACACACACACACACACACACACACACACACACACACACACACACAGAGAGAGAGAGAGAGAGAGAGAGAGAGAGAGAGAGAGAGAGAGAGAGAGAGAGAGAGAGAGAGAGAGAGAATAGACAGGTGATGAAAACCCTCGGGGGTGTGAGGGAGAATTATTCTCTTGCAATATTTACAACAACCTTATTTCCTGAGAGGTGGAAAATCATGGTGATAGAGAGATAGAAAGAGAAATAGTGAGCCTACTTGGTGCGTTCTCTAGAGATGACTCACTGACATGAGAACCTAGCTAACATGAGTGTGTGCATCGATCATTGGAGTCGAGATGTAGACATAGCTCCTTTACATACTACAAATTCCCAAAGAAAATCGCTACACTAAGTCTCCTCTCTCGTGGTGCAAATGTTGCCAATTCCTCCCACCAAATTACTACCAAGTGCTGACCTCTGATGAACTTGCCCCCCTCGATAGTGACCTCTCAGTGCCTTTTTATAGGTGTTGGCTGCTTTAGATTAGGATAATCTGATGTGATTAGGGTAATCTAATCAGGGGAGACAAAGCAAGGCGGTGGGCCCTGGGTGGTTGACCCTTGCTTTGTCTTGGGAAATATTATAAGGAAACCTCTAGGTGGGCCTTTGTGACCATCACCTAGAGAGATGAGAATTTACAAATTTGGGATTTTTGACAAGGTTTGGTTGAAATTGGAAAAAATGACGATAACCTTCGGTTTTACTGATGAGGGCGTCATGGACGCGATGCCGGTGAATGGCAGCTTCGATGGTGCGTCAGTGTAGTGCGTTCGTCACTTTCGGGGTCAGGCAGGGCATGCCTTCAGTGTCTTTTCGGTGCCGCCTCCTCTTTTGTCGATGTCGATGTTGTTCTAGCTATATATGGTTCACTCTACTGAACTTGGTCTCACCTATATATTTGTATCTTGTCCTTAATATGAATCAGTCTTTGGGAGCATATATGGTGTGTCTCTTGTCTCGTCTCTCTTTCTTTCTCTCTACATCTCAACATGGTATCAGAGCGGTAACGATCACGCATCTATTCAATTCATGGTGACACAACAATATGTGTATGCGATTCGCATGTAAGATTCAAAATTGCTACAAATTTTATTTCTGAGCGTTGATTCTTGTTAACTGTGGTTGTTTTGTGTTAAGAAGAATACGATTAGTGTTTTATGTGGCATTTATTTCTAATCAATCTAATCGTTGATTACGTTTTCTTGTTGATGACACCCTGAACTTCATCTCAATTTTTCTTGCTGTTCTGCTCAAAACTTGGAGAAGCGAAAAAAGCGCAATGGCACTTTTCATCCAAAACTTGTTCGTCTCCTCGAGCTCTTCGATTTGAGGTCTAGGTTTGCGTCAATCGGAGTTCGCAGCAGAAAGTTTTGCTGTTTTTACTGCAATTGAGCTTGACGCAGCTTTCTTCGTCCTACTTCTTCGTGAAGCGTCCGTGATCGTTTTTCTTATTTTGGCATTAACTTTTTCGAGAAGATTTAGCTTTTTGCTATTCGTATTGTGGCCGTCAATCTTGCGTCTCATGCCACTCTATTTTGAGGACTCATTTATTATTAACGTCTCCTTTACCCTGCCTTTTTTGGGTAACGTCTCTCACATCTTTGGACGTTCTTTGAGAATCCTGCTTATATTTATCGTTGACAGAACGCAGTACGCATATCTCTCTCATTCTCAATTGTGGCCTTCACCATATATGGTGTGTAGATTCTACGATCTTATCTTATACGTTGACGAAGGAAATTTGGAATGGCGGCCTCTACACCAAAACAAACTCCATTGCGCCACAAGGGAAATGAGATGAGGGCACCACCTAGTCTTGGAAGCGTGGACTAGGACCGCTACACAAAGAGAGAGAGAGAGAGAGAGAGAGAGAGAGAGAGAGAGAGAGAGAGAGAGATCACTATGAATGAAGCATTAACCGTGGTGTGTGTACAAGGAATGGATGACTTCAAACACTCCCAACACAAATAGCATATAGATTACCAAACAGTCACTCAAGGATTTGCCAAGATCACATCAAGCACTCTCACACGCATATAAAACATTTCTCTTAATTAACATAAGTAAGAGGAGGAGAGGTTACTAGCATGAAACAATTTGCACTCTAGGATGTGCAAGAATAGAGTGAATGAATGAGCTTATGGGCTCATGGTGAGTGATACAAAGGCTCAATGGGCTGAGGGAGGCTTTAAATTACAAAGGGGAAGGCCTCTTTATATAGGAAAGAGAGTGATTAGGAGTGAGGTTAAGATACAAGTGTAATTTGTACAAATGAAGCTTGATTAGGGACATTCAACCAATGAAGAAGCTCCTTCCAAGTGATTTGTTGACCAATTAGCTCCATCATCACTTGTGTTGTCTTCACTCCTTCCTCCATAGCTTGAGTCCAAGAGCTTCCTTATTTTAAAATGTAAAGAATCTACATAAAATCAATACATATCTAGTAATAATAGAAAGGGGTTGAATGAGAACTTATGAATTACAACAAGATTAAGCATGACTTGAGAGGTGATTAGAAGAGGAACTTTGATGGGTTTTTGAGCTTGAGAGAGAGGAGGAAGGAGAGGAGGGTGAGAAGACTAATAGCTGATTTTAAAGAAGGTCTCAATGTGGAAAAGGAAGGGTGTGTGTGTGTAAAGGTAGGGGGGTGGTCTCCACCACAGTTGAAAAAACTGGCGTCCATCACTTTGGCCATATCTCCTAGACCGTAGATGCAAAAATTATAAAACAAATATGGCCAGAATCTTCAGCTCGCCAGTTACAACTTTGATGAAGACAACTTTTCTTGGATTGGAGTGGAAGTATTTTTTAAAAATTCAACAAAATCATGTGCCTGGTTTCTTCCTTTACCAAGTCTTCCACTTGGGTCCCATTTGTTTGAATCATCATATGGCTCCAAAGCCATGATGATATGAGCCACTCATGACCCTTGAATCATGGGTGCATGGCTCCACAACCACATCATATCTTTTCTTTTCACATTTACATATTTTCCCTTCCCTTTACCACTAGGTTCTCCCTCTACCTTTCACCTCCGGTGAACTAGTCAAGAAAAAATCATTTTTTTAAAATTTTTTCCAAGAGGTTGTTCTCACTCTTTCTTTTATTGTAAACCTCTAGAAGCAAGGAAAACCAACAAAATATGATAAACAAAAATTTGTGATAGGCTCGGATCATAGCCCCCCCAAACCTGGCTAGGGGTATTTATGCCTCTAGCCTACTTTCTTTGATCTTGAGCTGACCTTATCCTGATGTGATAAGGCTTTAGACGCCATCCATTTGTCCTGGTCTTGTGCACTTTACCATCAATGTCTTGAAGTCTGTAAGAGCCATTTTTGAACTTTTTGGTGACCAAGAACGGGCCTTCCCATCGGAAAAGAAACTTTCCATCCTTACGAGTGTCGAAGCGATTGTCATATCGAAGCACCAGAGATCCCTTTTTGATGTCTTTGGATGCTAGCTTTTTGTTGAACTTTTCTCTGCGCTTCTCTGCTTCTTGAGAATAGTGGTTGATGGCTTCTTCACGATCCAATTGCAGCCTCTCTAGATCCATGATCCTTTGATGTACTTTCTCCTTTTGAGAGCCTACCTGGCTACCCAATATTCGAAGACTTGTTAACTTCACTTCAATGGGCAAAATCGCCTCCTTTCCATAAACCAAATGAAAGGGTGTGTACCCTAATGTGGTTTTGAAGGAGGTTCTATAGGCCCATAGAGCTCCATTCAGGTGTTTGTCCCAATCTTGGCGCCTGGCATGTACCTGTTTGGTGAGAATTTTGCAAATGATTCCATTTACCTTTTCCACCAAACCATTGCACTGAGGGTAGTAAGGAGTAGAGTGTTGATGCTGAATATTTAGCTTCTTCATGAGTTCTCCTACCAAGTCTGCTCTAAACCCTGGTCCTCTATCAGATAGTATTTCAAGAGGGGTGCCAAACCGGCAACAAATGTGGTCAAAGATGAACTGACTCACATCCTTAGCAGTAATTCTATTGGTCGGCATAGCCTCAGCCCATCTAGTCATGTAGTCTACTCCCATGATGATGTACTCTTTACCTGACTGAGTGCGTGGTAGAGGCCCTATGACATCAATTCCCCACTTCTCAAAGGGCCCATATACCTTTATTGGGTTCTGAGGTTCAGCTATGAGCCGTCGTGGTCCTGCTTTCTGACATTCATCACATGTTTGACACCAATATTTGACATCACGATGAAGACTTGGCCAAGTAAACCCAGCTTGTAGAACCTTTCTACTAGTGACGTCGTGTGCAAAGTGTCCTCCGCACAAATCATCGTGACAAGCTTTTAAAATCTCTTCAATTTCACTCTTCAAAGGAACTCTCCTAAGCACACTATCCTTACCAAGACAATACAAGTCATCATTTACTATGCGATACCTGGTAGCCTTCCTAGATAACCATCGCCTTTCCCCTGCATTCAAGTGTTTAGGAGCCTCTCCTTGCTCCAGAATGTTCATAATATCTTCCAAGTCCTCCTTGCCTTGTTGAAGTGGAAGTTTGATAGCCACTGCTCCCACTATTGACTCATTTAACTTTGATGATGCTAGGTGGTCTACATCCTTGTTCTGGTCTCTTGGTACATGATGTACTTGTGCCTCCCTAAATCTCCTCATAAGAGCTTTTGCTTCTCTCATTTTAGTAGAGAGACGGGCATTTTTGCAAGCCCATGTACCTTGCATTTGCCTTACCAAAAGCATGGAGTCACCAAAAGTGTTTAATCTCTTAATTGAATTATCGAGGCACCAACAAAGGCCATGAATTAGAGCATGATATTCTGCTTCATTGTTGGAGTGGACATCTTCTAGAGTGATCCCTTCACCATGGATCCTCTCTCCCAATGGGGATAAGACCACGATGCCTGCAGCTGCCTTATCCTTGGTTCTCTTGTATGCTCCATCAAAGTAGAGGCTATAAGCATTGACCAAAGCCTCTACAGCTGGAGGTGGTGGAAGTTCCTTTCTCTTCAAATGGCAAACTTTTTCATAGCACTTGTTTGTTAAAATGTCGGCTAAGCATGCTCGAGTTGTTCTTTCAACCTGTATTGTATAATCAAACTCTTGAAGTCGCACCACCCACTTTGCTATTTTGTCAGAGATTTCCATATGTTGTAGTGCATAGGGAAACATATCCTCCACAGTGATAATTACAAACCTCTTCGGCAGCAAGTATGGCCGAAATTTGGTTACCGCAAACATGAGAGCTAACACTAGCTGTTCCATTAGGGTGTAGGCCTTCTCTGTGTTTTCCATGAGGCGGCTAGCAAAATACACAGGCCTCATAAAGGAGGTTTTTGGATCTTTTTGTAGGAGGGCAGCACCAATGGCTTCTTCTCCCACACTAGGGTTTACAAAGAATGTTTCTTCCCAACAAGGTTGGAGGATTACAGGGAGTGACCCTAACATTTTTTTAATCTCTCTAAAATGCCCTTCACTTTCTTCACTCCAAATAAGCATCTCTTGACGAGTCAGCTGTTGTAGAGGAAATATCACTTGGGAGAGTAAGTGTATGAATCTACTCAAATATCTTAGCTTTTGCAAGAAGGAGATTAATTGTTTGATGGAAGTTGGGGAAGGTAGATTTAGCAATGTTTCTATCTTTTCAGGATCTACCTCGATTCCATCAATGGACACTACATGCCCTAATAGTGTAACCTTGCTTTCCCCAATGTGACATTTGTCCTTGTTTAGTTGTCCACCCAGCTTAGCTAAACGAGTAAATCCTTCATCAATCTTGCCGAGATGCATACTTTTGGAGCTGTAAATACAAAAGTCATCTATGAAAACCCTTATGGACTTACCAAAGTAAGGTTGGAAGACCATTTTCATGAATCGTTGAAAGGTGGCTGGAGCGTTGGTGAGACCAAAAGGCATGACTCGAAATGCAAAACATCCCCATGGTGTGATGAAAGTAGTCTTTTTCTGGTCCTCCTCTGCAATGCATATTTGAAAGTAGCCAGAGTAGCCATCACACACTGTGTATCTCTCATGGCCTGCTACTTCATTTAGAATCTCATCTTGAAATGGGAGAGGGAAGTGGTCCCTCTTTGTTGCAGCATTTAGTGGCTTGTAATCCACGCACACTCGCCATTTACCATTCTTCTTTGGCCTCACCACTACTGGGGAGACCCATTCTGAATCTTCTACTGGGTATATGAATCCTGCTTCTAAGAGTCTCTTCACCTCAGACAACAGTGCATTTTGTTGCACAACTCCTAATCTTCTTAGTTTTTGTACTACTGGCTTGCTCCCTTCTTTTAGATGGATATGATGCTTCACTGCAGTGACACCTGTAATGTGAGTGTAATCAGAAATAAACAATGATGCATGCTTCTTGAGAACATTTACATAACCCTCCTTTTCTTCTTCCTTTATATCCTTGGATAACATCTCCTCTAGGCTGGCATCCCACACATTCTTCATTTGGATCCTTGGGTTGTCTTCTAATGAGGTAGTTTCCTTTATGGTGACGCCCATGACTTCGAGAGTGCTATCACTCTAAGGAGGAAGACAAGGATGATGCAATAGAGAACGAGTTTCTCTCTTCCTTAGTGGAGTATGATGCAGGGGGAGAGAAAATGCTTGGAGAGCAGGTGGTTGAAGCTGATAAGCAAGTGGTGCTAATCGACCTTGAAGGGACGGCTGATGAGGAGGAGCTTGATGATGTTGGAATTGAGTGCATTGCAGGTGAGGAGGACAATATGGAGCCAAAGATGGAGGTGATTCCTATGCAGCAAGAGCACTCTATGGAGGGTGATGCGGATTCCAAGGCGGTGTCCAAGCTTTCCAAGGAGGTTTGGGAGTAGTGATGGAAGGGGATGGTGATAGAAGCAGTTGTGCAATGGGTTGTTGGACAGGTAGAAAATTTTCTGGGAGAAGATCTCACTTTACATGGTTGCAAGGGTGGGTCAGATATGTCAGGTATGTTTTTGGATGAAGAAAGTGTTGATGTGTTTGGAGCTGCTTTGTTGCGAGTGGGAAATTTGCCATTGATTACATGGGATGGTAGAAGTATGTTGCTGGAGGTTTGGATATGCAGTTGGTTAGGTACATTGGTGTGGCACTATGCAAGGGTATTACAGGTGGGTGGAAAGAACCAATGGCAGGCATTTGATCTAGGCAAAAGCTATGTGATGCAGGGGTTGGGGCAACCCACTTGAAGGTTTGGCAGTAGGATGCAATAAAAATCTGTATATATGATTTTGGTTTTCTCATAGTGTGTGCAAGGTTTTGCAGTTAGAAGTGGAACAAACCTATTTTTTATTTGAACATGAATGCTCAACTGGGGGGTGGGAAATGATGGTGCAACCAAAGTTAGTCAACCATAGAAGATGGCATGGGTAGGTATGTGCAGGCTAGCAAAAGAATGGCAAAAGGCCAGAGCAGCTATAAAGACCATGGGCGGATAGGTAGTAGCGGAGATGTATGGGTGATGCGGTTTACAGGCCAAGAAGGGCTCTAATAGGGGCTAATTTGGGTAGCAAATGAAAAAGGTTTAAAGGGTGTCTTGGGCGGGGGTTTTGGCCGGTAAGGGTGGTGCCTTGGCCGATCAAGGTGGTGATTGCAGTTGGTGGCACCTGCTGGGTGCCTGAGTGTGCAGATGATGATGTGGCATGGGAGCCTTCCAGTTCACACGCCCGCATAGGGGCCAAATCATTTTAGGGGAAGGGAACCCCCCACTAGCACTATTGCTAGTGCCATTCGGGGGGTTCCCGCGTAGAGAGAGAGAGAGAGAGAGAGAGAGAGAGAGAGAGAGAGAGAGAGAGAGAGAGAGAGAGAGAGAGAGAGAGATCCCCCAAGTGGGGTTCCGTACGCAAAGGGGCCCAAAAGGCAAGCTCAAAGAGCCAGAGGGCGGTTCCGAGCAACCACACAAACCAAGGTGTCCCATGCAAGTGTTTCCAAAGAAGAGGTGAACCAAGTGTATGAAATGCAAGGAGAATTCTAAAATGATCTAAAAGTTGAGTGCACAAGTTGAGGAAGCTCACATTTTTTCTTTTTTTTGGACTTAGCCCCCTCTGTAAAAGGGGATAAACGTGAATTTTGAAGGGCTTTTGGCCATTTGCGCTTTTTGCTCTTGGAGCTTTTGCCATTAAGCTTTTTTAGCCGAGGGTTGTGCTGGCTCAGGGAATTGTTAGGTATACATGGTCTACCAAGGAGAACAATGCTTTTGAAAAGCTTATCTCTCAACGTGTGCTTACACTACCGGATCTCTCAAAGCCATTTGAGGTCCAATGTGACGCTTGTGGTGATTGCCTTGGAGCTGTTTTGCTCCAAGAAGGGCATGCCATAGCCTATGAAAGTCTAAGGCTCAACCTTGTTGAGCAAGCTCTAGGCATATATGAAAAGGAACTCCTCGCAATTCTACATGCCTTAGACTCATGGAAGCACTACTTATTGGGGACTCCTTTCATTCTGCGAACGGATCACCAAAGTCTTAAGTACTTCATGACGCAGACCAAGCTCTCCGACAATCAAATGAGGTGGGAGAATTTCCTTTCGCAATTTCATTTTCATATTGCTCACATTGTGGCAAGCATAATCAAGTAGCCGATGCACTCTCAAGACGACCGAGAGTGAATGCGGCTTCCATAGCAGCTCACAATGATCTATCTTCTATGATAAATGAGTATGCTATTGATCCAGATTTTAGAGATGTGATCTCAGCACCTTGCACTAGGGAAGAAAGAGGAGCCATTTACTTTACAAGATGGTTATCTTATCTATGGAAATAGACTATGCGTTACTAACTCACTCCGTGAGAAAGTAATGTATGAATCTCATGCTCCTCCTTATGCAGGGCATAGAGGGATTCAATCTACCCTAAAAGGGATTGAAACATATTTCTATTGGCCTACCATGAAAGAAAACATACAAGAGTATGTTTATAAATGTGTGGTATGCCAAAAGACAAAGTTTGATAGAGGGAAGCAACCTAGATTGCTTCAACCTTTGCCAATCCCTAATTCACCATGGCAGAGCATATCCATGGATTTTATCTTTGGATTGCCTAAGTCTATCCATGGGAATACGGGAATATGGACAATAGTAGACTTGTTTAGTAAACAATTTCATTTTATACTTTTCAAAAAGACTATAAAAACCCATCAAATGGCAACCCTCTTCATATCACAAATCTTCAAGTACCATGGCTTGCCAATGTCCATAGTGTCGGATAGAGATCTTAGAATGATCAATAATTTTTGGAAGGGTCTCTTTGAGAATTTAGGGACAAGGCTAAATTTCTCTTTGGCCTATCACCCACAAACGGATGGCCAAATTGAAATAGCTAACCTAATAATTCTTGATCTACTAAAGTCCTATGTAACGGAAGTAGATCAAAGGTCCCAATAAGAGAAGTACTTACCCTTAGTGGAGTATGCCTTCAATAATATTGCACATAATTCCACGGGAAAAGCACCTTTTGAGGTAATTGAGGGAAGATAAAAAAGTCCCCTGCTACTTAAGGTACATGGGAAGATCTTAGCTGCAGATGAGTATAGCCGCGACCTATAAGAATCTTTCAAAAAGATTAAGGATGCTATCTCTATCTCACAGAAAAGGCAAAAGGCTACTACTGATAAGCACATAAGAGCCCAAGCCTTTAAAGAAAATGATTGGGTCTTACTCAAATTTCCCAAGGCTCGTTTAAGGCACACTACGGGCAAGAATCCTACGGGACACCAAAAGTACTATGCTAAGCTAGAAAAAAGGTACTATGGTCCCTTCTAGATTCTTAGGCCAATCAATGAGATGGCCTATCAACTCAAGTTGCCCAGCCATTGGCTCATACAAAATGCTTTCCATGTGAGCCTACTAAAGCCTTACAAAGGAGAGCCACCACAAGAACCAACTATTGAAGACCCACCGGAGATCGAGGACCAAGAAGAGGTACTGTACCCCGAGTCCATTCTCCGACATGCAGACAAGGTATTAAGAGGTGGTAAAACTATCGGACGATATCTTATTAAGTTTAAGAATTATCCTTTTGAAGATGCTAGATGGATGCAAGGCATACCATCAAAGGATAACCTAAACCTTGTCAATGTTTACAATGCTTCCCTAGAGTAAGCATGTGTACAAATGTTTAAAATGAAAAAAAGTTTTTGTCTTTGATAAGACTCTCTTTTTCTTTATTGTGCACAAATGTGAAGTAGTATGCATGCTTAGATCAAGTTTGCATAGACGACATCTTCCAAACACCAAGTAGAGCTTGTCACTCTACTATGGGAGATTGATAGGACTAATGTGCAGATATGCTTGCAGCAGCTTAGGCTCTCAAGCACCAAATGGACTAGTCATCCATTCTGGAACGATGTCATAGGGTAACATAGGGATCCTCTACCCGCTAGAAAAAGGACTAATGAATATGATTTATCTTCTCTACCCCATAGTCGAGGAGGACTAATGAATATGCTTTATCTTCTCTACCCCATAGTCGAGGACGGCTATGATTTCAAGAGAGAGGTAATTCATAATAACTAATATCTGATTCTACTAAATGATTTTCTCATGTTAAACTGATTATTTAATATGGGGAAGTACTAGGGGAGAAAAAGATAGAATATTGGCTAAGCTGGCAGACCGGCCACAATAGGGATCCAAAGGAGGGAAAATAGGGATCCAAAGGGGGGGGGGGGCATATGCAAAAGAGCAATGTGCAACAATGGGCTTAAAAGACCCTAAGGTTAACCCCATTAAGACTTCCAAAATGCTAAGGTTTCAAAATTCAAAGGTTGTGTCCAAAGGTCAAACACTAGGAAAATTGGATGCTTTGTGTGTGTCCCAAAAAGTCTTCACAACTCCTATAAAGGAGGGGGCGAGCCTTGTAAGTAGGGGATGAGAGAGAAACACACACACGTGCATGCGCGCGCGCACACACACACACACACACACACACGCACACACACACACACACACACACACACAAGCTCCCTTTACACAAAAGTAATGTGGACACATATCAGCTCCCTAGCCCAAATGCCCACAAGGTGTACTCAAATCCTATTGGATGGCCATGGAGGTGGACCAATGAGAATTAGGCTAGAGTAAATCTAGTTTAATTATTGTAAAAACACTTAATAAAAGAACCAATAAGAATTAATCTCTCTAGAAGACTATTGGACAGTCTCCCAAGGGGTCCAATGAGCATTCAACAGCCCAATGGCTTGCCTGATTCCTACTGTCCAAGAGACAAAGGGATCCAATGAGAGTTTAGTAGCATTAATTAATTACCTAAAGCTATCACAAAAGGGGAAAGGGGAACACATGTCAGAAGGCTATCACTTATGATCTTGAAATTCCATTGCCTAAACCTAGAGAGGTCCAATAGGGTTGCAACATGAGCAAATAGAAAGAGGGGTCGACCAAAAGAGAGAGGGGGGTTGATTTTTGCAAGGCATTATTCCATACAGACTCACACTAGTCCATGTGTGGAGTAAGAAGACTCTCTCTCCCCTTCTCAAGCTTTAATGGAAAGCTTATCACCTACTCCAAGCTTGTGAGAAGGGAGGTCTACACCAACAACTCTTGGCTTTGTGATGCAAATCCAGCCAGGAGCCAAGCTTCAATGCATGCTCATCTCCTCTACCATGCTAATTACTAAGCTAAGCTATGCTAATATGAGTGATTATGTGAGGAGATGTACATCTTTCTCATAAGACTACTCCTTCTTCCTCTCAATCTACTCTCATACCCGCTAGCTCTCACCATCTTCAAAGGTGTGTAAGGTCTTGGGTCTGAGACCGTGAGGGAATTGATATTGTATTTAATAAGTGTTTTGCTTAGTGCTTGAAGTTTCCATCTTCATTGCACTAGCTAGTATTGAAGGAACACAAAGAATTGTATTGTAAAATGTCTCTCTTTGTGGGACGCGTGTCTAACCTCACTATCCTATCTTATTGCAGTATTAGCGAGAACCACGATTAAATTACCAATCCATGGGATGAAGCTGACTCGACTAGTGCATAGAGGCTACAAGAGGTTGTCAATCTCTCAAAAAACAACTAACAACTCGCATCTAACTCAAGCTACACTCAAGTGACTGAAATCATTAAAAGCCAATCGCTCATCGGTAAACAAATCACATTTGTTACACCATCAAATGATATCCAAACATTACGAAACTTCTAGGACAAGTTTATAAGACCTACGCACACATGCTTATGGTCTCAAATCGCACTTTAGGCCAAGTGCCAAGATCACGATTACTAACATTAGTGGATTTTTGACCTAATCGTTTTCGACCCAGAATGCACCTAAATGCTTAGCAATGATGCCCCCATACCCGCCTATACTTAGTTTTTGATTTTGAAGTGTAAATTCCTACTTATGATGAAATTAGTCCGTGGGTCGGCGACACCAAAAGCTACGAAATACTGTGATGTGTTTACGTCAATGCGTAGAGCTCTTATCTACGGTTGCAATGCAACAAACGCGACTGCAATGTGACAACCGGGAAGGGAGTAGGAAGTGCGAGAAGAAGAGAGGTGAGCGCTGTTAGCTCATGCTGTGTATTTCATTATTAAAAAACTTAATAATAACTTAAAAAAATTGGCTTTTATACCTTAGCCAAGGTTTTTGGTGGTCAAAACTAATAATCTGGGAGTTCTACCAAAGATGGGTAATGACAGGTTGATACAATCTGGAATCTTGTAGCCTCGGCTCATCAATTACAAGGTTTATCCAAAAAATAGGAGTTACAATATTCTCAATTTATCAAAATAGTAAGTGTTTTTACAATGAGAACTCTGAAAAATGGTATGTGTGGTGTTCGTGTTAGCTTGCTCTGCTAACATTCCCCCCCTCCTCGCCTGTGTCGTCCCTTGACACAGCTTTATGGTCTGAGGTAGTCTTTGGGCTGGCGGCTAGCGAGGCGGTCTTTAAGTGCTCTTAGAGCCTTTTGATATCTGATCTTCCTTTCTTTATTTGGCACTTGCAAAAATTGCATAGTTACTTTGTTTTTCAGCTTCACTACAGAGTAGCTTATAAATCTTGATGTCAAGCTGCTGATCACTGGCGCAAATATCTTCGTTTGCCAAGTGAAAACCCCCGTGTAGAACACTTCCTCGAACGCCAACATATTGTGAGATGGTAGAAACATACACGGCGTAGAAGCCATAGAGGACTTCTTTGGAAGGTTGGCCACTGAGATCATAGCACAAACCTTTATTACCCTCAGGAATGACATCCAAGGGGTGCCTGCTTGCTCTGGCTCATTGGACACTTCGATGCAGGTGAGAAACATTCGACAGATTTTGTATAACATTGCACATGACAAATCTCGTAGACTTTTAAAGAATGACATGGCGCCCTTTAGGATTTTCACCATGTATTCTTCAGTCATCACTGGTCCCTTTTCTGGAGTAGGCAATCAGGGGTAATTAAGCCAAGTTGGCCGCTTCTTTAGTAGTGCCTCATTTGCTATCTACGTCCTTACTCTTAGTACAGGATAGAAGGTAGGATCCTTTTGCAGGGCCGCATGTGCTCTTGTGAACAGAATTAAGTACCTTGGGTTCTTGTTCAACTAGCTTAGCCTCCACTTCAGGTGGTATTGATCTGCACCCTCGGCTTGCATGTCTTTGTAAAGCCTTTCTTTTACCTATAGCAACTAAACTTTAACCAGAGGGTAGGACAGGGATTGCTGGTGGCATTGCGCATTTATTTGATTGGGAGTGAGTTGTGTGACATTGACGGAATGAAGTACTCTTAGCTCCCAATCCATTGCTACCCTCCAGTGCTCATCTATCTCTTGTGTAATTTTTTCCTTTAGTGCAGCTTCCTCAGCCCTTGAGAGTTGGACCATGGGCACTGTGTCTGCTTTGGTAATAGGTACTTGAGAACTCCTCCTTGCCACTTAGCTCCACTGTTGATTGTGTCTCCATCTCAACAAATGAAACTAAGGGGCTTTCTATTTGAGGTTGCTCTGAAGTGCTTGCCTCCTCTAGTGTGTCTGTCCTTCCCTCTCTCAATAGCTGGTTGACTCGTTTGAGTTCAGCTATCTCCTTTAACAATTCGTCTTCTCTTTGGACTCGCATCAAGGTTAGGTCTCTACACTGAGACTGTCTAATTTTAGCTCCAGCTCGAGGTCTTTATTTTTCTTTTCTAATGCCTTCTAGACCTCGTCCGTTCCTTTGATCCAAGCAACGGCTGGATTCTCTTGTATCTGCCGCAAGAATATCGCCTGATCATTGATTCTTTGTTCTGAGTAATGTAGGGAAGAATTTTCCACATCTAACTGTACCTCGATCTTTTGAGCTGAGAGGGTTGTAGTTAGTAATTCATTTGTAACTTCCATCAGCTAGTCATCCTTTGATTTGCATGCATCTGACAATTTTGTGAGCAACTCACCCAGTTCCTCCATTTCTTTTTGTTGCTTATCTCTTGCGAGCTGACGTTGTTCAGCTTGCACTCTCAAATCTTGCACTTGCCTCTGTAGATCGGTGATGACATTAAGTATGTCGTCTAACTCCCCTTAGAGTGCAACAATCACCATCTCTAACTCTTTGGCCCTTGTGCTATGGCCAAGTGCTATTGAGTGAATTCTGTCAGTCATATCCTGCATTTGCTTAGCATACTCATTAACCTGCAGGATGACTTCGTCATTTGGTTGCCAGTCTTCATTTTGTGCCAACTGTCTTGATGTTTCTGCTGTCTCTTGTGTATCCTCTGGTAGTGTCATGGTGGTTGGTTGTTGTTGCTCTTGTGGCTGCTGATCTTTTTTCATTGAGGTAGAGGGTGGTGCCTTGGCCTTATCTTGCTCTGTTGAGGTAGAGGGTGGTTCCTCGGCCACTTGTTCTCTTAGCTGCTCAACCTTTGTGGTGTACTCTCCAGTTGCAAGACTTGCTACCTGTTATGTCTCTAGCTCTTTGTGTTCAGGTTCTTGTGCAGATTCATCTGCCTTTTGCTTTTCAGGTTCTTGCGCAGATTTATTTGCCTTTGCGGTTCAGGTTCTTGTGTAGATTCATCTGCCTTTTTTGCTGATTCAACTGCTTCTTGATGTTCAGGTTCTTTGGCCTTATCTGATGGTGAAGGTGGTGGGCTCGACATTGGGTGATCTTGGTGTTTGGAAACAGGAGAAGAAACGTGGGGAGACACATCACCCTGATCATGTTGTGTTGCTCCTTGCTCCGTTGCTTCCTCTGCTTGCTTTTGATGTTCTGTCTCTTCTTCTGCTTTCCTTGCTGCTTCTTGGGCTTCCTTCAGCTTCAAGGCTTCTGCTTCTTAATACATCTTTTCTAGGGCTTTCGTGGGGTCTTCAGCGTGCTTCCTGGTGTGATGCTTAGTTCTTAGTCCTTTAAGCTCGATGGGCACCCACTTTTTTGGGTCCTTTCCTTGTGCTTGGCGGCTGCGTTGGTATGAGTATTTTCTCGTTCAAACCGGGCTTGCTTTTGTATAGGTTCCACTTGGTGTGCTGCCACGACTTTCTTTTCATTTCTTCACTTCTTGCTCTTTTTTCTTTATTATCCGAGCTTTCGCTGTTGTGTCATTTCGACGAACTCTCAGTAGACTCTTCATCAAATTTGTATGATCTCTTGGCAGATCTTGTAGCTCGAGGAGATGGTTGAGCTGACACTTTCCAAGTGTTCTGATTAGGGGCAGGTGGTAAGTTATCAGCCATGCCGATGGCATGGTATGCAATTCTTGTCAACACCTCTGGTGCACCCAGGTATGTAATCTTTCCTTCTTCTTTGTTCCTTTCAAAGTGGTAAAGACATATTGTGCGTGGTCCACCAGTTTCCTGGTTGTTGAATTGAGGACTTTCGTAAAGGTGGTGGCAACCGCATGATTGGGCATTGTATACCTTGGCGGCCTCTTTGTAAGGAAATGAAAGTGTTGGTGGTATAACCTTGCTAGCTCTTCAACCTGTTTGTGAATAAGATCTGCAAAGGTGGCCGCGGTGGTTTTTTTTTGTGAAAGTTCCGACCGTCTTCCTATCTCTTCCCCTCATTGTCATGCCTTCTGTGGGCAGTCTGAGTGCTTCCACCACTATCTCTTTTGTGATCACCACTTCGACTTTATTCCCTTGAGGGTCAAAAATCTGGGCAGATCCATCTTCTTTGATCGTGGACAAAAGCTCATAAGATTTTTGGATGTCCACTCCACACAGCTCTTGTTCATAGAGATCTCTGAGTCCTAACCGTTGGTTGGCTTCTTTGGTTTCGGGCTTTGCAGCGACATCATACACTTCTTTTGGTAGAATTTGTAGCTCTATCTGATGTCCCTCCTCGCTCTTGAATCTGCCGATGAACACTGTGGTGTGATGCTCTTTGAGCTGTTCTTTTGAAAGATAAGTTACCTTGGCTGTTTTAACTGAATCGGGGTCCAGTTGGTATGCGGGTAACTCCTGCAACTTTTCTTTTTGGTTGAGCTTCTTCTTGGCCCTCTCTACTGCTTACATTGCTCATGTTCAGTAAATAGAGTGTTAAAGTTAGCAGATTCGATAGATTTTTCTCTGAAATGTCCTTTAATCTAAAATGCTACCAATTTTGGTCCACTTTACCTTCAAATCAAATTTTGAACAAGCATAGATGCATAAAAACATGTAAGGAACAAAACTGTAAAGTTCAAATAAAAAAGTAAATAATCACGATTATAAGGGAAATTTGAGACTTTGAGCTCCAAATTGGTTCAAACTTGGCTAGTGGGCTTAGCACATCATGTACTTTGGATGTATGATGGAAAAATAGCAAAATTCCCCCATTTTGGCATGAAAGTAAATAACCAAACTCAACATTTTTTGGTACAATTTGGTTCTAGGCATTGTAGAACTGTGTATGTGATATGAGGTGATTTGGATCAAGAAATCTGGTGCATAACTCAAAAATTGGCTTGCAAAGACTTCTTTGCGTTTTCTGAAAATTTTCCAAGTTATAGATGCTCATTTTGGTGCCTACTTGATTTTTGGCATGTAATAGGTGTGTACACATGATAGGTGAGGTGATGACACAATTTCCAAGCAAAATTAGTGCAAAAGTAAATAATCGTGATTAGTTACAACAGTCACATTTTTCTTGCAAAACTTAAAAGTTTTGACCTAAACACATTCTATACACCTAAAACAAGTCCTAAATTGAATTTGGTAAAGTTTGGTCTTGTCGGCATCACTTTGTGCTTGTCGACTCTGAAATCACCAATTTCTGTGACTACACTACCTATTGAGTCGGTCAGTCAATTTTGAGGCTTTGAACTTGTCCGCAACATAGTCGTGATGCAACTCATCCAATTTTGGCTTATTTGGAGTCAGTTTGGCCTCGTATGTCTTTGACTCTTTGTAACCTTCGAGCCGTTTCTGCTTTTTGAGGGCTTTGCTTGATTGATTTCATGAAACCAATCATATACATTGTATATAGACCTCGTAGGCAAGCTGTCTGTGGAGTCAAATCTGAATTCTGGCATCTTCTAGAAACCTAGCTTTTCTATTGGGGACCCCCTCGACCCCTGCCAAATAGTCAACTGATGATATAGAAAGGTTCTACTATGTTAGGGAATGCTACAGTTCAAATCTCATTCGATTTGGTCGAGCTGAAAATATGCTATGGTCAGTTTTTGGTCGTAGGTCTTTGTGCACTGCTTGGATTCTAGGGTTTTTTTCTAAGGGTTTACAGTATCTACCGGCGGTACAAAATGGATCATTGATGAGTAAAGAACTTATCCCTCATGTCTCATGTGAGACAGCACTGAAAACGGGTAACTGTAGACTCCAGAAAGTACGTGTGAAAGAGGTCGAAAAGCTCTCTCAGCCAGGCCACAAGTGGAAATGAGGTGGTTTTTGCCTACCTGGGATATTTATGCCCGGACTTCCCCGAACCAATTTTTCCCAGATTCTCCCGTTAGTCCTACTAGGCTGTGAAATCTATGTTAGACTCAAAAATTTCCCCGATCGGATGCCTGTAGCTCATTCTGCAAGAATTTTGTAAAGGTAGGTATGACCGCCTAATTTAGGCTTCCCGCTTCCATCTTTCGATTTCATTGAAAATTTTTGTGCTCCTCTTTCTAATCACCACTGTGTCTTCCGTTTTTCCATCTGATCTCCTTTGCTATTTATTATTAATTTTTGACCTGTTTATTGAAAAAAATCAAAGAAAATAACAAAATACGCTAAAAAAGTAAAGTGAAAATCAAATAATTAAAAAAATCCATCATGACATCTGTATAAGTGTGATCTTTTAGATTAACTCTTGTTATAGATCCCACTTGCTTCAAGTACAGATAGTTGTTTCCCTAATCTTGGATAAGTTGTACCTGTTGCATGAAAGGTCTTCCCAATATGATTTCGTAGTTGAGTTTCTTCCCAAGGTCTACTATGGCAAAAGTGTGTTGATATTCAATCCCACAGGAATTAATTATCACCTTTTCAAGCAGTCATAAGGGTCTTTCAATGTGTCCATCAGCCAATTGAAATTTCATTCGAGTTTGTCTAATGGCTGGTTGTCCCCAGGATTCCCATCTGCTTTTGTGGCTATGGATATGCCTGCTCCACTATCCAGTATTGCCATGGTTCCAATTTCATTATATTTCATTGGAAGGGTGGTGTTTCCTTCTTCCCCTTCGTAATATTCTCCGACTTTGCTCATTGGAACATATCGAATCTCTTTCTTGTCCATTTCGTGTTTCAATTTTTCCAAATGTTTTGTGATTAGCCCCGTTATCCCCACCTTCTCTAGGGTTTTTTTGTAGATCATTCCATATATACGGTCTGAGTTTTAACAGCTCTCCCAAAGTAAGAGTACATTTGATGGGTTTAGATAAGAATGAATGAATGTTGTCCACTTCTAGGGTCTGTTCTACTCTTTTTACTTGAGAGGTCTTACACACTATGGATTCATCTTCGTTATCTCCCAAGTAAGAGGGTATTTTTTTTAAGGTCAATTGTTTAGACATTCCCGAAGCTTCAGATCCGCAATCCCCATATAAGGATTGTACATCCACATGCATATCAGGAGGTAGGTTGTCTAACCAAACTTCCTCTATAGGAGCTGACTTTAGAGTTAGACTCCCATCATTGATCTCTCAAAATTTTTCCCACAAGTGTCCTGGCCAGTCTTTCTCTATGAATGGAATTCCGTCGAAGGCATCTTCGCTGTCCGGCACTATAAGTTTTGATTCTTTTGTTTCTAGGTGGGGTCTCACCACCACTTCAGATTTTTCTTGATTGTCTCTTAACACAAGGTCTTCAGGTTTTGCCATACTTTCAAGCTTGGGTTTTTGTTTTTCTAGCATTTCTTGCATGATTCTTAACAAATTTTGATAAGCTTCAAGCTTAGTTGCTTCCATGCCTGGAGTGATAGTTTTTCCATTTGTTTTCCATGTTTTGGCTTGCTTTAAGTCCCGCTTGGTAAGCTTCCAAGGCTGCATTAATAGGCTCAAAAATTTTATTAAGCAAAATTGATCCTCCAGATTTCACGTTTGTTTCCTTGATTTCGCTTCCAGGTGCTTTCACCTTTTCCCGAAATAGATGCTTTGCTTTCTCCTCGATTCCAACCTTTTGTTTCTGTTTTCTCATCTCATACCTTTTGCTTCTGCTTCTTTTGGTCTTTTGAGAGTCAAATTTTTTGTTCTCCGAATCATCTGAGGAGTGATGTTTCTTTTTCTGGGCCTGGGCTCTAGTGATTACCTTGATTGGAACGATCGGTTCACTCTCAGATGAGCTACTAGGTATCAGTTGTACTGCGTTTACTACTGTTTTACCCTTATTTAAAGGATTTTTAGGACAATCTTCTGGGAATTAGTGTCCTCCCTTTTTACAACATTGTATGCAATAAGGTTTAACCGGCTTGAGGTTCTTGTCACGCTCTGGGCATTCATTTTTCCAATGACCATCTGCACCACAGTTGTGACAGTTTCTCGTTCGTGGCTTAATCATGGGTCTCATCATATGAGGTATGACAAATTGATTAGCTACATAATACATTGGTGCAAGCTCCGGTGGAACGTAACTCACAGGTTCTTCCATTGGTGGCGGGTGTGAATTGTACCAATCTCCTTCTACCATTACCACCGCAACAAAAGAAGGTGTTATTGACGCATATATCGACGTTGCCCGTCGCTATGAGCGTCGCTATGAAACCAGTCGCTATTAGCGACGCTGATAGCCACGCGTATAGCGACGCATATAGTGACGACCATAGCAAAAAAAAAATTCTTGGGCAGAGGGAAGGTAGCCTGGCCTGTGCCTAGTTAAAAGATGGACACAGCCACAGCCAGACTTCCTGCCCTCTGCCCAAGAAAGCGAGCAGCACCAAAATATCAACCATGCTCCCGCGCGCAGAAATTTCGGCAGAGTTCCCTTTGTTTTTACATAAACTTTTCAAAAAAAACCATATCATGTATACGCCTCCTACATGCTATCCATGTAGGATCTCAGATGAGATTTAAGGCCAATGAAAGACAACCGTACCAACTGAAAAGCATAGCCATAACTTATTGGCATAACCATAACAAACCATAACCATAACTTAAAAGCATAACCATAACTTAAAACCATAACCGGCTATAATCACTTTGATCAAAACCATAATGCAGATAACCATAACCATAAAAAAAAATTAACAATAACCATAAGCATAACCAGAAAGAGAAACAATAACTGTCTATACAATGACAATGACAATAATCATAACCATAAGGGAAACAATAACTGTCTGAACACTAACTGTTTGTACAAAAAAGAGACACAAAAGCGTGTCTGTGTCTCACAAAGCATATAGATGAAATCTGGTCCACTAATGACTAGGCGTCGCAACCTGCACATAGGACAACTCACAAAATTACTATTGATATTACTTCACATATACTGACTTAATTAAATCAACTCACACATATTAACGTCTCACCTCAAGCGATCAGCGAGACTGTAAGGCCTCCCAACCTACAGGCTCTCCTGAAGCTTCAAGATCATTCAGTACTTCATAGATACCTTTGCGATATCCATCTGACTCCTCCTCGCGTGATGGAGCTCGATGCATCGCAAGATTCTGCGTTTATACAAAAATCAAAGTAATAAGAATACATGATTCATCGCGTTTTAAAAAATGCCATAGTTAAGATTAGATTAGAAACTCACAAACTCATAGCGAAAGGTGTCGAAGCCTCCGCTGCCAAGATGAGATGTCCCCTAGTCATCTGTCGTACCTGCGCGGCCTCATGCTGTTGCCTGAACCGCGTGGCCACTGTCTGCTCATCCTCCCTGATCTACAGCCACGTCTCGTGTGGGATGCCCAAAGGCTTCGGCGAGCCGGTCCTGAAAGCCTTCCGAGCTGCATCTCGTCGATGTTTGATGGTGTCCCTTGCAACACCCTTGATCCACCACGCCGAAACAACGGAAGAACTTGGAGCAGGCTGGTACTCTCTCAGGATGGTCTCCACTATGTAAGTGACTTTTTTCTTTTCTTGCTGATCCCAAGACGTCAGAATGCTGGTCGAAAACTGCAGCTCCACGAGCTTGCGAATCCGCTGTCGCATCTCAGTCCCGACTCTATCCATGTCAACAGAACCATCTCCCCATACAGTATAGAGCTTGGAGGCACTACGATCGTGTGCCCCCCAAGGTGTCCGAGGTGTGCCAAGAGGTGTTTCGAGAGGTGTGCCTGGGTAAGATGGGGGTCATGAGCGAGGAGGGGTCGAAGATGAGGACATACCCGCCTTTGCCCCACCCCTAGGTGTCGAAGAAGCCGTGATGGGAGAAGAAGGCGTCGTACCCATAGGCGTCCTGAACCCCGTAGGCGTCCCCCTCCTAGGCGTCGGTCCCTCGGGTGTGAAGCCTGGAGGCGTAGTACCCGTGCCTCTGGCTACCCAGTACTGAGAAGCCTCTGCCATCTAAGCAGGCGTCATTCATGTAACGAAGCCCATGAATGCATCTGCACTCATGGAAGCGGGATCTGGAATCTCGTCTGCCATACTAAAGTCCTGCACAAAGAAAGTAAAATAAAGCGTCAGAACACAGTTGTTTAAATTAACTGTAAGCTTAATTTTAAATCAAAGTCTTCACACAAACACTTACAGGCCTAGACCTCGACAAGTGATGCATCATCGACGAGTGAGGCATCATCGATAAGATCTTTCAAGCCATTTTTGCATCGGCACTGAATTTAGTATACAGAACTTCATGATCTTTTCTCGCATGGCCAGGTTCATTTTCTTCGGCACCCCTTGCCCTTGCGGCTCCTCTCCCACCAGTCTTGCATCCTCCTCATCGCTCCACAGTCGAGGCATTTCTGGGTCAGAAACGAATAGAAATTCGGTCGTCAATACAAGAGACTCTTGCACCATCCATCCTTCTGCCATGCTCCCCTCTGGACGCGCTTTTTGGCGAACAAAACCCTTAAGTGTTTTCATGAACCGCTCTAGAAAGAACATCCAACGGCTGTGGACTGTACCTGCCACTGCATGGACGAGCAAGTGCATTTGGATAGTTAGGCAGCTCGTGGGTAGATACTTCTCAATCATGCAAACTCGCTCAATGGAGTTAGCCCTTGCGATTGCAATAGATTCCTCCCGTATCTCCTTGGAAGAGATCCACCGCACTAGCTCTGAAATCCTTTATATGCAGGTCCGCACTTCCTCCGTTAAACACCCCTTGATCGCAATTGGAAGAATGAATTGCAAGAACTTATGCCAGTCGTGCGATTTCAACCCTGACAGTTGATCGTCATGGGTGAATGCTGTCTTGAGACATCGCATATATCCTGTTGGCCTCCTGAACTCTGAAATCACCTTTTTCACTTGTCGCTCTTTGTTTTTAGCAATACCCATGGCGCTCTTGGAAGTTTTGTTTGACTAGTTGCATTGGTGAAAGGCCACAGCTCTGGCATCTTTCCAACCGATTGCAAATCATCTCGTGAAGCTCGATTGTCTTTCATTCCCATGATTGTCTTCCAGAGGAGCTCTCCCAAACTCTTGAATATATGCATTGGATCCAGCAAATGGTTAATTAGTAGATCACCCCAGTACGGCAACGTATGGAGAATGGACAAACGTTTCATTCCTGGAATAGGTTGCCCCTCATGTTGCTCCCATCGGCGACGCCACTCTTGTACATGCATAGGATGACATTCGACGCGACCAAGCTGGCCTTCGCGCAAGTGATGGCCATCTGGAAGATAACTGTGGTGGCCTTGATAAATTGTCTTTTGAAGAGAGGTAGAATAGCGCACATCCAAAGACTGCCCGCAAATTGGACATGCATTGTATCCCGAAGTTGTTAGTCCTGCATATATCAAAGCATGAATCAGGCCAAGGCAAAGGGCTTGCGAATAGCGAGAATTTTGTAAATCAATAACCATTACCAGAAGCTTCTCTGTATCCTGGCCAATCATACATAGTCCACATAAGAAGTCCATGGATCCTTGCATGCTGTTGTCCTACTGGTTCAACCGCATCTGCTATGTCGATCCCATGCCATAACTCCTGCAGCTCGTCAACTAGTGGAGCTAGATAAACATCCATGTTTTTTTCCTTGAACTTACCAGGTACAATCAAGCTTAAAATCAAATGACCCTTCTTGATAGCAAGCCACGGTGGGAGGTTGTAATTGATAAGGCACACAGGCCAAGTGCTCCATGACGAGCTTCTCAAGCCAAATGGATTGACTCCATCCATTGCCATGCCCAAATGCAAATTGCGTGGTTCACTCTTAAAATGTGGCCAGGTATCTTCAATGTGCCTCCAAGCCTTCGAATCAGCGGGCACCCTAAATGTTGCGTCAGTGGATCTATTCGTAGAATGCCACCGCATCAACTTTGCAATGGAACCACAACGAAACATGCTTTTTATCCTAGGAATAATAGGGAAATGCCGCAACACTTTAGCTGGCACTATCTCGCAAACTGCATCTTGTTTGTAGCGCATTGCTCCGCACTTAGGACACGACATACAATTTGCAAATTCATTGCAAAAAAGAATGCAATCATTTGGACATGCATGAATCTTGTTGTAGTCCAAGCCAACTGAGGTCAGAAGTTGCTTTGTGTCTGGCCTGGAGGGGGGCATTTCATTGCCAGCCGGGAGAAGTTGCTCCCGCAATAACCTGTTTAAGCCACATTAAATTAAAAAGCTCTCCGAGCACATCACCGTTGCAATCGGAAAATCTCTTTTGTAAATTACGTACCTAAACAAAGCAGTGACGCTTGCATCTGACCACCCGTACACTGACTGAAGATTCAAAAACGCCAGACAAGTACGAAGCACAGATATTTTGGCGCCTTCATAGATTGGTTGACATGCCAACTTCCTCAACATGTCTTCAGGAGATAGGTGCACGGCTTCTCGTGCTGCTTCGTTCGCGTTCTCCTCGCTTGTCTGGAAGAAGGCATCCAGCATCTCCTCCGTGCCGTCGTCTTCTGTCTGTAAGCCCTTTTCTGCTTTCATCCGTGGCTCTATATTGGTCGGACCTTCATGCATAATCTTTTTTCTCTCTCTCTCAGATGTAGGTGCTATGTCGTGGAAATCAATGCCCGTTCCGTAGGAGTCGTATCGCAGATTCTGTACGGTTTCTCTAGCAAACTCTCCGTAGTTGTGCACATGCTCATTACATATCCTACACTTGCGCAGGATTTGATACTTACAGAGCGTGCATGAGCATGCAATCTTTTCCTCCATGTTAGTTGATGACGTTGCCATCTACAATGATTATGAATGTTGTTTTAATATATATATATATATATACACTCCTCACAATGTAAACTACCTCGCATTCTCTAGTCTTGCCCAATCTCCGTACACCTCGGTCCAGAGGTGTACGGAGATCAGGACCACCGAGTCAAAATCTCGTCTTTATTGGTCAAATCCTATATGGGTAGACACATACTTGCACTCCCAGGTATACATGGCAATGCATGTAGCAGACAAAACCACTTTGCCTCTTTTAGTTCCATAGTTTCTTCTCTATCTACGAACCCACCTGCCTCCATTCCGAGGTAGCCTGTCAGAGAAAGCTTTCCAATGCCGCACTTGATGAATCATATATTAAAGCATGACCATTTTTGTCATTTTTGTAATGTTCCGTCTGTTTGCAATTTTTTGCAGAGGTTTTTCCAAGGATATTATGCCCATCCTGGTGTGTTTTTCACCACATGCACAAGCCATGGAAGTTCTCAGCCCAATGAAAGTTTTCTACCTGATTGTAAACCGGATGGGGCCTCCATGTCCAAGCCAGAAGATAATGTGGAGATGGATGAGCAACTTGAGAAAGATTCAAAAGCCTTGCATGGTTCTTGCTCAAAAAAGCGATCTCGATCTCTCTTTCTCTCTCGATCTCACTCTCGCTATCTCTCTTTCTCCCTCTCTCTCTCTCGATCTCGCTCTCGCTATCTCTCTTTCTCTCTCTATTTCCTTATTTTCCTATCTCTCTCTCTGTCTCGCTCTTCACTTCCCTACCTCTCTCTCTCTCTCTCTCTCTCTCTCTCTCTCTATATATATATATATATAAATATAAATATAAATATATATATAAATATAAATCTCTTTCTCTATCTCTCTATTTCCTCTCTCTCTCTCTCTCTGTCGCTCTCTACTTCCCTATCTCTCTACTTAAAGGGGAGTATGTAGACATGGAGAAATTTCCTAAGTGTGAAGTAGACAAATATTGAAAAGATCTTCAAGGACAAAAAGTGCCGTAGAAGGTGCTTAGGCATTTTCCCCTTTACCTCACATGCATCAAGCACTTCTTCCACTGCAAATTGGATATGTCTAAAGCATCATCAATCTTGGGGGTGATGATGCACATCATCACCCTAACCAATAGATGTCTGAGCCAGAGATTGAGAAATTGATTAAAATACTCATGGGCTTAAGAAGGCTTGTTTATGATTACATAAAACGCGAGTCCAACATACCACTATATGAAGGAGTCAAATTTTCTAAATTGAAGATGCTTTGGTTCTTCTCAACATGCAAAAAAAAGTTCAAATGGACTGCCATGAGTATCACAAAACTTTTCAGGTAATTGTCTATGTTGTTCTAAGTGCAATTATGCAATGAAGATTTTTTAAAGGTATGTTGATGCTTTTTGTATGTAGGTTGCTTCAAGAGAACATATTTCCACATAATAATGTGATGTTAGCTTCAAGAGATGATGCAAGCAAGGTTCTACAAGATTTAGGAATGGATTATAATTCCATTGATGTTCTGTGAGTGGAAAATCTTCTGTTCCTAATGCTTCTGTTGGTAGCATTTCATCTGGGAATTTTGGTGATTGTTGATAAGGAAAAAAAGAAAATGCGTTGCCATTATTGTAAAGACAGTGATCACTTGATCAAGCAGTGTCCAAAATTGAAGGCAAAAGAGGCTAAGAAGAAAGAGGCTGGATCAACTACAAGGTCCAATACAAGTGTAGCTATTGTAGAGTCTTCTGTGAAAGGAGATTGTGATGCTGATGTAGATGCAAAGTGGGCTTTTAATGCAAATTGTAGTTATGATCCTGTTGTCCATGATGCATGCATGTCAATAGCTATAGATTCACATGTGTGGTATTTTGACAGTGGTGCTACAAACAACATTACCTCACATCGTGATTTGTTTACCTCTCTTGAGTCTATCCCTCATGGGAATAATGTTACTTGTGCCAACAATGCCTCTTTATCCGGTTCAGGGAATTGGAAATATTGTGCTTACTACTACAAATGACAATTATTTCACACTTCTTGATGCATTGTATGTACCTAGGATCAAGAAGAATATTTTGTATGTATCTGCACTTACTAGACTTGGACTTGTAGTCAAATTTGTGGATGACATATATATAGTACATGATCTTAGTTTTGGTGATAAAATTGTTACCATATACATGTGGTATTGATGTGTGTGAACACAGTTAGGACCACCGGGGTAGTTTTTCCCTCACTAGGAGGTTTTTCCCCCTATGCATTGTATATACGCCCATCACTTTAGGGATAACTTATCTTTCCATTGCACACTAAGTAATACACTCTATGTTGCGTGCCTCGAGTTTCCTTCGTCTTCTTCAAGATGTGTGTGTTTTCTTGCAATCCTAATTCCAAGAATTGGTATCAGAGCTGGTTGCATCCTCTCAGGCTTAGTTGCCAATAGCTCGAGCACACACCTACTCACTTTCTTCAATTTATGTGAGCTCTGGCAAGCGTTCGTAGGTCAACAAATATTGTAGGTGCGTTCGAAGAGCTCGATTTTCTCAAATTTTTTATTTGGGCTCATTTTAGCCTCCATTCCACTACAGGAGTACTATGCAAGCTATTTCATCACTTTGTGCAGAAATTTTGTCAATGCCTTTTTTTGCATAACAGGTCCCGTACAATCTACTACTGTTTGTTCTATATAGCACGTGTTGTTCCCACTCTTTTTCTCCTCTTTTTGGGAAGTTTTCATATCAAATGTTGCATTCTCCATGGCTAATAGCAACACATATGTGTTCAAGATGTTTGCTATTGAGGATAGGTTGGATGGGGACAATTACCCTATGTGGGCTTACATGATTCAACATGTCCTAGTGTCAAAGGGTGTTTGGAACATTGTGCAGGGCATTGATGTACATCCTGGTTTTGAGGATGTAGGCGATGTTGAGGATGTTGCAAGTTTTGGTGGCAGGATTCGTGTTGCCAGAGCTGTTCTGCCTAAGGATGAGCAGTCTCATTGGGATGTAAAGGATACGTAGGATCATGCATTGATTGTGTTGTCTATGAAGAGAACTATTACTCCCCACATTCGTTCATCAAAATTTGCAAAACAAGCTTGGGATATTCTTGTGGTCTTTATGCAAGTCGCAATTAGACAAAAATTGCATTGTTGCATAAAGATTTGGAGTCAAAGATTACGCATGAGGAAGATGATATGGACACTTTCCTTACTGGTGTCAAGGATATCAATGCGCAACTTGTTTCCGCAGGTGAAGTCATTTTAAACAGCTCTCTTGTGCAGACTGTTTTTGATGCCTTGCCAGATTCTTACCACACTTTTGCTAGTACTTGGAGACTTACTACCCAAGGAAATTCTAAAGTTGTCAAGTTTGATACATATGCACATTTCTATTGCAAGAGTCACTTTCCAAAAAAAAAAAACAAGATTAGATAGTTGCAGTTGAACATGCCTTTATTGTTACTCAAAGAAAAGGTGGTAACATTAATGTAGCCACTTCTCATGCTTCTTTTGCAAGTAGTAAATCACCTATTCCTAATTCTTCTGCTGGTAGAAATTTGTCTGGGAATTCTGGTGATAAGGAAAAATAGAATATTCGTTGCCATTATTGTAAAGATAATGATCATTTGATCAAGCAGTGTCCTAAGTTGAAGGCCAAAGAGGCTAAGAAGAAAGAGGCTGGTTCCACTACTAATGTTGATTCCACTACAAATGCAGATATTGTTGAGTCTTCTATGAAGGAGATTGTGATGCTGATGTTGATGCAGAATGGGCTTTTAGTGCAGAGTGCACTTATGATCCTAATGTCCATGATGCATGTTTGTCAGTTGTTGCAGATGCTCAAGTATGGTTCTTCATAGTGGTGCTACAAAGCACATTACCTCTCATCGTGACTTGTTTACCTCTCTCGAGGATGTCCTTTATGGGAATTTAGTTACTTGTGCCAGAAATGCCTCTTATCCAATTCAGGGCGTTGGAAATATTGTGCTTACTGCTACAAATGGCAATTCTTTCACACTTGTTGATGCATTTTATGTACATGGGATCAAGAAGAATCTTTTATCTATATTTGCACTTGCTAGACTTGGTCTTGTAGTCAAATTTGTGGATGACAGATGTACAATACATGTTTGTAGTTTTGGTGTGCATCTAGAATTTTATGCCATGGGATGTATAAGATCACTTTGTATGACAAGTGTGGGAAGAATTTTTCAAATGCATTTGTGGATTCTAAGGCTAATATGCACGTTTTGGGCATCTGAATTTTGCTACGTTTGCAAAAATCTCATTCGGTCACTTCTTTGCCACCTCTTGAAGCACCTATCAAACATGTTTGTGAAGGCTGCATTTTGGGTAAGATGAAGCATTCAAAGTTTCCAAAGGATGGTTCAATTAGGGCCCCAAGCAAGTTGCAACTTGTGCATAGTGATGTTTGTGGGTCCATGCAAACTCCATCCTTGGGCAATTACCTTTACTTTTTGACTTTCATTGATGATTACTACATGCATGCATGGGTATGGCTGAAAATGCCTCAAAAAGAACTATGGGCACCCTCTGTTCCGATCGAGGGGTGGGGAGTATATGTCTCATGAGTGTAATGCATTTTCTGGCTAGTCGTGGGATAAAACACCAATGTACAATGCCTTATACGCCTCAAGAAAATGGTGTTGCTGAGAGGAAAAATAGGTCAATTATGGAAATGGCACGATGTATGGTCAAGAGTCAAGCTTTGCCGCATTTTTTTTGGTTTGAGTCCATCACGTGTGCCACTTATACATTAAACATGTGTCCTATGAAAGCTTTGCAGTCTATGACTCCAGATGAAGCATGGCATGATATGAAGCCTTCTATTGAGCACATGGTTTTTGGCTGTTTGGAATATGCTTTGGTGCCACAAACACAGTGCACGAAATTGGATGATAAGGCTGTCAGATGTATTTTTGCTAGTTATGGTGCTGAAATCAAAGGCTACAGGTTGTATAATCAACAAACAAAGTGTATCTTGGTCTCACAAGATGTTGTGTTTTTAGAAGATTCTATCCAATCCTTACTATCATGTACTAGAGATTGTAATGTAACTCACGTGACATTTATGACACTTTGTTGCCTTTTTTTAGTGGTGGAAGTTTGAATGTTAATTCCAATGAGGCAAATGTATAGCCTATGGGGGTTTCTGAAATTGTTTAAAATTTGCCAATTACTTGATGAGGAAAGGGCGAGAATGAGCAGACTAGAGGTATGCCTAAATGGCGAATGCATACTTTGTGTGACAATAAATTGGATGCACCTTTCTCTAGTCATACTGGTTCAGGTTCTTGCCATGCATCTTATGCATCATATTGTTATGCTTTGGCTATGTCTAGCTTACATGATGTTGAGGAACCTCTGTCTTTTGATGAAGCATAGACTTCAAAAAATTGGATGGCTGCCATGCAATCAAAATATGATGCACTTATAGAAAATGACACATGGACATGTGATTTGCCTCTTGGCAAAAAGGCCATTGGTACAAAGTGGGTTTACAAGCTGAAACACAATCCAAATGGTGAGATTGATCGCTATAAGGCTCGACTTGTTGCAAAGCATTATGCACAGCAAAAAGACATAGATTATGAAGAGAATTTTGCTCCCACTTGTTGTATGACTACTGTGCATTTTCTATGTGTTTTGGCATCTCATTTTGGTTGGGATGTATATTAGACAGACATTGTTACTTCTTTCTTGAATGATGACATATCTAAGGAAGTTTGTGTAATGCAGCCTCACAGTTTATCATTAAAGGAAAAGAGGATAAGGTGCGCAAATGAACATAGCTTTGTATGGGTTGAAGCAATCTCCTCGTGCTTGGTATGAGAAGGCGAGACTCATATGGTCAAACGAGGCTTTTGTAACAACCCGACAGAAAGCACATTGTATGTAAAGCGTGAGGGTGATGTACTTCTCATTGTGGTTCTTTATGTAAATTATTTGCTGGTCACTAGACCAAATGAGAGACATATTGCTGAATTTAAGGCTGATTTGAATGGTACTTTCAAGATGAAATATTTGAGGCTATTGCATCATTACTTGGGTATATAGTTTAAGCGGTGTGATGGTGGTATTTCCTTGTGTCAAAAAGTTACATAGAGACATTGCTATGTAAGTTTCGACTTGAGGATTGAAACCTATTGCCACTCCCATGGAAACAGGTTTGAAATTGAGTCTTCATGATGTTGGTGATCCTGGAGATGTCACTCTTTTGCAATTGGCTGTCTCATTTATGTATGTAACACAAGTCCAAATATTCATTTTGTAGTCTCACAGGTCAACAGATCATGCATAGCCCAGGGTCTAAGTATTGGTAGGTTTTCAAGCATATCTTTCACTACTTGAGTGGCACTTTACATCTTGGGTTGTTTTATCCCAAAAGGTATCAGTGTGGCCATGCTTACATGCTTTTTTGGACTCAAATTGGACTGGTTGTTTTGACACACGAGTGTCCACAAGTTGTTTTTGTTTCATGCTTGGCAGCTCATTCATATCATGGTTGACCAAGAAGCAACCTACTGTGGCCACTTCCAATTGTAAGGCTGAGTACATGGCAATTTTCACAGCTACGGTTGAGTGTGTATGGCTCAGACGCCTTATGGCTGATTTGGGTGTTGGACAGGAAACTAGAAACACACATCAAAGTGCATTGGCAGTTGCGAGGAACCTATTTTTCATGCTCGCACAAAGTACATTGAGGTGCATTACCACTATGTCAGGGAGAGGCTCAGAGTAGGAGAGATCAGCTTGGCTTATGTGCCAACACATGACAACCTTGCAGATCTTTTCACAACGACATTGTCTCGTGAGAAGTTTGAAGCTTTCACAAATATTTGAGCTCACTCCCCTTTGTGGACTGATCATGTCATGGGCATGGCACTTCTAAGTTACTCTATGTGCCAACTCGCGTTCACCGCATCACTCCATGCGGGATTTGTTACCATATACATGTGGTAGTGATGTGTGTGAACACACATAGGACTGTCAGGTTATTTTTTTCCTCGCTAGGAGGTATTTTCCCCCGTGCATTGTATATACTCCCATCACTCTAGGGCCAAATTATCTTTCCATTGCACACTAAGTAACACACTCTTTGTTGTGTTCCTTGAGCTTCCTTTGTCTTCTCCAAGCTGTGTGTGTTTTCTTGCAACCCTAATTCCAACAAAAAATATTGCATTCGAAAGTTTATGCCATGGATTGTATAAGCTCACTTTGCATTACATAGCAGCTATATAAAACCATTTAGCACAGTACCAAAATTTGGTACTACAATACCAAATTTGGTGGAATATTATCACCAAAGATTGGTACTGTATAACACAGTAGTAACTGAATGATTGTATAGGTAACAAATAGTACCAAATTTGGTAGTATAGAGTATCAAATTTGGTACTATAGTACTATAGATCATCAAATTTGGTAGGAGATAATACCAAATTTTGGTAATATAGAGTAGCAAATCCGGTACTACAATAGTCAGTTGAAAACGAAAAAGCACAGTACCAAAATTTGATACTAAAATAACACAACAATCAACTAAAAACTATAAAGCACAATACCAAAGTTTGGTACTATAGAGTACCAACTTTGGTATTATCGAGTGCTAAAGTTTGGTAATGTAGACTACCAGATTGATAACACATCAATAGCATTAGACAATACTGATCACAAGTAAGATTCTATTCAAGAGAACTACAATTATTGCCAGTGGTTAAAATTGTAGTTGGGGTAAACATTGTATGCCTCCCATCCTACTCACTTCCTTCTTCACATGGCATATTGTTGTAAATATTTTCATACACCTCTAAGGATATTTTAAAGTGGTTATGCAGGCTAGGGATAGCCTTCATGGGGAATCGTATGGATCTAACAAGATGGGAGTAGATCATCGATGGTTTTCAATTCAATAGGGTATATGTATCAACTTTTCCCTCAACCTAGGCATAGTACAAGCCCTCAAATAAAATTCCACCTCTTATGATCTTGTTATGTCAAAGGTCCTTCATTCCTCTTGGTGCCTGGTAGATGTTTTTTGTGCACTTTAGAAGGTAGAACTAGTCCTCATTCTCCTTGACTGTGTTCACTTTAAAAAGTTATCCCCAATGGACATGAATCGGCTCAACACCTCAGGGTCTCCCTCATACATAGGCATGCTTAAATCCTGACTCATTTGGGAGGAAAACAGATCATTGTCGTTCTCCTCATCATCCTTGTCCTCATACTATCTCATTGTATTGACTCTATCAATGGCTCAATGGAGACATATTTCCATTCTTCAATGTGATTTTTATGATTGCATCTCCTCCACTACCCATTCACACATGGATCACAAAATCATGACAACGTCCAAAAGACCATATCACATGGATTGAGCATTGAGTAGCCATCAACACAATGGAATAAGCGAGAGCCTGTAAGTAGTTTACAGCCTCATAGTAGAAAATGCAACACATTATTCGGCAAAACCAACCAAAACACCCTCTTTGTGATGACACTCCCACCTTCCCTAGTCGGTTGAAACCTCAAGTTTAGAAACTTGATCACACCATCCTTACACTTCATGGGCTAGCCATTGATTTTAGCTCCTTGTGTGTTAGGGTTCTCTTGATAAAAGCACATGCATGATCATGCTCTCCTTTTCCATGTCTTGAAGAAGAAGAGAAGTTATGCAGCATATGTATTCTTTTCAATTAATAATACCTGGCTACAAAATAGTGTGTTCTTCCTACCTTGAACTATGAAGCATCACCATCTCACCATACCCAATGAGAACGTAAACGATGTCCTTGTTGTTTCATCCAATTTTCATGTAGCATCAAAATATGCTGAACAAAATATGTGTCATGGAGCTTATCAGTCGGTATTTAAAAGTGCAGAGCCTTCCCAGTAGCTCCTACTGAAATTTTGATATAAGAGATGTACAATAGTATTGTTACATGTGTTGACCACTAATGCATGGACTAGATCTCATTCTACAATTTAAAGGCAAAGTTGTCAGCAAAATCAACAACAAAAACCACAAAGTCTTTGGAAAACGTAAACAAGCAGTCTTTAAATTGTTGGGGCTACCACCTAAACACACCACCTAAACACAAACACTACAAGAGGTTGTGTGCTCTTGTGATGCTTTTAGCGAAAATACACTGGGTTTTTCTAACCCGTGGCGTCGCTACCAACGTTGATACGGGGATGTCACTATAAGCGTCACTATATGCGTCGCTATAAACGTCGCTATATAGCGACGATTATAGCGATGCTGCAGAGCCATCTATAGCGACGCTTATAGCGACGCTGCAGAGCCTTATATAGTGACGTTCATAGCGACGCCCGAGAGGAATTTTTTTTGGTGGCAGGGCATTCAATCACCCATCAACCATATTGAATGTTTCATACATATTCTTCACCTTTGAAAAAAAGTGCAGCGATAGATATAGACCCAAAATAGTCACCCACAAGACAATATCACCATTAACTCCATCATCCATAGTACGTATTGTTTGACAAATAAAAATACAAAGTGACAAGCGTGAATTGATGAAAGTAAATCAATGACAATTGTACAAAGAGGCAAAATCACTTGATTGTTAAACTTTGCAAATGTAATAGTTACATACTATTGTCATTATTTGAAAAATATACATGGTTTTCAAAAAGACGTATAAAAGTCGTCTCATGATACATAAGCTATGCCAAAAAGAAACTAATGCTATCTAGCTATGGCTAAACTGACGTCGTCTAATCAGATGTCTCATCGCGTCCAAGCGGCGTATTTGTCGGATTTTGCAAAAAAAAACAATAAGAGAGATTTTTGTAAGTATAAACATATAGCAACGTTTTTAAAACAATACAACAAATAGAAAAGAATAAACCCTAATACTAACCATGCCGCCGCGAGAACTTAGAATGTCTACAAGGGCATTTAAGCCCTTCCTGCCTGCGTACTCACGCTCGTACGGTGTGGGATCACATCCTCTCGTCGACCAGTGTCAAAACATACAAATAATCCATTATGTTAGAGTTTAAAAACCCATAATCCCTAAACTATCAAACATAGAGAGCAATGCAAAAACACTTACAAAATCGGCCTCAAATGATACCCACCCGCCCCTCCCCAAGTGGTGCGAGCTCCCTGCCTCTACTCGTGCTCTGGCTGCCTCCTTTTCTTGCTTCCACTTGTCGGGATTCTCGCGTGCTGCTTTCTTCGCATTCTTTCAATCTTCTTTGGCCAACCAATCTGGTCTGTTCCACCCATGCTTGATTGCTTTTTGCACTTCGAAACGCTTGTGCTTGCAGTATTCGTGCATTCGAACCTTCATCACGTCTTCATTGAAGCGGTCCTCCCGTGTTGGAACGGGAAACTCGTCATGAAGCATGCTGATGACTCTATCTTTTAAATCACTCGGTACTTCACTCCAAGTGTTTAGTATGTAGTGTCTAAACACCTGAGATCAAAGACCGCGCATGCACGAATCACCTTCTTGCCTTCATCATCCAAGATGATGCCGTCGCTAAAGTCGACGGAGTAAGGCAAGCCCTCTCACCGCTGACGCGTGAACGTGGATGTCCCGGCAGGGGTCTCTAGCGGTGTGTCAACGGGGGTACGGACGTCAGGTGTCTCCACTGGAGACTGATCCCTGAAGCGAGGAGTGTCCACTGGAGTGACTCCTGGTGGAGTAGCTAGTGGTGTGTAGCTCCTAGGAACGGCAGTCAACCGTGCAAAACCTAGTGTCGATGGCGATGTCGTGGCTGGTGTCGGGACAGGCAAAGAAGGGGAGGGTAAAGAGCCTCGTCGAACACGAGGCGGTGTCAAAGCATCGATGGCGGCACCCCCACAACAACCGCCACCGCCACCACTAGAGCGTCGGTGCCTAGACGAGTGTGAAGATCGTATCATGGACACCGAAGCTTCGGAGCGCGCTGAGGACTCCGAAACAGAGGGAGATGCGGATGGACTAGGAACGCACAAAGGTGCGCCACAACGATGATGCTCCACGTACCACTGTCTCTGCTGGGGTGACAAAGAAGAAAGAAAATCCTCATCATCCATACCTGCATTAAACACATGAACATTTAAACTTAATATTGAATGAATGGAGTAGAAAACATGGACAAGTAGATTACCCACATTCTTGAATATGTGCATTGGATCGAGAAAGTGATTGATCATGAGTCGGGGCCAATATGGTAACTCGTACCATAGAGATAGTCTCTTCATCACTGGGGAAAATCTGTTATCACACATCTCCTTTTGCTCTAACCATGCTTGTGCAGACATCCTTGGTGGCTCTTTTCCCAAAAAGCCGTCGCGTAACACATGATTCTCTGGAAGGTACGCTTGATGACCTTCGTAGATTTGATTCTTCAATGAGGGCACCCTACGTGCATTTAGTCTAGGTCCACATGTGACACATGTTCTTTATCCGCTTGTTTGAAGCCCTTCATGTATACACATGATAATAGATCAGCTTTAGAAAAACCAAGATTTACAGTGTCTGAGTGAGGAGTGTAAATAGATCACCTGAGCATTCTGTTAGTCCGCGATAGTCATGCATGGTCCACATTAGAATGCCTCTAATAAAAGCATTCCGTCCACTTGTGTGTCGACTCATATCCACCACTTCTATGCCAATCCACAATTGTTGTAGCTCTTCCAATAGTGGATGAAGATACACATCCATATTCTTCACTTTATATTGCCCCGGCACAATCAAGCTTAGCCATAGGTGCCCCTTCTTCGTAGTCAACCATGGGGGAATGTTGTAGTTGACGATGACAACGGGCCATACACTGTAAGATGTTGATCTTTGGCCAATTGGATTTACGCCATCCATAGCCAGGCCTAAGCAAAATTTTCGAGCTTCCCTGGAAAAATCCGACCATGTTCCATCTATATGTTTCCAGGCTGCACAATCTGCAGGAATCCGTAGCACACCATCTGAAGATTTATTCTTTCATGCCATGATGCTAGGGCGGCCATGGACTTACATTCGAAGAAATGCTTGATGCGAGGAAGTAGAGGAAAATGTCCCAAAACCTTTTGCGGAATTTTTGTTCTGTGGAGATCTACTCGATATCTCTCGGAATCACATTTCGGACACTTCTCCATGTCTATGTATTCCCCTCTGAAAAGAATGCAGTCATTAGGACAAGCATGAATCGAACTGTAATCCATTCCCAAGTTTCGCAAAATCTTTCTTGCTTCCTCTCGGGAATCTGGCATCACATTATGAGCTGGTAGTATGTGCTCTTTGAGCAATCTACACAACATAAAAATACGGTACAATTGTGGAAAAATCTATCAGATCACTATACATTTAGAGTTTTTTAAAAAGTAAACTAATTGTAATAGATCACCTGAAAAGCGCTGTGACGCTAGTGTCACTCCATCCAAACTTTGCTTGCATGTTGAGAAGAACCAGGAGTGCTTCCAATCTAGACACACGTGCTCCATTATACAATGGCATGTCGGGTTCACTTTTCATATCATCATAGATAAGCCTTTATGAATCCATGATCGTCTGGATCATTTCATCAATCTCGGGCTCAAACATTGCCTCATTGGGAATGTGGTCTGCATGATCATCCCCCGAGCTTTCAGAGGCTACATCTTGTGGCCTCACATATGCTGCATGGATGCATTGATTACAAGGACATAAGATCCTTATTGACGGCCCCACATTCTCGTTTCGGTTGGACGGCCCCACATCCTCGTCACTACTCATAATGAGGAAAAAAATCTTATAACCTTGACAACAAATTTAATGTTCTATTGGCATTCTTTGTCTTTTATCTCTCTCTCTCTCTCTCTCTCTCTCTCTCTCTCTTCACACTGTAAACTACCTCACATTCTCTAATCATGTCCAATCCCCGCACACCTCGGTCTAGAGGTGCATGGAGATCAGAACCACCAGGTTATAATCTCATCTTTATTGGTCAATGCCTATATTTGTGGGTACAAGAAATCTACACACCCACGTCTACATGATAGTGCATGTAGTGGACAAAACCCCTTTGCCTCTTCTCTAGCTGTAGCATTTCACAGCACATTAACATCTTTTCACAGTACATCTTTTCACCGTTTGTCTAACCCTAATTTTTTTACCGTAATCTTGAAGTTAGACACTAATATAAAAACTCGACCCAAAATCTTATCTTAAATCTAACCTAATTGAACATGTGGTGATTCGCTCCATTGAAGGGTAAAACACATACCAATGGGGCTACTAGCTGTGTAGATGTGAAAAGGAGAGCATGTATTTTGAATGATTTCATCTTCCCCCACACACAATTTAGAGAGAGAGAGAGAGAGAGAGAGAGAGAGAGAGAGAGAGAGAGAGAGAGAGAGAGAGAGAGAGAGAGAAAAGAGATTGTGTGCACTGTGTACATCATTTCAAATGGCAGTATAATCCTTCGGTGTACTCAAAATAAACCTAAATCTAATCTAATCTAACTTAAATAAACCTAAATCTAATCTAACGTAAATCTAAATCTAACTTTATCTTAAACGATAAAAAGAGAAAAATGGTATAACCTTTCTATGACCTAAGTGTGGTAGATTGGTTATGCCATTTCCCTCGTCAATAACAGGTAAATAACATAACTAAACCTAAATCTACTCTAATATAACATAAATCTAAATCTAACGTAAATAAACCTAAATAAATCTAAATCTAATCTAATATAACGTAAATCTAAATCTAACGTAAATAAACCTAAATCTAATCAGACGTGAATCTAACTAAAAATAAACCTAAATTTAATCTAATTTAACTTAAATAAACCTAAATCCAATTTAACGTAAGTCTACATCTAACTTAATCTTTAACGTCTTTTGGGATAGTTTCCTACGACGTTAAAACTCTCTTCTTCTTGCAGTGTGTGTGGGTGTGTGTGTGCCAATAAAAAGAGAAAAATGGTATAACCTTTCTATCACCCAAGTGTGGTAGATTGGTTATGCCATTTCCCTCTTGAATAACAGGTTTTGAGTTCAACTCCTGATCGGCTAGATCTTTAGGTCTCTTTAATTAGTTTCCTACAATGTTAAATTAAACTCTCTTCTTCTTGGGTGTGTGTGTGTGGGTGTGTGTGCACGCCAATAAAAAAAGGAGAAAAATGGTATAACTTTTTTATCACCGAAGTGTGATAGATTGGTTATGCCATTTCTCTCATGAATAACAGGTCTTGAGTTCAACTCCTGTCGACTAGATCTTTAAGGTCTCTTGGGATAGTTTCCTACCATGTTAAGACTCTCTTCTTCTTCTTCTTCTTCTTCTCTCTCTCTTTCTCTCTCTCTCTCTCTCTGTTTTATATCTTTCTCTTTCTCTTTCTCTCTCTCTCTCTCTCTCTCTCTCTCAATGTGTGTGTGCATTCTTTGTTTATGCATGTGTGTGTGCGTTTTTGGTTTATGTATGCTCTCTCTCTCTTTTCCTCTCTCAATGTGTGTGTGCATTCTTTGTTTATGCATATGTGTGTGCGTTTTTTGTTTATGCTTGTGCTCTCTCTCTCTCTCTCTCTCTCTCTCTCTCTCTCTCTCAAAGACAATGTGTGTGTGTGTGTGTGTGTGTGTGTGTAACTTAGCACCGCTCATAGCGACGCCTATAGCGACGTCGTGGTTTTTCACATTTGAGGCTCGCAGTAGGAGCGCGCTATTATTAAGTACCTCTTGTAGTGAAATCTATGCTTGAAGAAGCTTTCAAGATGATCTAAAAAAATATGAATGAAAATAATTATGAGAGAGAGAGAGAGAGAGAGAGAGAGAGAGAGAGAGAGAGAGAGAGAGATTTGTAATGATGGATGTTTGAACGAGGTGTGTTCGCCAATGTGTGTGTGTGTGTGTGTGTGTGTGTGTGTGTGAGAGAGAGAGAGAGAGAGAGAGAGAGAGAGAGAGAGAGAGAGAGAGAGAGAGAGAGAGAGAGAATCTTTTTGGAATCTGCTCGTTGGATTTCAAAAAAGAGCTCCCCAATAAATGCTCGCCCAAAACTTACGTTCCTTTGTATATACATCCATGGCAAATCATTCCAGTACCATATCTACAGAGATGATGATCGAAGCTGAGCATGATCTCTTCATTAATTTTGAGTCAAGGCTACTTGCCTTAAAAGAGGTTACTATTATGAAAAAAATGAGCATTCACATACCTGTCATCAGCCAAGAGTTTTTGTGTGACTATTGGGTGGAAAAGATGCATGAGCAATGATGCAAGGAGTGCAACTCTACAAAGATAGCTAAACTTTCATAGATTTGAGTTGATATACATTGTCACTGCACAATATAAGAGCTATAATCCTTAGTTGAGTGAAAATAGCTTTTATTTATTGAATTGGTTGCATAAAGGGGCTACAATCCTTGATTGGGTACACGTAGTCCTCAATTGTGTGATTATATTGAAGATTTCTTTGCGTTATTTCATGCATTGGTTTATACAGAGAGTGCATTATGTATTATGAAAGATTATTAGTGTATGGCATGACCAATCATAGATTTTATCGCTTTCATGTGTTTTTTGCAAACAACTGACATTGTTCAATGTAGAAGCTGATTATTCTTTGTAGCATTTGAAATAAGATGTTTCTTATTGTTTGCAAATCAAAGAGGATGTATAAATAATCATTATAATAATAATTGCATTGAGAAATTCATAGCATTGTTGTATTTATTCTGTCGTGCAGAGAGTGCATTGCAATGTGTATGTTTGCTCACAACGTAGGTGATCGATATGTGAATTGACTACCGTACATTGCAAATCTTATATCGTGCACATTTGATTACTTTCCTAGTAAATGGAAAATTAACGTATATTGAAAAGAAGAAAAATGTTTTAAAAATTGAACATCTAGTTCTTTTGTTTTCATTTTTAAGATGAAAGCAATGGAGCAAAATGTTGGCACAAGTGGTACGAAGAAGCCAAAGAATAAAAAAGCTCCTAGCAAAAAGTGGGATTATGCTCACAACATATGCGGTCGATATATAGAGTGGCAATGTAAATTTTTCTTCACAACAAAATCATGCGGTGCACCACGTATTAGGCACCATTTTTTGGGTAGCGTTAAAAAAAGTTGTAAGAAATGTGAACATCCTTAGGCACCTGCAATTGCAAAGCGTTTGAGAGAAGAGCTCGCCAAAAAATGTGGCAAGAAACAACAGATATATAGCTTTGTTATGGATGCAAGTTGAGAGTAGTCAAAGCCAAATATTAACTCTGCTGATCCTGTGGTGACACCAACTAACCTTGGAGAACAGCCTGCGCAGGGAGAGGAAATGTCAAGCAGTGTTCCTTTTAAGCGTCACAATGAAGGTGGACTTGGTCAAATACGTCAAAAATCATTGTATCAAAGCTTTCGGATGAAGTCTCTAGAAGAAGCACAAAATGCACTCGCCAAAGCAATATTCTTCACTGGAAGTGCTCTAGTCATGGTAGCCAGCAATCATTGGAAGGCCGCTTGGACAAAAATTGGTGAGTTTGGCCCAGGATTTTCAGCTCTGTCTTATCACACAATAGGAAATGTTCTCTTGGATAAACGTTACATCAAAGTCAAAGAGCATGTTGGCAAAATAATACTTGAAAATAATTCACTTTCAGGATGCACAATTGTGAGTGATGGTTGGTCAAATGTTCAAAGAAGACCACTGATCAATGTAATGCTGGTTTGTCCAAGGGGAGAAACGTTCATAAATTAGGATATTGATAGTTTTGGTGCAATTAAAAGTGGAAAATATATTTTTGAGGTCTTGATTAATATAATTAAAGAAATTGGTGTTGAACATGTCGTTCAAGTAGTCATGGACAATGCAAAGAATTGTTAAAACGCTAGTAAATTAATAAAGAAGTGCTTTTCACACATTTTCGCCAATGGTTGTAATATGCACAGCTTTAACTTGGTGCTGAAGGATTGGTACACTAGTGAAGAAACCACATGGTTCGTCAAAATAATTGACACAGCGCGTTAGGTTGTGATATTTATCTTGAAACGACAAAAAGTGATTAATTTGTACAGAATGCACCTGTCAGCGATGTTGAAACTTCTTGCTGAAACTAGGTTTAATTTTGCACGCATTTTGATATATTGGAATCACTTCTCCACTATAAGTGCGCTCTGTTTGACACTTTCAATTGCACGGAGTTTGATGAATGGCACCTTGAGGATAAAGAAAAAGTGAAATAGAAAATTACATGTCTATGTGGAAACATAAACAAGGTTGCTTAGTGAAGGAGTGTAATGGATGCATACCATGTAATGATGCATGTTATGTTCGTGATTCGCAACGTTGATCAAAAGGCCCAAATATGGGGAAAGTGTGGATGACATGGTGAAAATCTCAAGAAGCTGAAAGAGTATGTAGTAGAGAAGGAGTGGCGACTGCCATTCTCTGGCAAACAACGAAGAATTTTTGCCAAGTATTTTCATGCAAGATAGAAGAGCGCTCATAGTCCACTCCTTAGTGTGGATTACATGCTTGATCCAGAGTATTGGAATTTAGATTTGATATCCAATACAGAGGTGGTCAACAATTTCAATCACGTGGTCAACACGTTCTACTCCAACGTTCAAGACCAAATAGATTGTATCAAAGAAATGAGTGCATTTAGATTAAAAGAAGGTCCTTTTGCGAATGATTTTGTAATGGCAATGGCAAAAGAGCAAAGTTATACTATCACACTAGTTCAAACAAAGCGTACACTGACTTAAAGACTTGAAAAAATTGTGCAAGATTATATTTATTCAGGTTGATAATCATTTTGACTTTAAAATTGATATGTTTACTCGTGTAAAATGCAATAAAAATAAGTCACTCCCAATAAAATTGTCCAGATCTAACAGAACGTGTTAAAAAACCCAAAACAATTCAAAATTTTTTGATAGAACAAAATATCTGAGTTTATATTTGCATTTTATCACGATTCGCTTCAAAAATAAAGCCTCTTGGAAGATACATACATTGTGATGTACATATTGTCAATTTTATTTTAGCTCATTCAAAACATTGAAAGTATACAAACCGGAGTAGGAAATTGCAAAGAACGTCTTGCTCTTTAAAAAGATAAAAATGAATATTTAACATGTAAATTGTGTGCGTATACTTTCTTATATAAAATTTATATAAATGTAGTATTTAAAATAGCGATGATGATTGATGAATAAAGCATTCTTTTAAATATGATTAGCTAGTATATATTTTCATAAGAATACTTAAAAACAATAATATCAACCAACTCAAACATTTGTATATGAAATTCTCTTCACGGTAGAGTTACCGACCAAGTATTTCGGTGGTAAAGCCAATGCATCTTACAATGGAGGGGTGAAACATTTGTATTTCTTGCTCTGTTTAGAAGCAGTCAAATTCCATCTCACTCCCTCCCTTGTAGCATTTTTCCACGTATGTAATGTGGTATGGAGAGAAAGAGATGCCTTTGATGGTGTACAATGTGCACACACCAAAAGAGCCTGCTCCAATCCTTGTACCTTCTACCAAGGCCTCATGGGGAATGCCAATTAGATGAGCTCGCTTGGCATTCAAAGAGGTACTCATGATTGTGCCGGTGCCACTGTGAATTGATCGAGCACGAACAATTGTCTGCGCATCTTGGGCCATCTTCAATATCTTGGGTAAGGAGGCTTGGTCCTGAGCTTTCACACGCTTCAGCTTGACCTTTTGTTCCTCCCATAATTTATCCCAGAGCTCTAATTTTGTCATATCATGAGCGATATCTTTTTTTAAGTCTCTGCAACAAACTTTCATATTGCCCAACATTGTCCTAACCACTCTCTCTCTCTCTCTCTCTCTCTCTCTCTCTCTCTCTCTCTCTCTCTCTCTCTCTCTCAAAAGATAGCTTAAGGAAAAACACCCGGCGGGCCCAATCGGGGCCCTATATATATTATTTTGCGGCCATGTCGGGCTTCTTGGTTTTCCCGGCGGGCTCACAAGAAAAACTTAAAAACCTGGCGGGCCCGCAGGGAAAACTGAAATTTCTGGCGAGCTTTTTGTGGGTTTCCAGGTTACCCTAAACCGGCTTCTTTGTGATCATGTTAAGTGTGATTATGTAAATGTGTCAATAAGACATTGTGATCACAAAAAATTTGTGGCATTTACGTTAATATTAAATCTTTGTAGCTTGTTGTCAATCTATTTGCACATGGCTGTGATGAAGCAACTAAGGAGACATATGCAAGTACTATCTATGCCATGATATAAAGCACCGCAAATACTAAAGTGATAGCCATAACCTGAGGAGAGTGTAGAGCCATAGAGAGCCATGAAATTGCAACAAAAGATTGTAAAAAATGGTTGGTTCAAACGCCAACTTTGAGTACTATCTATGCCATGACATAAAGCACTACAAAGATTAAAATGATGGCCATACCCTGAGGTACTCTCTCTCTCTCTCTCTCTCTCTCTCTCTCAAATAAAACAAAAAAACATATTAAACCATTGAGGGAGGGCTTACTTGTAGTAGCCTCCAAGGCGATTGGTGGCTCAAAAGGCATCTATGTAGCTTCTAGGACATGTAGTAGCGCCAACAACTTTGGGTGGGTGTTGTTTAGGCAGGTGGTGACTCTAACTGAGCAGCTTTGTAGCTCTAGGCATGTGCAACAACGTTATTAGCTTGATTCATGCACATGTAGGGCGATATGAGCACATGAGGCTAGTCTCTTACAGAATGCACGTCCGCCCACTGAGCACATAAAGGAGTTGTCTCTACTTCGTGCTGAAATATTGCCATCAGTGTGGCTGGCTGGGAAAACTAGGCCCCGATTTTTCTAATCTCGCCTCCAGCCCCATCCACCCAAGAACGGGTGACCACCACTACAAGAGGTTGTGTGCTCTTGTGACGCTGTTAGCGACGGAAATACATTGGGTTTTTATAACCCCCGGCGTCGCTAAAACCGTCGCTAATAGCGTTGCTACGAGAGCGTCGCTATATGCGTCGCTATATAGAGACGCTCATAGCGACGATTATAGTGATGGTTATAGCGACGTTTACACAGAAGTCTATAGCGACGCTACAGAGCCATAAAAAGCGACGGTTATAGCGATGCGAGAGAAATTTTTTTTGGTGACAGGGCATTAATGCCCTGCCACCCATCAAGCATATTGTACTTGATTCACTTTTTAAAAAAAGTGCAAGGGTAGATAATAGACCCAAAATAGTCACCCACAAGACGCATTGTTTGCAAAATTGACAATTGTACACATCATAGGCAAAATGAATTGATTGGCAAATGTAATAATGACAATTGTACAACATCATAGGCATAAAGAATTGATTGGAAAAATGAACTGCGGTGACAAATGTAATAATATACATGGTTCAAAAAGACGTATAAAATCCGTCTCATGATACATAAGCTATGAGAAACCCTAAACTAATGCTATCTAGCTATGGCTAAACTGACGTCGTCTAGTCAGACGTCTCATCGCGTCCAAGCGGCGTATCTGTCGGATTCTGCAAAAAAAGACAATAAGACAGCTTTCAGTAAGTATAAACATATAACGACATTTATAAAACAATACAAAAAATAGAAAAGAGTAAACCCTAATACTAACCATGCCGCCGCGAGAACTCAGAATGTCCATCAGGGCGTTTAAGCCCTTCCTGCCTGCGTACTCGCGCTCGTACGGTGTGGGATCACGTCTTGTCATCGACCACTGTCAAAACATACAAAGATTTCATTATGTTAGAATTAAAAAACTCATAAACTCCTCATCATCCATACCTGCATTAAACACACGAATATTTAAATTTAATATTGAATGAATAGAGTAGACAATGACGCAAAGACCATTAAATACAATGACGTAATGACGCATATAAATACAATGACGCAATGAATTGAGTGATAGAAGAGGCAAGTCAAAAACTCAGAATTTTCAATCAAAAGATGTGAGCGCGAGTAGAAAAGAGCGTTATACACCATGGAAGGTACTTAGAGAGCCAGAGCTTTTACAACACGGAGCAAAATTGTTCAAATACAATATTTGTGGCTTTAAGAGATCTCTCTCTCATCCTCGCATAACTCAGCATAACTTCCTATATCTATATAGAGCTCTCCGTTTAAACACATATCCTCTGTTTCATTTTGTAGCTCCTCTGCATGCACCCCATATAGAGTAGTAGCATCTTGATGCTCGTCTGGCACCACCGCAGCGGCTTCTGATTGAGCATCTTCTCCGATCTCCTCCATTGATGCCGTTGTGATTGGCACATGGTAGCCTTCATACGTCCTTGCACTACGAGGGGCTACCTCTATGACGTACCACCAATTTGATGTAGACTTTGTAGGATGAAATATTACTTGCCAGAGCCACATAACTTACATGAGAGCTTTCAAGCACATAACTTGTAAAAGGGGGATGTTAACTATTTACATACTTACTTGTTCACAATGCTCGGGTAGTACGAAAGTGTCTCTTAGGTCAGTCCATTTCTTAGTAGAATCCACCTCAAGAAAACCAGACTCTCCTCTACGCACAGTAGCGTTGTGACCCTCCATGATTATCTTGAACCATTGCATGTCGAACAAGTCGACAAAAAATCCTCTGTAATCGATCCTCAAAATCTCTTGTAGCGTGCCGAAGTAAGTGAGTTCCGCCACCACAGGATCTGCATCAGAGGAACGTCGTCGACTAGACTGTTCAAATTTTGCCATGATTCCACAATCTTGAGTAAAACGCTTTTTGTCGATCCGTTCCACCCTAAAATGTCGACCTTTACACCATGCTGTTGTGTATGACTTATACTACAACGAACAAAGATTATGAGTGGCCGTTCAAATGTTTAGAAATAAAGTCACTAGCTAGTCGTACATTGCAAACCTACCTTGGTCGCGCAACCCCGAGAGTACTCCCACTCTTCCTCAGTCACTTCGTCACCGCATTGTTGTGCGCTTTTCAATTGGTTGTGCAACCATCTTAAGCTCATGAATGTTGGTAGGCTCTCCAGAACCGTCGGATAGTGCATCGGTGGTCGTCTTCCCCGTCTCCACTCGATTCGTCCCCTTTGTTGCTCTTGCTTTGCATCCTCATATTGTGAAACCCACTTTTGCATCACTAGATTGTGAAGCATGCAAAATTGGTTGATTTTAGCCTCTAGATCTTCCGTCATCTTCTTCTCAACACTGAGATTGCACATGAAAATCCCAGATATGCGCTCATCATCTATGGTTCGCCATAGCGTGTCCCGGGCTTTATCAAATCCGTCTAGCCACTCTCCAATGTACACTAGGGACTCTGATACCAACCAACCTTCTGCCATGCTACCCTCCGGACGTGCCTTTTGACGCACATATCCCTTAAGCGTTTTCATGAAACGTTCTAAGAAGAACATCCATCTGGAATGAACTGTGCCAGCTATTTCCACCTCATCAACTATGTGAACAAGAAGATGCACCTGAATGGTTAGCATGGTAGTAGGAAATGTTTCTCAAACATGCACACAAGCTCCGCGGCATTTAGTTTGGCGAATGGTATGGAGTCTACGTTGATCTCCTTCTGTGAGATCCATTGCACCAGCTTTGCAAGTTTGTAGATTGTGTTACGGATGTCGAGAGACAAACATCCCTCAATGGCAACCGGTAAAATAAACTGTAAAGTATGTGCAACAATGATATTAAAGTCCACATTTTATGCAATGATATTAAAGTCCACTATGAACGTACCTGACACATTTTATGGCAATCGTGTGACTTCAAACCGGTAAGCTTTCCTTCTTTAGTAAAACACGTTCGGAGCGAGTGCATTACGCCAGTGGGGGTCCGCAAAGATCGAATGGTCTCTTTTACTTTGCGTTCTTGGGCTCCTATGAAAATCCATGGTGCTTTAGGGAGTTTTATCGATCCATCAGACGCTATTTGCGGCCAATATTGCTCCATACGATCCACATTTCTAAGGTTAACTCTGGCTCCCAAAGTATCTTTCTTGCCAGTCAGATGGTCCCATAGTAGATTACCCACATTCTTGAATATGTGCATTGGATCGAGCAAGTGATTGATCATGAGTCGGGGCCAGTATGGTAACTCGTACCATAGAGATAGTATCTTCATCCCTGGAGGCAATCCGTCATCGCACATCTCCTTCTGCTCTAACCATGCTTGTGCAGACATCCTTGGTGGCTCTCTTCCCAAAAAGTCGTCGCGTAACACATGATTCTCTGGAAGATACGCTTGATGACCTTCGTAGATTTTCTTCTTTAGTGAGGGCACCCTACGTGCATTCAGTCTAGGTCCACATGTGACACATGCTCTGTATCCGCTTGTTTGAAGCCCTGCATGTATACACATGATAATAGATCAACTATGGAAAAAAACAAGATTTACAGTGTCGGAGTGAGGAGTGTCAATAGATCACCTGAGCATTCTGTTAGCCCGGGATAGTCATGCATGGTCCACATTAGAATGCCTCTGATCAAAGCATTCCGTCGTCCTGTGCGTCGGCTCATATCCACCACCTCTATGCCAATCCACAATTGTTGTAGCTCTTCCAATAGTGAACGAAGATACACATCCATATTCTCCACTTTATATCGCCCTGGCACAATCAAGCTTAGCCATAGGTGTCCCTTCTTCGTAGTCAACCACGGGGGAATGTTGTAGTTGACGATGACAACGGGCCATACACTGTAAGATGTTGATCTTTGACCAAATGGATTTACGCCATCCATAGCCAGGCCTAAGCGCAAATTTCAAGCTTCCCTGGCAAAATCCGACCATGTTCCATCTATATGTTTCCAGGCTGCGCAATCTGCAGGAATTCGTAGCACACCATCCGAAGATTTATTCTCCTCATGCCATGATGCTAGGGCGGCCATGGACTTACATTTGAAGAAATTCTTGATGCGAGGAAGCAGAGGAAAATGTCGCAAAACCTTTTGTGGAATTTTTGTCCCGTGGAGATCTACTCGATATCTTTCGGAATCACATTTCGGACACTTCTCCATGTCTATGTATTCCCCTCTGAAAAGAATGCAGTCATTAGGACAAGCGTGGATAGAATTGTAATCCATCCCCAAGTTTCGCAAAATCTTTCTTGCTTCATCTCGGGAATCTGGCATCACATTGTCAGCTGGTAGTATGTGCTCTTTAAGCAATCTACACAACATAAAAATACGATACATTTGTGTAAAAATCTATCAGATCATTATACATTAATTAGAGTTTTATTAAAGTAAACTAATTGTAATAGATCACCTGAAAAGCGCTGTGACGACAGTGTCAATCCATCCAAACTTTGCCTGCATGTTGAGAAGAACCAGGAGTGCTTTCAATCTAGACATACGTACTCCATTATACAATGGCATATCGGCTTCACTTTTCATATCATCATAGATAAGCCTTTCTGAATCCATGATCGTCTCGATCATTTCATCAATCTCGGGCTCAAACATTGCCTCGTTGGGAATGTGCTCTGCGTGATCATCACCCGAGCTGTCAGAGGCTACATCTTGTGGCCTCACATATGCTGCTTGACCAAAGCGCCTGCGAACACGTCTATTGGGTTGCAAGATTGCTGCTTTTTGGCCAGCGTCAGAGTTCGACGAGTTATAATTGGCAACAACTCGATCTATAATAGATGGATCGAACTTGCCAAATTCGCGAACGTGTTGCAAAGAAACACGTCTTGTCCGTCGCACAGCATGCTTGCATTGATTACAAGGACATAAGACCCTCGTTGAGAGATAGGTGTTTCGGTTGGACGGTCCCACATCCTCGTCACTACTCATAATGAGGATAAAAATCTTATAACCTGGACAACAAATTTAATATTCTATTGGCATTCTTCGTCTTATCTCTCTCTCTCTCTCTCTCTCTGTCTCTCTCTCTCTCTCTCTCTCTCTCTCTCTCTACCGCACATTCTCTAGTCATGTCCAATCCCCGCACACCTCGGTCTAGAGGTGCACGGAGATCAGAACCATGACCGGGTTATAATCTCGTCTTTATTGGTCAATACCTATATTTGTGGGTACAAGAAATCTACAGAGCCACATCTACATGATACTGCATGTAGTGGACAAAACCCCTTTGCCTCTTCTCTAGCTGTAGCACTTCACAACATCTTAACATCTTTTCACAGTAGATCTTTTCACTGTTCGTCTAACTCTAAACCCTAAACCATAAGTAATTCTTGCGTGGACTCGATCTAACGTAAATAAGCGTAAATCTAAATAAACGTAAATCTAACTAAAAATAAACCTAAATCTAATTTAACGTAAGTCTACATCTAACCTAATCTTTAACGTCTTTTGGGATAGTTTCCTACGACGTTAAAACTCTCTTCTTCTTGTGTGTGTGTGTGTGTGGGTAAACCTAAATAAACCTAAGTCTAATCTAATATAACATAAATCTAAATCTAACGTAAATTATGTTATATTAAAAACAAAGAACTAAACTAGCAGGGATTATAAGAACCTTAAAACTGATTTAACACATAATTTTTCACATAACTCGGCAAGAGTTGGCATTCTCATCACTAAAGATGTGAGAGTTAACTTCCGGCGGTGACGCTGCCTCATCTCCATCCACATCTGACGACAGCAATTGGCCCTTTGGACCGTTCTTGCTCTTGTTACTAACTTTGAAGTTGCTGTTGAATGACTAGAGGTTGTCTAGATGGTCATTGTCGGGGATGTAGTGACTCTTGCCGCCCTGAAGATCCACCTTCTTCCCTATCTTCTGGAGACATTTCATCAGTACTTTTGGATCGACGGAGCCCACCATGAGTGAAGGCAGCAATACCCTATATTCCATTGAGGGCTTTCTTCACCCGCTTCATGCAGGCATCGCAGTCTATGGAGACCTAAATCTAATCTAATATAACGTAAATCTAAATCTAGCGTAAATAAACGTAAATCTAATTAAAAATAAACCTAAATCTAATTTAATTTAACTTAAATAAACCTAAATCTAATTTAACGTAAGTCTACATCTAACCTAATCTTTAACGTCTTTTAGGATAGTTTCCTACGACGTTATAACTCTCTTCTTCTTGTGTGTGTGCACGTGTGTGGATGTGTGTGCCAATAAAAAGAGATAAATGGTATAACATTTCTATCACCCATGCCAAGTATGATAGATTGGTTATGCCATTTCCCTCTTGAATAATAGGTCTTGAGTTCAACTCCTCGTCGGCTAGATCTTTAGGTCTTTTAATTTTAATTAGTTTCCTACGACGTTAAATTAGTTTCTCTCTCTTTCTCTCTCAATGTGTGTGCGTTTTTTTGTTTATGCATGTTTTCTCTCTCTTTTCCTCTCTCAATGTGTGCGTTTTTTGTTTATGCATGTTCTCTCTCTCTTTTCCTCTCTCAATGTGTGCGTTTTTTGTTTATGCATGCTCTCTCTCTCTTTTCCTCTCTCAATGTGTGTGTGCATTCTTTGTTTATGTATGTGTGTGTGCGTTTTTGTTTATGTTTGTACTCTTTCTCTCTCTCTCTCTCTCTCTCTCTCTCTCTCTCTCTCTCTCAAAAACACTATGTGTGAGAGAGAGAGAGAGGGAGAGAGAAAGAGGGGAAGGGAACATGAGAGTGAGGAGAGGGAAGGAGCATACCTGGCTCTCCTTCCTCTCCTCGTGTGTGTGTGTGTGTGTGTGTGTGTGTGGAGAAGAGAGAGAGAGAGAGAGAGAGCGTTACCTGCTCCTTGCTTGAGGGCGCCGAAAAACTCAGATCTGAGATCTGAGTTTTTGGGCGCTCTCTGTTATTTTTTTAGTCCAGCCGGCGTCGCTATGAGCGTCGCAAATTAACAAGTAAATTTGCGACGCTCATAGCGACGTCGGGAATTTTTTTTTTGAGCGTCGCTAATATGAATAGCCTCTTGTAGTGCACGTCAGTCCACGCTCCTGTAACAAGGCAGTTGGCCGGCTACCTTTTTGTGCTCATCACAAGAGAGAGAGAGAGAGAGAGAGAGAGAGCCGGAAAGGGGATTAGTTCCCCCCTCCTGTCCATGATTATCCCTGCCTTGGCCTCTACTCTCTCCTCGATTCCCTGCCAGTACCGCTTCTTGCACTACCTTGCGCCACATGGCACAATGTAGTGCAAGGAGCTTATCAGACGTAGTTTAGAAATGTAGTAGTGGGCACCATCCGCTATGTGAATATTCTGCACATCATGCTGATCAGGAGCTAAAAACGATGTATGACTTGATTTTGATAGTATAGCATTTTTTTATGGACTCAGTATAAAATAAACCTTGAATTTCACGTTTTGGAAGGATGTTGTTGGCAGCTTTGAACCAAATTGAGCAAGCTTTGAACGATGAAGTTGCAGACATCGGCCCTGCTAATTATTCGATCGACAGGAGCAGCAGCACATCTACTAACCCTCTTCCTCCTCCTCTCTAGTAGAGCCTTATTATTATGTTGTTATGCCGCTGGCAGCTCCTGCTATGCCCCTGATCGCACATCCCTTCTCTCCTTCGCTCGTGATGCTGGGATCCTCAACAACCTGGCTCACGTTTGGGAGGGCGATGATTGCTGCTCATGGAAGGGAGTTTCCTGCAGCATTTCCAGCAACGTATCGCGCATCACCGGCCTCGATCTCGATGGCATCGAAGTGGATGTTCTTCAGCTGCCAGCTGCATCTGATCATACCATATTTTTCCCCTCCCCCAGCGTCTGCAATCTTTCTTCGCTCTCTTATCTCAGCCTGCGTTTTGATGGCCATTTCGATGCTAGCCTTCACCGTATCCTCGTCGCTGAATGCGTCGGCTCCCATCTCACCCTCCTGGGATTTATCCGCCTTTCTTTAGGGGCCAGCAACGACCCCTCCCAATCCCTGCGTTTTAACACCTCCTTTCCTCCCTCCTTCTCTCGCCTCTCCCACCTCCACACCCTTCTCCTACAAGGCCTGCACATCGAATCTCCATCGCTCCTCCCTCTCCTCAGCCTCACCGGCCTCGTCCACATCCACATCGAAGAATGCTCTTTGCCCCCCACCTGCCTTCCCCTCTTTGCGACATCCTCATTCCCAAACCTCAGCTCTCTGATCCTTTACAGCTGCTCTCTGTCTGGCCCTGTCCCCCCCTTCAACAGCACCTCTCTCTTGCAAGAACTCCGGCTGGACGACAACTTCCTCACCTCCACTTTGCAAGAATTCATCATCTACTCTGACCTCCCCGCACTCCGCGTTCTTTCTCTTTCCCGTAACTCTTTCCTTGGCCCTCTCCCAGAGTCCATGGCTAGGCAGTTCCCTAACCTGGAATTACTAGACCTTCGACATTCCGATAACAGCTATGGCAATCATTTCACAGGTGCCTTCCCAGCCTTCAACCATCCAAAGCTTTCGCAGCTCTACCTTTCTGGCAACCGCCTGAGCGGTGTGCTTCCTGCAGAATGGCAACAGATGTCAAGCCTCAGCATATTGGATCTCTCTGGAAACAGGGTAGGCGCCATGGATGATGCCAATTCTCAGAAACTACCAGGTTGGCTATTTAGATTGCCTCTAAGCGTGCTAGCACTAGCATCCACAGGTCTACAACCTGCAGATTTTGTATGCCAAGGCATGCTCTCTCTGCTAAACCAAACCCTCAACTTTCTTGATGTGGCAGGAAATAACCTGACAGGCCCTGACATCCTCGAATGCTTTGGTCTTTACAACTTCTCTCAAGCTGCAAGTTCCCTCGACCTCTCCAGCAACCCGCTGGCTTTCCAGCTCTCCAATTCCTTGCTACTTTCTCCCCACTTAGCAGTCTTAGACATGAGCCACTGCCTTCTCCACGGCCCCCTCACTTCCAATTTCACCTCTTTGGAACAACTATTCCTAAGTAACAATAGCCTTTCAGGTTCTATACCACTTCAACTACTAAGTCATGTAACTGAGCTTGATCTTTCTTACAATGTGTTCACTGATTTCAGTGGTACATTCCTTGGCCTTACAGCCGATTCGATGATTTTTTCTCACAATCATCTATCCCTTGATGTCTCACTTGTATTTTCTCATTTGGGTCTTGACCGATGCGAGCTAGACATGACGTTGCGTGGCTCCCTGGACCTCTCTCACAACAATTTGACAGGAAAAATCTCCACCCAGGCAGCTTCATGTGGACTTCAATTCTGCAGCAGAGTCGTGTTAAATGATAACCTTTTGGTGGGTAGCATTCCTGAAGAGCTAGGACTAACCGCAATTCATCTAGAAATCTTGAAACTTAGTAACAACCAGCTAAGTGGAGCTATACCCGTTTCTATCTTTAACATCATCTCTTTGGAACTCTTGGATCTTAGCTACAATCAACTTGAAGGAGATTTTGGTATGCTCTATTCTTCAATTAAGCACCACACTAAGCTTCGTGCACTACTGCTTTCTCACAATCGTATCAATGGTTCCTTCCCGACATCTTTTGGAGCCCTTACACCGAGCTTACAACTTATTGACCTCTCTAACAACAAACTGAATGGAGCTCTTCCAAGAGACCTGCAACTACCAGCTTTCTTGAGTGTTGATCAATCTTCTGCAAGTCTATCGAACTTGGAAAGACTTGATGAGGAAGTCCGCATTGTGATCAAGGGGATGACCACTACATACAAGTATGCGCTTGTGGTTTTAACGTCCTGGGATGTGTCAAACAACTATGTGGCTGGTGCAATACCATCACAACTGGGTCAATTGTTGGGGTTGCGCTACCTCAATCTCTCTAGGAATATGTTATCCAATTCCATTCCTCCGGCACTATCTAAGCTACATGTGCTAGAATCAATGGATTTATCTTTCAATAAACTACAAGGCCAGATTCCGACAAATTTCTCAGAATTGAAGAGTCTTGCGATTTTCAATGTATCATTCAACAAAGATCTACAAGGGCCCATTCCTATTGGGCCGGCATTTGAGTCCAACATAAGCTTCAAAGGTGATCCTGGTCTTTGTGGGCATCCCATTCTTAAAGCATGTGATAGCATCAAGGAGAATCCTAGTCCTAGAAGTAGTCCTCAGAGTAAAGAAGGTAATGTGCAGGATGATATGCATATTCTATTTACAAGAATTGAAAACTGGGTTGCTTTACCTGGCCTATGCTTGGGTATTGTGATCGGCTTTGTAGGAACATTATGGGCTCTTCATTCAAAATCAAGTCCTCTCAATGACTTCTTTGGGACTTGCAAAAAGATCTGTTTTTAGTCAATATTGTTCCCTTCAAATTGTCAAAACAAAATATGGTAGCGGCTATACCTAGATATTGTTGCTAGTATATTTTGTCAAGCTAGTAGCTCTCATGTAGCATGGGTTATTGTTTTATGTATGTTGTTTTATCATGGGTACCACCTTGATCAAACATACTATTTATATTGTATATGGGGGTTGCTACTAATGTAGCATAGTTCCCATGGATCTCACCCAAATCGTTGTAGTGACCGATGACTAACTTTGTCAAGTCTTCTCCCTTGCTTGCATAATAAAAAATGGCAAGATATTAGCTCAAATCAGATGTGCATCCACATATCCCCAACCAGTCACCCCTAATCACTCATCCCTAATCACTCATCCCTATCTGGCTAAAAGCATGCTTTGGTGGTACAAAAAGGACTGTCCTTGACAGGACCTTTGACAAATCTTTGAGTTACAATTTTTACATGTAACATGAAAAACTACCTATCATATTATATATCATTGGATAGATCTTCAAAAGAAGAATCTAAAAACACAAGGTCCGAAATTTTTTGACCTAAACTACAAAACTTTTACCAGTCCCCACTTTTTCATTGGTAGAAGTAAAAAGGTCCTTTTTTTGTACCACCAAACCACGCTTTTACCCATCTACTCAATTTGCCTAATGCTAAGGGCAAGAAGCATGTAGGAGCTTTAGCCATACTTTGAGCAAGTGTACTCATGATGTAGCACCTTGAAAGGAGGGGAATCTTCTCTAATCCTACACTCTAACCACTTAATCTTCAACCAATCATACATACACTGTGATCGTTAAGAAACAAGCATCGAGATTCATCATTTGCAACAACATAATTAATGACATTTCACTCACCAAATCACACATTCATTCAAGACAAGCAAATATACCAAGAGCAGAGAGTGAAAATGATTAGATCAAATAATGAAAATCCACCATGTCTCCATCATGGAGAATCTTGAAGGCAATATAGATACAACAGACTTCTTGGGAAGGTTGAAAGTGGAGATGGAGCTCCAATCTCTTATATTCTCTTCCTTATTTCAAAGTTTGCACCTTGGAAAAGACATTAAGGAATCTGATTATTTCATTATAGTCACTTTTATATATGCATGAAATCCTGGAATGGGGTTCATACTTCAGACATCATATGCTAAAAGTGGCCATCTATAGTAAATGATTACAAAGAGGGATCGAAAGGTTATGGATTCATCGTAATTATCATCCCTAGGGTTTCTACATCTAGGAGTTCGTAAAAAGTTAAAGGGTATATGTTCCAATTGCAAGTCATATCTAATCTTCTCTTATACTTTCTTATCGCTGAATCTATACTGTGACATGTGAAATTCTCTTAATTTTAAAAGATACTTATTTAAGTCACATAATAATGATTATGGACTACTCCACCCAACAGCAGGTCTCTCTCTCTCTCTCTCTCTCTCTCTCTCTCTCTCTCTCTCTCTCTCTCTCTCTCTCTCTCTCTCTCTCTCTGTGCTCTTGCACTTGCACTTGCACACGCTTCCCGCGGCACCTTCAGAGGTTTGGTGTAGCCGACGAAACAATTGGTTGATGGTTGATGTATTCGGTGGTCGATATTGAAGCTGGCAAATATGGTGGAGCCAAGTTTTGGCCCCATATTTGTGGGCATTGAAGATCCCCAGGATTGGTTATCAGATTTTGAGTTATGGCTGCTATCGATGCATATGTTGACGGGTGCGAAAAAGCTACAGACTGTGTTGTGCCGTGGCACGTACATAGTGTGAAATAAAAACATTCATCATGAGAAGCCGCAGATCGTATTGGCTCGATATGATGAAAGTGGAGGACAACTAAATCCCAAGAAATGTCATCTAGCACAGCCAAGGGTGAAGTTATTGGGCCACATGGTGTCAGAAAATGGCATTGAAGCTTATCTAGACAAGGTTAAGTCTATTATTCTTCTTTCATCACCTGCGAGTACAAAGAAATTGGCAACTTTTATACACAAAGTGAAGTACATGGCGTGGTTTATTCCATTGTCTTCACAGCTCCTTTATCCATTACAACAAGTGGCAAAGCATGATCCATTGCAATTGGATGACAAGTGTGAAGAGGTGTTTCAAGAGGTCAAAGAGGTGTTAGGGGGGTTGTCAGCCATGGAGGCTCCTGATTGGGAGAAAGTTTTTTATGTAAATCCATCAGTAGGGGATGATGCCATTGGAGCCATGCTATTGCAAAAGGGTAAGGGAAGCCATTATATGAGGCCAGTCTATTGTGAAAGCCGAGTGAAGCTGGTAGCAGAGAGAAAATTCTCGGAAGTAGAGCTAGTGATTGCGAGGGTGATATTTGTCAAGCATTCGACATGTTTATGCAACAACAACAGGCTGCAGAAAGAAGGGAGGTGTCAACAACCAAAGCCCTTCAAGCTATTGTGAACAAAATGAACCAATTTGAAGGGAAAGATGTCACAAAAGTTTCTTCGTGGTTATTTAAAGGAGATGGAGCTACAACGGGTTCCAGAGGTGGACATGATTCGTAGTTTTGAGCTTGTTGTGGTCCCTGAGATTAGAGACCATGTTAGGGGAATCAGGGAGGAGCATGGAGAAGGTTGGGAGCAATTCAAATTAGCCCTAAAAGAGGAATACTTTATGGAGGACTCTGAAAGGGTTACAAAAAGGACCTTCTTGGAATGGGTTGCAAAGCCAAAAGAAGGACTTTCCATCATCGAACTGTTGAGAGAGTTTGAGCGACGCTATGCTCAACTGTCAGGAACAAAGCGGGCTACTTTGGATAGTGAAAAGACCGAATTGTTCCTTCAAGCTGCAGGTCATGAGCTCCAAGAAAAGCTAGAGCTACTCCTTGAAGACAAGAATACAAAACAGGGTCTAAAGGCTGAGTGGAAAAAGGTTGAAGACGCAGTCTCATTGCTTGCTAAGAGGCAACGTCGTAGGGACAAGATGGTGGTGAATGGTACTACCTCTCCTCCTAGCACGTCAGAGATTCCACCAAAGCCTACTGTTGTGAGTCCAAAAGGTGATAATTCAATGTTGATGAGCTTGTTAAGGGCATGCGAGAAATGAAGTTAAAGCTAACAAGGCTTGAAGAGAAAGGACAACCTGCAAGACAAAAATCCCAAAGCAAAGAAGGATTTGTGCACAGATACATATGGTGTGATGGCACGAACCATGGTAGAAGGGATTGTGATAGCTTTTGTGATGCCTTAAAAAGAGATCTTGTGTTTTTTAAGGATGGAAAGATCCATCTGCGGGAGACATGTATGCCATTAGGAACTAACTTTGGAAAAGGAGGTATGAGGAAGTTAGTGGAGGATATGGCAACTAGTCATGTTATTTTTGCAATGGAGGCTGCTACCTATGGGGCAAAGATAGAGCTAATTCCAAAGAAAGTGTTGAAGTATACTCCATATGATTTTGAGGAGGTTGATAGCTTGTGGCCATATGCAGTAGCCTCAGCCTAAAAAGGAAAGGTAACTAAACAGGTATTACATGAAGCTGGTGATTGCATACGCCATACAACATGTTGGGATGACCTTGTGGACTCTTTATCAGTGCATGCCTACCTTGAAAAATGCTATAACAATGAAGAAATTGTGGAAGAGAAGCGCAGACGTGAAAATGGAGATGTAGGTCCTTCTACTTCAAAGAGGGTTACAAGAGCTGGTGGAAGAAAGGATCCAGGACCTTCTTATGAGGCTCCACCACATGTGCCTCCTCCTCCTGAGATTCCATGGAGGAGGCATCTACAGGGAAGAAGAAAGAGCAAGGAAAAGCTAAAGCAAAAGGCCCTGCATACAAACTACAATCTGACATTGAAGCTGCCACACAAACTTAAAGCAGGTATTGGACGAAAGGATTTTGAATAGCAAAGTTGAGTTTACCTTGGGTGAGGTTCTTGGCATTTCTAAACGCTAGTTTCATGAAGAAATTATAGATATCATAAAAACAAAGATGCAAAATCTCACTGAGTCTATTCCTCCACAGTCTGAGGGTGAAGGGGAGTCACTTAAGGCACATGGAATACATGTCCAAGAGAGTGATTGTGATGAAAATGTGGTAGGATGCTACCAGTCTTCTCGAAGAGATGCACATGCTCGATTTGCAGATGATGATGATGAAGCCTACTATAAAAGCCACTACTCCAAAAGTTGTTGGGCAAGAGCTACAACAGAAACCTTAGTCAAGGTGGGTGATCTTGAGGAGCCATATGTTGCATTGATAGATCATGGCTCTCATATCAATCTTATGTCCAAGAGTCTTTACATGAAGGGTAAGTGGCCAATAGACATAGACCATGGGTGGATGATTAGAGCTGCAAATAACTCATCAGAAGAGTTGTATGGGGCTAGTCCAAATGTGAAAGTGACGATTGGTAATGTGAAGGATGAGCAAAATTTCTTTGTGCAGGAGATGTCTACCTATCCTCTTATCCTTGGGTAGCCATACATCACAGCCGTTCGCATGGAAACAAAGGTCTTGGATGATGGTTCTGCTTATGCTAGGAGAAGAGATGGGAAGCGAGCTGTGAAATTTTTGACTGTGTGTGTGAATCACGAGAGAAACCACAATAGTCTTTGTAATGGAATTAGCCTATTCAACTTGAGAATAGCGGAAATTAATGAGAATACTTTCGAGAAATAACTTTGTGAGCATAGCGGGTAGACATAATTGAAGATAGCAACATAATCATAGCAATTAGTTAACTTGGCATGAACAATACTTTTGCAAGAGAGAGAATTTAGAGAACATGACAACAGTTGAGGACCGGATTTATGTGGAGCCGGTCCCCCCTCCAATAGGCATTTGTATTATGATTTCTCCCATTAAGAGAGACTTGTTACAATACATTCTTTGTGTTCCTTGTGACCTAGGTGATGCAATGAAGATGGAAAGCTTCATGCATCACAATCATAGCAGAACATGAAATTGAAGAAAGCTTTAATTGTCCCAAGCCTCAGTCCCAAGACCTCAAACACCTTCGAAGGTGGAGAGAGTTAGCAAGGAATGAGGGTAGGGAAGAGGAAGAAGAAACATTTCATAGGAGAAAGAACTAGTTCCTCACCTATCATACTCTTGTTGCTAGCATACATAATAGCATAGTAATGAAGAAGAAGGAGATGACAAGCTCAAGCATTGAAGCATGGCTCTTGGTTGGATTTGCACTCCATAGCCAAGAGTGTTGGTGTAGGCTCTCAACCTCCACTTGCTTGGAGAGGGAGCTCTTGCACTTTGCATAGCACACAATGCGAGTGCTTGTGAGTGTGTGTGGGTGAGTATACCCCTCAAGCAAGCCCCAGCTAGCTAGCTTGGGTCGACCCCCCCTTGTAGCTCATGCTTGAAGCTCATTGGACCCCTCCAGACCTAGCCAATCACAAGCAGGAGCCATTACAAGCAACATGGGTAGGCTTGGGACAAGTGTCCCCCTTTCCCCTTTGAGAGAGAGGACTTGATAAATGAAAAATCAATTAGATAATTCAAGTAATTTATCATTGGACCCCTTTGAAGCCTAGCCAATAGGCTTCAAGCAACACATGAAGGTAACATGGGTAGGGACCTGACATTTGTCCTTGCTGCCTCTTCAAGTTGGGGTTTCCCTTGTGTGTGTGAGTGGGTGTTCTCTCTCTAGCCCTTAGGAAAAGGGCTCGCCCCCCCTCTTGTAGGAATGCTTTTGATGTTAGGTGATCAAGCACCTTACTCACCAAGCATGACAAAGCGCTTGAATTAGGGGGTGTTCCCACAAGCATCTCAGGCAAGCTTCTCAAGGCACCTCAAGTACCTTAATCATGCAGCAAGTCAAGCACCTCAAGCATGGAGCCAGTCAAGCACCTCAAGCATCTTAATCAAGCACCTCAAGCATGACAAACACCTCAAGCACAACAAGCACCTCAAGCAGGACAAGCACCTCGAGCTTGGGCCGAGTTCCCACCTCAAGCTCAGCCCTAGCTTACCTAAGGTCAAAGGACTTTTTCACACATTTATTGGAGGTCTTCAATGAAGCTAACCCTAAGGTCTTATGCTCCATTGGTTAGCCTTGCTCTTTGATAGACCATCTCCCTTTTGGGCCCCTTTACCATTGGCCCCGTGTTGAGATAGATCTATAAGCACATGTCTATATCTTAACACTTGTTCCCGTTTATTCTACCACATTAAGTGATCAATTTAATATGAGAAAATCATTTGGGTTGGTTAGATATTAGATTTTATGAAATTACCTCTCTCTTGAAATCATAGTTGTCCTCGACTATGAGGTAGAAGAGATAAAGTATTAGTCATTAGTCAATCGTACTCAGCGGGTAAAGGATCCCTTTTTACCCTACAACAGCTTTCCAAGATGGATGACTAATCCATTTGGTGCTTGGGAGACATAGCTGCCGCAAGCATGTCTGCTCTTTAGTCCATTTCATTCTCCCAAAGTAGAGTGACAAATTCTACTTGGTGTTTGAGAGACGTCGTCATCACAAACATGATTCTAAGCATGCATACTAGTTAAATTTGTGCACAATTAAAAAGAGAACTATTCATATAAGACAAAAACATGAGTCATTTAAAAGAAATTTGTACATTTGCTTACTCTAATGTAGCATTGTAAGCATTGACAAGGTTCATACTATCCTTAAGTTGTACTCCTTGCATCCATTTAGCATCTTCAAAAGGATAATTTTTGAACTTAATAAGATACCGTCGGATTATCTTACCATGTCGTAGTAACTTGTCTTCATGCCGAAGGACAGCTTCGGGTTGTAGCACCTCTTCTTGGTCTTTGACTTTGGGAGGGTCTTCAATAATTGGTTCAATTGGTGGCTCTCCTTTGTAGGGCTTAAGTAAGCTTACATGAAAGGCATTGTGTATAAGCCAATGGTTGGGCAACTTGAGTTGATAAGCCGTCTCATTGATAGGCTTCAAGATTTGGAAAGGACCATAGTATCTTTTTGCTAGTTTAGCATAATACTTTTGATGGCCCGTAGGATTTTTGCCCGCCATTTGCCTTAATCAAGCCTTAGGAAACTTGAGTAAGACCCAATCATTTTCTTTGAACATTAAGGCTCTTCTATGCTTATCAGCAGTAGCTTTTTGCCTTTGTTGAGAGATGGATATAGCCTCCCTAATCTTTTGAAAAGATTCTTGTAGGTCACAGCTATACTCATCGGCGGCGAAGATCTTCCCATGTACTTTGAGTAGCAAGGGAATTTTAGGTCTTCCCTCAATGATCTCAAAAGGTGCTTTTCCTGTAGAAGTATGTACAGTATTATTGTAGGCATACTCTACAAGAGGTAAGTACTTTTCCCATTGTGAGCGTTGATCTACTTCGGTAACATAAGTCTTGAGTAGATCAAGTATCGTAAGATTGGCTATCTCACTTTGGCCATCCGTTTGTGGGTGATAGGCCGAAGAGAAATTCAATCTTGTTCCTAGATTTTCAAAGAGACCTTTCCAGAAATTACTGGTCATTCTAGGATCTCTATCTGACACGATGGATGTGGGTAATCCATGGTGCTTGAAAATCTGAGATATGAAGAGAGTTGCCATTTGATGTGCCTTAATAGTCTTTTTGACAGGAATAAAATGTGCTTGCTTGCTAAACCTGTCGACTATTGTCCATATTCCTGTATTCCCATGGATAGACTTGGGTAATCCAAAGATGAAATCCATGGATATACTCTCCCATGGTGAATTTGGAATAGGCAATGGCTGGAGTAATCCAGGTTGCTTCCCTCTATCATACTTGGTCTTTTGGCATACTACACATTTTGAAACATACTCTTCTGTCCACTTTCATGGTAGGCCAATAAAAATACGTCTCTACTCCTCGGAGAGTAGGTTGAATACCTCTATGCCCCGCATATGGAGGAGCATGGGATTCATACATAACCTTCTCACGAAGGGAATGGGTAACACATAGCCTATTGCCGTGGAGAAGATAACCATCCTGCAAGGTGAATGGTTCCTCTTTCTTCCCCAAAGCAAGGGCTGACATTATGTCTCTAAAGTCAGGGTCAGTAGCATACTCATATATCATAGAGAATAGATCATTGTGAGTAGATATAGACACCGCATTAACTTTTGGTCGTCGTGAAAGTGCATCGGCAACTTGATTGTGCTTACCAGCTATGTGAGCAATATGGAAATTAAATTGCGAAAGAAAATTTGGCCACCTCATTTGTTTGTCGGAAAGCTTGGTTTGCGTCATGAAATACTTGAGACTTTGGTGGTCGGTTCGTAGGATAAATGGAGTCCCCAATAGGTAGTGCTTCCATGTGTCTAGGGCATGTAGAACAGTGCGGCGGTCTGGGGCGGGCAACAAGAGAGGCGACCTCTAAACACCCCTCAAGGCTCCCGTGCTGCTCAATTGGGGCTGGGGCAACCACAAGCACAACACAACAACAAACCCACAGCCAAACCCAAACAAGATAGGGGCACCACCTAGTTATGGTATGCGAACTAGGACACAAGAGAGATTTTGGCACAACCAAGAAGATGCACCACACAACACACACAAGCAACCTCACACCAAGACACACATGAAATGGACCAAAGAGAGCTAGAGCAAAGGGAAGAGAGAGAGGAAAGGATCTTGCGTAATACCTTATTTGTGACTTGCAAATGGAGATGGTTCATTATGATGCTATCGTAGAACTTGTACAAAACTCACTCAATGCTTAGTGATTGCTAATCATTGCCAAAACACACACACACACTGTCTTAGGGTGTGGGAGACCTCTCACCGCAATACCCTCTTACAATGGACAAAAAATTGGCAATGAAAAACACACTAAAACACTTTCTAAAATCAAGATCAACCGATAAAAACTCAAAATACACAAGTCACCTTGAATTCACCAAACCGTATTGCACAAATGGAAGGACGAAGATTTGAACGTCGAATCACGCCTTTGATGCACCAAACCTCAATTTATTGATGATGAAGGAGCATATACAATAGTGGTTTTGAGATTTGTGGAACTCACGCTCTCTCACTTGCAATGTGTAGCTTGAAGGCTTCTCTCACACCAAGAGTGAAGCTCACAAGTGGTTGCTACACCTAAGTCTCTCCTCACGCATAGAGTGTTGGGGTGCTATGTGAGATATTGGAGGTTGTTTTACAAGAAGGAGAGGGGCCTATTTATAGGTTGGAGACCCCTCATTAGGATTATTGGAAATCCTAATTTACAAGCTAACAAATCAGGATTATGATTTTTTTGAATATCAAAACATTGTGGGCCTTCTTTGTCTGCTTGAGTCATGGGTGTGGGCTCAAAAGAGAGCATTATTGATGGTAGATAAGGTGAAAGTAAGTAAGGAGAGAGAGAGAGAGAGAGAGAGAGAGAGAGAGAGAGAGAGAGAGAGAGAGAGAGAGAGAGAGTTACTATACACATGTCTTGAGGTGAGGTGTCTTTTATGGTTAGGTCAATGGCTATTTTGTGTTAGTATGTTAGTGGTTAGTGTTAGTAATCACTAGAAAGTTAATGATATATTTACAATGGGTAGAATGGGTGGGATGGTTGGAGTAAGATGGTTGAATGAAGTGAGCAAATCCTTGTGATGGTGAAGCTTGAAAAAGTTTTGGACTTACTTGTGTAGGTTCTCAAAATGACCATCGATCTTCTTCTTCGTCTTCTCTTCTTTACGCCACCGCTGCCAAGGTTGATCATCGTGATGAAAATGGTAATTCCGTTGATGAGATCTTTTGATTTGCAGAGATTAAGCATGGTACACATGCTGAATTTATGTATATATATAAGGAGTAAGATGGAATTGTACTTTGGAGATAATAGAGAGAGGCATAGAGATGGTGTATGTACATGGAGAGCTCATATGAGAGCTATGGGAGTAAGTGGGGAGGTTAATGGTGAAGAAGGTGAGAGAGACCATTGAAGGTGCAGGTTTGAGTGAGGGATTGAGAGAAATGTGTGTGTGTGTGTGTGTGTGTAGAAGTGTGGAAAGAGGTGAGAGAAGACTATGGGCTACTTGTGAAAAAAGTGGGCAGACTGGGGTCCACTCAAAAAATCATAGCTCACCGCTGGTAGCTCCAAAAATCATGAAAACATTTGAGGTGATTATTCAGAGCGTGGGCTACATTTTCTCTTTTGACCACTGCTCCAAATTCAGAGTGGAGATAGGTGCCAAAATTCTCACCAAAAAGCCTGTTTTTATGCTTGCAAAAGTCTTTTAGTGGACCCCTCCTTTGTTGAATTTGTACAATGCATCCAAGAGTGAGCCCCTCCTTTGTCATATCATAATACAAAGCATCCAAGTTGCCCTTGACACATGCATGGAGGAGGATTATTGGTGAATAAAGAAATATATACATGGTGGGACTAGTGTATGGACTATTCATGGACTTTAGCTCAATGAGCACATGGTGTTAGAATAATGAGTAAAAATAATAATAAAAATATGGAGGAGTTATGGATATGGAAAGATATTGGAATCATATGATATGGTCCCTCTTTGAATTATTTTGGGTGAAAGAGGAAAAGGTATGCAAGTAAATAATATAATAAACTTGACCAATGAGTAGAAATCAATTTTTTGTTTTCACGAGGGTGAGGGTGAAAATGTGGGAGTGATTTGTATAAAGGAAAAATATAAGGTTAGAGTATGTACATATTGGCAAAAAATATACTTATGGTGTAAGAGGATGAAAGAAGGTGTACATATGTTTAATAAAACACACACCTCAGTAGAAATATTTAAATAAAATACCAAAATAATTATAAAAAATCCCTATATTTAGGCCATATATACAATGAAATATTTACACACAAAGAGGCCATAATATACTTTTATTTTTTATTTATTTTTTATTTTTTTTGGCTCACCTAGCCCAGTGACTAGCTAGCTGAGGGTTTTTAAGAAGATATGGGAAAAGCCCCCTAACTCACACACGCCTATGTACAGTGAAATGGTAGGGATAGCCATAGCGTTTGGGTGAATTTGGTAGGGTGGAGTAATCTAGTATGGCAATTATGGAGAGCCGAAAAACGGCTATCATTAGCCCTCCCCCTGGATGATGGTATATTCATGTACCATCATAGAGCATCTTTTCCAAAGAGAGTGCTTCAGAGTCCTTGACGAGATCTTCATTGTTTAGCCCCTCAGAATTTTGGCTGGAGTTACACTCATGCTTCATGTAACAATACTTACATAAGACAGCGGCCTTTGGACAGATCTTTGGTAGATCCTTTGGTAGAAGGCGACTCAAATAGGGCTTCAAGCGATACCCGTTTACTTTCCTAGAGTGCTCTTTACCATTCAAGTCCATAAGCTGATAGTAGCTAGAATTGAAAGCCTTCTTGACTATGTATGGCCCTTGCCATCTAGTTTCAAACTTGGCATCAAAACGATTGTCAAGTCTATTGTCATACCTTAGCACAAGCTCTCCTTCCTTGATGCCTTTGTCCTTCAGTTTCTTGTCGTGCGTTTCTTTCGCTTGTGTGGCTTTCCTCTTGTAGCACTCGTATGTTGCTTCTCTTTTCCACTCAAGCTCCACTAACGTAAGAAGTCGATCCATCCATACCTCTTGATCATCTTGTGCTGATTTGCCATGAAGTCGCATTGTTGGAATGTTTAGCTCAATTGGCTGTAAAGCCTCTTGACCATAGACCAAGTGAAATGGTGTGAACTCCGTGGCTTCCCTATATGTGGTTCGATACGCCCACAAGGCACCATCCAAGAAGTCATCCCATAATTTTGTCTTGTTTTGCACCATCTTTCTAATGATTCCTGCAATGACACCATTAGCCTTCTCCACCAAACCATTTGACTGTGGGTAGTATGGTGTGCTATGACGATGTAGAATGTGAAGCTCTTCACAAACTTCTGTGAGCAATCCTTTTCTAAACCCTGGACCATTATCAGAAACAATCTCCAAAGGTGTGCCAAATCTACAACAAATGTGAGTGTAGACGAATTTGCTCACTGTCTTCTCATTTACCTTTGCCACACTTTGTGCTTCCACCCACCTAGTCATATAGTCTATAGCCACTAGAATGTAGAGTTTACCATTTTTTGTCCTAGGCAGAGGACCCATAGCATCAATGCCCCACTTTTCAAAGGGTCCATTTGCAAGCACTATTTGCCTCGAGCCATGCACCAACCTTCTATTTCCATTTATCTGACAAGTGTGATAGCTTTTACACCAATGTTGAACATCCACATGCAAACTTGGCCAAACATACCCCGATAGCAAAATCTTTTTCACAGTTAATTCTTGGGCAAAATGACCACCACATGCCTCTTCATGCAAACCTTTTAGAATGGCTGGAATTTCCTTGATAGTTGGTACTCGTCTGCACACTTGATCCTTCCCTCTTTGATAGAGGGAGCCTTCTAGGAAGAGATATACGCTTGCCTTCTTCATGAGTCTCCTCTTCTGAGCTTTTGTGAAGTCTGGTGGAAACTCACCCTCCAAAATGTAGACAATGATGGGAGCCAATGACTCCAATCCTTGGTACCTCGGTTGCTTCACAGCAGCCGCCACCATGATGACCTGCACTTCTTTCTTTACACATGCAACGGCTTGTTGTGCAAGTAAATCAGCATCTTCATTCTGTTTCTTAGGAATATGATATAGTTGCACTTCTTCAAATTGATTAAACAATCTACGAATGGCATGAACTTTTGTCCGTAAACTCTCATTCTTGCATGCCCAAATGCCTAAAATCTGTTTAACAATGAGAAGTGCATCTCCCTTTACCATGAGGCGTTGTATCCCTTGGCCAATGCACATCTTCAAACCATGAAGTAGAGTGTCATATTCTGCTTCATTGTTGCTAGCTGAACTTGGTAGATTGAACTTCTCTTTCATGACCACCTCTCCACTTGGGTTGAGCAACACTAGCCCTCCCCCTGCTTTTCCTGTGGCTCGACGAAAAGCTCCATCAAAGAACAAAGTAAAAGCATTAGGAATACTTTTTGGTGGTGGCAATGGTAGGGTCTTTACTTGAGGCACCTTAATTTCCTTCTCATGTACCCTATAAGTGAGAATCCCTGCCAATTGTGCACGCACACTATCTTCTACCTTGAAAGAGTATTGGAACTCTTGCAACTCCATAATCCACTTTGAGATCCTATTACTAAGATTCATTTGAGATGACACCCAAGGGAACAAATTTTCTGCAGTGAGAATTACAAAAGGTTTTGGTAGTAAGTAGGATCTAAACTTTCTCACCGCAAACATGAGAGAAAGCATCATGAGTTCTGCTTCTGTGTAGTCTCTCTCCAAAGCATTCATGACCCTACTAGCAAAGTAGATGGGTCGCATCCTTGTACTGTGGGGATCTTGTTGTAGCAACACAGCACCAATTGTTTCCCTTCCAACACTAGAGCTAACAAAGAATGTGTACTCCCAACAAGGAGGCATGAGTGTTGGTAGCTCTGACAAAATGACTTTAATGTTACAAAAATACTCTTCAAGCTCATCAGACCATGCAAATTCTACTTGTTGTGTCAACTTTTGCAAAGGATGAAGCAACTCTGAGGCTAAGTGAATGAAGCGTGACATATACTTCACCTTCTGAATGAAAGAGATGACCTCCTTAAGACTCTTCGGTGATGGTAGCTCAATAAGAGCCTTTGCCTTCGAAGGATCCACTTCAATGCCTTTGTAAGAAACTTTATGACCAAGCAAGATTACTTCATCCTCACCTATATGGCACTTGTCGGGGTTGAGTTGACCTCCCATGTCGTAGAGCTTCTTTAAACCTTCTTCTACCCTTTGTAGATGCAATGATTTTGAGCTATAAATACAGAAATCATCAATGAACACCCTAATTGACTTTCCAAAGAATGCTTGAAACACCATATTCATGAAACGTTGGAATGTTGCAGGAGCATTTGTCAGACCAAATGGCATGACTCTAAAAGCATAACAACCCCAAGGAGTGATAAAGGTTGTTTTCAATTGATCCTCCAGTGCAATCCCTGTTTGAAAGTAACCTGAGTAACCATCGCACACAGTGTACTTCTCTTGACCAGCTACCTCATTTAGTATCTCATCCTGGAATGGGAGGGGAAAGTGATCTCTTTTTGTTGCCTCATTGAGTGGACGATAATCCACACACACCCTCCACTTGCCGTTTTTCTTAGGAGTGACAACAACGGGAGAGACCCACTCTGAATTCTCCACTGGATAAATGAAACCTGCTGCTAGAAGCTTTCTTACCTCCTTGAGTAGAGCCTGCTCCTTAATGACTCCTAGCCTTCGTAGCTTTTGAGCCTTAGGTGTGGCCTCTGGCTTCAACTCAATCTTGTGTTGAACAACATCTACTCCACGCACATCGGTGTAGTCTTTAGCAAAAAGCCTCGGAAATTTCCTTAGCACACATTTGAACTCCTCTCTTTCATCCTTTGTAAGTGTTGTAGACAACATACCTTCTAACATTCCTTCATCTTCCACCTTTTGGTTCTCTTGAGGACCTACCTCCTCCAAGCCTTGACAAGAGGTCTCTTGGTTGCTTGGCTTAAACCTTACCCCCATGACCTCGATGGAAGACTCCTCTTCAGTAATGCTACCGCTACTTTCTTCTTCTGAAGTGCTATCGGTCCAACCTTCTTCCGTCTCACTTTGAGATGATTCTTCATGGAGCTCCTCTTGGCGTTGCTCCTTCATGTCAAAGACAACCTTCTTATGATTGTCATTCCTGCAAATTAATTTCCCACTCTCCCAATCCTGCAAAGCTCGCATTTTCATTAGCCATGGTCTTCCTAGGATAAATGGATAACCACTTCCCTTGGTCGACATAACATAAAAATTCACCGCTTTCTTAATGCCAAAGGCCTCTACAAAGACATTTTTACAAATGCCTACACACCTAGCCTTGCTATTGTTTGCCATTTTCACTTTGATTTCAGGTGTCTCATGGATGTGCATGCATAGTCTTTGCATGAGTCCCTCTGTCATGATGCAAATTTGTGCACCCCCATCCACTAGACCTTTCCTAACCAATCTCCCTTTGATGTAACAGTCTAGCACCGGTGTAATGTCCTCATTCATTTCAGCTTGTGCAATTTTTACAACAGGCACACTCTCTTTTACCTTTCTCCTAGTGCTAACTGCCCTTGTTAAATCCCTCCTAACTTGTGGACATAATGCAAGAAATTGAGGCCATGAAATATCAGGAACCTTACCTCTCATGTCTTCCAACAAGTTGTATGGAGCCATACCATGTCCAAGAGGGAAGTCTTGGAGGTTGATACGACGTCGAGTCCTCTTGGTTTCCTTGGTTTCCTTTGCCTTCTTGCCTTGTCCATGGTCACTCTGTGATGTGACTCCTTCTTTCTCTTTACCTTTTCGTCGGCCACGCTTAATGCCATTGGCTTCCATGTCAACCTCATTTGAATTTGTCACCTCTACCACATGCACATTTGGATCTGGCAAAGGTGGAACTCCTTCTACCCCTTGTGGAGGTGGTCTTGGTCCATTTGGCCTTTGTAGAAGCCTTGGTTGTTGACCAGCTCCTTCTCCTGCATTCATCACTGGGTAATTCAAGTTAGGTCTCCCTGGCTCTCCACGGGGCCAAGGACAATTATACATCCCATGTCCAGACTCTCCGCAATTCCAACATTGCAAGACTCTCCTAGGTCGTGGGTCTCGCTCTTCAGACTTCTTTGCTTGTCCCTTTGGACCTACGGCTTGTGCAAGGTGAATTGACAGGCTGCTTAAGGATTCATTTAACTTCTCAATCACTTCAACCGTTACCTCAGGAAGCTCCTTAGATGTTGATGCTTGTGACTTACCTTTGGGTCTAAGACCTTCTATTGGAACCTCCCCCCTTAAGCACTTGAGTTTCCTATATTTCTCAGCAGCCCTAGTTTCAGCTGCATCAAAGGTAGCAGGTGCACCCGCCTCAACTTTTACCTTAAGGTCAGGAAAGAGTCCGGCTATGAACCTCTCCTTCTTTAGAAATTCTGCACCATCACCAGGGTTAGCAACATTTCGTATCCATAGAGCCCAAAGACGTAGGAACTCTTGCTTGTACAAGTAGTAGTCATCTAAGTCTTTTTGCTTATGAGAAACAATGTCTTGCCATAATTTTTGAGTGTTTTGGGGATCAAAGAAGTATTTCTTGAAACGATTCAAAACTTCTGTGTAATTCCCCTTAACTTCCTCAGGCAAAGAGTCAAACCAAGTGCTAGCATCTTTCCTAAGGACCACCTCAAACATTTCTACACATTCTTGATCAGTTATTATCCTCTTGATACGGCAAGACATCTTGAAATTCGCTAAAAATAATTCTGCATCCTCTCCAGGCTCTCCAAAGAAAAGAGGATACCTAGACATTTGGCGTTGGCTTTCCATTGAATTGATTTCAAAGTGACACCCGTTTTTGTTTTTCTTTCTTAAAAAGATTTACACAATAATGTTTTCTAGCTTGCAATCTATTCTACAACAAAATAAAGATATTCACATCAAACGACCTATGATAATCAATAAGGGGTAGGATGACAGGGTTTGGTGATGCGAGAATTTCTCCTACTCTTTGGGCACCAAACATGAACACCATACGTTGTTGAAAATGGATTTTCCTACTAATTGCAATGTTTATTCTAATGTGTGGAGTGAAATGGAAGGGGAAAACCTCTATTCCTGGGCCATTATCCATGGTCTATGCATGACCTAATGCTTAAAACAAAACAAAAATATAGACGTCCAAACTAAGGTCGTACCTAATGAGAGGCAAAATAAAAGGATTTACTGAAGCGTTTATCTCGGCCAACCTAAGAGGACCTAAAATTCTACGAATGACACCTTGAAATTGCAACTTAGTACTAACAATTATGTGTACCTTTTGCCTTGCAATGGGAATGAAGGGATCATACAAATTTTCGTGATTCATGTAAACTACTTGACTATGCTAAAGGTTGATTCTACACAAAAATACACAAGCCGTCCTCAGTGGGGGCACCAAAATTGAGGCGGTCCGGGGCGGGCAACAAGAGAGGCGACCTCTAAACACCCCTCAAGGCTCCCGTGCTGCTCAATTGGGGCTGGGGCAACCACAAGCACAACACAACAACAAACCCACAGCCAAACCCAAACAAGATAGGGGCACCACCTAGTTATGGTATGCGAACTAGGACACAAGAGAGATTTTGGCACAACCAAGAAGATGCACCACACAACACACACAAGCAACCTCGCACCAAGACACACATGAAATGGACCAAAGAGAGCTAGAGCAAAGGGAAGAGAGAGAGGAAAGGATCTTGCGTAATACCTTATTTGTGACTTGCAAATGGAGATGGTTCATTATGATGCTATCGTAGAACTTGTACAAAACTCACTCAATGCTTAGTGATTGCTAATCATTGCCAAAACACACACACACACTGTCTTAGGGTGTGGGAGACCTCTCACCACAATACCCTCTTACAATGGACAAAAAACTCGCAATGAAAAACACACTAAAACACTTTCTAAAATCAAGATCAACCGATAAAAACTCAAAATACACAAGTCACCTTGAATTCACCAAACCGTATTGCACAAATGGAAGGACGAAGATTTGAACGTCGAATCACGCCTTTGATGCACCAAACCTCAATTTATTGATGATGAAGGAGCATATACAATAGTGGTTTTGAGATTTGTGGAACTCACGCTCTCTCACTTGCAATGTGTAGCTTGAAGGCTTCTCTCACACCAAGAGTGAAGCTCTCACAAGTGGTTGCTACACCTAAGTCTCTCCTCACGCATAGAGTGTTGGGGTGCTATGTGAGATATTGGAGGTTGTTTTACAAGAAGGAGAGGGGCCTATTTATAGGTTGGAGACCCCTCATTAGGATTATTGGAAATCATAATTTACAAGCTAACAAATCAAGATTATGATTTTTTTGAATATCAAAACATTGTGGGCCTTCTTTGTCTGCTTGAGTCATGGGTGTGGGCTCAAAAGAGAGCATTATTGATGGTAGATAAGGTGAAAGTAAGTAAGGAGAGAGAGAGAGAGAGAGAGAGAGAGAGAGAGAGAGAGAGAGAGAGTTACTATACACATGTCTTGAGGTGAGGTGTCTTTTATGGTTAGGTCAATGGCTATTTTGTGTTAGTATGTTAGTGGTTAGTGTTAGTAATCACTAGAAAGTTAATGATATATTTACAATGGGTAGAATGGGTGGGATGGTTGGAGTAAGATGGTTGAATGAAGGGAGCAAATCCTTGTGATGGTGAAGTTTGAAGAAGTTTTGGACTTACTTGTGTAGGTTCTCAAAATGACCTTCGATCTTCTTCTTCGTCTTCTCTTCTTTACGCCACCGCTGCCAAGGTTGATCATCGTGATGAAAATGGTAATTCCGTTGATGAGATCTTTTGATTTGCAGAGGTTAAGCATGGTACACATGCTGAATTTATGTATATATATAAGGAGTAAGATGGAATTGTACTTTGGAGATAATAGAGAGAGGCATAGAGATGGTGTATGTACATGGAGTGCTCATATGAGAGCTATGGGAGTAAGTGGGGAGGTTAATGGTGAAGAAGGTGAGAGAAACCATTGAAGGTGCAGGTTTGAGTGAGGGATTGAGAGAAATGTGTGTGTGTGTGTGTGTGTGTGTAGAAGTGTGGAAAGAGGTGAGAGAAGACTATGGGCTACTTGTGAAAAAAGTGGGCAGATTGGGGTCCACTCAAAAAATCATAGCTCACCGCTGGTAGCTCCAAAAATCATGAAAAAATTTGAGGTGATTATTCAGAGCGTGGGCTACATTTTCTCTTTTGACCACTGCTCCAAATTCAGAGTGGAGATAGGTGCCAAAATTCTCACCAAAAAGCCTGTTTTTATGCTTGCAAAAGTCTTTTAGTGGACCCCTCCTTTGTTGAATTTGTACAATGCATCCAAGAGTGAGCCCCTCCTTTGTCATATCATAATACAAAGCATCCAAGTTGCCCTTGACACATGCATAGAGGAGGATTATTGGTGAATAAAGAAATATATACATGGTGGGACTAGTGTATGGACTATTCATGGACTTTAGCTCAATGAGCACATGGTGTTAGAATAATGAGTAAAAATAATAATAAAAATATGGAGGAGTTATGGATATGGAAAGATATTGGAATCATATGATATGGTCCCTCTTTGAATTATTTTGGGTGAAAGAGGAAAAGGTATGCAAGTAAATAATATAATAAACTTGACCAATGAGTAGAAATCAATTTTTTGTTTTCACGAGGGTGAGGGTGAAAATGTGGGAGTGATTTGTATAAAGGAAAAATATAAGGTTAGAGTATGTACATATTGGCAAAAAATATACTTATGGTGTAAGAGGATGAAATAAGGTGTACATATGTTTAATAAAACACACACCTAAGTAGAAATATTTAAATAAAATACCAAAATAATTATAAAAAATCCCTATATTTAGGCCATATATACAATGAAATATTTACACACAAAGAGGCCATAATATACTTTTATTTTTTATTTTTTTTTTATTTTTTTTGGCTCACCTAGCCCAGTGACTAGCTAGTTGAGGGTTTTTAAGAAGATATGGGAAAAGCCCCCTAACTCACACACGCCTATGTACAGTGAAATGGTAGGGATAGCCATAGCGTTTGGGTGAATTTGGTAGGGTGGAGTAATCTAGTATGGCAATTATGGAGAGCCGAAAAATGGCTATCAACAGCTAAAAGCTCTTTCTCATAAATGCCCAAGACTCGTTCATCACCATTGAGCCTTCGGCTCTCATAAGCTATGGCATGCCCTTCTTGAAGCAAAACCGCTCCAAGGCAATCACCACAAGCATCACATTGGACCTCAAATGGATTTGAGAGATCCGGAAGCACAAGGACTGGTTGGGAAGTAAGCTTCTCTTTGAGTTTTTCAAAATCATTTTTCTCCTTAACAGTCCATACAAACTTAACGTTCTTCTTAGTTAAGTCGTGTAGTGGTCCTGCTACTTGAGAGAATTTTGCTATGAAGCGTCTATAGTATGCACACATACCAATAAAGCTTTTTAGCTCATGTAGATTTCTTGGGTTAGGCCATGCTTTTATTACCTCTAACTTTGATGGATCCATTTGGATACCATCTTTAGAAATAATATGACCTAAGTATTGAATCTCTTGAAGGAAGAATTCGCTTTTCTTTTGGTTGAGATAAAGCTTGTTCTCCCTCAATGCTTGAAAAATCACTTGGAGATGCTGCTTATGTTCCTCCAAAGACTTGGAGTAGATGATGATATCATCAAAGAACACTCTATTGAATTTTCGATATGGTCTAAAACTTTTCTCCATCAAACGATTGAACGTAGCTGGTGCATTAGTCAAGCCAAAAAGCATGACTAGATATTCATAAAGACCAAATGTTGTGCGAAACGCGGTCTTTAAGATATCTTCATCCACTATCCTTATTTGATGATAGCCACTCTTAAGGTCAATCCTACTGAAGTAGGTAGAGCCTTGTAGCTTATCAAACAGATCTTCTACCCGAGGTACGGGAAATCTGTTTTTGATAGTGATATGGTTTAGTGCTCGATAGTCCACACACATACGGTATGTACCATCTTTCTTTTGCACTAAAAGGACTGGAGAACAAAAGGGAGAGGAACTAGGCCTCACCATCCCTTTGTCTACCAGCTCTTGTACTTGCCTCATGATCTCCTCTTGTTGAGCTTGTGAGACTTGATAAGGAGGCTTGTTAGGTGGTGAGCTTCCAGGAAGGAGCTCAATACGATGGTCATCATCCCCTCGTTTTGGAGGTAAGTCCATAGGGATATCATCGATGAACACATCTTGGAATCCTTTTAGAAAATTAGACAAGTCTAACTCTTCTTGATTCCTATCATTTACATTTGATGAAACATTAGTATCTTTTGGAGACTCTTTGACAAAAATCATGTACGCAGAAACTGAGCTCTTCATTGACTTATCAAAAGAAAGAGGATTTACAAGTGGAATAGTGCGACCACGCTCACTAGCATCTATATACATGTTCTTTCCCCTATAAGTGAAGTAAATTCTCCTTTTAGGGAACTTCATGTGGGCAGCCATGCGATCAAACCATGGTGCCCCTAGGATAACATCCTGATGTTGGAGAGGAGGGATGAAGAAGTCTTCTTTGTCGACATAGCTTTGGACATGAAACCTCAACTTCCCAATCAAGGGAGTAACGGAGGCTTGTTGTCCCTTGAAAGCTGCATCAACGACTACTATATCTCCCATCTCAAAAGCTTGAATGCCCAACTTGGTGGCCAACTCTATTGATATGAAGTTAAGAGTAGAGCCAGGGTCAAACAAGATGAAGGCATCATGCTCTCTCACCTTTCCCCAAGCATAGGAGAGTGATGATCCTTTGCAATGAGCATCCTCTTTTGGAGCTTCGATGGTGGAAGCTCTAGGAGTCTCATTGCGAGTATTCTTCTTGGGGCAGGAACGATAGCCATGTCCTTGCTCTCCACACTTGAAACACTTATGGTCCTTGCGAAAAGCTTCAAGCTCTTCAGGAGAGAGTTTGTTTTTACCTTTGTAAACTCCCTTCTCCTTGGACCGATTGTTGTTGTTGTTGGAAGTGCCTTGGGAATTATTTTGAGCATTGGATTTCCCCTTTGCATCATTTTTATCTTTGTTTTCCATGGGCTTGACATTACATCTAGCCCCTTGATGGAAATTGATGCGTGAAGCAACCATGGTGTGGTGGATTACTTCGGTAATAGTACCGGGCCGTTGAGAGTTGATGTATTCGGCCATCTCTTCAGGTAATCCCGCATAGAATTGCTGTCTTTGCTCGGCAAAGTCTATCTTTTGAAAGACAGTAGCTTTGAGATGTAAATCCCAAAACTTGTCTACATACTTGTTGATAGACTCATGAGAGAGAAGCTTCAAGCTGCGCCATTCGGTAAGAACTTTATCTTTAGTATCGCTTGGCAGAAATTGCTTCATGATGGAAACTCATAGAGTTTTCCATGTCTTTGGGGCTTCTCCATTGCCACGAAGGCTAGCCCACCATTGACGAGCTGATTTTTGGAAGTGCATAGCTACATGACGTAGCTTGGAGGACTCTGTGAAGCCCTCGTCCCCAAAGGCCGCGTCAAATTGCTGGATGAAGGCCAAGACTTTGTCGGTAGCACCAAAGGTGCCATTGTAGGTGAGAAAAGAGATACTCTTTCCTCCCTCCTTGAACTTCTTTAGCTTTTGTGACCTTCGCCATGCAGGAAATGATTTGCGATGTCCTCCCCTCTTGTATTCTCTAGGAGAATAGCCATAAATTTAATCGGAAGAGGAGGAAGGTGAAGAAGAAGGAGAAGAAGGTGACCTCTTCCTAGCCCTTTTCTTCCTTTGTTTCCTCTCTTGCCTTTCATAGTGATGAGGAGAAGGACTATGAGTTGCTCTTTTCCTTTTGGGAGGAGTAGGCGATCGTCTAGACCTCCTTCTTCGTGGAGCCACATCTTCAGAAGAACTTAGACTTTCATTGCTTTGTTTCTCTTTAAATTCCTCCTCTCGAATGGGAGAGAGTCTTCTTTTGGGGGTCTCTTCAAGAGGCCTCCTTAGCTCTCTCTCCTCTTGGAGAGGAAGGGAAATTCCATAGGCACGAAGTTGTTAAGTAACTTCGGCTTGCAAAGTAGGGTTGCCCATAGCTTGTTGCAACCTAGTCACAAGATAATTCACAAACATGGGAGCATCATCATTAGCACCTTCATGTGCAAAATCAAAGCTATCAATATTCATTCTACTCTCTTGATTATTGTCAACCATGTTAACAAAATTTTATGTATGTACTTAGTGTATGCTTTGGCAATTCAAAACCTTAGTTTCCACTCCTCTTAGCCTTTGAAAATTGGCTCTTAAGTATCTACACCCACGGCTCAAAGTGGTTAATTATAGAGAGTAGAGGAGTAGGTCCAACATAGCAGAGTTGCCAAGGGCTAGCTCCTTTCGGACTTCTTATGGCTCAATAATGGTAAAGCCGTAGGCAAGTCTAAAAAGACTCCATTATTAAGTCCAAAGCTCCCGAGGTGTGCACCATCCCCCACATAGTGGGCTTAACAAAACCGATATTAGATCCCATTTCCACTTACCCTATTATAATTAACAACATCAACCATTTATAGGCTACTTAAGGACCTCTCTTCTTAAGCAAGAAAAGAGAAACCAAATGCTCTGATACCAATGTAATGGAATTAGCCTATTCAACTTGAGAATAGCGGAAATTAATGAGAATACTTTCGAGAAATAACTTTGTGAGCATAGCGGGTAGACATAATTGAAGATAGCAACATAATCATATCAATTAGTTAACTTGGCATGAACAATACTTTTGCAAGAGAGAGAATTTAGAGAACAGAACAACAGTTGAGGACCGGATTTATGTGGAGCCGGTCCCCCCTCCAATAGGCATTTGTATTATGATTTCTCCCATTAAGAGAGACTTGTTACAATACATTCTTTGTGTTCCTTGTGACCTAGGTGATGCAATGAAGATGGAAAGCTTCATGCATCACAATCATAGCATAACATGAACTTGAAGAAAGCTTTAATTGTCCCAAGCCTCAGTCCCAAGACCTCAAACACCTTTGAAGGTGGAGAGAGTTAGCAGGGAATGAGGGTAGGGAAGAGGAAGAAGAAACATTTCATAGGAGAAAGAACTAGTTCCTCACCTATCATACTCTTGTTGCTAGCATACATAATAGCATAGTAATGAAGAAGAAGGAGATGACAAGCTCAAGCATTGAAGCATGGCTCTTGGTTGGATTTGCACTCCATAGCCAAGAGTGTTGGTGTAGGCTCTCAACCTCCACTTGCTTGGAGAGGGAGCTCTTGCACTTTGCATAGCACACAATGCGAGTGCTTGTAAGTGTGTGTGGGTGAGTAGACCCCTCAAGCAAGCCCCAGCTAGCTAGCTTGGGTCGACCCCCCCTTGTAGCTCATGCTTGAAGCTCATTGGACCACTCCAGGCCTAGCCAATCACAAGCAGGAGCCATTACAAGCAACATGGGTAGGCTTGGGACAAGTGTCCCCCTTTCCCCTTTGAGAGAGAGGACTTGATAAATGCAAAATCAATTAGATAATTCAAGTAATTTATCATTGGACCCCTTTGAAGCCTAGCCAATAGGCTTCAAGCAACACATGAAGGTAACATGGGTAGGGACCTGACATGTGTCCTTGCTGCCTCTTCAAGTTGGGGTTTCCCTTGTGTGTGTGAGTGGGTGTTCTCTCTCTAGCCCCTAGGAAAAGGGCTCGCCCCCCCTCTTGTAGGAATGCTTTTGACTTTAGGTGATCAAGCACCTTACTCACCAAGCATGACAAAGCACCTGAACTAGGGGGTGTTCCCACAAGCATCTCAGGCAAGCTTCTCAAGGCACCTCAAGTACCTTAATCATGCATCAAGTCAAGCACCTCAAGCATGACAAACACCTCAAGCACGACAAGCACCTCAAGCAGGACAAGCACCTCGAGCTTGGGCCGGGCTCCCACCTCAGGCTCAGCCCTAGCCTACCTAAGGTCAAAGGACTTTTTCACACATTTATTGGAGGTTTTCAATGAAGCTAACCCTAAGGTCTTATGCTCCATTGGTTAGCCTTGCTCTTTGATAGACCATCTCCCTTTTGGTCCCCTTTACCATTGGCCCCGTGTTGAGATAGATCTATAAGCACATATCTATATCTTAACACTTGTTCCCGTTTATTCTCCCACATTAAGTGATCAATTTAATATGAGAAAATCATTTGGGTTGGTTAGATATTAGATTTTATGACAGTCTTCATAAGTATCCTCTACCAAAAGCGAACAAAGAGTTCAAAGAGTACAGGGAGACAAGGGGTTTTGGCCATGTACCATTGTGAAGCGGGATTGCAATGGTACAAGAAGAAAAAGATTCTCGCTTGACCCAAAGCGAGAAGAAGCTTTTTCTACAGGTTTCCAGGGATTAACACAGCATGGGTCAGTATGTTTTATAAAGCTTGAGGATATGAAAAGAAGTGCATGACAATATGTATATAGTGTACAGAAATACATGAAAGAAAATGGTTTCATAGAGGATAGTGAATACATTTCAGGTTTCTTTGAACAAGTTTCTCATGTAGATACTATGCTTGAGCTTGAAGCTATAATGGATTCTAGCAAGCAATATGGAACCCACATTGTGGAAGTATGTCCTATGGAAATGTATGATGTGATTGAGGCTTTTGAAGATCAGAAAGATTTCAATGCTAAGGAAGGACCGAAAGTGCGTGTGGAGACCAAGTACAAAACGGTGGCAAAGAAAGTGAGACCAGTGGCCTTACCTTTACCATCAGATTGCAGGAAAAAGCTAGAGCAAGCTTCTTTGCAGCCGAGTCTCAGGGATCCAAAAAGAAATGGACACAAGCTCACAATGGAATCCCTAAAAGAGATAAAAGTTGGTTGTGAAGAGTTTTTAACAAAAGAAGAGAAGAAGAGTTTTAAAGAAATGCTTTCAAGACATGGTAAGGCTTTTGATTTCCAGCCACGTGAGATAGGGTGTGTTGATCCTAATGTTGTTGAACCTATGGTGATCTTTACTATCCCTCACGTACCTTGGAATCTACGCCCAATTCCGGTTCCAAAAGCACATTTTCCAAATTTAATATAACTACTCAATGAAAAGATTAGCATGGGTATCTTGGAGCCTTCTTGTGCGCCATATTCAAACAGGTGGTTCACTGTGCCTAAGAAGAATGGAGCTTTGCGGTTCATACAAGATCGATATGCAACTTGTAAACAAGGTTACCATCAGGAATGTGGGTACAGGACCTATAGTGGATGAATTTACAGAGGTGTTTGCAGGAAGGTTAATTTACTCAATGGAAGATCTCTATTCAGGGTACGATCCATTTCAGCTAGATATTGAGAGTAGAGATCTGACAACTATGAAAACACCTTTGGGACTGGTAAGGATGTGTACCTTACCTCAAGGAGCAACAAATTCAGTTGCACATATGATGAATGGGATGAACAAGGTTCTATGTGACTTCATACCTCAAATCACAATGCCTTTCTTGATGATGTGCCCATCAAAGGATGTGAAGACAAAGATAAAGATGAAGCTATGGATTTGAGGGGGTGCCATAAGTTTGTTGCAGACCATATCAAAGATTAATATTTTTTCAAAGCTGGAAGAAGTTAATCTTACCCTGTCAGGGCAAAAATCTGTATTTGGTGTTAATGAACTGTTGATTGTGGGGCATATGTGTGGTCCTTATGGTAGAAGGCCTTGTCCAAAAAAGATGGATGCAATTCAAAACATGAAAGAAACATGTACAACTATAACTGAAGTTCGAAGATTTCTTGGTGCTTGCGTCTTCTATCTTATTTGGATACCACATTATGCACATGCAGCAGATCCCCTTTATAGGTTGTTGAGAAAGAATCAGAAGTTTCGATGGGAAGAAAAGCACACAAAAGACATGACAAAGCTAAAGAATCTACTTCTTTCATCACCAGCCTTGAGAAAGGTAGACAATGCATGTGAGAGACCTGTCATTGTGACAATGGACATGAGTCCTACAGGAATAGGATGGGCAATAGGGCAAGATGATGATGAAGGAAAAAGATATGTGATGAGATTTGGAGCCAAGATTATGAGTTCTCGCCAATGCGATTATGCACAAGTAAAAAGGGAACTATGGGGGGTGGTTACAACGTTGAAGTGTGACAAGGAGTACTTGATAGGGGCATCCGTGGTTGTGGAAACTGATTGTTTTCCTCTTCTTGGAATGATCACAAACTGTTCAACTCCTGATATTGCAATGCTGCGATGGATAGCCTACATAAAGTCCTTGAATCCTTAGTTCAAGCATATTGCAGGGAAAGACAATCCAATGGTAGATATGCTATCTATGGCAAGGTATGAAGATGAACACGACATGATTATTGAGGGAGATGATGTTGGCACAAAGTTTTACACTATCGATCATGCAAAGAGTAGTCATGCATGTTTTGTGTCTTCACTTGAGTCCTTTTCAGAGGAACTATATGAGCATGAATGGCTCTTGATAGGTCGCTACTTAAGTACTCTGCAAAAGTAGGATGATTGGACTGAGCAAGATAACAAGAAAAGCATATGGATACTTCTTGAGGGATGGCTACTTATGGAAGAATACTAAACGAAGAGATGGAACACCATTGCGTGTAGTACGCGATAAGGTTACTCAGCAACAAATCATCAAGGAGTTCCATGAAAGTTTATGGGCAGGACATCGAGGTGTATGGGCAACATTTGCCAAGGTAAAAGAAAGGTATTGGTGGAAAGGGATGTATAAGGATCTAGCTGAGTTTGTGGAGTCTTGTGTGACATGACAAATGTATTCAAATGTATGGCATTGTGATGGAATATATCCTACTTATCCATTAGCCATGCATTACAAATGGGTTGTGGATTTGGTTACAATGCCTTTGGGACTTTGGCAAATGAGGTATTGCAAGAGAAGATTTGTCTAATCAAGTTGAAGGGCGTGCATTGAGGACAAAGAGTACACAAGTTGTATGTAAATTTCTTCTTGAATATGTGATATGTCGCTATGGGTGTGTGGGAAAGATAACTGCAGATAGAGAAGACTTGGATGCTGATGAAGCAAGGGAATTCTTCTCTGAATGGGCATCAAACTAGCTTTAACTTGTGCTTATAACCCAGAGGGAAATGGAAAAAGTGAATGAGGACATTCTCCCATAATCAAAGCTTTAGCTAAGGCTTGTGAAGGTAAGCTTGGAGAGTGGCCAAGGTTACTTCCATTTGCATTGTGGACTGACCGTGCAACACATAGTTCAGTCACTGGCTATATGCATGTTGAATTGATGTATGGTCAAAAACCTGTGATGCCAATTGAAGATGTAGTTCTTACATGGAATGTATTTCCATGGGAAGATGGAATGAGTAGAGAAGACGTTCTTGCATTGCGGATATGGAAATTAGAAATAAGGCTTGAAGACACTGAGCTTGCAAAAGCTCGACTAAAGAATGCAAGGTTGAAAAACAAAGATAGATTTGACAAGATGCATAGGCTCAGACCAAAAGAAATTGAAGAAGGTGATTGGGTGTTGGCGTACGATAGTAGCCTTGAAAACCAGAACTCTACAATAAGGAAGCCTGCAAAGAGATGGTTTGGTCCTTATGTTGTTAAACATGTGCATGGAAATGCAACTTACACCTTGCGTGAACTCGATGGGACAGAACTGAAAATTCACATTGCAGGAAAAAGAATTAAATTATTCAAAAGAAGAGGATATTTTGATCCATTTGATGCACAACCAAGTGAAGAGGATGATGAAGCCAACTATATGAAAACTGAGGATGAAAGTGAGAATATGGCGTCTGACCATGAGTTTTAATGCTCTACAAATGTTGTTGTGGCACATACCGGAGGATGTCCAGGTTCAGAGGGGGTGGATGTCGTGCCGTGGCACGTACATAGTGTGAAATAAAAACATTCACCTCACTCTTGACACTTCTTGATGTATGTAAATAAAAGAAATCATGTACATATTGTGATATATGTTGAAACGTCTACTGTGGTCATTATCATGTACATACCTATCTCGGGAGTCGTGGCCATGGATGTGGCGCATTTTCATGCTTTTCCACTTGATAAGATGCTTAATTTGGTTTTAAAATGTATATATTCCAAGTGTTTCATGGTGGCACACTCATCTCGCCTATAAAGATTGATGCGGGCAAAAATTACCAAAAATAGCAGCTAACAGGCGTCGTTGCAGAATTGCATGGAAAGTGACCCAAAATGGTATATTGATGGAAAATGATGCTTATCTCTGCTTTTTATGCTTATGCGAGTGATCCCACAAATTTAGGGATTTTTCTGACTCCGTTTGGGATTTTTCACATCAAAAATGGCATTTTTTTGGGTCAAAAAAGAGCTGAAAATGACCTAGTTTTAGTCCAAAGTGGCAAAATGGCCCAAAAATTGACACATCAGCTGAAAATTCCATGGGGAAGAGAGAGAAGGGGGATTTTTACAGAAAAAACCAATAATTTTTCTCTACTGTGTAATAGCTTCCATGGTTGCCCAAATTATGTGTGCTGCAGTCTCGCCTCTTCGCAATCTTGTATCTGAGCTTGTGAGGGAGTGAATTAGGGTTTCCCCTTATCAAAATGGTGTTTGGGCTTCAATATAGAAGCTCTTAAATCTCTGAAAAATCAGAAAATGGTCACCAAGAAGGTGGAAGCTTGAGCATTTCTTTCAACTGTTTGATGCTACGACTATTTAATTGGGGGCGAGGCTACATGATACCATGAAAGAGGTTTGGGTTTTGATTGAGAATTGTGCTTGTATAAGCATCGAGGTTTCATGGATGAAACATTAGAGTGTTTTTCAATGGTCTTTTTGAGTGAAATTGAATGTGATTTGATGATCCTCTCATCATACTCTCGACTACGAAAACAAGCATTTTCCAAGCACGATAGGAAAGAGGGTTTGTGACTTTGCTGTCACGAACGCTCTTAGATTCTCTATCACACTTAGAAAGAGGGTTGGTGATTCTCCACAAATGCTTTCTCGCAAAGGGTTTGTGACTCTCATGAACTCTCACAGCCAGAGGTTCTGCACCTTCCCAGCTAGACCGCACACACTCCGACAACAATGCCGCTGTTCATGCTCAGACGGGCCAAGATTTGGTTCAATGGTTTAAAGAGCAGTGATCGAGGATCATGGCCAGAGCTGCAAAGTCAGTTTTTGGAGCGGTTTCGAGAGGTGATTACTGTAGAGGGAGCTAGTGCAAAGTTGAAAGTGGTATGCCAGGATGTGAGTAAGGATTTTTCTAGTTTCATTGAGCAGTTTGAAGCTTGTTGGAGGCAATTAGAGGTTGCTACTAGGGTAACAAGAAATCAATATTTGAAGTTGTCAAAGCTGTTAGAGTGCTTGCATCCAAGGATTAGAGAAAAAGTGGAAGACGGTGCTCATATCTATGAAGACATGGTCTATCTGGCCAAGATGAAGAGTAGAAAGGTAAAGAGAAAGCTAGGGTTGGGCGTGTTGAATCCTGTAGATTATGTGCCCGTTGAAGGTAGTAGAGTGTTCTTTGGTCTCGTTCCAGTTGTTCGAAGTGCAGAGCCTATGGAGGTAAGGCCTATGGTTGGTTATGTTCCTTGGAGGTTTCCAGTTTGTGATGTGTATGTGCCAAGGGTGGATGAGCTTGTCAATGAGGAGAAGCTCCATGTCGAGGTGAACCAAGGTGCAAAAGCGGTAGCAGATGTTCAGGTTCCAATACAACTTAAAGAGGTAAAGCCTGTTCTTGTGGAAAGTTTGCATGAAAGGTCAGCAGAATGCAATCAGGTCCGAGGGTTCAACAGCAGATGGAGAAAGTGTGCAAATCCATGAAGATGATCAAGATTTTGTGGAGCAGCAAGCGGATGAAGATGTAGATGCGGAGTTGGCATATGGTGCCGGTGATGATGAAGATATAAGCTCGTGTTGCTGGGAGATAAGTGAGGAGGATAGAGTGAATGAGTCTGCATCCTATAGCGAGGAAACAGAGTCTTACGAACCTGAACTAATAAAGGTAAAGCTGCCTTATTATGTGTTTGATGATATGGTAGTAGCCAATGTTCAAAAAGAGCAGGGAACAAAGCTAGCCGAGATGCATGATGAAGACCAAGTGGAGCGCTCTAGGCCTACAGGTGATGATAAGCAGGTAAAACTGGTGTGTGGTGCCATGCTAGTGGCCATGCTGGTGAAAGTGACGATGGAGTGTGCCATGGTGGTGCAACAAGTGTAGAGTTTTGCCAGGAGGGATAGAGATGCCGTGCCTAAGGAGGAAGACAAGGATGATGCAATAGAGAATGATTTTCTCTCTTCCTTAGTGGAGTATGATGCATCGGGCGAGAAAATGCTTGGAGAGCAGGTGGTTGAAGCTGATAAGCAAGTGGTGCTAATCAACCTTGAAGGGCCAGTTGATGAGGAGGAGCTTGACGATGTTGAAATTGAGTGCATTGTGGGTGAGGAGGGCAATATGGAGCCAAAGATGGAGGTGATTCCTATGCAGCAAGAGAACTCTATGGAGGGTGATGCGCAAGAGGGCGGTTCCGAGCAGCCAGACAAACCAAGGTGTCCCATGCAAGTGCTTCCAAAAAAGAAGTGAACCAAGTGTATGAAATGCAAGGAGAATTCTAAAATGAGCTAAAAGTTGAGTGCACAAGTTGAGGAAGCTCACATTTTTTCTTTTTTTTTTGGACTTAGCCCCCTTTGTAAAAGGGGATAAATGTGAATTTTGAAGGGCTTTTGGCAATTTGAGCTTTTTGCTCTTGGAGCTTTTGCCATTAAGCTTTTTTAGCCGAGGGTTGTGCCGGCTCAGGGAATTGTTAAGTATACATGGTCTGCCAAGGAGGCCAATGCTTTTGAAAAGCTTAAAGAAAACCTTATCTCTCAACCTGTGCTTACACTACCGGATCTCTCAAAGCCATTTAAGGTCCAATGTGACGCTTGTGGTGATTTCCTTGGAGCTGTTTTGCTCCAAGAAGGGCATGCCATAGCCTATGAAAGTCTAAGGGTCAACCCTATTGAGCAAGCTCTAGGCATATATGAAAAGGAACTCCTTGCAGTTCTACATGCCTTAGACTCATGGAAGCACTAGTTATTGGGGACTCCTTTCATTCTGTGAACGGATCACCCAAGTCCTAAGTACTTCATGGCACAGACCAAGCTCTCCGACAATCAAATGAGGTGGGAGAATTTCCTTTTGAAATTTCATTTTCATATTGCTCACATTGTTGGCAAGCATAATCAAGTAGCCGATGCACTCTCAAGACGACCGAGAGTGAATGCGGTTTCCATAGCAACTCACAATGATCTATCTTCTATGATAAATGAGTATGCTATTGATCCCAATATTAGAGATGTGATTTCAGCCCCTTGCACTAGGGAAGAAAGAGGAACCATTTACTTTACAAGATGGTTATCTTCTCTATGGCAGTAGACTATGCGTTACTAACTCACTCCGTGAGAAAGTAATGTATGAATCTCATGCTCCTCCTTATGCAGGGCATAGAAAGATTCAGTCTACCCTAAAAGGGATTGAAACTTATTTGTATTGGCCTACCATGAAAGAAAACATACAAGAGTATGTTTCTAAATGTGTGGTATGCCAAAAGACAAAGTTTGATAGAGGGAAGCAACCTGGATTGCTTGAACCATTGCCAATCCCTAATTCACCATGGGAGAGAATATCCATGGATTTTATCTTTGGATTGGCCAAGTCTATCCATGGGAATACAGGATTATGGGTGATAAGTGCCAAAATCGTGATTATTAACAATAGTGGATTTTTTTCCTAGTCGTTTACGACCCAGAATGCACCTAAATGCTTAGCAATGATGTCCCCCATACCCGCTTATACTTAGTTTTTGATTTTGAAGTGTAAATTCTTACTTATGATGAAATTAGGCCACGGGTCAACGATGCCAAAAGCTACAAAATACTATGATGTGTTTACGTCAATGCGTAGAGCTCTTACCTGCGGCGGTTGCAATGCAGTAAACACGACCGCAATGTGACAACCGGGGAGAGAGTAGGAAGCGCGAGAAGGAGAGATGTGAGTGCCGTTAGCTCACGCTGTGTATTTTATTATCCAAAAACTTAATAATAACTTACAAAAATTGGCTTTTATACCTTAGCCAAGCTTTTTGGTGGTCAAAACTAATAATTTGGGAGTTCTACCAAAGATGGGTGATGACATGTTGATACAATCTAGAAGCTTGTAGCCTCGGCTCATCAATTACAAGGTTTATCTGAAAAATAGGAGTTACAATATTCTCAATTTATCAAAATAATAAGTGTTTTTACAATGAGAACTCCAAAAAATGGTATCTGTGGTGTCCGTGTTAGCTTCCTCTGCTAACATTCCCCCCTCCTTGCCTATTAGCTTTATGGGCTGACAGACTACTTCAGCTTTATGGGCTGAAGTAGTCTTCGGGCTGGCGGCCGGCGAGGCGGTCTTTAAGTGCTGTTAGAGACTTTTGATATCTTATCTTCCTTTATTTATCTGGCACTTGCAAAAATTGCATAGTTACTCTGTTTTTCAGCTCCACTGTGGAGTAGCCTACAAATCTTGATGTCAGGTTGCTAATCACTGGCACAAGTATCTTCGTTTGCCAAGTGAAAAACCCCGTGTAGAACGCTTCCTTGAACGCCAACATATTGTGAGATAGTAGAAACATACACCTGGCGTAGAAGCCATAGAGGACTTCTTTGGAAGGTTGGCCACTGAGATCATAGCACAAGCCTTGATTACCCTTGAGGAATGACATCCAAGGGGCGCCTGCTTGCTCTGGCTCATTGAACACTTCGATGCAGGTGAGCAACATTTGAAAGATTTTGTATAACATTGCACATGACAAATCTGGTAGACTTTTAAAGAATGACATGGCGCCCTTTAGGGTTTTCACCATGTATTATTCAGTCACTGGTCCCTTTTCTGGAGCACGCAATCTAGGGTAATTAAGCTAAGTTGGCCGCTTCTTTAGTAGTGCCTCATGTCCTATCCAGGTCCTTACTCTTGGTAGAGGACAGAAGGTAGGATCCCTTTGCAGGGTCATAGGTGCTCTTGTAAAGAGAATTAAGTACCTTGGATTCTTGTTCAACCAGCTTAGCCTCCACTTCAGGTGGTCTTGATGTGGGCCCTCGACTTGCATGTCTTTGTAAAGCCTTTCTTTTACCTATAGCAACTCAACTTCAATCAGAGGGTAAGGCAGGGATTGTAGGTGCCATTGCGCATTTATTTGATTGGGAGTGAGTTGTGTGACATTGACGGAATGAAGTACTCTTAGCTCCCAATCCATTGCTGCCCTCCACTGCTCGTCTACCTCTTGTGTAATTTTTTCCTTTAGTGCATTTTCTTAGCCTTTAAGAGGTGGACCATGGGAATTGTGTCTGCTTTGGTAATGGGTACTTGAAACTCCTCCTCGCCACTTAGCTCTACCATTGATTGTGTCTCCATCTCAACAAATGAAACTGAGGGGATTTCTATTTGAGGTTGCTCTGAGGTTCCTGCCTCCTCTAGTGTGTCTATCCTTCCCTCTCTCAGTAGTTGGTTGACTCGTTTGAGTTCAGCTATCTCCTTCAATAGTTCATCATCTCTTTGGACTCGCATTAAGGCTAGGTCTCTGCGCTAAGACTGCTCTAATTTTAGCTTCATCTCAAAGTCTTTATTTTTCTTTTCTAATGCCTTCTAGACCTCATTTGTTCCTTTGATCGAGGCAATGGTTGGATTCTCTTGTATCTGCCGCAAGAATATCGCCTTATCATTGATTCTTTATTCTGAGTACTGTAGGAAAGCATTTGCCACATCTAACTGTACCTCGATCTTTTGAGCTAAGAGGGTTGTAGTTAGAAGTTCATTTGTAACTTCCGTCAGCTGATCATCCTTTGCTTTGCATGCATCTGACAGTTTTGTGAGCAACTCACCCAGTTCCTCCCTTTCTTTTTGTTGCTTATCTCTTGCGAGCTGATGTTGTTCAGCTTCCACTCTCAACTCTTGCCATTGCCTCTATGAATCGGTGATGACATTAAGTCTTTCGTCTAACTCCCCTTGGAATGCGTCAATCACCATCTCTAACTCTTTGGCCCTTGTGCTACGGCAAAGTGCTGTTGAGTGAAGTCTGTCAGTCATATCCTGCATTTGCTTAGCATACTCATTAACCTGCACGATGACTTCATCATTTGATTGACAGTCTTCATTTCATGCCAACTATCTTGATGTTTCTACTGTCTCTTGTGTATCCTCTAGCATTGCCATGGTGGTTGGTTGTTGTTGTTGCTCTTGTGGCTGCTGATCTTTTTTCGTTGAGGTAGAGGGCGGTTCCTGTTAGGGTCACACAGCCCTAACAGGTATTCAATGCAGGAAACATGCAGTTTAAAGGAATCAGGAACAGTAAACTGAGTATTCATACACAATACTGCAAAGTAGATAAGCAAAGAACACCATAAGGAAGAGGAAAAGAGACTGTCATCAGAGTATCTTCATCATCATCACCCAATTACAAAGTAAAAACAGCAGTACGAGATCAGGAGAAAGAGAACTTCCTCGTTAGTTATCCCAAAACTACCTCACGCCATCAGATACCATAAGGCACATTCACAACTACCCAAAAATATAAGTACTAATTTCCACATATCCCTAAGGTTCAAAAGTTAAAGGTCTTTAGTTACAGTTCAAAATATAATATCCTGAATATCATGAATGCCCTGACAGATCAGGCACTAACACTTGGCACACCTGGTGGGCAATGTTTCTCAAACATTGTGAGAACCCACAATATCCCTTGATCAAAAAATTCATCCACCAGCTGATCCTTGAATTCAGTTTGTTGTGAAATTGCTGCTGCAGTTGAAGTTTCCCTGTCAAGTTCTTCAACCTCTGCATCCACCTGAACTGTAACTACCTCATTAGTATTTTCGGTCTCCTGACAGAGTTTCTCATCCACAATCAATTGCACTGGATCATCTAAGTTGTGAATTCCTCTTGCAGCTTCTGTCTCCTCCTCTGCAACATCTTTAGCCTGTCCTGCAGTTGCACTTTTCTCTGTGTCTTCAGTAATATGCTCCTGAACTCCTGCTGCCACATCAGTTCCTGCAAACACTTCATTAACAAACACCTGCTCAGATTGTTGGCCTCCTTGTTGATGTAGCTACATCTTCAGTTCCTCAAACTGCCCTTTCAGGTCAGTATACTGCTGCTTCAATTCGGCATTTTGCTTCTCCATAAACAAGTTGTTCTCCTTCATCTCTTCCTCTGCAAACATCTGATATGGTTTACTCATCACATCATACACCATGACTTTCATTTTCTCCTAAAATCCCTTCATGTACTCCATCACTTCAGTCTTCATTTTCTCCACATCTGTTGAGTCAGCAGAAAAGACAGATGAATCTGCACAAGAACCTGAACTGCAAAAGGCAAATGAATCTGCACAAGAACCGGAATAGCAAAAGGCAGATATCTACACAAGAACCTGAACACGAAGAGGCAGTTGAATCTACACAACAATTAGCTGGATCTACTCAAGAGCAGCAAATAGAGAAAGAGCTAGAGACAGACAAGGCTGCAAGTCCTGCAAAACAGGAGAGTACACCACAAAGGTTGAGCATCTGAGAGAACAAGTGGCCGAGGAACTGTTAGTGCCTGATTTTTCAGGGCATTCATGGTATTCATGATATTATATTTTGAACTGTAACTACAGACCTTTAACTTTTGAGCCTTAGGGATATGTGGACATTAGTACTTATATTTTTGGGTAGTTGTGAATGTGCCTTATGGTATATGATGGCGTGAGGTAGTTTTGGGATAACTAACGAGGCAGTTCTCTTTCTCCTGATCTCGTACTGCTGTTTTTACTTTGTAATTGGGTGATGATGATGAAGATACTCTGATGACAGTCTCTTTTCCTCTTCCTTATGGTGTTCTTTGCTTATCTACTTTGCAGTATTGTGTATGAATACTCAGTTTACTGTTCCTGATTCCTGTAAACTGCATGTTTCCTGCATTGAATACCTGTTAGGGCTGTGTGCCCCTAACATTTGGCGATCCTATTGTGCGTGTCCTAATCGACATGGGAGAGAATTACAGCAATCTTAAAGCAAATCGTGAGTCAGTTATGATGCAAAGTTTCTTTCTCGTGCTCTAACCGCCACTCTCTCTCTAAAGCGGTTCTTGCAACTGGTTCAAATTCATCCTGAAGCATATGGCCCTCAAGAATTCAAGAGGTTCTTGACATGTTAGTCGACCTCGACCACATGCAGGAATTCTTGAATTGTGTAACCCCGCAGGAAGTGTCTGAGGAACATACATCAAAGTTATTGGAGGATTTCTTCCCGAATCTGCCAGGGGAAATCAAAATTACAATTGTTGACAAGTTGCAAGTGTTTATAGGGGTTCTTGACAATTTCTGTGCAGTTTCTGTGCAGGCAGTTTTTGTGCAGTCTGCAGTTTGCATTTTGCAGTTTGCAGTTCAACTGTTTACATATTGCAGATTATAGCATTCTAGTTTGCAAAATGCAGTTTCAATTTTTCAGTTTGCAGAATGCAGTTTCAGTCTTTTAGTTTACAGACTACAGTTTCAGGTATTTCAGTTTGCAATGCAGTTTAACAATTTCAGGGTTTAAAGATGTACAAATTCTCTCTATTCTTTTGATGGGTTATTAATGGCAAAGAAGAAGAAGAAAAAGTGTGCTATTTGTCAAAAAGATGGGCACTGTGCAAAGAAATGTCCTTACATGTGCAAGCCATGTCAAAAGGAAGATGTATGTGTCAAATACTGTATGCATAAATTGTGCAAGAAGTTGTATCGAATTGTCAGATCTTTTCAAGATGCATCAGATCATGAGGAACTATGTGATGCACAAGAGGATTTGGATGATTTTTCTAATCTTCTTGACAAGGCAGAAGACTGGCATGAAGGTCGTGAAGGAAAAAGAAGAAAGTCGTGCTCCAGTATGCGCAGGATACAGGTGTTACAAGAAGTAATTGAAGGCTTGACAGAGAAGTATGAAGATCAGTTTCAGGAGGAAGACAAAAGTGATGATGAGTGGGGTGTTACAACACCAATTTTTCCCTTGGTTGGGAAAAATCAGGTACAATCATGTTTAACTTCTCCAAATGCACTTGGTGTAAGTCCGAAATCAATGAAAGAAGCTCAAGCACAAAGCCAACCTGAATAAGTCAAGAAGGTGATGTTGGAAAGGGCAGAAGAAAAGGAGCATCCTGAGAGCCAAAGAAGCCAAAAGGAGCACTTAGTATCCCAAAACCACACTCCAAATAAACTCAAGGGTTTGCACAATGTTGAAGTACCAACAGTTTTTCAAGCACCTGCAGTTTCAAAAACTGAAGTTTCAAAGCTTGAATTTGAATTTTCAGCACCTGAAGTTTTTCAACCTAATTTTGATGTTCTTGAATTTGGGATCAAAGCTGTAGATACTCAGATTATTGAAGACAAGAAGTTAATTCAAGAAGGAGATTTTGTTCAATGCAAGGGAGATATAGTCCAAAAGATGATGAAGGAAGAAGGAGGAAGCCAGGAGCAACTCATGAGCCAAAGGAGCCAAGAGGATTGCCAACTATCCCCAAACCTCACATCAAAGAGACTCTCCTCTTTGCAAGAAGAGAAGGTGATTTGCCCAAAAGAAGAATTACTGATTGAGAAGAAGGGAATACAAGTGGGAGTGAGCGAGAGAAGCCACCAATATCCCATACAAACCCATATACCAACATTTGACATCAATCTTGAAGAGGTTGAAATTCAGGGAGACATCAGATTTCAGCGTAATGCAATGGAAGAGCTGAAGATAGATAAAGACATAATGTGTGCTACTGATGAGGATGATGTGATGAATCAGTTTTTGATGAATCTTGATGAGGAGTATTCAACAGGTGACAGTCCGGAAGGTGTTTGTGTTGATGGAGAAGAATTTTTTGGAGTTTTGAACACTGAAAGCCAATTTCTAGGAGTGGATATGAGTTATTCAGGTTGTGAAGATAAGGATCTTGACTTTCAGATCCCTAAATTACCAGTTTCAATGCCGAAGGTCCCTGGTTTACAAAATGCCATAATGCAGGTCCCTAAACAAAAACTTACCGATTTGCAAAGAGAATTTGTTCCTGAACTTCATGAATTTCAAAGTCTTATTGCTACTCAAGCAATGATCATCAACAATCTCTCATTAGATTTGAAGAATGAGAGATATTCAAATCAGGTGGCAACAAATCAAACCATTTTTATGCTCGATCGACTTCAAGAAGAGAAGAAATCATTAATCAAGAAGTGTTCACAGGATCAGTATCTTGTCAAAGATATTCAAGAAGTAGTTTTTGACAAAGAAGAAGCAAACTACAGGTTCTCAAAGTTCAACATTGGGTGTTTGCAACAAATTTCTACTTGTGTTCAATGGTGTGGAAGTCTTTCTTGGAATTTGATGATTATTTTCTTTTGGAAATGGATCAAGTGGAAAAAGGGTTTGGATGAAAGGAGCATGAAGGATATTGTGGAAGAATATGAAATCAAGAAATTTCAAATTCAGGTTCATTTGCATGAGATTTTTGAAGTGCAGGAAGCTTCATCTTTGCAGTATATTGAATACTTGCAACAGGGAAAGAGCACTACAATGTACTTATAGGGAATTGAACATATGCAAGAGACTGAATATTTGCAGGAGATTGTATACATGAATCACGATGGGAACTTTTTGCTTGAATGTTTGCAATGCATTGAATGCATAAAGTGGAAGCAAAGTAGGATAATTTTGTTTAAGTTGAAACTATATGAAGACTTGAAGCCTCAATTTGTGATGGTGAAGGGCTAAAAGATTCAGCTATTGCAGTTAAGAAAGAATGAATAGTATGCAAAGATGGATGTTTGGAAACAAGGAGATGAGAGGAACCTGAAGAAGAAGTATGATGACTTAAAACAAGAATATGATCAACTGAATTTGCAGGTGCAACTTAGCTTAAATCAAGTACAAGTGCAGATGGATACTATTATGGAAGAGCATATACAAGATGAAGTTCAAAAGAATCAAGTTCAAGATGTAGTGCAGGACGCAGTGACAGAGCCTGATGAATCAGGAACACAACACTCAACTTCAAATCAGCTTTTTATTATTGAAGATGATATACCACCTGCAAATAATGTCAAAAGTACAAATGAAGTTGTTCAAGTTTCAGAAGCTGTGAAGGTTGCAGAGATGGTTGCAATTCCAAAAGAAGTTGAAGTTGCAGGGGAAATAAGAAAGTAGACTGATACTGAGCTTGATTTATACCAAGTTTTTGATGTCAATGGTGTTTATGACGCTGAGGAGATGATTTTGACCGATGATTATGCAAGTCTTTTGGAAGTTCTTGATGATGATAAAGTGGGTTTTCATGAAGATGGTTCTACAATTCTATGTGATGTTGTTGATGGAGGAGATGATGTTGATATTCTTATATCTCATTGGTTTTATGTCTTCATGCTTGATGACATAAGGGAATTTTTTCAGGGAGCAGAAGTCAAAAGTTTTCAGTTTCAGGGAGATATCACTGATTGGACAGTTTTGCTGCTACAAAGTGGATTTCTTTCTATTTTCAAGGACAAATGTGAACAAGACATCTTGGTGGTGTTTTCTATGTGTAAAGAAGAGTTCACTTTGTTATTTTTAAGCCTTGAATCACATCAGTTTGATGAAGAAGCAGATCAATTTTGGTTTTTCCTGAATCAAGATTTTCAGGGAAATCAATTTTTTTGGCATGCGGAGTCTAAATCAGGTCTTCGAGTGTTGCATCTACATGCAGAGATATTGAATGTGTTGAAGAGACAGTGTCTAATGGTTGCAACGTTTGCATCCTACCTTGAATTTTTCTTCATTCTTCTTGAAGGGAAACCTGAACCTGACCCTGAACCTAAACCTGAACCTACTACTGAATTTGGATATTCACTTGAATATGAAAATGGGCCTAAAGACCTGAAATCACTTGAAGAAGAGGAAATTTTTCTACTTGCTCTTCTTCCATGCGTGTTTGCATGACCACTGACCCTCCGAGCCTTTGCTTCTTCTCTAGGGTCAACTCCTTCTGGATCTCTTTGATTTGCTCTTCATAAATCAGACTCTCTGAAGTGGTGTGAGTCGAGCTAGTAGCTCTGACTCTGGCAGGAGATGCCCGTAGCCGTTGGGTGGTTTGATCTTTAACTTTAAATTGGTCCTTGAGCTCAATGACCTCATCCTGGCTAGCCTCCTACTCTATTTCTGCCTTCTCTTTGGCATTCCGCATTGCTTCCACTTCCTTGGACTCTGTAGCAAGTTGTAGGGTTAGGTTTTCCCTTTCCCTTTCTGCATCTGTCAATGACTTGCTAAGTTTTCTATATTCTTCTTCGGCTCCTTGAAGTCTTTGAGTTGCTTCCTGATTCTCTCTTTCCATATCCTCGCATCTTTGCAATGCCTTTGCCAAACTGGCTTGCAGCTCTGCTTCTCTCTATATATGCCTTTGGCTTTGTTTGTGTAAAGTGTTGACTTCAGACTTTATCTACACTTCAGTGGCTTTGAGATTAGCCATTTCACTTTTTGTGGCCAATGATTGTGCCCTTAGCCAGGTTAGCTTGGTCATCACCACATCCCAATCATTGGTGGGTGGCTGTAAGTCCACTGTATCAATGGTGGCCATCTCTTTAAGATCCACTAACCGTAGGCTCTGCATTTGTTCTTTGGGCCTTGTGCTTGCCAAGTCAAATGCGACTGTGGAAGCCTCTTCTTTTGAATATCCAGCAGCTAGAAAATCTAGAAACGTGTTATATCTTGCTTCATTTGGATCTGGCTGCTCACTTTTGGGCTTAGATTCTTCTTTTTGCTCTTGTTCTTGGCTTTGTTCTTGCCTTGAATCTTCTTGATGTTTAGGTTTGTCTAGCTCCTCCTTCTGTTGAGTTTATGGAGGGCTACGAGGAGGTGGTGAGGGCGGTGGACTGGGACTCAGGGCTGGACGGTGGAGTTGCCAGCTTTTTCTTGAAATCCCTGTCCACCTTTGTCTTCCTCTCTCTCTCTCTCTCTCTCTCTCTCTCTCTCTCTCTCTCTCTCTCTCTCTCTCTCTCTCTCTCTCTCTCTCTCTCTCTCTCTCTCTCTCTCTCGGCCTTCCTGCTCCTCTAGCAGTTGTCGTCGGACTTCCTCTACTTCTGCTTCTGTAAATGGTACATGTGGGATATTTTCTGTCGTGGCATCCAGAATCTCAACATTCTTAATATAGTCTTCAAATCTGTCTGTGTGCACCCTTTGGGATGATCCCAACATTGCTTCTAGTGACGGCTTCCATAGCTTGCTCAAATTTCCTTTGAGGGCACTTTCGGCTCTGAAGCTTTCCATTAGCCGCTCTAGCCGTGCCGCCTTCTGTGATTTTGTCTCTTTGATCGATACTTGGACACACTCTTCCCTTTCTTCAACTCTGGCTGCTCTTCTTGCACGGTCTCTAGCCGCCGACGTTTCAAACGTGTTGCCACCCTCCGTGCTTTGGGCTGTTCATCTTCCTTATCTTCCTTGAGCCTTAGCCAGTCATTTTGTGACGGAGGGTCGGGTCATCTTCCCTTGGCGTGCAATGCCCCATTAATCACTTTCGCGATTAACTCACCTGGCACAATATAGGTGGGGTTCTTGTTGCCCATCTTCACCAGATTGTCATTTATATAAGCTGAATAGTTGATTACCTTCGGCTTGCTTTTCTACATTGCTCAAGTGAAGGTTGTGGCAATTGCTCCAGGTGGCATTTTGTACTTTTGTGGCCGCTTTGTACACATGTGGAAGTACTGGTTGTACAACTGACTCATGATTGCCACTTTAGGGTTGGCAATGTCTTCAAAGGTGTAGTTGCCTTTCTTTTCAGTGTACAACCTTAACTTCGTCTCTTCTTTTGGTTACACTATCCCCTTTGTTGGAGAGGTCTATTGCAGCTGCCACTACTTTCTCCGTGATTATAATCTCCGTGTGTGGCTTGCCCTGTAGATCTGTAACTCGGACCACTCCATCTTCTTTGATTGTTGTCACAAATTCCCATACTCTTTTATGTCAATTCCTGCCGGCACAACTTCAAAATAATTATGGAGATCAATCTTCTTCAGGTACTCTGCCATCTTGCTTCTAACAAACTCATTGAGCTCCCGCGGTAGCATGGGTAGCTCTATTACATTTCCTTCGGTGTCTTTGAAAACGCCTTGGTAGATCTTCAGATCATTTGACTCTAGCAAGTCCTCTTGGATCCACGTGCTGGTTGGCTTTAGAGCTCCTTTCGGTATGACGAACGGCTCTACTTCTTCCAAGTAATCTTTTATGGTCATCCTCTTCTTCTTTGCCGGTGACTTTGCGGCTGCCATAGATCCTATTTCACTTAGTAGTCTGAAGTTAGCGTCTTTTCCATATCAGCTGAGAAACTAAGTTTTAACTATCCAAATGACTTGAAAATTGAAAATAAAACCTATAAGGAACTTGGGAAACCCTGCATGTGCTCACAGTACAATTCTGGCCAAAAAGTTTCATTTAGACATCCTACGCGTAGGATGTCTTTTTCATCAGATTTTGGTGATACTTGGCAGGCTGGTGGTCCTTGGCCTGTGCAACATGGCTATGTGATTGGAATTGGATTTGGGCATCAAAAAGTGGATTTTTGGACAGATTCAATCTTTAGGCTCACAAATTGGGTAGAAAGTCCACAATACGTAGCAAATGATATTCAAATGGGTTGAAAATTGATATATGGGCTCCTTGCACCATGGTAATGGTTCCCATGATGTCATTGTTTGCACAGATGTTCAAAAACATGCTGGAGACATCCTACGCATAGCATGTATATTTCATCAAAATAGCTTGAGATTTGTTTTGTAGGTAGCTCTTGGCATGTGGAACATGGCCATGCTCTTGGATTTTGATTTGGACAAGATTTGGTGTTGGTAAGACCATGTGTAGTGGTTTTGGGCTCAAAAAGTGTATCTTGAAGGTGTTGGGGGTCAAAAATGATTAGAATGGCTTCAAACTTGATATATGAGCTCTTGAAGATGATATGAATAGATTTGGAATGGAAAAACACTCTGTAAGCCAACAATGTCAAATAGACATCCTACGCATAGGATGTCTCCTTCATCAATTTTTCAGGTGACCACACAGATTGGTTGGCAATGTGCCCATGAATTTATTGTGAAAGTTTCATGTGATTTGGACAAGTTTTGGTAGGTCTATGGCCCATTATTGCCTCTATGTCTTGACTTTGCGTTTTTTCATGCATATGAGGTCAATTTTGGTCCAAATGTGATGAAACTTGATGGCTAGCATGTAAAGGCTATTCAGAAACTTTGTGTAATGAAAAATGTTGGGTTTTGTGCCCAGAAACATGCTTGAGACATCCTACGTGTAGGATGTCTCCTGATGAATTTTTTATGGAAACTGCCCCTGGTGCCTGCCCTTAGTCCCCCTGAGTCCCCGCCCGATTTCAACAAAAAAGTCAAATAGATAGAAAAAAACTCCCTGTGTGGATTTCAGAGCCTCCGAGCCATTTTCTGACTTTTGGAGTGCTTTTTGGCGATGAAATTTCTTGATGTTGGTCTCTATAGCTTCCCGATCCCTTGGGGATCCTTGCCGTATGGTTTTTGTCGACTTTGGCCTCCCTGGAGCTCTATTTGGAAATTTGTCACTCTAGAAGCACCCGTGGTTGCGTTTACATGTCTTCGATGACTTGTGGTGGTCTACCACCATAGGACTTGGTTGTTGATGGTCTAGGAAAGCCGCTCATGAAGTTTGGTGGCAAACGGACATGCGGTTTGGCCGCGAGAGCTATTTGACGCTTTGTGTGTCTGAAGTTTAGTGCCGCTTTGGGTCACCTTTTGGTCATGTGGGCTGCATAGACTTGTCGAGCATGTCGAGATGCTCCTACCCATGAATTTTGGTAGCATTTGGGCGCCTCTTCGCCGTCGATTTCCCATTTGGTGGCCTCTTGTGGGATTCTAGGAATTAGGGTTTTTTCGGATGGATTTCTACTGCCTTTGGGCATCCAAAACTGGTCTCCTATGCTAGTGTAAGCTGTCGATGAAGTCTCATTGCTTTTGGGTTAGCCGTTAGGTAGCCACTTCTACTTGTAGGTCTCTACTGCCCGCTTTCTGTGTGAACCCTACGCTAGTTTTCGCGACAAAACGACAAACATGCACGAAAAGCTCAAGCTGGTGAGCCTACCTCTCATGTCGGGTAGTCGTGCGCGTCGTAGAAGCTGCTGGAAGTTCCGTTCACTCTAGGTGGCCGGAGCTCTCTCTCAAAGGTCAATAGTGGAAATGAGCTTAAAATAAAGTGAAAAATTATTATAATGGGGGTCCCCGAACCACTTTCATGAAATTTGACATGTGCTCCCGACTTCTTGCAAGATACGATTTAGGCTCAGAAATTTCTTGATTTGGACTCCATTTGCCCAGTTTCCGAGAAATTTGGCATTGCGGTCAAAATCTGGCCAAATCACGCTTTCCGCTTCATTCACATAATTGCACCCCCCTTGTACCATAGGTTGTCCTGTAGTCATTGATCATCCCCATATTTTTTGTTGTTCATTACGACTGTTTTTCACCTGCTTTTTGTATTTTTGAAGTTATTCTGCCAAAAATTAGCAAAATTAAAAGGAAAACAGCAAATCAAAACCAAAAAATCCCCAAAAATCATAATAAATCAAAAACATCACCACAAAACATTATATACAATCACATGTAATTTTTATGGCCGGATTTCTCCGTTTTACCAATATTTTACCCGTAAAATGGCTATTTTTACTTATATACACACACCTAAGGGCTTGATTTGGCGTTTGGTCCCATATACTTGTAGATTCATGTTGTTTAAGGGCATATGTACTTGGGTTAGTCCAGAAAATTTTGCAATCAAACAACAACCCTTAAAAATAGTCGAAAAACATGCCCTTTTTTGCTCTTTCCGTCATTGGGTCCGCATTTGAGAATGCCTCCCTCCCTCCTAGCCGGAGTCCTCCCGGACGACAAGGTATCGCCTCGGTGTATGTGCCGTGCATGGGTTGACAAAATTTGTGCTAATGCTTGGCCGTGTAATGTGGCCCTATTTTATGCATACTCGGTTAATGCATGGAAAAAATAATGTTGTACAAGAGAATGGTATAGCAAGATGCTTATTGGAATTTGCCATCGAGGTTTCCTGTTTTCTTTGCAAGTAAAAGCTGTAACTCTACTGCTCTTTGTTTGATTGTCTTTCTTGCAAAAGTCGCTTGCTTTTCCGCTACTGTTGATAATATGGCCTCCTTGGAGAGAATTTTCATGGAAAAATTGGCCGTAGACCTTGTCTCTTTTGCTTTCCATTGGTAGCTTTTCTTTGCCAGTTTGTGTAGGTTTATTACTACCGCTTTGGTTGCCACTGTTTTGTTGCTAATTGGCATCCACATAAGTCGGTTTGTTGGTTTCATAAGTAGTTGTCTGCCTTTCGATGTTGCTTGTACGGAAGGGAGTTCCTTTTGCTTCGGTTTTGGGATCCAGATGCGAGTCGTATTTGAGTTGTTGCTGAGCATTTTCTTTGGTATCCATATCTATTTTGTTCCCTTGGTTTTTGGTTGAACTATCTGCTTCTGTTGAATTTTTTTGTTGTATTGAGGTTTGTCTGCCATGTCCCTTCTATCTTTCCACATCCATACTGGTTTTTCTTGAGTTGGTAACCTTGATCTTTTCACTATGGTCGGTGACTTTTTATACTTGTAGTGAACAATGTTGGTAGTTACCTGTTTGTTTACCCTGGGTATTGTGTTGTTCTTTAGTGGCACCCTTCCTTTCGGCTCTTTATTCGGTGATTGCAGTGCTGGCAGTTGATTCTTTCGGGGTTGCTGAGCAAAGGCTACCACCTATTTTTCTTGTGCATGCTGAATTTTGACTGCATTCGCATTCCAATCTATCTGCACATTATACTCTTTTTGCCAAGGTTGTCCCAACAACATGGGATGTTGTGTGCTTTCATCCTCCACCACATAAAATTTGTGTGGGTAAATATATTGATGTACTTGTACAAGCAATATAGTCCAGCCCAATGTTTTTATCGGATGTGATGTACTACTTTCCAGCACTTGTGGAGTGGGATGAAGTTGACCTGTGGGCTTGAGCTGTTTGTATAATCTGTAAGAAATCAAATTTTCTTGAGCTCCAGAATCAAGCAATGTCGTCGATTCAACTTGATTGCTACCCACTTTGACTGCAATTATTGGCTCCACTGTGTCTTCATCAAACTTCGTTAGTTGAATTGCATTGATTTGCAATGGTGCTCCACATTGTTGTTGTTGTCTTACAAGCCTTCTTTTTGCAATGCGTTCTTTTGCTTCTGCTTGAGCTTCTTCTCATACGCTCTGTTTCTCCTTTATTCTTTGTTTTTCTTGATGGATTTGTTGAAGCATATCCTGTGTTAGTGGTAAATGATATTTCTTCAATCGACACCCACTAATCCAATTTGGCATTTCTTCCCCTGCTAATGTAGCAAGCTCGACACCTCCGCTTTGTGATAGGTCACTAATCACAAAGGGTCCCATCCCTCTCTGTTTAAGTTTCTTGGCATGTTACTTCAAGGTATAAACAAGTACATAATCACCTGTTTTCAACTCTTTCGTGCGCACATGTTTGTCAAAAAACGCCTTTTCTTCTCTTTTTAGCATAGATCGAAGCTACAGCTTTCAAGCGAAGTTCATCTAGCTGTTCAAGATCATCTATTCTTGAAGAGAGCTCATGCCCTGTCCATTCTAAGCGTTTCGCTACTCGTATTGGAATTAAAAACTCTATGGGTAATATGGCATTTAGGCCGAACACCATGTTGTACAGTGTCATTCGTATCGATGATTTGTAAGCTACCCTGTATGCCCATAGTGTTGAGTGTAGCTACTGATCCCAATCTGCTCTTGACTCTGATACTATTTTAGTCAAAATTGTGCATAGTGTTTTATTTGTGGCCTCAGCTTGCCCAATTGCCTGTGGATGATATGGAGCAGATTTTCTATGTATGACAATGAATTCCTCTAGCAGATATTCAATGACTTCATTAAGAAAATGTGTTCCTCGATCACTGACAATTTCTATTGGTAAACCGTATCGTACAAAGACATTCTTATACAAAAATTGTGCAGTGGTTCATGCATCTGCTTTTTGTGTTGCCTTGGCTTCCGCCCATTTCGTGAGACAGTTCGTAGCCACAATGATATATTGGGTATGGGTGCGGTATGCAGGAGGTGAAATAGGTCCCACAAAATCAATGCCCCGTTTTGCAAATGCCCTTGCTCCCATCATTGGCCGTAGTGGCATCTCGTCTCTCTTTATCGGCACCTTGGTGCGCTGACATGCGTCACAATGCTTTACAAACTCTTTAGCATCCATATGTAATGTAGGCCACCATGTTCCTGCACGTTAAGACAATTTTTGTCGTCTTATCGCCTGAAAATGGCCTCCACTTATTCCTGCATGTGCGTGTTCTAGAATCAGAAGCAGGTATTCACTTCACTTGCACAGATTCTAAGTTGATTGTCCTTTCCTCACTTATAGAGTTGGTTTCCAATTAACTGAAAGTCACGAGCCTCCAGTTCTATAGCCCTTTTCTGTGCTCTTGTTATGTTTTCACGAAATGTCCTTGTGGTTAAGAAATCAATGATATATTGACTCCATGCAGGCGCAATGTTTACCTGAAACAATGTCGCGTGATCCACTGGTCGGTTGGCACTACATATAGTACAATTGTTAACATAAGCATGTGTGTCTGCGTACATAGTTGGCCAATAAACCCCTAACTGTTTTAGTCTCTTGTGTGTTTTCACTGTTGAACAATGAAATGAACAATCCTGGACATGCGCTTCTTCTAGGTAACACTCGAATTCCTCCATATTTATACATAGTCGTAGAATTTGGTCCGATCCTAGATAATACAGCCATCCTGCAATCAACTGGAAGTTTTTTGTTTGTCGAATTGTTTGTTGTTTGGATGTGTCTTCCGTGTTATCAAACCTACCTCCAAAGGAAAGAATGCTAACCATTTCCTGAGACTATTTGGGTATCATTTCAATATTGAAAAGATAAGCATCTGATATGTCATCATCTCCTCCTTCAGGAGCTTCCCCATTGTGTATCCTTAAAAGATGATCCGCCCGTAGATGAGTTTTACCCTTTTTGACCACCACTGTGAAATCAAACTCTAGCAATATAATAAACCAGCGTACAATTCTCCCTGTATTGCATGGTTTATTTACCAGATACAAAAGAGATTGATGATGTGTAAAGAACACAAATTTATTTGCGAGCAAATAATGCCGAAATTTCTTTAGAGCATAAATCATTCCTAACACCTCTCTTTCAGTGGTTGTGTAGTTCTTTTCAGCACTATTTAATTGTCGGCTTGCACATCATAAGATTCCTGGTTGGTTCTTTCCCTGATTGGTGGTGTCATTATGATTTTTCTGTTCTGGATGGTAAATTTCCGATAGTGTGATGGCACATTCATGTTCCCCTTTTCTGACTCCCCTTTATGGTCACTATCTCCCTCTGTAGTCCATACCTCTCGTAAAGACCGTTTTAGTTCTTGGTATTTCTATTTATGCTCCATTTTGGTCTACTATGGGTCTTTTGTTGTTTCTCTTTTTGATTTTTGAGTTTTTTGTGATTTTGTTTCTGTTTTAGCTTTCCGTACTTGTCTTATTTCCTCTCGCGTTCCTTCCCTTCGAACTTTCGAGAATATTCCTGAGATTTGATCTTTTACACAATCCTCTGCTTTTACAAGCATTAGATAGTGAGTTTTATCTTTTATCCTGGGCATCATGTTCTCTCTCATTTTGTTTTCTGCTCGTTTTCTCCTATAGCGTTCCTGGCGTCTAGGGTGTTGATTCGAAAAATCATAAAACTTGATATTCTCTGTTTTCTCCCCACGCTCACTTGAGTTGTCTGAACACTCATTATCTGCATCGTTATTTACTTCCAGATGCCCAGAGGAGTTTTAAAACTCTTCTTGTTCTGGTGGTTTTACAAACTCATCTTCCCCTGGTATAATGCTTACCATGTAATAGGGTGCCATTTGCTCTCGTTCTCTCCTGGCTTTCATACGCGCCTTTCTAGCTTTCCAACTTCGAAGTGCTTCTCTGAATTTTTGTTTCTGAACTTGGGGCATCGGTTCTTGGCTCTTCAATTATGGGTTCGTCCGTCATTCTTTGGGCTTGGGCTCATGGGCTTGGGCTCATTTCACTGCCTGAATAGGTATGATTGTCTCGTTTTCTGACCCTCCACTGGAAGGCACTGCTTCCAGCATGTTCAAGGTAGTTTTTGCTCCTTTGCTCGGGTTCTTAGGCAAATCAAGAAACAAATGAGTAACTCCATACTCGGTGCAATATGTGTTGACTCAAATGATTTCATCATGAGGACAATCTCTTAGCCAATGGTCTCCACCACACCTGTAGCAGGGTCCTTTAGGCTGTGGAGGCGCTCCTTGAGCTCCTCTTTGTTGGTATGCATGTTTCTGTCCGTCCATGCCTCCGTTGGCTATGAACAACAATGTTCGTTCATCCAAACTATATCTTCCTTCTCTTGCTATCGGTGCAGTTGTAGGTGGTCCTGTATTTCCCATCATGCTCCATGGTTCTGGTGTTGACGGTTCTTTCGGTGGATAATAGGCAGGATTTGCTGCATATCCATTGGGATCTTCATAATATGCATGCATAGGCACCAAAGCCTTCTCTTCTGATTTGGTTATGGTGGGTGTGTATCTTATGCTGAATGGTCGTAATCCTGGTAGGGGTGGTTGTTGCCCCAACACTGGTTGTGATCTTTCTACACCTACAGGTCCTGGTAGGTTGCCTGCTTGATACCTAGGCATCGGTGGAACTTGAGGAGATGCTACCTGAGCTTGGGGAGCGTAAGGTCTCTCTCTCACATATCCCTTGTTATAATAACATTACTCCGTCCCATGGTTTGTCCATTTTTGTTCAATAGCACACCACTTGGGCTGTTTAGCCTAGGGTTTGGCGTACAAGTTAATTTTTTTTAGCACTTCCTCTACAAGCTGCTCGTGGTTTACAGCTACTTCTCCTTTCGCTGTTGTCTTAGAAGACTTGCTTTCACTTTGTTGTGAGGATGAATCGTCATCAAGATCCTTGAACTCACCCTCTTTGTAGACCGCAGAATTGTCTACAAGGTAGAGAGCCTCCTTGGTTAACTCATTCAATGACGTGCTCCTCTTCATATGTAAGTCCTTCTGGGGATCTGCATTCCTTAGTCCTTGGATAAATATAAGCATAAGTCTGGCCTGAGTTGGCGGTTCTTCCACAGGACAGAACTTAACATATCTTTTTAGTCGTAGGGCCGCCTTTTGCATAGATTTCCCGTCTTTCTGTTTGAATTTATGGATTTGTGAGACGATATTATGAGCTATCCCCCTTTGTGAGAATTCCTCGATAAACTCGTCAAACACCTCCTCCATAGACTCAAAGTCTCTACACTCCACAGAGTCAAACAAAGTAGCAGCATCATCCTCTAGGGTTAGTCCAAACCTTGCAAATTGGTTAGGGAAATCTAACACCTCTTCTGCTCTAATTACACGCACAAAGGCAGCTACATGATCTCTCGGATCTTTGTTTCCCATGTATTTCTTGTTTACCCATTTTTGCACTTGAGAAGGTCTAATTCTACGATGGTCTACAAATCTCATCATTGGATATCCACGTCCTAGTCAATATACTTCCTCTGGTCTTCTGTAGTAGGCTGGTTCCTCTCCCAATGGTGCTCCTAAGCCATAATTTCTAACAGTTCTTGCAAGAGATGGTTCATCTCTTCGAACTCGTTCTATGGGTGGTCTTCCAGGCTCTGTTGACCCTTGAGTCTTTGGCTTGCTCTCTCCTTGATACCTTGAATAGAGTGGTGGTTCTTGTTAATCCCTTAGCCCTCGTGCAGCTCGATAACCATCTCGGTTTTGGTCTTGTTCTAATGTTGCACTCTGTCGAAGCCATGCCTGCAATGATGGCTGGGTTGCGGGTTGGTTTTGGTTGTTGAATATCTACGGTCGGGTGGAATGTGAGGTCACATCATACTGCTCTAAAAAGGGATTTGTCGACTTGCTAGGGGTGTAGGTGGCTCTTGGCACTTCCTCGGGGGCATATGTTGATGCTTCTGGAACTGTTTCCTTTTTTACCTCCTCTGGGAGAATACGTTGGTATTCTCGCCCAAAAACGATATCCTTCCCCATAGCAATTTCATAAGAGAATAAGTAAAGAACCTTGTCTTTTCTTAACTCGTTTGGGTATGGTTCTTTCCAGCAAAAGTAAGAGACTATTCCCTCGCTCTCATTCTGGTAGATTCCCACATTCTCATTATAAATTGAAACCCTGGTTGTTTTCTTATCATACATAAAAATTGCTCTAGGTCGATCAATATTTGGAGGCGGTTCTTGAGTTTCTGAAACCATTTTCCCCTTCGCCACGTTATCTCCATATATGGTGTAATCCTCATGGTTACTAACTATCATATAGTGGTTCCCCTTTTCGTCTCGGAATCTATCTCCATCATCATAGACTCAAATTATCTCCAGTCTCTTAGCCGGTCTTTTTTCAATACAAATACACTTGCGTCCTCGATAGTCAGAATAAACTAGGGCTCCCCTCGAGTTTGTTCCTTCTAAGAAGATCACAGTGAACTTTGAATCATTCAAAGGATTTAGGGAGGTGATTCCTCCTGGAAATGGTCCGTCATAGGTGAAACCTCCTGGCTGTTGACTACCTATCATGAAGAAGGATTTATCTGATGAAGTGTCAGTATCACTACCCTCCTCAATAATCGGTGCTAGTGGATCTAGCCTTGCCTAAGTTACTCTCTCCTCGGTGGACACTAAGCTACCTTGGTCACCTACCACCTTTTGGTCTCTAAAAATGTATCTTCCTGATCTTAAATTCATCAAACTTATCAATGCAATTTATCGCAAATCCAACCACTCACTTGGGAAAGGATCAGTCTCCGCACAACTTCTTGCTTTGCTGCTGAATATACCTGTACACAAGCGTTTAATTTCCGCAATCGAATTAAAGCATTTAACCGCTAGAGGTGATCTTAGTAATGATTGGTATAACTGGAGAGTTAACCTCAACCACTATTGTATTTTATACAGTGTTGATGTTCTAGATTAGGTCTATAAATCTGGAATTGTACTTCCCTCGGATGTTGGTCAATTTACGTGAAAAGTCTTAATTCAGTCTTTGCTCCGTCAAAAGATCAAACAAGGTCCAAATGCACCTCTGAAAGAAGTTCTGGAACCCTTAAGCCAAATGGAACCTCACTGTATAAGCTCGGTAAAATTTTCTCTTCACTAAGCCCCAGTAGACATCCTACGCGTAGGATGTCTCCTTCTCTGCTTTGCCTAGATTCTTGCACTATGGATTCCCCTTGATGTGCTGAGTCCACAACTGTTTTTACCTTTTGATTTGGACACCTATAAGCTGGTCAATGGATCAGAAATCTGTTCCGACAGCCTGATGTTGGCCTTGATCAGTCAAATCAATTCCAATTTGGACAAAAAGTGACTAGGAGTCTTGCCTCAGGCTATACAACAACCTGCTAGGCCTACAATCAATTTTTGACTTCAATTTCTTGCTTTAGACATTCTACACGTAGCATGTCTTTTTGCTTAGAATAGCTTCAAATGCAAAGCAAGACTTCTCTTGAGGTGCTGATCACTTTGGTATGCTCAAAATTAGGTTTGGAGTGCAAAATCACATAGATGACATCCTACGCGTAGGATGTCGTTTTGGTCTATTTGACCCCAGACTTGACCCACAGCTTCCCCTTGATGTCAACAACCCACTGATATGCTTAGATTTTGGTTTGGATTTCAAAAGTCCCCTATTTTAGTTGTTCTAGCATTTTTCAGTCAAAAGTGCTAAAGTCTGCTTAGAACCCAGTTTTCTTACTCAAATGAGATGAAACCTCTCTCAGTCACTCAATATATCATGCAGATCATGTTCATGCAGTCATCCTATGGTTTTGGTCTTAAAATAATGCCTTGGCACAATTTGGGTAGGATGTCTGGCAATTCCAGTCTAGCTGGCCTTATCCTGTCAAGATATGGTCAAATTTCCACTTTCCAGGTGAAAATATGGTAAAACCTACCTTCTGAACACACTGGTCAACTCAAAATTCCAAAATTCCCACCAGATTAGCCTATAGACATTCTACGCGTAGGATGTCTCCTGGATTAAAATTAATTTTTTTCCTGACAGAAATGCTCGTGATGCTCTGCAGCTCTATCAGAAACACTCACAACAACTTTTGGACTTCACTTCAGCTTTCAAACACACTTTTGCGTCTTTTACAACCTTGTGATGAATCTAACAAGCAAGTATACATGCATGAAGTGCTCTAGATCCTGCACCATGATGTCCTACTTACTCTACTCCTACTCCTCATGTGAAATGGTGATAATGGTGTTTTGGTTGCTTTCTGGCATCTTTGGACTCTCAAGCTCTCATGCTCAACTAATACCTAAAACTATCTTAGTCTACCTAAATCTACCTAAGTCGAAGGATCTAGGCCAGACACACGCTCCCTAGACTCCCTCTAAGACCTAGAGAGTCCTCCACCCTCTGATCCTATCTACATGTAAAACGAGACTCTTGGCAATCCAAAGAATCCCTATCCTCAAGGACTAGTCTCGGTCACCTACTTAGGGCCCTCATCCCTGGCAACGACGCCAATGTTGGACAGATACGCCGCGACGGACGTCAACACAGCGAGAACTCACCTAACAAGATTTGTCAACTGAGGACGAAGCTCGACCCGCAGGCGCGTGGAAGCAAGCATAGGGTATGAACCTACACTCGACCGACTCCTAACTAATTCCTACAGAGGTCTTTGCCCAATGTCGAAGTTACAGCCTTCAGAAGTGCATAAGAGGAGATTTCCAACAACACTTTCTAGAGCCGAACACCCATCAAACAATCTCAAAACACCACAGAACTTGAAGGAGACCCTACTAACACCAATAGGTCGCTCTCCCTAAGGTCTATGAACCAAAACCCCAACCCAAAACACTTGGTGCAGAATCACGTAGGATGCCTGGCCAAAATTTGCAGGTCGTCATTTCCAAAATCTAAAGTGCCTAATGTGTAGCTCTACTCAATGCGAACGCGTGGATATGCTGCAATGCAAAATTGGACAATGTATGCTCACCAAATCACCAGATGAAGCTCGTAGGTGGAGCTCGCAAAACCGGACCGTACGCGCACAATGTAGGTATTGGTGCGTAGCTCTCGTCAGGGGCAACACGTTGCACTTCTTCGCACTTGATTCCGACCATGAATGCGCGCGTAGCGTCAAAATGAAGCTCTCACTCTCTCTCGTACACAGTACGCTCACTCACAGACTTCAATTTTTTTTTTAAATGACAAAAAGGTTTTTTTCATTAAGGTCAAAAAGTGGTATAAATACCTTACAACTTTCAAACCCTAATGTTCCAATTTAACCATCTACTCAATCTAAATGTCAAAATTGGGATACAATCTGGAAACTTCTGTAAGCCCCAATATTTACAAGGTGAAAAGTCGGGTTTCCTCAATAAATGAATAAGTACAAAAAATAATAATCTACCAAGCAGTCATTTTCCGTAGGGTGTGTCCAGCTTCTAACACCATTCATTATTTTGAGCATGTCTTCTATGGCTGAAAGTGGTGCTGCAGAAGCTGTTCCCACTTGTGCTTAGTGGATGTTGTTTTCTCACTTTGCTTATCCTTAGGGACCTCTTCTTCGTTGAAAATATCACAGTTGTCTCCTAAGTCAATAGCATCTAACACACACTCTGCTAGAGTTGTGTGCTTCTTGCTATAGAGTATAGGATGAAGTTCTTTGTTTAGTAGTCCCTCTAGAAACAATGATACTAGTCTCATTCTTCTGCAGGTATCTCTAGCCCTGGGCATCTGGCAATGTATTGTTTCATTCGAGTTGCACAATCCCTAATAGACTCACCATGTTTCTGTTTAAAGCTGTAGATTTGAGCCAAAGTATTGTGTTTGATCTCTGTTTTGGAACAAGCAGCTACAAATCCTTGAGCTATTGTGTTCAAGTCCATGATTGACCGTGGTGGAATGTTTTGGAACCATGTCAATTCTTTTCCTTCTAATGTCATTCCAAACCCCTCAAATTGAGTGTGGAAATCGAATATTCGTTCTGCTCTTAGAACTTGCTTAAAGCTTGCTAAGTGGTCGTATGGATCCCCTAATCCACTATATTTTCTGACCCATTTCTGGAAATTAGCTGGTCTGACACGTCTGTTTGGTTCAACTCCCGGTCTCCTGGCAATTGGTCCTATTTTGAGTCCTTCAAACCGGCCTGTTGGAAATAGTGACTCATGAAGTCCTGGAATGGCCTTAGTGTCACCCAATTTTCTGCGTGATGAGGTGGTTTCTAGTTTCTTAACATTACTCTCATAAAATCTCTCATGGTGTTTGTCTCTTGGAATTGTTTTTGGTCCTTGGTAAAAGGAGCCATTTACTCTTGACTACGTCAAGTTTTTAATCATGATCTTGAAAAACATTCGATAACGTATCCTACTAATTCCAACTTTGTTCATAGTTCCTTGAACTTCATCCTTATCCAAGGTAGAACTCTGCAAAAATACAGTGATGCATTTCTTCCTAGCCTTCTTAAATCTTCTTTCATACAATAGGTTGCCAATAATAACATGTGGAATCACTTCACAATATGATTGTTATGCACCTCTCATGTTTCCTTGTGAGAAGCTTGGTTGAAATAAGGACCTGAGGTAAACACAAAGATACCAATTTGAAAAATAAATCAGTTTTACCATACTACTTTGATTCTTTTGTTACTGCCTCCACCTCCTTGCCTGAGACTTTCAATATTCTTCAACTTCCTTTGTCTTTGTCTAAGCATAATAAAAAATCCATTGATGCATTTCTTCCTAGCCTTCTTAAATCTTCTTTCATCCAATACGTCACCAAGAACAACAGGTGGAATAGCTCACGAAATGATTGTGATACACCTCTCATGTTTCCTTGTGAATAGTCTGGTTGAGCTAAGGACTTGAGGTAAGCACAAACAAAGACTATAGAACCCAAACATACCAACTTGCAAGACAAAGATACCAACTGAATATTATTTAGTTTTACCCCATTGCTTCGATTCTTTTGATGCAGCCTCCACCTCCTCGTTTGACACTCTCAATATTCTTCAACTTCTTTTGTCTTTGTCTAAGCCCAAGATCTGTCCTCTTTCTTCTGATTTTTTAAAACAATTATTGCAGGTTCTTTAGCTTCTCCTTGATTTCTTGAATTTGATGATTAAGAGAATTCTTGAACAATAGTAGCAAATGGTTCTCCAACTTAAAAATGTCCCTCTCTGCTGCAAAGTTTTGTGTACAACCTAATATCCCTTTTATACCATCTCCTACAAATCTCATCAATGAAGAGTAATTGAAAAATGGTGATGGGTTCTATGGGATACAATCTACCATCCATCCACAAATCAATGTGCTTCTTTCCCTCTAATCTCATTGCTTCAATGTAGAAGGAGGAGATTCACAAAGCCTATTTCTTTTTGGAAGTGGGGAATATTCATCTTCCAACTCAACATGGAGATGATAGATACCTTTATTTGCACGGTTCATGGTCAAAGCTTGGACATGGTCCGTATGCAATCTCCTCAGCCAGACATGGCGGATATGTCTGAAGCATCATCAAGCTTGGCGGTGATGATGCACATCATCACCCTAACCAAGAGATATTTGAGCCAGAGATTGAAAAACTGATTGGGCTTAAAAAGTCTTGTTTATGATGGCATGAAACGTGGAGCCAACATACCACTGTATGAAGGAGTCAAAGTTTCACATGCTATTGGTTCTTCTCAACATGCAAAAAAAAATCAGTTTCACATGCTATTAGTTCTTCTCAACATGCAAAAAAAATTTGAATGGACTAACATGAGTATCACAATTTTTTTTAGGTGAATGTTTAAGTTGTGCTAAGTGCAATTATGCAATGAAGATTTTTCAAAAGGTACGTTGATTCGTTTCTGTATGTAGGCTACTTAAAGAGCACATATTGCCACCTAATAATGTGATGCTAGCTTTGAGAGACGATGCAAGAAAGGATATACAAAATTTAGGAATGGATCATTATTTCATTAATGTTTACCATGATGATTGCATTTTGTTTAAAGGGGAGTATGTAGACATGGAGAAATTTCCTAAGTGTGAAGTAGACAAATACTGAAAAGATCTTCAAGGACAAAAAGTGCCGTAGAAGGTGCTTAGGCATTTTCCTCTTTTACCTCACATGCATCAATCACTTATTCCACTGCAAATTGGATATGTCTGATGGCATCATCAATATTGGGGGTGATGATGCACATCATCACCCTAACCAAGAGATGTCTGAGCCAGAGATTGAGAAATTGATTGAAATCCTCATGGGCTTAAGAAGGCTTGTTTATGATGACATGAAACGCGAGTCCAACATACCATTATATGAAGGAGTCAAATTTTCTAAATTGAAGATGCTATTGGTTCTTCTCAACATGCAAATAAAAGTTCAAATGGACTGACATGAGTATCACAAAACTTTTCACGTAACTGTTTATGTTGTTCTAAGTGCAATTATTCACAATGAAGATTTTATAAAGGTACATTGATGCTTTTTTGTATGTAGGTTGCTTCAAGAGAAAATATTGGCACCTAATAATGTGATGCTAGCTTCAAGAGATGATGCAAGCAATGTTCTACAAAATTTAGGAATGGATGATAATTCCATTAATGTTTTGTGAGTGGAAAATCTTCTGTTCCTAATGCTTCTGTTGGTAGCACTTCATCTGGGAATTTTGGTGATAAGGAAAAAAATAAGATGCGTTGCCCTTATTGTAAAGATAGTGATCACTTGATCAAGCAGTGTCCAAAATTGAAGGCAAAAGAGGCTAAGAAATGAGAGGCTAGATCAACTACAGGGTCCAATACAAGTGTAGCTATTGTAGAGTCTTCTATGAAAAGAGATTGTGATGCTGATGTAGATGCAAAGTGGGCTTTGAAGTCATTTTATACAGATCCCTTGTGCAGACCGTTCTTGATGCCTTGCCAGATTCTTACCAGACTTTTGCTAGTACTTGGAGACTTATGACCCAAGGAAATTCTAAAGTTGTCAAATTTTATGCATTATGCACATTTATATTGCAAGAGTCACTTTCCAAGAAAAAACAAGATTAGACAGTTGCAGTTGAACATGCCTTTATTGCTGCTCAAAGAAAAGGTGGTAACATTAATGTAGCCACTTCTCATGGTTCTTTTGCAAGTAGTAAATCATCTATTCCTAATTCTTCTACTGGTAGCAATTTGTCTGGGAATTCTGGTGATAAGGGAAAAAAGAATATGCGTTTCCATTATTGTAAAGATAATGATCATTTGATCAAGTAGTGTCCTAAGTTGAAGGCCAAAGAGGCTAAGAAGAAAGAGGTTGGTTCCACTACAAATGCAGTTATTGTTGAGTCTTCTGTGAAGGAGATTGTGATGCTGATGTTGATGCAAAATGGGCTTTTAGTGCAGAGTGCACTTATGATCCTAATGTCCATGATGCATGTTTGTCAGTTTGCTGCAGATGCTCGAGTATGGTTCTTCATAGTGGTTCTACAAAGCACATTACCTCTCATCGTGACTTGTTTACCTCTCTCAAGGATGTCATTTATGGGAATTCAATTACTTGTGCCAACAATGCCTCTTATCTGACAGGGAGTTGGAAAGATTTTGCTTACTTCTGCAAATGGCAGTTCTTTCACACTTGTTGATGCATTGTATGTACATGAGATCAAGAAGAATCTTTTGTCTATATTTGCACTTGCTAGACTTGGTATTGTAGTCAAATTTGTGGATGACAGATGTACAATACATGTTCTTAGTTTCGGTGTGCATCTCGAATTTTATGCCATGGGATGTATAAGCTCACTTTGTATGAAAAGTGTGGGAAGAATTTTGCAAATGCAGTTGTGGATTCTAAGGCTAACATGCATGTGAGTTTTGCTACGTTTGCAAAAATCTCATATGGTCGCTTCTTTGCCGCCTCTTGAAGCACCGATCAAACATGTTTGTGAAGGCTGTATTTTGGGTAAGATGAAGCGTTCAAAGTTTCAAAATGATGGTCCCGGTAGGGCCCCAATCAAGTTGCAACTTGTGCATAGTGATGTTTGTGGGTCCATGCAAACTCCATCCTTGGGCAATTACCTTTACCTTTTGACTTTCATTGATGATTACTACAGGCATGCATGGGTATGGCTGAAAATGCCTCGAAATGAACTATGGGCATCCTCTGTTTCAATCGAGGGGTGGGGAGTATATGTATCATGAGTTTAATGCATTTCTGGCTAGTTGTGGGATAAAAAACCAATGTACAATGCCTTATATGCCTCAGAAAAATGGTGTTGCTGAGAGGAAAAATAGGTCACTTATGGAAATGGCACGATGTATGGTCAAGAGTCAAGCTTTGCCGCATTCTTTTTTTTTGTCTTGAGGCCATCATGTGTGCCACTTATATACTAAACATGTGTCCTATGAAAGCTTTGCAGTCTATGACTCCATATGCAGCATGGCATGATAGGAAGCCTTCTATTGAGCACATGGTTTTTGCTGTTTGGAATAGGCTTTGGTGCCACAAACACAATGGAGGAAATTGCATGATAAGGCTGTCAAATGTATTTTTGTTGGTTATAGTGCTGAAAGAAAAGGCTACAGGTTGTGTCATCAACAAACAAAGTGTATCTTGGTCTCATAGGATGTTGTGTTTCTAGAAGATTCTATCCAACCTTTACTGTCATGTACTAAAGATTGTAATGTAAGCTCACATGACATTTATGAAACTTTATTGCCTCTTTTTAGTGGTGGAAGTTTGAATGTTGATTCCAATGAGTAAAATGTACAGCCTATGGGGGTTTCTGAAATTGTTAAAAATCCGCCTATTACTTGATGAGGAAAGGGTTGAGAATGAGCAGGCTAGAGGTATGCCTAAATGGCTAGTGCATACTTTGTGTGACAGTAAATTGGATGCACCTTTTTCTAGTCATACTCATTCAGGTTCTTGCCATGCATCTTATGCATCCGATTGTTATGCTTTGGATGTGTCTAGCTTACATGATGTTGAGGAACCTTTGTCTTTTGATGAAGCATATACTTCAAAAAATTTGATGGCTGCCATGCAATCAGAATATGATGCACTTATAGAAAATGACACATGGACATGTGATTTGCCTCTTGGCAAGAAGGCCATTGGTACAAAGTGGGTTTACAAGTTGAAACACAATCCAGATGGTGAGATTGATCGCTATAAGGCTTGACTTGTTGCAAAGCATTATGCACAGCAAAAAGACATAGATTATGAAGAGACTTTTGCTCCCACTTGTTGTATGACTACTTTGCATTTTCTATGTGCATTGGCAGCTCATTTTGGTTGGGATGTATATTAGACAGACATTGTTACTGCTTTCTTGAATGATGACATATATGAGGAAGTTTATGTAATGCAGCCTCGCAGTTTATCATTAAAGGACAAGAGGATAAGGTGTGCAAATGTAACAAAGCTTTGTATGGGTTGAAGCAATCTCCTCGTGCTTGGTATGAGAAGGCGACACTCTTATGGTCAAACAAGGGTTTTGTAACAGTCCGACAGAAAGCACATTGTATGTAAAGCATGAGCGTGATGTACTTCTCATTGTGGTTCTTTATGTAAATTATTTGATGATCACTAGACCAAATGAGAGACATATTGCTGAATTTAAGGCTGATTTGAATGCTACTTTCAAGATGAAATATTTGAGACTATTGCATCATTACTTGGATACAGTTTAAGCGGTGTGATGGTGGTATTTCCTTGTGTCAAAAACATTACATAGAGACACTGCTATGTAAGTTTCAACTTGAGGATTGCAGACCTATTGCAACTCCCATGGAAATAGGTTTGAAAATGAGTCTTTAAGATGTTGGTGATCCTACAAATGTCACTCTTTTGCAATTGGCTGTCTCATTTATGTATGTAACACAAGGCCAAATATTCATTTTGTAGTCTCATAGGCCAGCAGATTCATGCATAGCCCAGGGTCTAAGTATTGGTAGGTTTTCAAGCGGATCTTTCACTACTTGAGTGGCACTTTACATCTTCAGTTGTTTTATACCAAAAGGGTATCATTGCCGACAGACTTACATGATTTTTTGGACTTAGATTGGACAGGTTGTTTTGAGACACGAGTGTTCACAAGTGGTCTTTGTTTCATGCTTGGCAGCTCATTCATATCATGGTTGAGCAAGAAGCAACCTATTGTGGCCACTTCCAATTGTAAGGTGAGTACATGGCAATTTTTAGAGCTACGGTTGAGTGTGTATGGCTCAGACGCTTTATGGCTGATTTGGGTGTTGGACAGGACACTACCAACACTATCTATACTGACATCAAAGCACATTGGCAATTGCGAGGAACCCATTTTTTCATGCTCACACAAAGTACATTGAGGTGCATTACCACTATGTCAGGGAGAGGCTCTCAGTAGGAGAGATCGGCTTGGCTTATGTGCCAACGCATGATAACCTTGCAGATCTTTTCACAACGGCATTGTCTCATGAGAAGTTTGAAGCTTTCTGCAAAGCTTTGAGCTTACTCCCCTTTGTGGACTGATCATGTCATGGGCATGTCACTTCTCTTTACTCTATGTGCCAGCTCCCGTTCACCGCATCACTCCATGGGGGATTTGTTACCATATACATGTGTTAGTGATGTGTGTGAACACACATAGGACCGTCAGGGTATTTTTTTCCTCACTAGGAGAGTTTTTCCCCTGTGCATTGTATATACTCCCATCACTCTAGGGCCAAATTATCTTTCCATTGCACACTAAGTAATACACTCTCTGTTGTGTTCCTTGAGCTTCCTTTGTCTTCTCCAAGCTGTGTGTGTTTTCTTGAAACCCTAATTCCAACAAAAATTGTTGCATCCGACATTTTATGCCATGGGTTGTATAAGCTCACTTTGCTATTTTAGATGAAAATTTTTGGCATGCATGTTTTGGGCATCTCAATTTTTCTAGTTTGCTGCGTTTGCAGAAATTTGATGTGGTTGCTTCTTTCCCACCTCTTAAAGCACCTGCCAAACATGTTTGTGAAGGTTGTACTTTGGGTAAGATGCAGTGTTCAAAGTTTTCAAAGGATGGTTCAACTAGGGCCACATGCAATTTGCAACTTGTGCATAGTGATGTTTGTGGGCCCATGCAAACTCCATCCTTGGGCAATTACCTTTACTTTGTGACTTTCATTGATGATTACTCAAGGCATGCATGGGTGTATCCACTTAAATCAAAGCCGAAGTGTTTATGTGCTTCAAACAATTTCTTGCTATGACTAAAAATGTCTTGAAATGCACTATGGGAACCCTCCGTTTTGATATAGGGGGGGATTATATGTCTCATGAATTTAATGCCTTTCTAGCTAGTCGTGGGATTAAAAAAAAATGTACGATGCCATATATACCTATTGCTGAGAGGAAAAACAGGTCACTTACGAAAATGGCACAATGTATGGCCAAAAGTCAAGCTTTGTCGCATTTGTTTTGGCTTGAGGCTCTCATATGTGCCACTTATGTACTTAATAGGTCTCCTACAAAAGCTTTGTAGTGTATGACTCCATATGAAGCATGGCATGATAGAAAGCCTTTTATTGAGCACATCCGTGTTTTTTGTTATTTGGATTATGCTTTGGTGCCACAAACACAGCGCAAAGAATTGGATGATAAGGCTGTCAAATGTATTTTTGTTGGTTATAGTGCTGAAAGCAAAGATTATAGGTTGTATCATCCATAAACAAAGCGTATCTTGGTCTCACAAGATGTTGTGTTTGTGGAAGATTATGTTCAGTTCTTGTTGTCATTTACTAGAGACAATAATGTAAGCTCCCAGGACATTTATGACACTTTGTTGTCTCTTTTTAGTGGTGGAAGTTTGAATGTAAATTCCAATGAGCCAAATGTACAACCTATGGGGGTTTTTGAAAATGTTATACATCAGGCTATTACTGATGCACATGTACATGTTGTACTTCATGAGGAAAGGACTGAGAATGAGCAGGCTAGAGGTATGACAAAATGGGTGGTGCATACTTTACGTGACAGTAAATTGGTGTTAGAAGTTCGACACACCCTACAAAAATTGATTGCTCGTTGACAGATCATCATTTTTTGTAATTATTCATTTATTGAGAAACCCGACATTTCACCTTGTAAATATGGGGGCTTACAGAAGTTTCCAGATTGTATCCCAATTTTGACATTTAGATTGAGTAGATGGTTAATTTGGAACTTTAGGGTTTGAGAATTGTAAGGTATTTATACCACTTTTTGACCTTAATGAAACACCTTTGTCGTTTTTAAAAAGTTTTGAAGTCTGTGAGTGAGCGTACTGTGTATGAGAGAGAGTGAGAGATTCATCTTGACGCTACGTGCGCACCGGTGGTCAGAATCAAGTGCGGAAAATTGCAGCGTGTTGCCCCCAACGAGAGCTACGCGCCGATACCTACATTGCGCACGTACGGTTTGGTTTTTTGAGCTCCACCTACGAGCTTCATCTGGTGATTTGGTGAGCATACGTTGTCCGATTTTGCATTGCAACATATCTACGCATTCACATTGAGTAGAGCTACACATTAGGCACTTTAGATTTTGGAAACGAAGATCTGCAAATTTTGGCTAGACATCCTACGTGATTTTTCATCGGGTGTTTTGGATTGGGATTTTGGTTCATGGACCTTAGGGAGAGCAACCTATTGGTGTTAGTAGGGTCTCCTTCAAGTTTTGTGGTGTTTCGAGATTGTTTGATGGGTGTTCCTTGATGGGTGTTCGGCTCTAGAAAGCGTTGTAGGAAGTTTCCTCTTATGCACTCCTGAAGGCTGTGACTTAGACATTGGGTAGAGACCTCTGTAGGAATTAGTTAGGAGTTGGTTAGGTGTAGTTTGATACCCTATGCTTGCTTCCACGCGCCTGCGGGTTGAGCTTCGTCCTTAGCTAACAAATCTTGTTAGAGGTGAGTTCTCGCTGTGCTGACGTCCGTCGCGGCGTATCCGTCCAACATTGGCACCACTGTCGGGGACGAAAACCTTAGGTAGGTGACCGAGACTAGTCCTTGAGGATAGGGATTCTTTGGCTTGCCAAGAGTCGCGTTTTACATTTAGATAGGATCAGAGGGTGGAGGACTCTCTAGGTCTTAGAGGGAGTCTAGGGAGCGTGTGTCTGGCCTAGATCCTTTGACTTTGGTAGATTTAGGTAGATTGAAATAGTTTTAGATATTATTTGAGTTCTTGAGTAGGAGTTGGAGTGGTAAAAGCGGTGAGAGGAGAGCTTGAGAGTCCAGAGAGGCCAGGAAGCAACCAAAACACCATCATCACCCTTTCATATGATGAGTAGGAGTAGAGTAAGTAGCACATCATGATTTAGGATCTAGAGCACTCCATGCATGTATACTTGCTTGTTAGATTCATCACAAGGTTGTAAAAGACGCAAAAAGGCACAAAAGTGTGTTTGAAAGCTGAAGTTAAGTCCAAAAGTTATTGTGAGTGTTTTTGATAGAGCTGCAGAGCATCATGAGCATTTCTGTCAGGAAAAAAATTAATTTTAAGCCAGGAGACATCCTACATGTAGGATGTCTATAGGATAATCTGGTGGGAATTTTGGAATTTTGAGTAGACCTGTGTGTTCAAAAGGTGGGGTTTACCCTATTTTCACCTGGAAAGTGGAAATTTGACCATATCTTGATAGGATAAGGCCAGATAGACTGAAATTGCAAAGACATCCTACCCAAATTGTGCCAAAGCATTATGTTAAGACCTGCATGATATATTGAGTGACTGAGAAAGGTTTTGATCTCCTTTGGGTGAGAAAATTGGGTTCTAAGCAGACTTTAGCACTTTTGACTGAAAAAGGCTAGAACAGCTAAAATTGGGGACTTTTGAAATCCAAATCAAAATCTAAGCATACTACTGGGTTGCTGACATCAAAGGGAAGCTGTGGGTCAAGTCTGGGGTCAAACAGGCCAAAAAGACATCCTACGCGTAGGATTTCATCTGTGTGATTTTGCACTCCAAACTTAATTTTGAGCATACCAAAGGGATTAGCACCTCAAGGGGAGCCCGTGCTTTGAATTTGAAGCCATTCTGGGCAAAAAGACATCCTACACGTAGGATGTCTAAAGCAAGAAATTAAAGCCAGATATTGACTGTGGGCATAGCAAGGTGTTGTATAGCCTGAGGCAAGCCTCCTAGTCAATTTTGGTCCAAATTGGAGTTGATTAGACTGATCAAGATCAGCAGCAGGCTATCGGAACAGATTTTTGATCCATTGACCAGCTTATAGGTGTCCAAATCAAAAAGTAAAACAGTTGTGGACTCAACACATCAAGGGGAATTCATAGTGCAAGAATCCAGGCAAAACAGAGCAGGAGACATCCTACGCGTTGTCAAGAAATTTGCGGTCTTGCCAGGAAAGCACCGGGCTTATGGCTGTGAGAGTTTGTGAGAGAATTCAACAAAAACTATATGAAGGAGTTAAACCATAGATGCCATGAAGACTAGGGTTTGGAAAGAAGTGCAATCGAAGAAGACCCACTCTTTCTGGCTTGCACTCACACACACAACGAAAGAACACAAAAGAGAATGTCAAAATAACACAAAGAATGAAAACACCAAGGCTATGGTCATATCGTATCATGGGTAGTATGAAAGGGTTAATAGATGAGTTAATGGCATTCAATCTTGGCTGACCAAATATGCTACGAATTGTTCTTTGGAATTGTAGTTTTGTGCTTACCATAATATATATATTTTGTCTAGTGATTGGGATTAATTGTGTGTACAAATCCTCTTGGTTCATAGCAAGATAACTGCGCTTACGTCAAAAGAAAAGTTATAGTCTATGAGAGGTAGTATGATGGGATCCGATGATAGAAGTATTTCATTGAGCCTTTCTGGGCCAAAGAGAAACACTATACGTTGTTGAAAGTGTATTTTATGGCTAATCCATACGTTAATTCTAATAGATCGTACAAAGTGAAAGCGATAGAAATTATCATCATGTGGATTATTCATCTAGGATAACTCTAGTATGTGTTAAAAGTAGATATGAGAGAAGAGAAGGGAAGAGAAGAGAAGAGAAGAGAGTTTCCCTCCCAAGCCGTATTTTTGCCCGTAGGTAATAAGGATACTGTGGGGAGAGATGTACCTGTAGCAAGGAGAACCTAAAATTTGTAGAGAGGATGAATTACTAAGAGTGAGAGAGATAGATTTGGTTAAGGAGATGAGATTATATATATATATATGTGTGTGTGTGTGTGTGTGTGTGTGTTGGATTAGAGATGAAAAAGAAAACAACAAGAAATCGAGAAAACATCAATGTAGAACACATCTTAGTTGACAAATCCTTCGACACTATTATTGATGGAGAGAGAAGAAGAGGGGAGAACTCCACTTTGATTGATACACCAAGTCCAAGACCTTATTTGATTATAGTTGATCTTCCATGGATAGCATGCAAGAATGGCTAGTCTTCCTCTCGGAGAAAGTGTAGGCTTAGGCTTATGTTAATGGCTATGTACAATTTGGCATTACTACTCACTCCCTCATGAATTTCTCTCCTCAATGGCTTGAATGCTTGAGTTCCTTTTCAAGGAAGAAGAGGTCCCCTTTTATAGGTGAAGGGAACCCCCAAGGGTTTACACAAGAAGAGAAGAGCCAGTGTGAACAGAAACTGGAAAAGTTGGAAATGAGCTGTCCCTGCATGATGTGGGCAGACTGGGGTCCAGTATTTTGATCATATCTCCTCAACCATGGCTCCAAATAAAAAAGTAAAAATATGGGTAAAACCTTCAGCTCATTACCTACGACTTCCTTTTTATATGAATTTTCCAATTCGGATTGGAACCTTGTGCAAAAAAATCATCAAAATAGGATCCATTCTGGCAGCAAAAGTCTTCCTGTGGTCCCCGTAGCCTAGACTTTCATTTGATTCCAAAGGACACCTCATGCCATATGAAAGCATGGCATTGATCCTTGACAAAGCTTTGTAATCATGCTTGCAATAATGCATTAAAATAAGTGTATCTTTGAAATCATGCCACCTAGTGTCCCACTAGGATTTGATTCCCCCCTAGTAGCTATTTAAAAAGAAATATAAGAAAAATATGAAAAATACATAGAATATATATATATTGGAGTTTACCCTAGATATAGGATCTAGCTAGGGTGTGAGATGATAATGAGATAGTAGAAATAAAGAATCAATGCTTTTTGCCCCAAGTTAAAGAGGCAAAGCTATTGACGCTTTTCCCATAGTATTTTTTGATAGTAAAGTAAGAATAGGTTATCCTTGAGATAAATAATAGGATGAGATAGAAGGCTTATTATTATACTTAAATATGCATATGTACATTATAGGAAATATAATTATGTATCTAAGAAATTACAAGATAACTCTTGTAGCATACGTTATCACTATGTACGTGTCACAGCACGACAGCGTAGGATGTCTACTGGGGCTTAGTGAAGAGAAAATTTGATTGGGCTTAGACAGTGATGTTCCATTTGGCTTAAGGGTTCTAGAACTTCTTTCAGAAGTGAATTTGGACCTTGTTTGGCCATTTGACAGAGCAAAGACAGAATTCAGACTTTTTCACGTAGCCTTAACAACATCCGAGGGAAGTACAATTCGAGATTAGCAGACCTAATCCAAAACATCAGCAGTGTATAAAATACAATAGTGGTTGAGGTTAACCCTCCAATTATACCAATAATTACTCAAATCACCTCTAGCAGTTAAATGCTTTGATTCGATTGCCGAAATTAAACGCTTGTGTGTAGGTATATTAAGCAGCAAAGCAAGAAGTTGTGCGGAGACCGATCCTTTGCCAGGTGAGTGGTTGGATTTGTGATAAATTGCATTGATAAGTTTGATGAATTTAAGGTCAAGAAGATACATTTTTAGAGACCAAAAGGTGGCAGGTGACCAAGGTAGCTTAGTGTCCACCGAGGAGAGTGTAACTCAGGCAAGGCTAGATCCACTAGCACCGATTATTGAGGAGGGTAGTGATACTGACACTTCGTCAGACAAATCTTTCTTCATGATGGGTAGTCAACAGCCAGGAGGTTTTACCTATGACGGACCAATGCCTGGAGGAAGCACCTCCCTAAATCCATTGAATGATTCCAAGTTCACTGTGATCTTCTTAGAAGGAACAAACTTGAGGGGAGTCCTAGTCTATTCTAATTACCGAGGACGCAAGTGTATTTGTGTTGAAGAAAGTCCTGCTCAGAGACTAGAGATAATTTGAGTCTATGATGATGGAGATAGATTCCGAGACGAAAAGGGGAACCACTATTTGATAGTTAGTAACCCTGAGGATTACAAAAGATATGGAGATAACTTGGCGAAGGGGAAAATGGTTTCAGAAACTCAAGAACCGCCACCAAACATCGATCGACCTGGATCAATTTTTATGTATGATAAGGAAACAGCTAGGGTTTCAACTTATAATGAGAACGTGGGAATCTACAATCATGAGATTGAGGGAATAGTCTCTTACTTTTGGTGCAAAGAACCCTACTTAACCGAGTTAAGAAAAGACAAGGTTCTTTACTTATTCTCTTATGAAATTGCTATGGGGAAGGATATAGTTTTTTTTGTTGATAGGTACGGGCGGGAATACCAACGTATTCTCCCAAAGAAGGTAGAAAAGGCAACAGTTCTGGGAGCATCAACATATGCCCCCGATGAAGTGCCAAGAGCCACCTGCACCCCTAGCAAGTCTACAAATCCCTTTTTAGAGGAGTATGAAGCGACCTCACCTTCTACCTGACCGTAGTCATTCAACAACCAAAACCAACCAGCAACTCAACCATCATTGCAGGCATGGCTTCGACAGAGTGCAACATTAGAGCAAGACCAAAATCAAGATGGTTATCAAGCCGCACGAGGGCTAAGGGATTTACAAGAACCACCACTCTACTCAAGGTATCAAGGAGATAGTAAGCCAAGAACTCAAGGTTCAACAGAGCCTGGAAGACCAACCATAGAACGAGTTTGAAGAGATGCACCATCTTTTGCAAGAACTGTTAGAAATTATGTCTTAGGAGCACCACTGGGAGAGGAACCAGCCTACTATAGAAGACCAAAGGAGGTATATCGATTAGGACGTGGAGATCCAATGGTGAGGTTTGTAGACCATTGTAGAATTAGACCTTCTCAAGTGCAAAAATGGGTAAACAAGAAATACACAGGAAATAGAGATCCAAGAGATCATGTAGCAGCCTTTGTGCGTGTAATTAGAGATGAAGAGGTGTTAGACTTCCCTACCCAATTTCCAGGGTTTGGACTAACCCTAGAGGATGACGCTGCTACGTGGTTTGACTTTGTGGAGCGTAGAGACTTTGAGTCTATGGAGGAAGTGTTTGATGATTTTATCAAGGAATTCTCACAAAGGGGAATAGCTCATAATACGGTCTCACAAATCCATAAATTCAAACAGAAAGATGGAGAATCTATGAGAAAGGCAGCTCTAAGACTAAAAAGGTATGTTAAGTTTTTCCCTGTGGAAGAACTGCCAACTCAGTCCAGACTTATGCTTATATTTATCCAGGGACTAAGGAATGCAGATCTCCAACAGGATTTACATATGAAGAGGAGCATGACGTTGAATGAGTTAATCAAGGAGGCTCTTTACATTGTAGAAAATTGTGCGGTCTATAAAGAGGTTGAGTTCAAGGATCTTGACGACGATTCATCTTCACAACAAAGTGGAAGCAAGTCTTCTAAGACAGCACCGAAAGGAGAAGTAGCTATAAACCAGGAACAAATTGTAGAGGAAGTGCTAAAAAAGATTAACTTGTATGCCAAACCCCAGGCTAAACAGCCCAAGTGGTGTGCTATTGAATAAAAATGGACAAAGCATGGGAAGGAGGAATGTTATTATAACAAGGGATATGTGAGAGAGAGACCTTACGCTCCCCAAGCTCAGGTAGCATCTCCTCAAGTTCCACCGATGCCTAGGTATCAAGTAGGCAACCTACCAAGACTTGTAGGTGTAGAAAGACCACAACCAGTGTTGGGGCAACAACCACCCCTACCAGGATTATGACCAATCAACATAAGATACACACCAATCGTAACCGAATCAGAAGAGAAGGCTTTGGTGCCTATGCATGCATTATGAAGATCCCAATGGATATGTGGCAAACTCTGTCTATTATCCACCGGAAGAACCCTTGACACAGAACCATGGAGCATGATAGGAAATACAGGACCACCAACAGCGCACAGGCAACAGGAGAAGGAAGATATAGGTTAGCTGAACATACATTTTTGTTCATAGCCAACGGAGGCATGGGTGGGTAGAGACACACATACCAACAAAGAGGAGCTCAAGGAGCACCTCAACAACCCAAGGGACCCTGCTACAAGTGTGGTGGAGACCATTGGCTAAGAGACTATCCTCATGATGAAATCATTAGAGTCAACACATGTTGAACCGAGTGTGGAGTTACTCATTTGATTCCTGATTGCCCTAAGAACCTGAGCAAAGGAGCAAAAACTACCTTGAACATAATAGAAACCCTGCCTTCCCGTGGAGGGTCAGAAAATGAAACAATCGTACCTATTCAGGCGGTGACACAAGCCCAAGCTCAAAGAATGACGAGCAAACCCTTAATTGAAGATCCAAAAACCGATGCCCCAAGTTCAGAAACGAAAAATCAGACAAGCACTTGGAAAGCTAGAAAGGCTCGGATCAAAGCCAGGAAAGAACGAGAGCAAGTGGCTCTATCGGAGGAGTTAAAACACACAAAGGATAGATTAGAGCGGTTAGAGGATCTAGCTAGCTTAAGCTCACACACCAGGGCAACCATAGCACCCAAGGAAATAGCAGAACCCAAAAGCGCAGGATCAGGAGGATCAGTATCGGCAGACAATGTAAATGAGCAGTTAGATGCACTTCTAAAAGCTTACGAAGCCAGAATCAAAAGGGACCAAACCCAAGAGCAAAGATGGATGACTTATCCATATGCTGAAATAGAAAAACAGAGGTTGGAAATGTGTAGAAAGATGATAGAAACAACTCAATCTTTGATAGAAAACCCGCTTGGTAAACCTGCAAATGGGCATGAAGTACCAGGTCACAACTTTAGAGGAACAAGTAGAAACGAAGGAAAGACTCACGAATGCATATGAGTCTAGGGGAGAACCTATCATAGTGCCAAGTACAATAGATGAGGCAAGTGACGAGTTCCATCCTAAAACATTGGCAGAGATGGGTAAGCACTATAACGGTCCAGATGATCTGTGGAAGAAAATCCGTGAGGCCAACGAAGCTAACAGGGCAAGTTTCCACATGAACAACACAAAAAAAGAGAAGAATGAGATCTTATCTCCTATTGAAGAATTTGAGGCAAGGTCACAAATGAACTTTGATATACATTCACAAGGGGGAGACCAGGGATCAATTAGTTCGGGGCGCAGCCAACCAGACTCGCTAAAAATTGTACCCTCTTACCTAGGAGAATATGAAGCCAAGTATGAGGTGAGAGCAATCCCATCTCAAAGACTTTCTTCTAACAAAGTGATGGATTCACAAGGGTTGATTGAGTTACTGTCCACCCCAGTGGCATGCACAATCACATTAGCCGAACTCCTAAGGTTACGATCAAACATGTTGACCACAGTAGGAAAATGCCTAGAAAAATTTGGAGTGAAAGACCCCACCTCGAAGCTTCATGCAAGGATTAGATAATTGGAGAGGCCTCAACTAAATACTAGGCCAGTACCTGTAAACAAGGTTGGAGAGTATTGCGAGGGAGAAGATGGAAACACCACGCTACCAGTAGAATTCCAAGGAGTAGTTTCCAAAGCCATTCTTGACAGTGGAGCATGGGTTGCTATCGCCACGAAGGAAATCTGGAAAAAATGGGGAAAACCAGCTTTAAGAGCTACCATAATGAAATTGCAATTGGCGGATGGGTTCATGGAGAAGCCTCTAGGACTCTTAGAAAAAGTGATTGTCACTTCGTGTGGAATCAAGTATGAGGATACATTTGCAATAGTCGATTTTGACAAAAAGAACAATTATGAGATCATCTTTGGAAGACCATTCATGCGACAATTGAAGATGGTCCAGGATTGGGGTTACGACCACATATACCTCAGACATGGCGAGACAACAACCAAAATACACCTGAAAGACCATAGTTATAAGGATGTGAACCATACACCGGTGGAAGAGTTTGATTTAGCCACAGTCACACGATCGGAACTCTCAGCATGGTTAGGGCAACAAAAAGAGATATGGAAGTGCGGAGCTTCAAATTGTGGAAGCCTAAAAAGAGAGGAATGCGTCTTAGAAAGAGCGATTGAGGACAAGGAGTATGTTCCGGAACCTTTTCTTGAAGATGCCTTGGAACCTCTAGAATGGGAACACATACTAGCATTATTGGATGTCTGTACCATTACAGATAGTCCAACAACAAGATTTTGCGATAAAGATGGCTATGATGTGCTACCCTATTACATGGTAAGCCTTATACCAAGAGGAGATGAGATGGTAGAACCACCAGAACAAGAAGAGTTTAATAACTCCTCTGAACATCTGGAGGTAAACAACGATGCAGATAATGAGTGTTCACACAACTCAAGTGATCGTGGGGGGAAAACAGAAAATATCAAGTTTTATGATTTTGCTAATCAGCACTCTAGACTCTAGGAACTCTATAGGAGAAAACGAGTAGGAAACAAAGCGAGAGAGAACCTGATGCCCAGGATGAAAGATAAAACTCACTATTTGATGCTTGTAAAAGCAGAGAATTGTATAAAAGATCAAATATCAAGAAGATTCTCAAAATTTCGAAGGGAAAGAATGCGAGAGGAAAAAAAACAAGTACGAAAAGCTAAGACAGAAACAAAATCACAAAAATCTCAAAAATAAAAAAAAGAAACAACGAAAGACCAAGAGTGGACCAAACTGGAGCGTAAACAGAAATACCAAGAACTGAAAGTCTTTACGAGAAATATGGACTACTGAGGAAGATAGTGATGGTAAAGGGGAGTCAGAAAAGGGAAACATGAATGTACCATCACACTATCAAAAATTTACCATCTAGGATAGAAAAATTATAATGACGCCACCAATCAAAGAAAGAACAAACCAGGAATCTTATGATGGGCCGGAAAATGCAAAAAGGATCGACCTCGCGGAACCAGGTGAGAAGCTTCAGCCAGTCTATGTCGCAACCGATTTAAAGCCTGAAGAAGAAGAACGGCTAACACAACGTCTCAAGAAGTATAAAGATGTGTTTGCATGGTCCTACAAAGACCTCAAGGGAGTTGATCCATCGATATGCCAACATACAATTCCTTTGAAATCAGATGCAAAACCTAGCAAACAAAGAGCGTCCTTATACATATAATGATACATTTGCTAAACAAATCAAAGAGGAGATTGACAAGCTGATGGATGCTGAATTCATCTATGAAATCGAACACACAGATTGGGTGTCACCCATTTTGGTAGTCCCCAAAAATATTGGAAAACAACGAGTGTGTGTAAACCTCAAAAAGGTAAATGCAGCCACTATAAGGGATAATTATCCCTTGCCAATCATAGAACATGTACTTGAGATGGTGGTAGGGAAACGGACTTATTCCTTTCTGGATGGGTTTTGAGGATACAACCAACTGGCAATTGCAATGGAAGATCAACACAACACAGCGTTTGCCACAAAATGGGGAATATATGCGTATCGAGTTATGTCGTTTGGCTTAACTAATGCCCCAGCTACTTTTCAAAGGTTAATGACGCACTCGTTCAAAGATTATATGAGAATATTCTTAGAAATATACATGGATGATCTTTGAGTACACTCTCTTCTACGAGAGGAACATATTGACCATTTGCAAAAGGTATTTGAAAAATGCAGGACATATCGAATTTTTCTTAACCCGGAAAAGTGCATTTTCATGCTTAGGCAAGGCCGCATCTTAGGACACATTGTCTCAAGAAATGGCATAACCACTGACCTAGACAAAGTCAAAGTCATAGTAAACCTACCCACGCCTACGAATGCGAAACAAGTGCAATCCTTCATGGCACACTGTGGGTATTATCAAAGATTCATATATATGTATACAGTCATCGCACAACCTCTGTATCAAAGATTCATATATATATGTATGCAGTCATCGCACAACCTCTGTATCGTTTGCTAGTCAATTTCGACTGGAACGAAGAGTGTGAAACTTCATTCCAAAAGCTAAAGGAAAACCTTGTATCAGCACCTGTACTTAAAGCACTGGATTGGGAAAAGATATTCCATGTTCACATTGATGCTTCTGCATATGCAATCGGGAGTATTTTGGCTCAACCTGGAGACGAAACAATGGATTTTCCAGTTTTTTATGCAAGACGACAGTTAAACAGTGCGGAAAAGAACTACACAACCACTGAAAGAGAGGGGTTAGGAATGATTTATGCTGTAAAGAAATTTTGGCATTATTTGTTATCAGACAAATTTGTGTTCTTCATAGATCATCAAGTTCTTTTGTATCTGGTGAATAAACCATGCAATACAGGGAGAATTGTACATTGGTTTACTATATTGCTAGAGTTTGATTTCACAGTGGTGGTCAAAAAGGGTAAAACCCATCTACGGGCGGATCATATTTTAAGGCTACACAACGGGGAAGCTCCTAAAGGAGTAGATGATGACATACTAGATGCTTATCTTTTCAATATTGAAATGATACCCAAATGGTCTCAGGAAATTGTTAGCATTCTTTCCTTTGGAAGTAGATTTGATATCACTGAAGACAGATCCAAACAGCAAACAATTCGACAAACAAAAAAATTCCAGTTGATTGCAGGACGACTGTATCATCTAAGATCAGACCAAATTCTACGATTATGTATAAATCCATAAGAATTCGAGTGTTATCTTGAAGAAGCGCATGTCCACGATTGTGCATTTCATTGTTCAACAGAGTGAAAACACACTAGAGACTGAAATAGTTAGGGGTTTATTGGCCAACTATGTATGTAAACACACATGCTTATGTTACCAATTGTACTATATATAGTGCCAAACGACCAGTGGATCACGCGACATTGTTTCAGGTAAACATTGCACCTGCATGGAGTCAATATATCATTGATTTCTTAACCACAAGGACGTTTCCTGAAAACATAACAAGAGCACGAAAAAGGGCTATAGAGCTAGAGGCTCGTGACTTTCAGTTAACTGGGAACCAACTCTATAAGCGAGGAAAGGACAATCAGCTTAGAATCTGTGCAAGTGAAAGTGAATACTTGTGCTGATTCTAGAACACGCACATGGAGGTATAAGTGGAGGCCATTTTTAGGCGATAAGACTGCAAAAATTGTCTTAAAATGGTGGCCTACATCACATATGGATGCTGAAGAGTTTGTAAAGCATTGTGACACATGTCAGCGCACCAAGGTGCCGATAAAGAGAGATGAGATGCCACTACGGCCAATGATGGGGGCAAGGGCATTTGCAAAATGGGGCATTGATTTTGTGGGGCCTATTTTACCCCCTGCATATCGCAGCCATACGCAATATATCATTGTGGCTATAGAGTATCTCACAAAATGGGCGAAAGCCAAGGCAACACAAAAAGCAGATGCGCAGACCACTGCATAATTTTTGTATGAGAATGTTCTTGCACGATATGGTTTACCAATAGAAATTGTCAGTGATCGTGGAACACAGTTTCTTAATGAAGTCATTGAATATTTGCTAGAGGAATTCATGGTCATACATAGGAAATCTGCTCCATACCACCCACAGGCAAATGGACAAGCTGAGGCCACAAATAAAACACTATACACGGTTCTCACTAAAATTGTGTCAGAGTCAAGAACTGATTGGGATCAGCAGCTACACTCAACACTATGGGCATACACGGTAGCTTACAAAACATCGATATGAACGACACCGTACAACATAGTGTTTGGCCTAAATACTATATTACCCATAGAGTTTTAATTCCAACTCTACGAGTATCAAAACTCTTAGAATGGACAGGGCATGAGATCTCTTCAAGAATAGATGACCTTGAAAAGCTAGATGAACTTCGCTTGAGAGCTGTAGCTTCAATCTATGCTAAAAAGAGAAGGCAAACGGAGTTCTTTGACAACCATGTGCGCACGAAAGAGTTCAAAACTGGTGATTATGTACTTGTTTATACTTTGAAGCAACATGCCAAGAAACTTAAAAAGCAAGGGATGGGACCCTTTGTGATTAGTGATCTATCACAAAGCGGAGCTGTCAAGATTTCTACATTAGTAGGTGAAGAAATGCCAAATTGGATTAGTGGGTGTCGATTGAAGAAATATCATTTACCACTAACACAGGATATGCTTCAACAAATCCATCAAGGAAAACAACAAATGAAGGAGAAGCAGAGGGTACGAGAAGAAGCTCAAGCAGAAGCACAAGAACGCATTGCAAAAAGAAGACTTCTGCGACAACAACAATGTGGAGCACAATTTCCAATCAATACCATTCGACTACGGAGGTTTGATGAAGACAGAGTGGAGCCAATAACTGCAGTCAAAGTAGGTAGCAATCAAGTTGAATCAACTGCATTGCTTGATTCTGGAGCTCAAGAAAATTTAATCTCTTACGGATTATACAAACAACTCAAGTCCACACGTCAACTTCATCCTACTCCACAAGTGCTGGAAAGTAGTACATCACACTCGTTGAAAACATTGGGTTGGACTATATTGCATGTACAACTACATCAATATATTTACCCACACAAATTTTATGTAGTCAAGGATGAAAGCACACAACACCCCATGTTGTTGGGACAACCTTGGCAAAAAGAGTACAATGTGCAGATATATTGGAATACGAATGCATTGAAAATTCATCATGCACAAGAACAATAGGTGGTAACCTTTGCTAGGCAACCCCGGAAGAATCAGATGCCAGCAATTCAATCACTAAAAAAAAATCCAAAGGGAAGGGTGCCACTAAAGAACAAAATGATACCCAAGGCTAACAAACAGGGAACTGCCAACCATGTTCAATACAGGTATGAAAAGTCACCGACCGCAGTGCAAAGATCAGAGTTAGTAAAAACGAGCAAAACAAGTATGGGTGAGGAAGGATAGAAATGACATGGCAGACAGAAAACAAGACAACGGAGGAAGTCAACATAAGCTGAGAGTTCAAACAAACACCAAGGGCATAAAATAGATATGGATCCCAAAGAAAATGCTCCGCAACAACTCAAATGCAACTCGCATTTGGATACCGAAACCGAAGCAAAAGGAACTCCCTTCAGTACAAGCAACATCGGAAGGTAGAGAGCTGCATATGAAACCAACAAACCGATTTATATGGATGCCCATCAACAACAAAACAATGGCACCCAATGCAATACAATAAACCCTAAACCGGCCAAGACAAGCTACCAATGGAAAGGAAAAGAGATACGGTCTACGGCCATTCCGGCCAAGCCAATTCTCTCTAAAGAGACAACTACAGCCATATCAATAGTAGCGGCAAAGCAAGCGACTTTTGCCCGAAAGACAATCAAATAGAGAGTAGTAGAGTTACAGCTTTTGCTTGCAAAGAAAACAGGAAACCTCAATAGCGAATGCCAATAAGCATCTTGCTTATACCCTTCTCTTGGACATCATTAATTTTTCCATGCATTGACCGAGTATGCATAAAATAGGGCCACATTACACGGCCAAGCATTAGCACCGTTTTTTCAACCTATGCACGGCACATACTTCGAGACGATACCTTGTCGTCTGGGAGGACTCCGGCTAGGAGGGGGGGAGGCATTCTCAAATGCGGACCCAATAGCAGAAAGAGCAAAAAAGGGCATGTTTTTCGACTATTTTTAAGGGTTGTTGTTTGATTGCGAAATTTTTTGGACTAACCCAAGTACATATGCCCTTAAACAGCATGAATCTATAGGTATATGGGGCCAAACGCAAAATCAAGCCCCTAGGTGTGTGTATATAAGTAGAAATAGCCATTTTTAAAGAAAAATATTGGTAAAACGGAGAAATCCGGCCATAAAATTGTATGTGAGTGTATATAATGTTTTGCGGCAATGTTTTTGATTTATTATGATTTTTGGGGATTTTCTGGGTTTGATTTGCTATTTTCCTTTTAATTTTGCTAATTTTCTGCAGAAAAACTTCAAAAATACAAAAAGCAGGTGAAAAACGATCGTAATGAAAAAAAAAATATGGGGATGATCAGTGACTATAGGACAACCTATGGTACATTGGGGGTGCAATTATGAGATTGAGCGGAAAGCGTGTTTTGGCCAGATTTTGACCGAAATGCCAAATTTGGTAAACAGGGCAAATGGAGTCCAAATCAAGAATTTTTTGAGCCTAAACCGCATCTCGCAAGAAGTTGGGAGCACATGTGAAATTTCATGAAAAGTGGTTCGGGGACCTCCATTATAAGAATTTTTCACTTCATTTTAAGCTCATTTTCACTATTGACCTTTGGAAGAGAGCTTCTGCCACCTAGAGCGAGCGGAACTTCTAGCAGCTTCTACGACAAGCAAGACTACCCGATGGGCTTCAGACATGAGAGGTAGGCTCACCACCTTGAGCTTTTCGCGCATGTTTGTTGTTTTGTCGCGAAAACTAGCGTAGGATTTACACAGAAAGCAAGCAGTAGAGACCTACAAGTAGAAGTGGCCACCTAACGGCTAACCCAAAAGCAATGAGAAATCATTGGCAGCTTATCCTAGCATAGGAGACCAGTCTTGGATGTCCAAAGGCAGTAGAAAAACTCCTAGAATCCCGCAAGAGGCCACCAAATGGGAAATCGGCGGAAAGGCGCCCAAATGCTACCAAAATTCATGGGTAGGATCATCTCAACATGCTCGACAAGTCTATGTAGCCCACATGACCAAAAGGTGACCCGAAGCGGCACTAAACTTTAGAAACAACATCAGACACACAAAGTGTCAAATAGCTCTCGCTGCCAAACCGCATGTCCGTTTGCCACCAAACTTCACCGAGCGGCTTTCCTAGACCATGAACAACCAAGTCCTATGGTGGTAGACAACCACAAGTCATCGAAGACATGTGAAAATTAGGAAGCAGCTCAAAGACTACAAGGAGCCGAAGAGGAATATAGACAACTTAGCAAGCCATTGACAGATGTAGAGAGGGAAAGGGATAACCTAACCCTACAACTTGTTGAGGAGTCCAAGGAAGTTGAAGCAATGCGGAATGCCAAGGAGAAGGCAAAAATAGAGCAGGAGGCTAGCCAGGATGAGGTCCTTGAGCTCAAGGACCAGCTTAAAGTTAAAGATCAAACCATCCAATGGCTACGAGCATCTCCTGCTAGAGTCAAAGCTAGTAGCTCGACTCACACCACTTCAGAGAGCCAGATCTATGAAGAACAAATGAAAGATCTCCAGAAAGAGTTGACCTTAGAGAAGAAGAAAAGGTTGATGATGGTAGAAGGGTCAGTGGTTATGCAAACACGCATGGAAGAAGAGCAGAAGGCAATGCAAGATGAGGTAGAAAATATCAAGAGAAAGCTCGAGGAGGCAGAGAACGTAAACGCCGATTTGAATGACCTCCTCGTGAACATGGGAGAACAAGCTGAAGCAGAGAAACAAACATTCCACAAGCAGATAGAAGAGCTAAGAGGCCAGCAGGCAGAAGAGCAGGCAAGCACAAGGCCAGAAACCATGGAAGGCATAGACCTAGAGAATGTGGCAGATCTTGTGGACACACCCATGCAAGAGGAAATCCTAGTAGGACCCTCTCAAGAGCCACAAGATCTGACACAAGAAGAGGAAGAGAAGCTGCACAAGGCCATAGAAGCAGAAATCAGAGAAACGGCCAAGGAAGCCTTGGAATGGGAGCAGAGGGTTTTGAAATCCATGACCATTCAGAAGATAGATGCCAGCAACCTTCGGCGTGAATGGCTACAGCCCTCTCTCCCATATCCTTTGCTAAAGTACGAAGCCGCCACGATCAACAAAAGAATCAGAGAAGAGCCAAAACTGCCACTCTACACAACAAATATTTCCAAGCCTGAAGGGGCAAAGTTGATAGTCGACTCCTAGCCCAGGTGGAGAAAGGCATGGCTGACGAAGTATCCACAGTACCTAATCCATTTGGTAGAGGCACCCAAAATCATCAGAGATAACCTAAGCTTCTGCCCTCTACCAAGGATGCGGACGTGGAAGGCCTAGGAGCTACTACAAAGAAGCCAACCCACTTGGCTAAACTATCCGAAGCTGCCAAGCCTTGAAGGCAGGCAAGAGAATAAGTGTTCAATACATGGTGAAAACCCTATCGGGTGCCATCAAATTTTGCACTGGCTCGCCTGAACTATCTTGCATAATGATGAGGAAGATCTGCAAAACCCTTTTGGCAGTCTTCAAGACGTTCAAACCGGGCCAGGCGACAGACAGTATCTTCTTCTTTCAAGATACTTACAGATGTGCATATGATTTGTCTGGTCAGCCTTCCAAGGAGGTGATACATGCATTGTATCAAAGGATCATGTTTTTGACATCCTATCACCTCCAGGCCTTTGAAGAAGCTTTCTATACCAGCTTCTTCACCATCAACACTGATATATTCGGCCCAACACTACTGGATTTCCATGCAAGATACGAGTCGCTGCTCAAGATGCGAGAAACCATACGATGAAGAAGTAGCTCAACAGCCATGTCGGGGACGACATGAGTAAGGAGGGGGGGAGTGTTAGAAGCTGAACACACCCTACGAAAATTGACTGCTCGACATATCATCATTTTTTGTAATTATTTATTTATTGAGAAAACCTGATATTTCACCTTGTAAATATGGGGGCTTACAGAAGTTTCCAGATTGTATCCCAGTTTTGACATTTAGATGGAGTAGATGGCTAACTTGGAACTTTAGGGTTTGAGAATTGTGAGGTATTTATACCACTTTTTGACCTTAATGAAACACCTTTGTCATTTTTAAAAAGTTTTGAAGTCTGTGAGTGAGCGTATTGTGTACGAGAGAGAGTGAGAGCTTCATCTTGACGCTACGTGTGCACCCGGTGGTCAGAATCATGTGCAGAGAAGTGCAGCGTGTTGCCCCCAACGAGAGCTACACGCCGATGCCTACATTGCGCCCGCTTTTGCGAGCTCCATCTACGAGCTTCATCTGGTTATTTGGTGAGCATACGTTGTCCGATTTTGCATTGCATCATATCCACGTGTTCACATTGAGTAGAGCTACACATTAGGCACTTTAGATTTTGGAAAGAAGACCTGCAAATTTTGGCCAGACATCCTACGTAAATTTGCACCGGGTGTTTTGGGTTGGGATTTTGGTTCATGGACCTTAGGGAGAGCGGCCTATTGTTGTTCGGCTCTAGAAAGCATTGTAGGAAGTTTCCTCTTATGCACTCTTGAAGACTATGACTTAGACATTGGGTAGAGACCTCTGTAGGAATTAGTTAGAAGTCGGTCGAGTGTAGGTTGACACCCTATGCTTGCTTCCACGTGCCTGCGGGAAGAGCTTCATCCTTAGCTGACAAATCTTGTTAGGTGAGTTATCGCTGTGCTGACGTCCGTCGCGGAGTATCCGTCCAACAATTGGATGCACCTTTGTCTAGTTGTACTCTTTTAGGTTCTCTCCATGCATCTTATGCATCAGATTGTTATTCTTTGGTTGTGTCTAGCTTATGTGATGTTGAGGAATCTCTGTCTTTTGATGAAGCATAGACTTCAAAAAATTGGGTGGCTGCCATGCAATCTTAATATGATGCACTTAAAGAAAATGACACATGAACTTTATTTGATTTGCCTCTTGGCAAAAAGGCCATTGATACGAAGTGGGTTTACAAGTTGAAACGCAAGCCAAATGGTGAGATTGATTGCTATAAATATCGACTTGTTGCAAAGGGTTATGCACAACAAAAGGGAATAGATTATGAAGAGACTTTTGCTCCCACTTGTTGTATGACTACTGTGCATTTTCTATGCGCATTGGTAGCTCATTTTGGTTGGGATGTACATCAGTCAGACATTGTTACTGCTTTCTTGAATGGTGACATATTTGAGGAAGTTTATGTAATGCAACCCATGGATTTGTCATTAAAGGGAAAGAAGATAAAGTGTGAAAATGTAAGAAAGCTTTGTATGGGTTGAAGCAATCTCCTCGTGCTTGGTATGAGAAGGCTGACACTCATTTGGTCAGACGAGGCTTTCGTAACAGTCCAACAAAAAGGACATTGTATGTAAAGTGTGAGGGTGATGTACTTCTCATTGTCGTTCTCTATGTGGATGATAAATGAGAGACATATTGTTGAATTTAAGGCTGATTTGAATGCTAATTTTAAGATGAAATATTTGGACATGTTGCATCATTACTTGGGCATACATTTTAAGCAGTGTGATGGTGGTAATGCCTTGTGTCAGACAAGTTACACAGAGACATTGCTATGTAAGTTTGGAATTGAGGATTGCAAACCTATTGCCACTCCCATGGAAAAAGGTTTGAAATTGAGTCTTCATGATGTTGATGATCCTATCGATGTCACTCTTTACCAAATTGAAATTGTATGTCTCATTTATGTATGCAACACAAGGCCGGATATTCAAGTTTGTAGTCTCACAGGCTAGCAGATTCATGCATAGCCCAGGGTCTAAGTATTGGCAAGTTGTCAAGCGGATCTTTCACTACTTGAGTGGCACTTTACATCTTGGGTAGTTTTATCCCAAGGGGGGGGAACATCGCCTCAAGATTTACATGCTTTTTCGAACTCAAATTGGGATGGTTGTTTTGACACGCGGGTGTCCACAAGTGGTTTTTGTTTCATGCTCGGTAGTTCATGTATCTCATGGTTGAGCAAGAAGCAACCTACTATGGCCACTTCTAGTTGTGAGGCTGAGTACAAGGAAATCTTCACGTCTACACTTGAGTGTGTATGGCTCACACGCCTTATGGCTGATTTGGGTGTTGGACAGGACAACACCAACACTATCTACATTGACAGTCAGAGCGCATTGGCAGTTGCGAGAAACCTAGTTTTTCATGCTCTCACAAATCACATTGAGCTGCACTACCACTATGTCAGGGAGAGGCTCTTAGCAGGAGCGATCAGCTTGGCTTATGTGCCAGTACTATAACCTTGCATATCTTTTCACAAAGGCATTGTCTCGTGAGAAGTTCGAAACTTTTCGCAAAGCTTTGGTCTTACTCCCCTTTGCGGATTGATCATGTCCTCAGGGCAAGTCACTTTCGTATACTCTATGTGCTAGATCTCTTTCACCACATCACTCCTAGGGGGGGATTTGTTACCATATACATGTGGTAGTGATGTGTGTGAACACTAGGAGGTCCCCTCCCCCCCCCCCCCCCCCCCCCCACTCGTGAATTGTCTATACGTCCATCACTCTAGGGCTATCTATCTTTCCATTGCACAGTAAGTAAAACACTCTCTATTGTGTGCCTTGATCTTCCCTTATTTTCTCCAGGCTATGTGTGTTTTCTTGCAACCCTAATTACAACACTTAGGGCCACATTAATTTGGTTGTTTCAGACCTGCTTAGGGCTAGGCACTAGGGTTATTGGCTTATAGTTTGGCCATTAGGAGTTAGCCATGTAAAGCCGCTTAGGGTTGGCCACTCTAAACCGATTTAGGGCCGTGTTGGTTTGTACATTTTAGTTCGCTTAGGGCTAGACGCTTAGGGTTAGCGGCTTATGATTTAGCCGCTAGGAGTTGGTCGTGTAAAGCCACTTAGGTATGGCCGCTCTAAACCGGCTTAGGTCCATGTTGGTTTGGCCATTTTAGTTGGAAAAAACTTTAGAGATCTTAGGTACCATCTCCAGAAGGTTAAAGTCATTGAGGGAACAAAGATTAATCTGAAATTCTTTAACTGGTTCAAGGGTTGCACTATCCCTACAAAAGATACCACCAGTTTGTGGGATAGTGGGAGTAGCCGATGCACAGACAAAGGAGGGATTGAGACCGCACAGCTTCCTTAGAAAGTTAGACATATATGCACCTGAGGAAGAGAGTAGGTCAAGATCTTGTTGGTACTGTGAAGACAATAAAGGATGTTGGGCTATGTATTGGGTAATCAAATTCACTCCTTCCTTGGAGTCCTTATCTAGAGTAGCCAAAATTTTGACCCAATCATTAAAAGACAATATATGTAAGACAGACAATTTCTTGTCAGAGGTAAGAGCCGAATAATATATTAGTTGAGAAGCATCCAGTCTGCTAATACATCTAAGTACACGAGATGTGGCTATTGAGAGGGGCTCAGAGGTCAATTCCAATCCTTGTGAGAGAGCAAGAGTCTGCAATATTTCAAAAAAGTGTGGTGAGGTTTACTTTTTCTTACCGTAGTAAGTAATACAATCTTTGGCTTTCCTAGTAAGGAAGGTGTAGTTCTAACTGCCAAAGCATTCTTTGGTTTTTGGTCCTTAAGGTATAGCTTAGTCTGTTTGAGAATCTTTGCATGATTCTCAGGGTTGTGTTTAGTACTCATGCGGGCAGTCTTTATAAAGGGTGTGTACTCCTGAAAAAGGAACGTTTTAATAATTATTTTTTTTTAAAAAGAGTAATAACTGTACTTTTGGGCCTACAAACCTTAAACCGGCAAAGTCAAAGAGTATAGTATCCGTGAGTAGGGTACCAGAAATAGAGTCTATAAAGGACCACCTAACACTAATCAACCAGTCAAGGGATTATAGACTATGGGTCCAACCTAGAGCTCAATTTTGGAATTAATTTCCAAAGCTAGATCCTGGTTTCTCCAGAAAGAAAAACCTTATGTATAGGATGTGTGTGTAGTTGTTTAATCTTAGATAATAAGACATAATTGAGCTTTTACATTCAAAAGACGGCTGGCTAAGGAATAAAGAAAAGATAAGTACAGAAACAACTCAGTATTAGAATCATTTATGTACAATGTTTGTAGGAATGAGGTCCCATTCCAATATACAGATAGTAGAAAAACTTCCCGAATCATAAGTAAGTATGAAATCCAGTGTAGGTCAGCTTGCCAAAGTCAAAAAAATCTCCAAGATAAGATAGAGTCCTTACCTTCATCCATCCAAACAAGACAACAATTCAGTTAGCCTTGGATGTGTTTTATAGGTATCAATGGACCATATCAATTGTTATCCATGTCCATCTTACAAACTTTTTTTAAAACCTTTACAAGCTAAGTTCATAGTATTTTTTTAAAAAATATATATACTTCCCCCTTTTTTTTCCAAAAAAAAGTATCATTTTGATTAGAAGGCCATCACCCCTTCCAATCCAAGTGTCTGAAACATCCCCCTTTTTTAATTTTATCAGTTATAAAAGTACCATTTTAAGAAGGAATTTCATTCACGGTTTTAATAAAGTATCAAGTATTAAAACTTTTTTTAAGGTTAGCTATCTATCTTTGTGAATGGACTGTATTTTATCCCTCCATTTGTTACATCATTTACCATGTATTTCTCCACGTAATCCAAAAAACAAGGAGCACTGCTGAGAACCAGTCATTACTTCTAACCTAGAAGTCTTTTAAGAGAAAGATAAACCATGTTTAGAGTGTCAATATCCAAAGTTATAATAAGAGCAACATTTACCCAAGTCAATGACAAGCGTTGTAATGTAAAGCCTTATCTTACCTATGTAGAGACCAAAAGTTTCCATAAGAGAAAGATAAACCATGTTTAGAGTGTCAATATCCAAAGTTATAATAAGAGCAACATCTACCCGAGTCAATGACAAACGTTGTAATGTAAAGCCTTATCTTACCTATGTAGAGACCAAAAGTTGCCATAGTGTGAAACAGGGCACAACACCTCAAAGGCCCGTGTTATTTTCCAAAAACAAAAACAATGCGCAGTAAGAAATGAGAAATACCACCAACCATATGTGTAACCACCCAAACCTGATTAGTGCACAATAAAGCAACTCAAACCCATGTAAGTACCCATGGCAACCCCATGCTCAGGGCCAATCAAGGCAGCTTACAGATGGTATTCTAATAGCGTGGAAAAAACAATTGTATCAAGTAAAAAATCCGTAGCTTTTTTGATGCTCGATGATGCGCAAAGGTAGGCTTGGTTATTACTGCCAGCTGAGTGATAGCCAAGCATAGGTAAAGCGGCAAAAAACCCTTTTCAAAAGCCAATGTAACTTAAAGCAGCCCCTCTCTTCAGCTCACTTTTCCATTCTTAGCATATTGTGAACAACCATGGTTTTAACCAGATAAAAATCCATAACCGATATAACAAAGCATCAGTTAGCCAGTAGTCCACAAACAAATTAGTGTGTATGTATTTTTGTACCAATAACCAGGGTAGAAAACCAAGACCAAACAAGTGGTCCAACCTCAAAAAAAGACATGTTTGTACTATGATAAAGAAGCAAGTTCTTAACCCATATCAGTCGACAGTATGCTGTAAGAAGAAAAACACCCAATATAGCTCATTAATTAACAAAAAAAAGCACAATACAGATGAGAACCCCCATTGGGGTTATCTCAGCATAGATTAAAAAAAACCTCATGTAATATGCAACCAACACCTTTAATCATTAACAATGCCCGCGACATTACCATAGCCACATGTCATGGCATGATAAGCCATGTGTGCTTTTCATCAAAGAGTATCATAACCCCGTTTTAGAGCAAGAGAAACATGCTTTTTTAGAAAAAAACATCCTCAACAATAGTTAATTCAAAAAACCTACAAAAAACATATGGCCAAGGAAGTAGACCTGTGTGCTAGAAGTAGTGAGCTCCATGCTTCAATGTCAACACACTACGCAGATTTTTCAAGGCAAAGCAACAACAAAACAAAGCTAAGTGAGGGCCAGAGAAGTGCCTCACCTCTATATATAGAGGAAGGAGGAAGATGGTCCGCTAGATCGTAGTCATGAGTAGGATCATTATGAGTGTACCAACTGCATTTACACGACAGTGAGGCCGCCTATGGTTGCAGACAGAGAGCCCCTGCGCCTTCACGGCAAGTAGTGGTAGTAGGGTAATAGATACTGGCCTAGTCCCATGGTGAGGAGGTAAAAAATAAGGATAGAAACTATATCTAAGTAACACAATGTGTGTGTGTGTGTGTGTGTACCCTCTCTAACCCAGGCGCCATACACAATGGGTTGGTAGTAGCCCCAATGTATATGGGCCTACTACCTTATTAGAGAAATGAGATTATCTTGGTTAAAGTGTAACCTAGGACTATTATGTTGGGTGAGAGATTGTATAATTATGTCAGAGACCTGGTTTCTATTAATCCCATTACTAATTAGTAAATTAACATCCTCCCAGGCAAGGAAATAATTAGAATATGAATAGAAAATTAAATGTAGTAGGCTAATACATGAGCTAATAGCAGCCTTGTGAGGTCTATTGCTATTCTTTTTTATGAACTCCACAAGTGGTAGTTTTAGGAGATCTCTTTTCCAAACAAACCTTAGGTCATATCCACCGATAGACGGAACATGAAGAGAGATAGAAAGGTTAAAGAATTGGACTGATGTGCAAAAAGCCCCATTGGGTGTAATGATCACATGTAAAGATGTAGGTTCAATTTTTAGGCAGTGAGGATAAATCAGACAAATTTCTTTGAGGAAGGCTTTATTGTTGACACTTAATAAGTTGTCCATATATCTATAGGTATGTCTGAACTGTGAAAGATTAATTTTTCAAGATTCCATGGCTCTGAGAAACCATTCGTATTTGAAGAAATCAAGATAGATATTACACTTAAGTGGAGAACAAGAGAACCCCATGGGGCTGCCTAGACATTGGTTGAAGCATAGACCGCCGGAAATTATAGTACAGTTATTAAGCAGCCATGAGATGTAGAAGCAAAGCTTTCCTTCATTGAAGTGTAAGGAGTGTAAGGAGTGAGTTTTTTTAATACACCTGGGTTTTTTGGAAAGAGAGATGTAAAAAAGTTTCTTCTTTCTAGCATTGGAGAAAGCCATTTTAATCACCTTGGCAAGTATGGTCTTTTAAGGCCAAGATCCCCATAAAGGGGAATTCTTTTGTAGCGTTGTGTAATGTCCACAGTAAAAATGTGAAAGATTTACTCTAGAAGGTTAAGCGAGACTTCTATAGAATTTTTCATAAGCCAAAAGGGGTTGTACTGTATAGGAAGGAAGTCATGGAAGATTTTCTGTTTAGTGGCACAAATAAGCTCAAACTCGGCTAGTACAAGGTCAAGGCAAAGCGTAATATCCTTGGTGATATCAGTAAAGATACCATTGGAAGCATCAGATATCCATCTGAACTTGTGCTTATGAATTTTATGGGTGGGAAATAATACTAGTAGCTTAGTGTTCTCTACAAAGTATCTTAGATTCCCCAAGCATTTTGAGATGTTATTGGTAGTTGTTTGTAGTGACGAGTTAATACTATAGAATTTCTTTCCAGATACTTGACCGCGGGAAGCCTTCCAAGCAAGGTATTTGAAAATAAGAGTGGGGCAGTTAGAGATTTTGTCAAGCCCAACTACAAACCATTTATAAAAAATATTTCAAAAATCAAAAGCCGGTTGTGATGTAAGCCAAGATTCATCCAAGGATAACCATTTTCTAGGAATTTGTGATACTTTTTGAAGGAAGCATTCCTTCACAACTTTCCTTAAGTCCAGTAGGACTATCATCTCCAGCTGGAGAGCACTGACAAGGTCAGTGAGGCAACTTAGCATAGCTGATAGAGCAAGGTAGGGGGTTTTAGGAAATTTAGGTATATGATTGAGCCCATTGGCCAAGATTCTACGTAATTTAATATTTTCAATAATGCTAAGATCACAGGTACAAACATGTTTTCCATATGCCTCGTAGTTCCTGCAAAAGGTGGTAAATTGATAGCATGTACATTCGGGAATAGAATCACGTCGAAGAAAGTCATTATTGTAAACTAAATTTTTCACGGGTTGTTGATACTTCCATCCTATGAGTATATTATCAAGTAATTTGTGATTGCCAAAAAGGAGTTCAAAGCACTCACCAAAAGGTTTTTTGGTTAAATCCAATCGAGCAGTACATTGTGAAAGAGACAGTGTATGTAGATATATCCTTTGTTTGGATCCACTTTGTCGAGAGTTCTTCTACCACAAGGGCTTGTAGTAACCTGCAATATCACCAAGGATTACATTTCAAGGAAATTCCTGATGGGGGGAATCTTGCCTCTACCCCTATTGTAGCTACAAGCTTTTCCCCGGTTAGAGGAAGGTCTAGGTGTTAAAAAGGAAGTGAAGGAGTTGGGGGTAGTGAAAGAGTTGGATCTTTTTAGAGCAGGGGAGTCATCCTCAACAATACATGGTTTAAGTAAACTAGTGATGATCTTAACACATTTATAGTTAGCATAAGTAGTTAGGTAAATCCCAGGTTCATTAGATTTTAACTCCTTTAGGATATCCAACATTAGTTCACGGAAGATGTTAAAGGCAATCTGCATAATTACAATTTTCTTAGCTTGGCCACCCAGCCAAGAGCAAATGAGAGAGAGGTGAAAATCCACACGTTTTTCTGGGAAGAATACGTCAAGATGGTTGAGAATAAACCAAATGGTATGATCAAACCACATGATGCTGGATTCATAAGAGGCTTTAGGGTCAAGAAATCTGCAGGCACATTTTTGTAGTGCAGATAGTGTGTCGTGATCTCTATAATTGGTGCTCCTCAGTGCAATGTGAGTGACAATCTCACTCAAAACATACTGAAAATGGGAAATAATAGACAACAACGGAGCTCACAGAGAAGCAACAGCGACATTAGACCCCGAAAAATGACTCGACCATTTTAAAGAACTTATACAAACTTTGACTCTGGTGTGGCAGCACACTCAAGCTCGAGCCCAGGACTATCAGGTACAATGGAGTGTCAAGGCTCAGATGTGCAGGGACGGTGAAGATGTGCTCTGTGTATAGACTCACCAAGATGACTATGTAAAGATCCCTATGACCAATCTGCTACTCCTCATATATACAACCATAAAGAGCCACCAACGGCTCATAAATGACAACATCTAAGCCTATCTCCATTGAGTGGTGGTGATGACTTGGCCACGATGTCCACTAGACCATCGTATCCCTGCCACGTGTCACTGCCCAGCGAGGTAGTCCAGTGTGAACCGACCAGACCAAAGACCAACTGTAAAGTCCAAACTGTACTAACTGTCCTGTGAAAGTGACACTGTAGCCTACTACATGTTGCTTGCCACAAGACCGCTCACTATCTCGATGAGAGGAAGACTAAAAAACTATGAAAGAAAACCATTAGCTACTGCATATGTACAATGGAGAGCTCCTGAATCTGTCTTTAAGAGATAGAGTGGTGGCCACTGTTGCACCCAAAGTATCAGCCTCTGGAGGTGGATCCATCAGATCGATGGGAAAAGTTTGTACTCTATGAGGGCTATCCACAAACCAACTCTCAACAAAAGAAGCAGCCACCTGCTGCTCGCGGTGGATGGGAGTACCTGGCTTGAAGTGTACTGAGGCCGCCGACTCGCACACCCATGTCGATGTGCACCTGCAAAGCCATCATAGGGAGCCGTCTGGGAGGATTACATGTGCGGTAAGGAGTCAAAGGTACCAGGCTACTGAAATCCCTGAGGGTAGTAGTCGAATTGCTGCTCTGTGAAGCTGCACCTCCCCCAAACTGTCGATGACTGTACTCAGCATATCCCATAGACGATTGTACTGATCTAGTTGGACGAACCCACCCGTACCCCATGGTAGGTTGAGGCTGCTACTGAAATTGCATGTCCCCTTGGACTAGCATGTCCCGAAATCCTTGCATTTGATGAGGTCATCAATTATCTGCGACTTTACATGCAGAGCCTGATGCAAGGCAAAAATTGTAGCATCTCTATTAGTTATGGCACTCTCTGCACCTCGCAAGCAGTCTTCCATGGCTGCATATGTGGCAGAGTGCTTCTGGTGGGTGGGAGGTAATTTCTCTGCACCAAGTTCAATCATTGCTATGGCATTTCTTGACTCCTGTAGGTTTTCTTTAGAGATTTTGAACAATGAAGAAGAGTCGCCTCCACTAGAAGAAGCAGTAGTAGCACTTTGAGGTGTAGTAGTAGGTAGCAGGGTTTCCCAGAGGCACTGCAGTGGTCGAGGTGATAGGGGTGATCGGGGTGACAATGGTAGCAAGTTCAGTGGGTGAGCTGGAGACGGGAGAGAATGACGAGGGTACCACAGGTGGTGCCGAGAATGGTGTGATAATAGTGGCGGCAGTATAGATGGTAGCAGTGGGAAGAGATACCTGTGGAAGAGAGACCGCCTCAGTAGCCGGAGTGGGCGTACTAATAACATTGGATCTCACAACGGCCTCCGGAATTGTAGAGACGGGAATGGGGGTAGAAGAAGAATGTCATGGAGGAACTGTCACCCTGGTCTGACTCTTTGAACATGGCAGAGGTCGTAGTGTCTCTGCCGTATCTTTGACCACTTTGACTCTTTTCTTCTGTTTCTTCTTCTGATCATCTGTGCCGAGGGACTTCCTTTTTACTTGCAGTGGCAATGCTATATTTTCATCCACTTCCAAAGGGTTGATACGGATGTTGATCACTGAGGCCAACAGTGGCGCGGAAAAACATTGGAAGCTGGATTGAGGTGACTGCACTTGTGCTCCAAACCTTTTCGCTCTTGTTTGTAATGATGTAAAGAGGATCTGATGAAACCTACAAGGGATGTTCTTGATTAAGCAGTAAAGACCATGACATAGTGGGAACGTGGTACGTACTTCTACTTTCCCCTTTGGTCCTTGCGCATCTCTCACCAAAAAGTAATATCTGAAATCTGCTAAGAGAGCTTTGTGATGCTGCAGTTCAGGATGATCGGGTTCAAACAATGCCTTACATGCCTTTATGGTATCAGCTTTGGAGAGCTTTGAGTAAGACCTGGTACTAGGCTGCAAGGAGAGAAAGTTGGTCATCCCCATTGCATGTCCTAGACGTGCAGCTGTCAAAGTGTGACCTCTGACTTTTGGAAAATTTTTCAACATCTAATGAACCATGCCGACATGTATGTCATCATGAAGGATAGCTTCAGCTAGCGATTTGATACCCAAGTTATCCACCAATTGGTCCTGTGGGAGAATATCTATTAGAGATGGTTTGGGATGCTGCATGTGAAAATTTAGTGAAAACTTTGTTTTGTGTTTTTTTTTTCAGGCCTAGCAACCTCATGACTGATCATATGAATCATGATTTTTTGTTTTCCTTTTGGATCTTTCTCTTTATCTCACTGGAGTTGCCGTTGTCTGAGGCGCTATCACTGTCCACGTCTGAGCTCGACTCTGCCTCTGACGCCGAGGCCCTATAAATTTCGTCGGATAGAGCACTAGACGTCATGTCCATGACCCCATGGCTGCTTTGTTCTGATTCTTCTTCAGTTGCATAAATTTCCTCCCTGTGTGGTTGAGCCTTTTTCCTTGGAAACAATTTTTACCTCCTACCATAGCAACTTGTTGCTGACTGTACGCACTTGTTGAATGTACACACTGTAGCAGTATCCTTTATAAAACCCAACAGCTTATAGCAAACTCACTGCAAAGTAGATTTTAAAGTCCCCAAGATCATACATAGACAATATCCCCAGCGAATACATTTCTCAGCACATACATCATTGTGTCTCTCACACAACTGCAACTCAATCCCAAAAAAAATTGCAACTCTGTAAACTTATTTTCCTATCTGTGCTTCTGCGAAACTGGTAGGTGAAAGCGATTGATTATATTCCTTTGACAGTTTGGTGTAGACTGGCTATTGTTGCTTGAATAGATGGAGGAAGAAAATAGGCGGTGGACGATGCTGATTAGGGGCGAGGAGGGTAATGCTCCGTGCGAGGGCAAGAGAGGGAGACGAAGGCAAGGTTTAATCAATTTCTCTGCGGGAGAGCAAGGCGATAGGGGGGCGAGGGTTGGAAAAAAAATGGGCAAGGGGTGGATAAAGTAAAGCTAGAGGTGTGGGGTCGACAGGGGGCAAGGGCGAGGGGTCGATAGGGGGAGTTGGGGTGAGGGCGAGGGCTCAATAGGGGGAGTGGCGAGGGCGAGGGATTGATAGGGGGTTGGGGCGAGGGCGAGGGGTCGATAGGGGAGCTAAGGCAAAGGCTGGGAAGAGGGGGGTGAGGGGTCGATAGGGAGGCGAGGGGTTGATAGGGGGAGAGGGGAATTAGTGGCTAGGGTGAGGGAGGGAAGGGCGGGGTGTAGAGAGCGGGAAGGGGTGAGGGGAATTGGGCATTAAGGGGGTGACTTGACAGCACGGGGAGGGGAGGTGGGGCGAGGGTAAGAGATGATATGGGACACGTTAAGCAAGGGAACAATGAGGGAGAAAAAGAAAGAAAAAGAGTGAGGGAGAAAAAGAAAGAAAAAGGCCGAGATAGAGAGATAACAGAGAGCGAGAGATAAATGTTGTCAGAGATAGAGAATAAAATTTTTAGCACTTATCTTTATTAGGTTATGAGGTTATGGATTCTCATTAACCAGAGACGGTACCTATTGACCAGATGGGGACTATCCGAAAGATCACACCCTTGAGAAACTTGCCTTGCACGTGAGTGAGAGAGAGGGAACAAAGAATTAATTGAAAGGAGGAATGCATTAGGATTGAAGCATCTTGAGGAGTATTACAAAATAGATATCACCAGAAAGGCGAAGAGAGAGATGTGATTGTGAGAGAGTGCATTATAAGTTAGGGATGGAAAAGGGAGATGCAGTTGAGCAGGTTTAAACGTTGAACCATATCCAATACTCAAAGGATCTATATGATGAGACTTGAATCTCAAAAACTTCAAGAAAAAAGGGGCAGTAGAGACAGAACATCAATAAAGTTGGATTATAGTAGTAGTTCCAAAAAATGATGCACGCAGTGAAACAAGGGGAGTTTTTTTAAGATAAGAGTTTTCATGAGGAAGATTGGAGAAGAGGGGAAAACGGTAAGCCAGAGAGAAATACAGATCTGAGGAGGGAACAATCATATGGTGGTGGGATGGCTATCATCATTAGATTTGTATACAATCAGGGCGAGTGATAGCACTTAATCCTTGATTTATTTACCAATGGCAAAGGAACGCCTGCCAGAGTGACTAATTGGACAGCCCCCTGTGGCAAAATCTCTTGTATTATGAATGGCCCTTGCCAAGCTGGGACCAGCTTCTTAGCTTTCTTCAGATACTTAGCTTGATAGAGTAGCACCAGGGAACCTTGAATATTTTTTGGCTTTTGGAGATGGCGATCATGCCACGCTTTGCAACGAAGTTGCTCGGCTTGGAGAGCATGTGAAGCTAACCTCCTGTTTTCTTCTAACATTGAGAGACAAGAGAGGTTTGTTGAAGCAATCCCCGCTATGACACGAACACTTCCCACTCTTGTTGAACCTGAGTTGAACTCATATGGTGCAATTGCTTCTAGACCGAAAGCTAGCTGAAATGGGGTGTAGTTAGTGGTTGCCTTGAAGGAGGTGCGATAAGCCCAAATTGTGCCAAGGATAGCCTGAGCCCAAGATGTTGGATGCAGGTGAGAGCTTTCTTGAGAAGCGCGATTAGCACTTTGTTAGTGATGTCCGCCTGCCCATTTGCTCTAGGATAGTAAGAGCAAGACTTGCAATGAAAAATCTTGTAATTGTGAGGAGTGTGGAGATTAGGTCGTTGACAAGATGACTACCTCGATTCACTGGTGACTTCTAGAGGACATCCAAACCTACAAGAAATATTTTCATACAAAAATTTTGCGACAGTAGCGGCTGTACAGTCGATGGTAGCCATCACTTCGGCCCACTTCGTTGCATAATCCATTGCTACCAAGAGATACTTACGATTGCCGGGTTGAGCAGATGGAGTAACTGGATTAACAAAGTCCAAATGGCTCAAATGGCAACCACACCATAGATACCTGCAGAGGGTGATTGGATTGCTTGCTAGGCTTGGGTGCACATTGTTGACTAACATCACAAATTTTGACATGAGCAATAGCATCTCTAAATATATAGGGCCACCACAAGCCCGTTTGTAATATTTTTTGTGCCGTGACGTGACCACGATTGTGGCCACCTGTAGGACCACTGTGTGCATCCTCCAAAATGTGGTCTACCTCATGAGGGGAGACGCACCTTCGCAGCACACCATCTGGCCCAGATTTATAGAGCTGTCCACCAATCAAGGAGAAAGGTCTAGACTTCAGCAAGAGTCTTCTTTTTTGTAAGGGAGAAGCATTCTATGGATATAGGCCAGTAGAAAGCAGATGTAACACATCTCCATACCATTCTGGGGTCGTGTCGACCTTAAAGAGATGACTATCCGAAAAGTCATCATCAACCTTAGTATCGGGCTCACCTGTGTGTATGCGAGAGAGATGGTCGGCCATGACATGCCGCTTGCCTGGACTAAGGACTACTTTGAAGTCAAGCTCCTGGGATATCATTAGCCACCTTCAGACTCTTCCTGCAACTTGGGTTTATTAAGAAGATAGCGTAGTGCATGATGATCAATAATGATAGTGAAGTGAACCCCTAACAAGTAATGACAAAACTTTTGTAAAGAATACACCATAGGGTGATACCATGTTTGATGTAGGTGCTAGCCCTTGTTGGAGAGAAGGACCTAGACTTTGTTGTATTTGCCGCAATCCCTTGATATAGTAGCAATCCTTGTCTTCGTGCCCATATTTTTTGCAGAAGTGGCAATAAACCCGAAGGGGAAAATCCTGTGGAGGATGTCCAAGAGAGCGACAAGAGATACACCATACCATAGATTTAGTCTCCAACTGAGACCGAAGACCTTCTAGCTCTCTCTTGATTTGATCTAACGCCTCAAGATGTGGTGGTTTCTCTTGTCTAAGAGAGATTGATTTCTCTTCTTGGAGAGCGTGTTGTAGATTTAGGGCTTCAAGTTCTCTGCGCAAAGATTTCAATGGATCGGCAGGACCTTCCAAAAACAAAGAGGGGTTCTCTATGTGAGGGGGGTTGGTGAACAGCTTCCTAGACCCCTCTATCCTCGTAGCTGCAATGAACTCCTCCAGAGTGGCGTCGGGTCGGAGACTCTCTCGGAGTTTTTGTTGAGAAGTTTTGGGAAGCACCTTCTCTACCCACTTCTTAACCATAAATTCACTTGGTTGTTGGGGAAGCTTGGCAACCAGAGACTTGGTTTCGTCATAAGTTCTGCAAAAGTCTCCTCTGGCTGGAGCACCATGTTGGCCAACTTATCCAAAACCTTCTCCTGGTAGTCACTTGGCCTGAAAGGTGCACAGAATTTTTGTCTTAAGGTTACCCAAGTTGAAAATGGTTCTCTGCAAACTGGTTGTACCATTTGTCTGCTAAGCCATCCAAGGTGGATGGAAAGAGTACCAAATAAGCATCTTCTTTGCTAAGACCACGACCCCTATAGAGAGATACAAATTTCCTTGCATGGTCATTAGCATCTTCTGAAGAGATTCCTTTGAAGGTAGGGAACTTGATGTTCACCTTGGCCAAAACACTTGCCAAAGACTCCATGGCCCCTTGCTGAGCCTGTTGCTCAATAGTCTGCTATAGCAGAATAGGAGAGAGATTTACTGTAGAAGGTGATCTGGAAGATGTGGAACCGGATGAAGGAATGGGTGATGTATGTGGAGGTATGGGTGATGGGGTTGATGGACTTCTACTAGGTACCAAAGGTCGTCTTCTGCTATAGTACTTCAGAGGGATCAGTAGTGCGCTCTGACGCTCGACTGACCGCCTTGTATGTTTCATGCAGTGACCACCAATCCAACCAAGCTTTGGATAAGAAAACCTTGAGCTGGTTGTAGACTGGTCTAGACTCTACTAGACCAAGTAAGTGACTAGACCAGGCTGGACCAGGGATGAGGAGGTCTAGAGGAGGGTTGAGGAGGACTAGACCAGGGTCAAGGAGGTCTAGACCAAGGACGAGGATAGGTTGGACCAAGGCGAGAGATGACTAGGGCATGAGAGGACTAGACCAGTTGGACCAGGTGAGAGGATAACAGTGCAAGGAAGGGTGGGCTAAGCTAGATAGACCCAACTAGCTTCAAGATTTGAACTCGCAGAGTGAGATTTCAGTTGAGGTCCCACCGTGATTGCCAAAATGAGAGCACCTATAGCGCAGATAGTGTGTCGTGCTCTCTACAATGGGTGCTCCTTAGTGCAATGTGCGTGACAATCTCACTCAAAACAGACTGAAAACAAGAAATAATAGACAACAACGGAGCTCATAGAGAAGCAACAGCGACAGTAGACCCCGACAAATGACTCGACTATCTCAAAGAGCTGATACAGACTCCAACTCTCGCATGGCAGCACACTTAGCTCGAGCCCATGACTATCAGGTACAATGGGGTGTCGAGGCTCACATGTGCAGGGATGGTGAAGATGTGCTCTGTGTATAGAGTCACCAAGACGACTATGTAAAGATTCCTATGACCAATCCGCTACTCCTCATATATACAACCATAAAGAGCCACCAACGGCTCATAAATGACAACATCTAAGCCTAATCCCACTGAGTGGTGGTGATGACTTGGCCACGATGTCCACTAGACCATCGTATCCCTGCCACGTGTCACTGCCCAGCGAGGCTGTCGAGTGTGAACCGACCAGACCAAAGACCAACTGTAAAGTCCAAACGGTACTAACTATCCTGTGAAAGTGACATTGTAGCCTGCTACAACTTTACATAAGGTCAAAAGACATTCCAGATAGATTCAGTGTAGAAATCCGGGTTACTTTTAGCAAATTCCATGTTTCCTTTAGTACGGATGTAGAGGCCGGTATTGCAGGGACGTTTGAAGTGGTTAATGAGATTGAGGTTGAAGGGTGCTTTGATGAGCTCCCCTTTGTCCAGAAATTGTCCTCCTTTCAAAATCTTGAGTTGGTTGTCCTCCACAATACAGGCAATGAGGTTGGCAAGGTATACCCAAGTTTCACTCAAAATGGGTGCTAAGAATGCTTTGTTGGGCAGGACCCAAAGCTGATGGTCGACCCCAAGGGATTCAATTTCAATTTGTCTAACAGGTAAGACAGGAGAAACTTTAGAGATCTTAGGTACCATCTCGAGGAGGTTAGTGTCATTGAGGGAACAAAGATTACTCTAAAATTCCTTAACTGCTTCAAGGGCTGCACTATCCCTACAAAAGATACCACCAATTTGTGGGATAGTCGGAGTAGCTGGTGTATAGACAAAGGAGGGATTGAGACTGCACAGCTTCGTTAGAAAGTTAGAAAGATCTTCACCTGAGTAAAACAATAGGGCAACATCTTTTTGGTACTGTGAAGACAATAAGGGAAGTTGGGCTATGTATTGGGTAATCAAATTCACTCCTTCCTTGGAGTCCTTATCCAGAGTAGCCAAAATTTTAACCCAATCATTAAAATAACAACATATGTAAGACATAAAATTTCTTGTCAGAGGTAAGAGCTGAATCATATATTAGTTGAGAAGCATCCAGGTTGCTAATACATCTAAGTACAAGAGATGTGGCCACTGAGAGGGGCTCAGAGGTCAATTCCAATCCTTGTGAGAGACTGCAATATTTCAAAAAAGTGTGGTGAGTTTTACTTTTTCTTACCGAACTAAGTAATATAATCTTTGACTTTCCTAGTAAGGAAGGGTCTAGTTCTAACTGCTAAAGCATTCTTTGGTTTATGGTCCTTAAGGTATAGCTCAATCTGTTTGAGAATCTTTGCATGATTCTCAGGGTTGTGTTTAGTACTCATGCGGGCAGTCTTTCTAAAGGGTGTGTAGTCCTGAAAAAGGAACAATTTAATCATAAATAAATAAAAACAGTGACTGTAGTTTTGGGCCTGCAAACCTTAAAGCGGCAAAGTCAAAGAATATAGTAGCCGTGAGCAGGGTACCAGAAACAGAGTCTATGAAGGACCGCCTAACACCAGTCAACCAGTCAAGGGATTATAGACTGTGGGTCCAACCTACAGCTCAATTTTGGAATTAATTTCCAAAGCCAGCATCCCAGTTTCTCTAGAAAGAAAAACCTTATGTATAGGATGTGTGCGTAACTGTTTAATCTTAGATAATAAGACATAATTGAACTTTTATATTCAAAAGGCAGATGGCTAAGGAATAAAGAAAAGATAAGTACAGAAACAACTCAGTATTAGAATCATTTACACTACAACAAAAGAAGGTGTTATCGACGCTGCCCGTCGCTATGAGCGTCGCTGTGAAACCAGTCGCTATTAGCGACGCATATAGCGATGACCATAGCAGGAAAAAAAAATTCTTGGGTAGAGGGCAGGTAGCCTGGCCTGTGCCCAGTTAAAAGATGGACACAGCCACAGCCAGACTTCCTGCCCTCTGCCCAAGAAAGCGAGCAGCACCAAAATATGAACCATGCTCCCACGCGCAGAAATTTTGACAGAGTTCCCTTTGTTTTAACATAAACTTTTAAAAAAAAACCATATCATGTATACGCCTCCTACATGCTATCCATGTAGGATCTTACATGAGATTTAAGGCCAATGAAAGACAACCGTACCAACTAAAAAGCATAGCCATAACTTAAAAGCATAACCATAACTTAAAACCATAACCGGCTATAATCACTTTGATCAAAACCATAATGCAGATAACCATAACCATAAAAAAAATTAACAATAGCCATAAGCATAACCAGAAAGAGAAACAATAACTATCTATACAATGACAATGACAATAATCATAACCATAAGGGAAACAATAACTGTATGAACACTAACTGTTTGTACAAAAAAGAGACACAGAAGCGTGTCTGTGTCTCACAAAGCATATAGATGAAATCTGGTCCACTAATGACTAGGCGTCGCAACCTGCACATAGGACAACTCACAAAATTAGTATTGATATTACTTCACATATACTGACTTAATTAAATCAACTCACACATATTAACGTCTCACCTGAAGCGACCATCGAGACTGTAAGGCCTCCCAGTCTACAGGCTCTCCTGAAGCTTCAAGATCATTCAGTACTTCATAGATACCTCTGTGATATCCATTTGACTCCTCCTCGCATGATGGAGCTCGATGCATCGCAAGATTCTGCGTTTATATAAAAATCAAAGTAATAAGAATACATGATTCATCGCGTTTTAAAAAACGCCATAGTTAAGATTGGATTAGAAACTCACAAACTCATAGAAAAAGGTGTCGAAGCCTCCGCTGCCAAGATGAGATGCCCCCCTAGTCATCTGTCATACCTACGCGGCCTCACGCTGCTGTCTGAACCGCGTGGCCGCTGTCCGCTCATCCTCCCTGATCTGCTGCCACGTCTCGTGTGGGATGCCCGAAGGCTTCGGCGAGCCGGTCCTGAAAGCCTTCCGAGTTGCATCTTGTCGATGTTTCATGGTGTCCGGTGCAACACCCTTGATCCACCGCGCCAAAACAACGGAAGAACCCGGAGCAGGCTGGTACTCTCTCAGGATGGTGCCCACTATGTAAGTGACTTTTTCCTTTTCTTGCTGATCCCAAGACGTCAGAATGCTGGTCGAAAACTGCAGCTCCACGAGCTGGCGAATCCGCTGTCGCATCTCAGTCCCGACTCTATCCATGTCAACAGAACCATCTCCCCGTACAGTATAGAGCTTGGAGCCACTAGGATCGTGTGCCCCCCAAGGTGTTTGAGGTGTTCCAAGAGGTGTGTCAAGAGGTGTGCCTGGGTAAGCCGGGGGTCGTGAGCGAGGAGGGGTCGAAGCATCTGTGGACCCTCCTCCACAGCAACCACCACCTCCACTTGGCGATCGCCGAGATCGGCGAGTGCGCTTGTGCTACGGAGATGAGGACATACCCGCCTCTGCCCCACCCCTAGGTGTCGAAGCGGCCGTGATGGGAGAAGAAGGCGTTGTACCCATAGGCGTCCTGAACCTCGTAGGCGTCCCCCCCCTAGGCGTCGGTCCCTCGGGTGTGAAGCCCAGAGGCGTAGTACCAGTGCCTCTCGCTACCCAGTATTGAGAAACCTGTGCCATCTGAGCAGGCGTCATCCGTGTAACGAAGCCCATGAATGCATCTGCACTCATGGAAGCGGGATCTGGAATCTCGACTGCCATACTAAAGTCCTGCACAAAGAAAGTAAAATAAAGCGTCGGAATACAATTGTTTAAATTATCTTTAAGCTTATTTTTAAATCAAAGTCTTCACACAAACACTTACAGGCCTAGACCTCGACGAGTGAGGCATCATCGATAAGATCTTGCACCGTATCATCGTCTATCTCTAATTGCAAACATAACTCTGCCCCAACTCGTTCTAGTAGATTGTCTTCATCCATTGCATCTTCATCTACAAGTGTCAATTCTTGCTTGTTTGCGTCATCCCTCGTATATCTGTCAGCTTCCTCTGCCATACCTTCGTCCATCTCATCTAATGTCATAGTAGTATGGACGTCGTCTGGCTGACTTTCCTCCAGGAGATCTTGCCCTTCAAATACTTGTTTATTTCTTGGAGCAACCTGAACCACAAACCACCATTGTCACTTTCGAGGGTCTGGTACAAAGACCACTTGCTCGCAATGTTCGGGGAGAGCAAATGTGTCGCTCGCATCTGTCCAAGTCTTTGTAGAATCTATTTGCACAAGTTTGTTTCCATCTCTGCGTACCGTTGCATTGCGACCAGAAGTAATCACCTTGAACCACTTCACATCCAACAAAAACATCTCAAACCGCCTGAAGCTTACTTTGAGGATATCTGACACCAAACCATAGTAATCCAGGTTGCTAGTGCTCTCATTCGTGTCTCTAGCACTGGCCCAGCTCTTTTGCATGAAACTAACCATTACCCCACTATCAAACGTGTTTCTTCTGCTGTCAATTTGTTGTGTTCTGAAATGCTTTCCATGCGACCACAGTGCCATGTATGTATGATACGTCCAGTCACATCCAATAGCTAGCTCTTCCTCTTCTAGAGATATGGGTTCTCCGATCTGTCGACCTGCTCTCACTGTCTTGTCCAACCATGCCATTGTAGGGAATTCAGGTAGAGGAGAGAGATAGTCTAGCAAGGGTAAGCCAGATTATTTTTGTCATTTTTGTAATGTTCCGTGTGTTTGCAATTTTTTGCACAGGTTTTTCCAAGGATATTATGCCCATCCTGGTGTTTTTTTCACCACATGCACAAGTCATGGAAGTTCTCAGCCCAATGAAAGTTTTCTACCTGATTGTAAACCGGACGGGGCCTCCATGTCCAAGCCAGAAGATAATGTGGAGATGGATGAGCAACTTGAGAAAGATTCAGAAGCTTTGCATGGTTCTTGCTCAAAAAAGCGATCTCGATCTCTCTTTCTCTCTCGATCTCACTCTCGCTATCTCTCTTTCTCTCTCTCTCTCTCTCTCTCTATCTCGCTCTCGCTATCTCTCTTTCTCTCTCTATTTCCTTATTTTCCTATCTCTCTCTCTGTCTCGCTCTTCACTTCCCTACCTCTCTTTCTCTATCTCTCTATTTCCTCTCTCTCTCTCTCTCTCTCTCTCTCTCTCTCTCTATATATATATATATATATATATATATAACTCTCTTTCTCTATCTCTCTAGCTATTTCCTATCTCTCTCTCTCTCTCTCTCTCTCTCTCTCTCTCTCTCTCTCTACTGATCGAACGAGCGACTGAGCTAGGGAGATCTAGACGTCCACAACTGCGGAGGACTACACAACATCGACAGAGGATCTAGCTAGTTCACTTTGGCTCGACATGCATAACGCCCAGTCAGACTACTGACCATGGAGAAGATTGATGAGATTCGCCAGCGACAGCTGTTGGATCTCCTATGATCTACCTATCCCAGCTAGCTGGTTTAGTCGTTTAGTCCATACTAACGGGAGCAAAGCGAACCCCGAACCCCCGACGGCCTCTAAAACACCGAGGACCGAATGGCGCGCCTCGAGCCTGTCATAGTAAAGCAAAAAGGGGGCACCACCTAGCTTCAGCAGCTAGGACGCAAACAACACACCACCATAACAAAGTTTTCATCCAAGAGAGATGGATGCTTGGGATTAATGATGAAGAGGAAAGGGAATGAGATCAAGTGAGAGAGAGAGAGAGAGAGAGAGGGAGGGGGTATAGCGGCTTAGTACTTAGGCACCACAAAAGGATGGCGAATCCGCACACCCTTCACACATACACAAGCTCACTCCAAACACAAGACTAGGTGGCGATTCCGCACACCTCACATGGGCAAAACATTGCAAGAAAACATACTCACAAAACCTCAAGCTTTATTTCGAGCATGGTGATTGCGATGATGGTGATGGTGATGGTGTGGGTGTGTGTGTGTGCACTAGGTACACACAGTGCATAGTGTACTCTTTGGTGATGTTTTGTGTGTATTTAGTGTGATGGTGACCCCTCTTTATATAGGGGAGGAGGGGGAGGAATTATAGAATTTAGAAATGAAGAAATCATTATCTACATAGGCCATGTGACTGTGGGCCCCACTTGTCTAGCTGTGTGTATATGTGCCAGAACAGCAGTCTCATGAGAGAGAGACTAAGAGAGAGAGATGGGTTGATGAAAAAAAGTGAGAGGTGACATGGAGAATAAAGTAATTACAAGAAGGGAGAGAGGGGAGTGTGTTCAGAGGTGAATCTGTGTGCAAATGTGTGTGAACACAAGAAAAATCAGGTAACCACTGGGTGGGGATGGGTCTGTGGGCACCTTTTTCAGTGAAACTGAGTGTGTGTGAGTGTGGGGAAGTTTATTTAGCTACAAGACAAGAGATATGGTGGCCTTTAGAGAGAGAGAGAGGGGGATATTTGGGTCATGGGATATGATAGGAGAGAGAAAGAGGGGATGGGGTATACTATTTTGGAAGATAGGGTAAGTTGCATGTGAGTTAGGGTGCATTATTGGTGAGTTATAATGCATTATTGGTGAGAGGTGGGGTAGCTTGAGGGGAGAGAGAAAGAAGAAAGGACAAGGGGAATAGAGAGGGGGTTGACCTTTTGAGTGGAGGAGAGGAAAAGGGACACACGGCGGGGCAACAGTGAAGAAAAAGGAGGCAAGGTGGGGATGTGCTACCCCGCAGGCATGAGGTGGCCTATTTTACCTTTCTTATATATTTACATAATCATACTTTATTGTTTTCTTACTTTTTCCAATGCCTTTTATCACTCTCTCCCTAAGAGGGGGTTTTCATGGGGTGGGGACGAGAGAAGAGGGGTATGGGAGCTTGGCTTGTGAAAAGCCCCCATCATTAGCCCTCCCCTTTTGGCTAGAGGCATTCATGTCTCTAGCTCATCTGTTTGATCATTATCGTCGGAGGTGGCTACTGATGGTGTGTCCTCATCTGGAATGTCAATTGGTGGAGCCTAGTCAAATCGAAGAAAATAAGGTTTAAGTCGCCAACCATTTACTCTGGTTTTATGAAGTTTTCCATCAGCCTCCGTAAGCTGGTAGCTTCCATTGGCATACTTTTTCCTGATGATGAAAGGGCCTTCCCATCAGAGCAAGAGTTTCTTATCCTTGCGCGTGTCGAAGCGATTGTCGTAGCGGAGCACCAACATTCCTTTCTTCAATTCTTTTTTCCGGAGATTCTGGTTAAAGCTAAGTCGTCTATGCTCTGCTTGTGCTGCATAATAATTTATTGCTTCTTCTCTGTCCAGCTGCATTCTTTCCAAGTTGATGATGTGATCTCTCAAATGCATGTTGGGCTGTTGAAGTTGGCTTGCCATTACTCTGAGACTTTGTAGTTGCACTTCAATGGGCAAGATTGCTTCCTTACCAAATACTAGATGATATGGTGTGAATCCCAAGGATGTACGAAATGAAGTTCTGTAGGCCCATAAAGCTGGTAGTAGGTACTTATCCCAGTCTCCAGGATGATTGTTTACCTGCTTGGTAATAATTTTAGAAACCATTCCATTTACCTTTTCAACTAGGCCATTACATTGAGGGTAATATGGTGAAGAGTGCCTCCTTGTAATGCCCAGTTTCTGCATTAATTCTCCTACCAAGTCTGCTCTGAAACCTGGCCCTCTATCAGAGATGATCTCTAAAGGTGTGCCAAACCTACAGCATATGTGCTCGTAGATAAATTTAGCTACCTCTACCACTGTGATTCTAGTGGTGGCTGTAGCCTCTGCCCATCTAGTCATGTAGTCGACCCCCATGATAATGTAGAATTTTCATGAGCTGGCCCTAGGTAATGGCCCAATGGCATCGATACCCCATTTTTCAAATGGGCCATATGAGAGAATAGGTGTCTGTGGTTTAAGCATAAGTGATCTAGTGCCGGCCTTTTGACACAACTTACACGTTTTGCACTAGTGGTGTACATCACGGTTAAAGCTAGGCCATATAAAGCCTGCCTGCAAGATTTTCCTACTTGTTATGTCTAGGGCAAAGTGACCACCACAAACCCCGTCGTGACAGCTAGCAATTACTCCCGTGATTTCCTGAGAGAGAGGGACCTTCCTGAGTATTTGGTCCTTACCCTTACAATACAAACCGTCATTGATGAGTCGATACCTTGTGGCCTTTCGTGTCAGCCATTGCTTCTGTCCCTTTGTTAAATCTGATGGGCATTCCCCTGTTTCCAAAAAATGCATGATGTCAGGCAAGGCATCACTTCCTTGAAATAGAGGGAGCTTTAGTTTTATTGCTCCAACCACCACTTCCTGTAGTCTTTCACTTGCTAGGGCATCTGCTTCTTGGTTTTGAGCCCTTGGGATATGGTGTATTTGAACTTATTCAAACTTACCCAACAAGGTTTTTACACCACTTAAGTGAGTCCTTAAACTAGGATTCTTGCATGTCCATGCTCCATTTACTTGCCTTATCAGAAGTAGAGCATCCCCAAATACATTAAGGCGTTGTACACCTTGTGAGACGCACCATTGTAGACCCTTGGTTAGTGCTGCATACTCAGCTTCATTGTTAGAATGTGAATCTAACAATTGGCCCAACGAAAATACCTTTGTCCCTTTGTCATCAAAGACCACTATGCCTGCAGCTGCTTTGTCGGACGCTCGCTTGTAGGCTCCATCAAAGTAGAGAGAGTATGCTCCTTCTACCATCGGTGGTACTGGAGGTAATCGGACTTCTCCTTCCTTAGATTGCTTCTCCTTCCCTTCAAAGACTTGGTAGGTCATGAGTCCCCCCAAACTTGCCCTCGTCGTGCTTTCTACCTGTACCGTGTAGTCAAACTCTTGCAGACGAACTAGCCATTTAGTAATTCTAGCAGACACATCCATGTGTTGTACAAAATAGGGAAATATCTCATCCGTGGTTAGAATCACAAATTTCTTAGGCAGCAAATATGACCTAAACTTTGTAGTTGCAAATCTAAGAGCTAGGACTAAGTGTTCCACATGGGTGAAACCTTTCTCTCCTGCTGTCATCATTCGACTAGAGAAGTAGATTGGCCTCATGAAAGATGTCGTCGTATCCTTTTGGAGTAGCACAGCCCCCAATGAGTCATCACCAACACTTGAGGTGACATAGAATTTTTCATCCCACTTAGGTGGTGAGATAGTTGGCAGAGTGGCTAAGACCTCCCTTACCTTGTTGTAGTGATGTTCGCTTTCCTCATCCCAAGTGAAAGTTGATCCTTGAGTGAGTTGTTGCAGTGGTAGAACAAGTTGTGATAGTAGATGTATGAATCTACTTAAGTACCTCACCTTCTGTAGAAAAGAGACCAGTTGATGTGCGGTCGTTGGTGAAGGTAGGGCGATGGGTGCGGACACCTTATTTGGGTCGGCGTTGATACCTTTTGCTGAAATTTCATGGCCTAGTAGAATGACTTTACTCTCCCCAATGTGGCATTTATCCACATTTAATTGCCCACCTAGGCTCTGCAACCTGGCCAAACCTTCAGTTACCTTTTCTAAATGTGAAATACGGGAGCTATATATACAAAAATCATCAATGAACACTCTTATGGATGTTCCAAAGAACGGTTGAAAAACATATGTGACATATCTTTGGAATGTGGCAGGTGCATTTGTGAGACCAAATGGCATAACCCTGTATGCAAAACAACCCCATGGCATGATAAACGTGGTTTTTAGCTGATCTTCCAAGGCTATGCGTATTTGAAAGTATCCAGAATAACCATCACAGACGGTATAGCATTTAAAACCCGCTACTTCATTCAGAATTTCATCCAAGAAAGGGAGAGGAAAGTGGTCTCTCTTTGTAGCTGCATTTAGTGGTTTGTAGTCAACACAGACCCTCCACTTACCATTATTTTTAGGTGTCACCACTACGGGTGACACCCATTCTGAGTTTTCTACAGGATAGATGAATCCCGCCTCCAGCAGTTTCCTTATCTCGGTCAAGAGTGCCTTTTCTTGTATGACCCCCAGTCGTCGTAGCTTTTGCACAACTGGTTTTACCCCTTCCTTCAACTTAATATGATGTTCCACCACTGTAATACCTGTGATTCTTTCATAGTTGTCGATGAACAGGTTAGGAAATCCCATCAACATTTGCCAAAACTATCTTTCTCCTCAAGTGTTAATTCCGTAGACAACATACCCTTCAACCTACTTCCTCCTAGGCCAGGTGATTTGCTCTCCTCTTCATTGGGTTTCCCTTTTGGTGATGGATCACCAGTTGTGCTTACGCTTTGTGGATCCTTCATAATGATACCCATCACATCAATGGAACTGTCACTTTTGTCGGTGGATGTGGTCTCCTCCTCAGAACTGGAAGATTCGCTAGTGGTTTCATCTGCCAATGTTTCCAAATTCATTTGCTTCTGCTTTCCAATACTCATGTCGTAGTAGATTGTCTCCCCTTTCTTACCGGTCATGCGTAGAAGGCCAGTACCCCAGTCCTGTTTTGCCTTCATGGCCATCAACCATGGCCTTCCCAAGATTAGTGGATAGCCCTCCCCCTTAGTAGGCATTACAAAAACATCTACCTCTACCTCAGTGTTGAAAGCTTTTATTTTCACGGCACTTACCACACCCACACACTTTACTTTTGCGTTATTTTCCATCTTTGCCTTGCATGGAGAAGGCCTGTCAACTTCGAGCCCTAATCGAAGCATCATAGCTTCGCTCATTACACAGATTTGTGCACCTCCATCAATGTAGGTGTTTCCAACCCTCTTTCCTTTTATGTTTACATCGACAATTGGAAGGATGTCATCCATGTTGCAACCCGAAATTGCTCCGGCTACCTTTGTTTTGGAGCGTCTTGTACTTACCATTTTAGAACATTGTCGCCTTACTTTAGGTACAAGATGTAGTAGCTGTGGCCATGTAATCTTCGGTCCTTGCTCTGCCACATCCAATGTTAAATCATAGGGCTTAGAACTTTCCCCTAGCTGGAAGTCGGTGATGCCCAATTTCCGTCGTGGCCTGGATGGCCTCTTGCTAGTTTCTCCTCTCATGCTTCTCTCATCATTTGATTGTGTAGCTTTCTCCCTCGTAGCTCTTTTCACAGTCATGGCCTCAAGTGGTTCTAAAAAGGTTACCTTCTCCTTACCCTTGTCCCTCTCCTTTGCTCTGGGTGGATCCACTACTACGGCTTTTCCTTTCTCTTCTAGCCTTATGATGTTTACAGGGCGATCAGGTGGTGGGGTTGGTGGAAGAGGTGGAATGGATTCTTGTAGTGGTGTTTGGGGTGGACGTAGAATTTTTGTTGGTGGGGGTGGTGCTCGGGGTGGGGGTGTTCTTTCTCTAGGGGGTGACAATTGGTTCCTCCTACCTCCTCTATTATAGTTTTGTCGTGGTTTGGGACAGTAGTACATACCGTGACCGTCTTCTCCGCAGTTGTAGTAATGATACTCCCTGTTTTGTCGTCGTTCTCTTCCAGGGTCTTGATCTCTTTCTTGACTCCTCCCTTGCTATATTAAGTGGACAGACAAATTCTGCAGTTGGTTAGTAATATGGGCCAACATATCTTGTTGGTCATCTCTTACCCCAAGAGCCGGTGGTGGTGGTGGAATGGTGGTTGTCGTAGTTGCTGGTCGACGCAATGTTCCTGCTTTTGTTGACTCGGTTTCTTTGGCTTTCATTCGCATCTTCTTGTCCTTAAGGCGAGCAATCTCAACGGCTAACTCGTACATAGCCGGGAATCTACCTTTCACCTTCTCCTTGAGAAGCGGCCATAAGCCATATGTGAACCGATCTTTTTTTAGGAAATCGGTGCAGCTTCCCCCCTTGCCAGTGACTCAACCCACCGTTCCCACAAATCCACAAATTTGGACTCATAGGTGGCATATTCTAAAAGACCCTCCTGCTTCAAGTCTCTCAACTTGTCCCACAACTTTTCTGAAGTGGTACCTCCCCCAAAGCGCCTCTTAAAAGCGGTTTTTAAGGGTTCCCAGTCATCCTTGGTTGCTTGTGGAAGTGCATTGTACCATGATCTAGCTTCTAGCTTCATGAGATGCTTAAAGATTCTAACCCGGGATTCATCATTATCTTTGTTGCTCACTACACATGCTACTTCAAAGTCATCTAGGAAGTCTGTTACCAAATCCTCCCCCTTCTTTCCTTTAAATGTTGGAAATGCTACACTTGCCATGATTACTGAGAGAGAGCTAGAAAGACACACTTCTTAACTTGCAAAAGTTTTTTTCTTCTTTACAAGGAGGCGTGTATACCCTCTTATACTAGGACATAGATTAAAACTTCAAACGGTACATTGCCTTGTACCAAAGGTAAGACAAATGGCTGATCTGATGCCAGAACCTCAAAAAACCGTTCCCCACCCAGCATGGTGTCAATGACGTGCTGGTAGTGAGACTTCAAGTCCAGTATTACCTTGATTGAGCATACACGTGTTGGTATGTGTGATCTATGTTGAGGTAGGTTGCACTGATTCATGTGAAGCTTAGAGGTGCTTAGTCACTGTCCAAGCTTGTGGGAGAGGGTGGAGTTCTTTCCTGAAACAAACTCAGTAGATCCCTAGTTTCTCTAGTGAGAGTGTGAGCCAATGATTCCGTTATCTGTGTTGCAGCATCAGGTGCGACTTGAAAACTGACTGTGATAATTACCTCGGTGACTTGAGTTACCCGATTCTCAAAGTAGAATAGTGTTGATTCTCTATTGTGCAGAGCTCCTTCCATTTTGTTGTTGTTGGTTGGTTGTAGGTTGCAGACATGGTTTCGACCTTCTCCTTCTTCTTCTTGGCACTTGACCTATGTATATCCACTGGGTTTGGCGTGTTGGTTGACTCTCCCACTGCAAATCGATTACCGTTACACCTGGCACTGGAGCTTCGATGGAGATGCGGAGTTCGTCTAGTTGTGCTTGGAGCTCTTCTTCTTCTGTCGTCCAGTTAGCAAATCCTGCTAGCCATTCATCCATTCACAATAGTTAGGCGTTTCATTCTTGTAAACTGAAGGGTTTCATGAAAAGATCCTCATTGGGGGCACCAAATGATGGGAGCAAAGCGAACCCCGAACCCCCGACGGCCTCTAAAACACCGGGGACCGAATGGCGCGCCTCGAGCCTATCATAGTAAAGCAAACAGGGGGCACCACCTAGCTTCAGCGGCTAGGACGCAAACAACACACCACCATAACAAAGTTTTCATCCAAGAGAGATGGATGCTTGGGAGTAATGATGAAGAGGAAAGGGAATGAGATCAAGTGAGAGAGAGAGAGAGAGAGAGGGAGGGGGTATAGCGGCTTAGTACTTAGGCACCACAAAAGGATGGCGAATCCGCACACCCTTCACACATACACAAGCTCACTCCAAACACAAGACTAGGTGGCGATTCCGCACACCTCACATGGGCAAAACATTGCAAGAAAACATACTCACAAAACCTCAAGCTTTATTTAGAGAATAAGGCGATCAAATGGGGATCATAGGGTAGGGGAATGAGAAGGGAGAGAGTGGTAGAGCACATGGCGGATAGGTGGGAGTTGATGGTGAAGACTCGCACGAGGGTTATGGCCATCATCCTTCATTTAGTTGCCCTTCATCTTCCATAGCCCAAGGGTGTAGAGTTCATGCTCAAAACGAGCATGGTGATTGCGATGATGGTGATGGTGATGGTGTGGGTGTGTGTGTGTGCACTAGGCACACACACTGCATAGTGTACTCTTTGGTGATGTTGTGTGTGTACTTAGTGTGATGGTGACCCCTCTTTATATAGGGGAGGAGGGGGAGGAATTATAGAATTTAGAAATGAAGAAATCATTATCTACATAGGCCATGTGACTGTGGGCCCCACTTGTCTGGCTGTGTGTATATGTGCCAGAATAGCAGTCTCATGAGAGAGAGACTAAGAGAGAGAGATGGGTTGATGAAAAAAAGTGAGAGGTGACATGGAGAATAAAGTAATTACAAGAGGGGAGAGAGGGGAGTGTGTTCAGAGGTGAATCTATGTGCAAATGTGTGTGAACACAAGAAAAATCAGGTAACCACTGGGTGGGGATGGGTTTGTGGGCACCTTTTTCAGTGAAACTGAGTGTGTGTGAGTGTGGGGAAGGTTATTTAGCTACAAGACAAGAGATATGGCACCCTTTAGAGAGAGAGGGGGGTATTTGGGTCATGGGATATGATAGGAGAGAGAAAGAGGGGGTGGGGTATACTATTTTGGAAGATAGGGTAAGTTGCATGTGAGTTAGGGTGCATTATTGGTGAGTTATAATGCATTATTGGTGAGAGGTGGGGTAGCTTTAGGGGAGAGAGAAAGGAGAAAGGACAAGGGGAAGAGAGAGGGGGTTGACCTTTTGAGTGGAGGAGAGGAAAAGGGACACACGGCGGGGCAACAGTGAAGAAAAAGGAGGCAAGGTGGGGATGGGCTACCTCGCAGGCATGAGGTGGCCTATTTTACCTTTCTTATATATTTACATAATCATACTTTATGTTTTTCTTACTTTTTCCAATGCCTTTTATCACTCCCTCCCTAAGAGGGGGTTTTCATGGGGTGGGGACGAGATAAGAGGGGTATGGGAGCTTGGCTTGTGAAAAACTCCAACATAAGATAGAGTCCTTACGTTCATCCATCCAAACAAGACAACAATTCAATTAACCTTGGATGTGTTTTACAGGTATCAATGGACCATATCAATTGTTATCCATGTCCATCTTACAAACTTTTTTTTGAACCTTTACAAGCTTAGTTCATAGTATTTTATATATATATATATATATATATATATACATATACTTCCCCCTTTTTTTTTCTTAAAGTATCCTTTTGATTAGAAGGCCATCACCCCTTCCAATCCAAGTGCTTGAAATATCCCCCCTTTTTAATTTGATCAATTATGAAAGTATCATTTTAAGAAGGAATTTCATTCACGGTTTTAATAAAGTATCAAGTATAAAACTTGTTTTAAGGTTAGCTATCAATCTTTGTGAATGGAATGTATTTTATCCCTTCATTTGTTACATCATTTACCATGTATTTCTCCATGTAATCCAAAAAACAAGGAGCACTGCTAAAAACCAGTCATTACTTCTAACCCAAAAGTCTTTTAAGAGAAAGATAAGCCATGTTTAGAGTGTCAATATCCAAAGTTATAATAAGAGCAACATCTACCCGAGTCAATGATAAACGCGGTAATGTAAAGCCTTATCTTAGTTATGTAGAGACCAAAAGCTGCCATAGTGTGCAACAGGGCACAAAAGGGCACAACACGTCAAAGGCCCGTGTTTATTTTACAAAAACCAGAACAATGCGCAGTAAGAAATGAGAAATACCACCAACCATATGTGTAACCACCCAAACCTAATTAGTGTGCAGTAAAGCACCTGAAACCCATGTAAGTACCCATGGCAACCCCATGCTCAGGGCCAGTCAAGGCAGTTGGGTGAAAGCATAGAATGGTATCTAAATACTTGGTGTCCATGGACACCAAGTATGATGCTATGGATGGCACCATAGCTAGGCTTTTAAGTCAATAATTTTTAAAAGAATATAGGTAAGATAACTGACTTCACGACTCCACTACTCGGATTGAAAGACATGGAGCGGTTAGCACGCGTGGACCTCTCCCTCTCTCTCCCTTTCTCTCTCTCTCTCAGATGGCCTCCAATGCCCATCTCCATGTCTCTCTCTCTCCTACTCTACTGTTCATAATATGGATGATGGAGACTCCGTTCCTCTTGCTTTGGTTGCAGCTCATACCTCCTCACAAGCAGCAATGGAGCTTCTTGAACTCAACAATGCAGCACAACTGGATTTCAGTTCACTATTACAATCAGGAAGTTTTGTACGACTTCATTCATTTCAAACTACTGCAGACTGTTCCAGGATAGACGACGGATTTTATGATGAGGCACATGGAATAGACACCATTCATACGCAGGTGCACTCCAAGAGAAAGGCTTGTCTAAATGATGATGAAATTATTGCAGTGAGGAAGTATGAAGCACAGGCTAAACGTGAGTACAGAAAGAGATGTCGTGCAAGAAATCAAGTACAGCCAAGCGTCAACATTGGAGCGGAAGATTTTCATAGGGAGGACGTCGATGTATACACAAAGGAAGACAAGAAGCAACATAGTATTCATAATATTGTTCAACACATTGTGAGACAGTTGCATAGTTACAGGAAAGAAGATAAGAATGCAATTCTTCAAGGTGTTTTCAATGATGATAGAATCTTTCCATTCTGTGAAGATTTGTATCTTCCTGCAAATGGCCTTATTTCTGCACTCAAGGTCTCCTTATAGGAATTAAAGATTCCAAAATCAGCTTGACGAGATGTTTTTAAAACGAAGCACATTCAGCATGCTGGTGAATGGATTACTGCATGATAATGGGAGCCAAGGTAGAGGTGTTGCTCTACATAAAGTGGTAAAGCTATTAAATGTTCATCCAAGGAATTTATATTCAGCTTTGGGTAGACTTGACAGTGATCCTATGTCAAGTACGCTGAGGTTCGACTTATGCAAAAGGAAGTCTGGAAATGCTGGGTCCTTATCGGAGGAATTGAAGGAGACAATTATTACATTTTGGATAGAGCACAGTAGGGTGTCTCCAAACAAGAAAGATATTTGTCAGAAACGATTGGGAAGAAAAAATTCTCAAGAGCATCCCATACACTTACTTGATGAATCTCAGGTAAACATGTCTCATTCTGAATAACTCTCAAGTGAAACATCTCACTCTTATGAATAGCTACCCATTGCGTGTTATGGACTTGTGTACATCCTACTATATGTGATATGTAGCCAAGTAATGTGTTAAGATAGTCCATTGTCTCTACCTATGCTATTATGTGTGCTATATTGCACAAGTGTAGCCCAATGTCCCTGTCTATGCTATAAGTGTGCCATGTAAAAGGACTCTATTGTAGTAAGATAGCAACATGTGTGCTATACAATAAAAGTGTGTGTAAGAATAGCACAATGTTCTTGTCTATGATATGATGTGTGGTATGTGAAAGAGCTATATTACATATTGAGAGCACTATGTGTGCCATATAGCGTTAGTGTGTGTAATAAGAGGCCAATGTCCCTATCTATGCTATTATGTCATAGTATTTCTTATAGTATGAGTGCTATATAGCATAACTATGTGTAATAATAGCCCGATGGTCCTGTCTATGCTATTATGTGTGCCATGTAGCAGGACTCTATCAGAGTATGACAACATCATGTCTGCTATATAGCAATAGCACAATATACGTATCTATGGTATTATGTGTGCTATCAGATTTTATAATATTATGAGAGCACTATGTGTGCTACATAGCAGATGTTAGTGTAATAGTAGCACGGTATCCATGTTTATGCTATTATGTGTGTTATGCAGAGTGTGATATGTGTAGTAATAGCACAATATCCCTGTCTATGCTCTTTTGTGCATGTGTTATGTAGAAGAACTGTGTTATAATATGAGAGCACTATGTGTGCTATATAGCAGACGTGTGTGATGTGTGTGTAATAACAGCTAAAAATCCCTATCTATGCTATTATGTGTTATATAACAAAATTGAGCATGTAATGAAAGCTGAGTTATCTATCTATGATATTATCTGTGCTATGTAGAATAGCTATGTGTATTTATACCAATGCATCTATAGCTATGCTATTATGTGTGATATATAGCAAAATGTAATTCTAATGCATTTTTTTTTCAAGCAGACAAAGTATTTCTTGAAGTTTAAAGATAGCCACCCACATGTGACAATTGGGCAAAGGTCCTTTGAGAAGATGAAGCCTTGGTTCGTGCAAAAGTTGAAAGATCAAAATACTTGCTGTTGTGTTTATCATATCAAACAGATGTATCTCAAAGATGCATTTAATGTTATGCGCTCATCTGCTTTTGGTTTTCATGGGAGGTCATGTACATGTAAATGCAATGTTTGAAAATCAGATGGGGTGAATGCAGAATGTCTTGCCGTTGAGCACTCGTTTTCAGGGATCATGAATTTCTGGGAATCATGTGTATGTACAAAGGCTAAGGGGGATATGTTCCATAAACACACCTACTTGATGGGCCAATGCAAAAACTGTGGTGTGGAAAAGCTTAGCCTTTGTCCACGAGAACTTGCAAAGATGACAAAGACAGTTCCACTGCAAGTCTTCGAGGACATTAAAGTTCAAACTAAGCATGGTCTAAGTAAGAGAAAGATGTTGTCACTCAAACAGGTGGCTTTAAGTGAGCTGACAGGGAGGATAAAAGAAGACATCAGAATCTTCATCGAGCACAATTTCACTTACAGATGGCAGGCACATCAATACAGAGAATGTTTGAAGGTGTTTCCTTCAGATACCATTATATCTGTATTAGACTTTGCTGAAAATTACTCGTTCAAAGAGCAAAATGAAGTACAATCCATGCATTGGCATACAGATCAATGCACCATCCTTGTTCACATAACGTACATGCGTGACAATGAAGGTGACAGTATTATGAAGCATATGCATTTCTACATCTCCGATGATAGGCAACATGATACGCTATTTGTCCAGCATTGTTTTCTTCTTTGTGATCAGTGGCTTAAAGACCAGGGGCTGAATTTCAAGAAGCATTGGGTGTGGTCAGATGGTACAGCCTCGCAATTCAAGGCTGCAAGGCCATTTTACTTTGTTGCTAGATATTACCAACTAACAAGTACATAGATGACATGGATTTTTTTTGGCTCTGGCCATGGCAAGGGGGAGCATGATGGCGCTGGCGTTGTGATAAAGAGATCCCTTACACATGAACAACTCAAGAGTAATGGAGTTGTTCTTAGGCAAGCTGCAGACATGGTTGCATTTTTTACGAGAACAATGTCCAATGCTGCATGTAGCTCTTATGCACAATCCACTAAAGTAGGTCCTACTATAAACATGAAATTTTGGCTAGTAAAAGAGACAGAAGTGGACAGGTCTAATCTATGGGGTTGTGAGAGAGTACCAGGATCTTGATCACTCCATTGCATTTCAGGCTTTTGTCGTCATGATCCTACTCAATTAAGGACCAGGCAGCTTTCTTGTTTTTGTGATGCTTGCATGAAGGGCCATTGGAGGACTTGTTCCAGCAAATCATATGCAGGCAAGTGGACACATAAGGCATTGAAACCACGCGGCTGAGGTACCAGAAGATGAAGCTGCAATGTTTGAGGGATCCCAGGATATGCTGAGTGAGTATCTCATTGAAGGTGATAACTTTGCAGTCAATGCAGACGCTGGCAATGTTGAAGGTGTAGAGTTCTTTCTTTTGAGATGTACAAAGAGAAAATGGATGACAAATTGCATCTTAAGAGATAAGTGGAAAAGCAAATGTGATAAAAACACTTATGTTGTCACAGGGTGTTATTATCAACAGCAAGAGGGGGACCCAAATCACTACACTCTACTTGATGATAGGGGAGTTACTAACCTGTACTCTCACCTTGTTCGGGCAATCAAGTTTGACATGCCTTTGGTAGATGCTGCCTCAAAGACATATTATTTATCTCCGGAACTACATGAAACCATTTACAATGCCATGCCCTATGAATCAGCATGATACCTATTTAACAGGCTTATATTATGTTCTATATAGCCTTCACCATTCAGTACCTCCTTACACATGTCCATTGTGCTATGTATCACATAGCACACAACCATACATAGCACATAGCATAGAATCACACACATTTCAGATAATGAGGTTACTATTGTGAACATGTTGCACCTTGAAAAATTTTAGCCAAGATATTTTTCGGAAACGATTGGGAAGAAAACATTATCAAGAGCATCCCATTCACTTTCTTGATGAATCTCAGGTAAACATGTCTCATTCTTACAATCATCTCACTCTTATGAATAGCTACCCATTGGGTGTTATGGAGTTGTGTACATGCTACTATATGTGATATGTAGCCAAGTAATGTGTCAAGATAGTCCATTGTCTCTACCTAGGCTATTATGTGTGCTATATTGTACAAGTGTGTAATAATAGCCCAATGTCCCTGTCTATGCTATAAAAGGACTCTATTGTAGTAAGATAGCAACATGTGTGCTATATAGTAAAAGTGTGTGTATCACATAGCACAATGTTCATGTCTATGATATGATGTGTGGTATGTGAAAGAGCTATATTACATATTGAGAGCACTATGTGTGCCATATAGCGTAAGTGTGTGTAATAAGAGGCCAATCTCCCTATCTATGCTATTATGTCATAGTATTTCTTGTAGTATGAGTGCTATATAGCATAACTATGTGTAATAATAGCCCGATGGTCCTGTCTATGCTATTATGTGTGCCATGTAGCAGGACTCTAGCAGAGTATGACAACATCATATCAGCAAAATAAAATTACATCATATCACCAAAATAAAATTACATCATTCAATCATTAAGTTTAGAGAACTTTGAACAAGTCAGTTTTTTGTATAGTAATCGCAAGTACATTTAGTGCACAAAATGTTGTATACACGATTCCATAACAATAGTCAACCTTCCTTACATACCTCTCGTTGACTTCTATAGTGGCTGATGACACGAGCAGACACATTGTCCGAAGGATTTTCAAACTGGTTCATCTTTGCATAAGAATTAGGGCTGGGTGAGACTGTCCACTTGACTAACCAAGGGAACAATGTGCTAACCAGGTAAATTGGGGACTGACAAATATCTGCTAGTTCAAATGAAGTAGGACAGACACAAGTCTCGGGAGGGTTGAGCAGACACTTGTAGAGTGTGTCATCCACCGCCAGTGTATTATCAGAGTTGAACTTAGGATGGTGCTTCCAAAAGTCTTTCAAACACTTGAAAAATATGGGCTTTGCGTTATCTCTACATGGAGGGATCCCAGGAACTTCATTTAGATTGAAGCTCGCCTCTCTACACCCCTCTTGACCGATAATATCGAAGAAATGCTGTTTGTTCAGCCTAGGAAATCATGCACTCAAAGCAAGTGCTAGATTGTCCTGGGTCATGCAGCTCCATAGTGCAACTTGTGCTCTTTGCAGCAGTGCATGCAAAAAGATTGATGCATTGGGCCTGACCACATATTCAAATTTCATCTTTCCTGTAGCATTTGGCGCAGTGACTATCTGATACCTTGATCTTGCCCAATGAGGAATATTGCTTCTCGCTATTCCTTTGTAGAAGGAGAGCTTATACCTCCTTATGAGAAGCCCATTCACATCCAGTATGATGCATAAATTGTCCCTTCTCTTCTTGTCCTCAAAAGACGCAGGAGGCAGTGCAACAATCTGTACTGGCATTACCACAAGACACGGCCTCTCTTGCCTCTCAAATTCATGTCCATTTTTGGCCTCTTTATCAGCATTCTTTGTACTTGCCTCATCTGTATCTGTAGCAGCCGCTCGACCCATAGGGACCTCTGGACTTTTATCTTTGGTATTCCCAACAGTGGGATTTGTACAAGACTCAGTTATATCATGTGCAACTGCCTCTTTCGTGTCCATAGCAGCCATGAAATGTTCTCCCATTGCCTCTCCTGATTGAGCTGCTCTGTCAGTGGGCACCTCAGCGCCTTTCCCTGCCTCATTGTTTTTCTCTATACATTCCTCAATTGTATTATGTGTATTTGCCTCTTTCATGTACGTAGCAGCCATGAGAACTTCTCCCATTGCGTCTCCCGATTGAACTGCTCTGTCGTATGCCTCAGCTGTGTCGGTAGAAGCTACGACATCACCGTTACCCACTGCTGAGCCTATTCCAGGTACTCTCTTAGTGAGGTCCTCCTCACCCAAGCCTCCCATATCTTCAACAGTGGCATCTATACCCTTTGCCTCCTCTGCATCAACAATGTCATCAGCTGCATCACTTGGATAGACCACCTGGGCTTGAGCTGTGACATCACTTGCACCCATTGCCTCACGTGTTCCAGCTTCTCTCTCAATGAGGATCTCCTCACCCATGCCTCTGGTATCCTCAACAGTGGAATCTGTACCCGTAGGCACAACTGCATCAAGAAGGGCATCCATGACAGCATGAACAATACTTTTTGTTCCACCATCATTAACATTGCCATCAGCAACAGCATCTGTGCGAGCATCAACTTCCATAGCATCCACAATGTCATTTGTGCAGGCATCAACTACCGTAGCATCAAAAATGGCATCTGTGCAGGCATCAACTGTGGTAGCATCATCAATGGCATCTGTGCCAGATTCAACAGTGGCATCTGTACCCATAGCCACAACTGCATCAAAAAGGGAATCTATGACAGCATGAACAATACTTTCTATTCCACCATCATTAACATTGCCATCAGCAGCAGCATCTGTGTGAGCATCAACTTCCATAGCATCCACAATGTCATTTGTGCAGGCATCAACTACCGTAGCATCAACAATGGCATCTGTGCAGGCATCAACTGTGGTAGCATCATCAGTGGCATCTGTACCAGATTCAACAGTGGCATATGTACCCATAGCCACAACTGCATCAAGAAGGGCATCTATGACAACATGAAAAATACTTTATGTTCCACCATCATTAACATTGCCATCAGTAGAAGCATCTGTGCGAGCATCAACTTCCATAGCATCCACAATGTCATTTGTGCAGGCCTCAACTAGCGTAGCATCAACAATGGCATATGTGCAGGCATCAACTACCATAGCATCATCAATGGCATCTGTGCCAGATTCAAGTGTGGTGGGGGTGGGTAATGTACCCTTTTCAAGTTTAGCACGGTCAACATCTGTATGCACATCATCATGTACAACCTGCACATCAACTGCATTAGGCACATTTGGAACAAATTCAGAAGTACTAGTAGGTGTGCAGGGATCAATTGTATCAAAAGACTCTTTTTTTTTTCCTGTAACCCCCCTGGAAGCTGTAGCACCCCCTCTTGGATTCTTCACAGGATAAGACTGAGCCAGTGAACCTACAGACCCCTCAACTGTATCAAAAGACACTTTTTTTTGCATGTAACCCCCTGGAAGCTGTAGCACCCCTTCTTGGATTCTTCATAGGATAAGACTGAGCCAATGAACCTATATACCCCTCATCTAGAAACCCTAAAGAGCGAGTGCGTCTCATGCAAGTTCCTCTTTTTTCAGCTTCTTGATTATCTACGACAAGAGAAAGTAGAAACATATTACTAAACATGTACAAAAAATAAATCAAATAGTTTGAAACTACTCGATGCAAAGAATTAAGAGACATGTCACTAAAAAATTCCAACACTTGGAGCATGGATACAATAGGGGTGCAATGGATTGCACATGCCTTCTAAAGACATCTTCTAATTGCATGAAGTTACAAAAAAAACACACTCATTGCTTTGCATTTGGTTTCTTTCTCTTCCTAAATGAATCAAGAGGTATATCCATTGTGGGACTTCCACCTAAGTTCTTGGGAGTCGATTTCTTGCGCTTTGGTGTTGGCTTCTTCCCCGCTGGAGCGGGTGTTGCTTTCACCGCATCTGAAACTGCCTCATCTGATGCATCATCTCTAGTGTCCACACTTGGTGATGCTTTGGCACTCAACGGAGAACGCAATAGCCTTCTTGGAGTTAGTTGTTGCCTAGGTGATTTGACTGTAGAAGACTTTGCCATCAAGATGTCTTCAACTACTCCACGTACTGCATCCCCTAAGGCAGACTCCGCTTCAAGGGCTAGCTGCATCCCGCAGGTAGACTCCGCTTCAAGGCATGGCTGCATCCCTGGGGTAATCAGGCCATTCTTCCTTGTGGAATGCATCGTCTTGTTGGAGCAAGCATGCGATGATTGTTCTACAAATCAAGCTATTTACAAAGTCTCACTTGGAGTATCCCAAAATACACACATAAATAATGATTTTGGTACCTACCAGTGGCCTGCGTAGAGACTCTCTCTGTTTTTTTCCTCAATGATTCTTGTATACAGGTCTCTATTGCAATGTCTGTATCTGCAAATGATTTCATTAAATGCAAGAGTTTAAAGTACCAATGGAAAGTGGGCCTGCAATAGTAGTAGTAAATAATTGACACAGTGACTACCTGCACTTGATTCTTTCATCTCACTCTTCACCTTCAGACCAATCATATGCTTAGCTCTAGGGCGAACATACATGTTGCAATCTAGTGCAACACAATAGCCATAGTCCCTACATACGTGCGCGAAGCATAGCATATGGTACACATGGGTGCAAGGCAGGGAGAATACATCCAAGCTTCTGGCATCGAACGGGAATCCACATCCTACACAATGGTAGAACCCATTAAGTGCCACCTCGCTAATGCTCTGCTTAAAATCCACAGGAGGAAAAGGCTTCATCAAACTGGCTCCCACATTATGTGAATTCCTCTCCATGGTAGCACAAAATTGAAAGTGCTTTGATTCCTGTGCTATGTTGGTCTCTACTTCTGCAAGTAGTGCCTGTGAAACAAAGAAGAAAACACATCTAATTTAAGTCTCAATAACCCAACAGAATCTTATCCCTTATTTGCAATACCACATATAAGACAAGCACTTACTCTATATGCTATAAACACAAGCTTGATGTGGTATATGATATGCACTGTGCTATATAGCACATAGCACAATCCAAGTATAATGTGCTATAAGTGCTACATAGAGTATGCAATGTAGATCATAGCAGAGAGACTTTTTAAAATACCAGATATAGCCCAAACATTTTCTCTATATGCTATATAGCACAAGCTTGTTGGGTATATGATATGCAGTGGGCTATATGAGACATATCACATAGCATATAGCACAAATATTGTGCTATGTAGCACATATCACAATTAGAGATGTGCTATGTAGCACATAGAAAAAATAGAGATTGTGCTATATAGCACAATTCACTATTCCACACACTCCAGGGCTATATTGTGAACATATAACACACAAAATGTGCTATTTAGCACATAGCACATAAAAAGATTGTGCTATGTAGCACATATCAATATTTAACACACACTTCAGGGCTATACTGTGAGCATATAGCATACAGGTATGCTATATAGCACATATTACACATGTCCATTGTGCTATGTATCACATAGCACATAACCACACAAAGCACATAGCATAGAATCACAGACATTTCAAATAGATGAGGGTACTATTGTGAACATGCTGCACCTAGATTGAACTATAAAGCACATAGCACATAACCACACATAGCATATAACCACCCACTCCATGAAGAAGATGGCTATGTTGTGACCATATAGCACATAGCACATAGCATATAACCATCCACTCCATGAAGATGATGGCTATGTTGTGGCCATATAGCACATATTTTGTGCTATATAGCACATAGCAGAAATAGAATATGCTCATACAGTACATAACCATACAATCCATAACACTCTAACCACATAACCACATGGAAGTGAACCACATACTCCAAAAGAAATTAAAGCACATGTAGGAGGGTATGCACCTTTGCTTTAGCCACATTGGCTTCTAATTCAGCAACGTTCTCTCTAGTAGACTCGTGAACTGTCCAATCAAATCAATCAGGCATTGTCGAGCTACAGGGTCTTGCACGCAATCAATCTCCATTTGCAACTTTATGGCCAAAGTTTTTGAGCTTTGAGCACCCTCAGCCCTATGCAATTCTCTGACTTGATCCTCTACCTGCTTCTTTTCACCCTCAAGTCTTGACTTATAGTCTTGCAATTTTCCCTCTGCAATATTCTTCATTTCTGCAAGTGCCCTGCTATCCTCCTCTGCCAATTGTACCAGGCATCCTCCTATAGGCGCGCTTGACAATGGTACAGACGTACCTTCTGTTTTCAATGATGATCTGGTAGAGGCAGCAGTGGTTTTGGAACCTCTCCCTCTACCACTCGTCTTTCTTCTGAGGCTCTCATTGCCCTCTCTGCAAAGATAGCCCAAGAAATTTGATGTTTGCCAGATTCACTGCAGTTTTCCAATGCAAAGGCCTTTGCAAATTGAGTCCCTACTTCATACATGAAGGGACCCTCCTGGTAGACATCCCAGTGTCTCCACACAAGCTTTTGTAAGAACTCCGACCGAGCATGGTATGCCTTCACTTTCTTCTGGCTACCCGGAACAGGCTTTGGGCATATAAAGACAGCTTCCAAGTCCTCCTCAGAGATGTCATTGTTTCCTGTCAAGCTACGCGGATCAACTCCCTCCAATGGCAATCCACACTCCATATGAAATTCCTCGGCAAGACGACAAAACTTCGTATGCAGAGGTGGTTCAATGTTCCTAACTAGACTGCTGATTGCTTGAATCTGATGCTTTGAGGAAGGTTCCATGATGCAGTCTCAAGTGATATACATGCACATCATCCAATGAACTCATGAGACGTGGTGTGCCCTCGCTTATCATCCCTGCTAAAAAGAAACGAGAACTTCATGGGCCTACTCTTGTAAGCAGGGCATTCAAGGTGATCTGTTATGGGATTTTCCCCAAGATTGCATGCAGCTTGTGGACTAGCAAATTACCTCGGGAGCTCGCCTCTTGTTGCAAATGAGCAATGTGTGGCACTCATGCAGCTCCAAATGCATCTTAATGTAGCTAAATGATCCCAGGTGGGGCGTGCGTGCTCAAGAAGTAGAGAGTGTACATGTTCAATGGGAGAGACATACCTCGAAGAGAAGAGGGCGGTTACTGCAATCGTCCTTGAAGCAGCCAAGCTTGCACAGTATAAGCTCTAAGCACAGTAGACCTTGAGCACGCGCGTGAGAGAGAGAGAGAGAGAGAGAGGCGGGGGGGTCGGGGGGCACGGTGTTTGAAACTGCCAACTACTCATGAAACAAAGTGGGTGTGTGAAGGCTGAATTTTTTAGTATAACATTTTTTAGAATATAAATTTGGACGTCTAAAATATGGCACCAGTGACCACACCCCCAATGTCATGCTATGCTATTTAATTATATCACATATATAGATTTCCACCTATTTATGCTTTCACCCAGCTTATAGATGGTATTCTAACAACGTGGAAAAAACAATTATATCGAGTAAAAAATCCGCAGCTTTTTGATGCTCAATGATTCCCAAACGCAGACTCGGTTACGGCCAGCTGAGTGATAGCCAAGCACAGGTAAAGCGGAAAAAAACACTTTTCAAAACCAATGTAAACTTAAAGCAACCCCTCTCTTCAGCTCACTTTTCCATTCTTAGCATATTATGAACAACCATGGTTTTAACTAGATAAAGAGCCATAAGCGATATAAGGGTGAAAGCATGTATAGGTGGCCTGGAAAGTAATGTCAGGGACATTGCTTATTTGCGCTTAAAAGTGGGTGTTTTAAAAGTGCTTCAAATATCAAAAAGAATATCACTCTCCTAAGGTATGTCAATTAAGTATCCTAACGTACCACAATTAATGAGACTAAATGTAATTTACTGCTGAACGCTGGATTATTGTTCGTCGCTTCTTTCCCGCTACAACCTGTTTGAGCTTTCTTTGTCTCTGAGATCTCTCTTGGATCTCTATCTAGCTCCTCTCTGTCTCTCTCTCACAGAGCTCTTGCCGAGCTTTCTGTATAGCTCAGCCCCCTCTCTCTCTCTTTCTCTCTCTAAGCATGGCTCCTCTTGTGTCTGAGCTCGCGCTCATCTCTCTCTCTCTCAACACTCTTTCTCTCTCTCTCACAAACTCTGTCTCTATAGGTTCCTCTTCTACTTGATGATTCTTGAGGTATGTAAACACTTATTATGCTTTGTTAGTATCTTGATAATTAGTGCAAGAAGTGCCATGTATTAATTAAAAGTATAGCGTGTAGTTAGGATTTGTATTGTATTTCTTGTAGAGAAATCCTTTGAAAGTACTGCAACAATGGAGCACAGTGAAGAACTGTCTATCAGCTCATTGTCATTGAGTAGAGAAGCTCAACTTCAGCGTAGAAAATTAATGAGGGAATATTGGGCTTCTCAGAAACGAAAGCAACGTAATGCAACGGTCAACTTTGTGACAGAAAGCAATACGGGGAGATGGATGAAAGAAAGAAACGAAGGATATATCAATCTATGGTACAACACTTTGATACATTAACCATGGGAATGGATGCAAGTGGTAGGAAGGAAATCTTTGATGAACTTCTTCAACATCCTTGCTTCCTTACTATGCATAGTAAATCCAAAGAGTTGGAAGCAATTATGCTGAGAAACATCCGCAACACTTTGAATCATGTGAAGGTCCCAAGATCTTCAAACGAGTTTTTTGTGAAGAAATCAGCAATGATGATGTTGGTGAATGGTGGAAGCAAGGAGAAAAACACTGACATGAGCATACCGCAAGCTGCCAAGCTTATGGGGATCCACAAAAGAAACTTATATTCAGCCAAACATCACTTAATAGTGTCAAGTGAATCTGATGGTTCGTTCCCTGCATCTGCGTGTCATAGAGATGATGCACGGAGAACTCACATCAATCAAACTGTTAAAGACATAGTCTTTTAATTTTGGACGGATGAGACGAGAATGTCCCCCAACAAGAAAGATGTTTGCAATAAGAGACTAGCTAGATGTTCATATGTAAAGCATCCAATCTACCTTCTTGAGGAGCCTCAGGTAATTGATATATTTTTTTGAGCACTTTTTATTGGTGCTACAACTCATATTCCTGCGACAACATTATGTTTCAATACCACTTTTTATTGGTGCTACAACTCATTACTGCCACAACATTATGTTTCTATACTTCTTTTTATTAGTGCTACAGCTTGTTTTGGTATTTTGCACCACTTTCTAGTGGTGCTACAACATTAAAAAGTGGTGAAACATTACTATATTGGTCTCTAATTGTATCTGAACCACTTCTAAAATTTGATCAATAGTTCTAAATGTTTTTGAAGCACTTTTACTTGTGTTTCCACACCACATTTTAGTGTGTTTGAACCAGTTTTTTATGTTTTGCAGCAGGTTTTAATGTTTAAGAAACAGTTTTTACTAGAAATGCACCAACGCTTCACCGTAAACCCTACAAAGTGGTGTTCACCCACTAAAAAGTCTTGTTTACCCAAGGCTAACAGATGTGTTTTACAAAACTCGTAGGGGTGTTACAGGTGCAAACGTTTTTGGTAGTGCAGCTCACTTTTTCCAAGTGATGTAGCACCTTTTAGTCATGGTGCAACAATTATAGTAGTGCCATAGACTTTTTACTACTGTTGCACGAATGGTGCTCACCACCTTATGATGGTATCCAAAACCATATTAGTGGAGTTTGAACACATTTTGTTAGTAAACACTTACAAGTGCTGTCACACCACAATGAAGCGGTGCACACAACACTTACATGTATAAAAACCACTTTCACGTGGTGTCTGACCGCATTCAAGTGGTGAGAAGCCACTTTCATGTGCTAAGTCACTACGTCAGTCCATCACTCCATGCAAGTGGTGAGGCACCACTCCCAAGTGGTGTAACACCACTTTCAAGTAGTAACTAAAACCTTTGAAAGCATGTTAACCTGTCATGCTTTTTCATGTCCCGGACAATGCTAACTAGCACAATTTTGACATATGCTAACTAGTACAATAACTTGAGCTACATCTCCAAGATCTATGACATGTGATATATCAATAGAAAGCACTTGAAACAAGGAATCCAAATGTACAACCTCCCACAAATTTTGATATTATTTGTAAAAAATTTACCGGACACCCAACTTTTCAAAGATGTGCTAACTTGAAACTGCTAACTAGCACAAAAAGCGCGACAGGTTAACATGCTTTCACCCTGCAATCAAGCGGAAAGTTCCCTCTTTCAAGTGGCCAGACACCGCATTCAAGTGACAAGAAAACGCGTTAAAGGTGACTGCCCACTTTGAACTAGTTTCTCACTACTCTCAAGTGGTCATCAAGTGGTGAGACACCACTTTCATGTGCAAAGTACTACGTTAGTCATCACTCCATGCAAGTGGTGAGACACCACTTTCAAGTGGCCAAACATCGCATTCCAATGACTTGAATCCGCGTTCAAGTGGTGACTGCCCACTTTGAACTAGTTGCTCACCATTCTCAAGTGGTCATCAAGTGGTGAGATACCACTTTCAAGTGATAGCTTAAACCTGGTCACTGCAATCAAGCGGAAAGCTCCCACTTTCAAGTGGCCAGACACCGCATTCAAGTGACCAGAATCAACGTTCAAGTGGTGACTGCCCACTTTGAAGTAGTCGCTCACTAATTTCAAGTGGTGAGACACCACTTTCATGTGCTAAGTCACTACGTCTGTCATCACTCCATGCAAGTGATGAGGCACCACTCCCAAGTGGCAAGACACCACTTTCAAGTTGTAGCTAAAACCTTGTCACTGCAATCAAGCGGCAAGTTCCCGCTTTCAAGTGGCCAGAAACCACATTCAAGTGACCAGAATCCGCATTCAAGTGGTGACTGCCCACTTTGAAGTAGTTACTCACCACTCTCAAGTGGTCATGAAGCACTTTTCACAAGAGCTTATCCACTTCCAAGTTGTGTTGGACAACTATCTAGTTTTGATGCTGATGTGTCGCCTAGTATTTTGTCCCTCCCAGCTACTTTTTAAGTGCTAGATTTTAATTGGTGAGACTGGCCACTTTGAACTAGTCGCTCACCACTCTAAAGTGGTCATCAAACACTTTTCACAAGAGCTCCTTCACTTTCAAGTTGTGCTGGACTACTATCTAGTGCTAATGCTTGTCTGTCGCCTAGTATTTTATCCCTCCCAGCTACTATTTAAGTGCTAGTTTTGAACTTCCCCAGAACTTTCATGTCCTTACTCACCACTTTTTAATCGCTGCCCACCATATTCAAGTAGTGCACACCATTTTTTATTGGCATTTCATCACCGTCAAGTGGTTTGAATTCACTTTTAATTCGTGCCAAACCACTTTTTAGTTACGATGAATGCGGTTTCTCACCACTATTAAGTTTTCCTCACACAACCTCTTAATATTCTACCTTGTTGTATGGTTACTAGTTTCTACACTAATTTGTATTTGTGGTGCATTATTTTCACAGGTTAAACAATACTACTGAATGTATCATTACTAGTTTTTAGTGGTGCACACCAGTTTTTAGTGATATAGAATCACTTTTTAATGTTTTGAAACAATTTAACCATTTTTGAATGCTAATTTTTTTTTAAACATTTGTATAATGTATATTGTAGGTGGATCTTTATTTAAGATTCAAGACAAAGTATGCAGATATTCAGATTTCGCAACGTTGCTTCGAGTCTATGAAACCGTTCTTTGTCCGAAAAATGAGGGATCGCTACACCTGCTATTGTATTGTGCATGTACAAATGATTTTCCTTAAAGAGGCAGTAAATCGCATGCGGACTCGAAGTTTTGATCTTCATGGTTCTTGCTGCATGTGCAGCTGCCCTATATGCCTTCATCATGATGAAGTTGTCAACCTTGGATGTCTTGCATACAAAAATGCAAGTATGAGTACCACTTCACTGTTGGAGTCTATACTCTGCCCTATACTTGCAGAACATAGTTTCCATAGCTACCAATGCTTAATGGATGTCTTGCATACAAAATTGCAAGTATGAGTACCACTTCACTGTTGGAGTCTATACTCTGGCCTATACTTGCAGAACATAGTTTCCATAGCTACCAATGCTTAATGGGAACATGCAATGCATGTGGTGTAGGTAATATTCAGATCTTTCCAAGAGAAGAAGTTGAGCAGAGTAAGCAAGCATCTATGAAGTTTTTTGAAAATATAGTGGGTGCTACTGGATTAAACAATGAAGCTAGAAAGAGCACTATGAAAGACATTGTCCACAAGCAAATGCTGCCTAGAAAACTTTTGCGAGTGTACCAAGACCACTTGAAGAAGTATGCCACTCACAATTTTATATTTAGGTGGCAAGCACAACAGTTCAAGGATTGTATTTCTTTGTTTCCAGATGATGTGGTTGTCTCCATCTTGTTGACTTTGCAGAGAACTACTCCTTCAAGGAGCAAAATGAGATCCAGTCAATGCATTGGTACACTAAGCAGGTTACTATCTTTGTCGTGATTACTTATTTTCGCATCGCATCAGGTGCAATAAAGAAGACCATGCACTTTTTTTTCTCAGATGATAAACAACATGACACCTTATTTGTGCAGCATGCTTTTCTCTTACATGCTCAATGGTTGAGAGATCAAGGGCTAAGCTTTAAAAAACATTGGGTTTGGTCAGATGGCGCAACTTCACAATTTAAAGCAAAGCAACCGTTCTACTTTGTTGCTAGATATTGGAGCCTTACTGGCATGGAAATGAATTGGAAATTTTTTTTCTCAGGACATGGAAAAGGGGAACATGAGGGGGCTGGGGCTGTCATTAAAAGGGCTCTAACTCATGAGCAATTGAAGAAAAATAGCGTGCGGTTGACTTGTGCAGTTGAAGTTGTCTCTTTTTTGAGAATGCATCTCAGTACTGGAGCAACTTCTATGTATGACAAGCAAAAGAGAGAGGTCAGTAGGGTGTTCTCGGAGGTCAAGCTAGGCGATGTTCAGCGATCCCATCAATGGGACTGCAAACCATTGAAGGGCTCAAGAGCAATGCACTATGTGAATGGGTATTCTGAGAACAACACTTGTGCATTGCAATCAAAACGGTTGTCATGCTTTTGTTTTCCTTGCAGGCTTGGCCATTGGAGAAAGTGTATGAACAGATCACATGTGGAGACGTGGCAATATCACACTTTGGAGCCACTTGCTAATGATTCCCAGTCATACGGAGACTCAGACGATGAGGAGTTCCATGGTGCCACTTATGCAGGTCATTATGACTCCTTAAGCGATTCTCTCACACCTGGAGACAATTTTGATGTCACTTCTGAAGAGAATAATGAGGAGGCTATTGACTTCTACATTTTGAAGTGTGTAGTAGCTAAGGGCCTAACAACTAACGAGCAAAGTGATGCATGGGGCAACAAGATAGAGAAGCATACTTATATGGTCACGGGCCATTGGTATAAATCCCTACAAGAAAACTTGTATGAGTTGTGGGATAACAAGCCAGTAGTTTTCATATATTCCCACTTGATAAGGGCAATAAAGTTCCCTATGGATCCGGTAGTGCTCGATGGCATAAGAGAAGTGTTCGAACTTTCCAATGAAAACCATGAGGCAATATACAATAGCAAGTCCTTTGAATTGTAAATCAAATCTGATTTTATATCATCTAGTGAAAGATTGAACAAGATGGAATTGGTGTAAATGTACGATGGAATTGACATGTTGGTTTTTGAGAATGCTTCACCACTCCCCCCCCCCCAAACATCACCACTAAAAAGTGTTGCAGTTTCAGAAAAACTCAATAAAAATTTGCCACTTTTTAGTGGTATTAAAGTGGTTTAGCACCACTAAAAAGTGGTTTAGTACCACTAAAAAGTGTTTTAGAACCACTAAAAAGAATGCTTCACCACTCCCCCCAAACATCACCATTAAATGGTGTTGCAGTTCCAGAAAAACTGTTGCAATAACATAATAAAAATTTAACCACATTTTAGGGGTTTAGCACCACTAAAAAGTGGTTCTGAGACATTCAGAAGTGTAGACATGTATAGTGCAGAGACAGTAAAGTGCCAGAACTTCTGTATATCACAAAGTATATTACAACAATTATCCAGAAACGTCTACATATCCACCAAGAATGTACAATATATAACGTTTCTGGAACTTCCGGATGCACAATCTCATTCATCTCCATTTATAACAAAGTGCTCAAAGACTAGACTCGAAAGTTCATCTTTGGGATTGTTGATGGGGTTTGCCTTTGTATACTCCAGGGTATTGGGGGTTAGTGCCCATCTGCATAGCCATGGCAACAGTGTGCGCATGAGGTAATCAAGGTCTTGTTCTTCATCAAGAGGATCAAAGGTGGGTGGACATATACAGTTGTCCCAGACATTGCGCAGAGTTTTATATCTGGAGTCATCTACCAGCAATGTCCGAGAGGAGTCATATTCTAGAAACTTGTTCCAGACACGGTAAAGGGGCTTGAAACACACAGGTTCACCTGCAAGGTCTCTTGGAGCTCCAACAATCTCTTCAAAATACGACCACTTTTCACATTGCCAGTTTGAGAAGAGATCCCTAAAGTAATAAGTCCTATGTTCCCATATGTCTGGCCAACATGTACTGAGGATATGCTCAATGTTAGCAGCAGTACAAGTGCTCCAAATCATTGCATCTGCTATTTTCCTCAAATCCCAAACAAATTGCTCAGCATCTCTACAGTAGTAGATCCACAATTTCTCGTCCACTCTTTTTAGTTTAACTCTGTCGAAAGCTAGATGAGGAGGGTGTTTAAGTTGTCCAGTCTTTGGATCACGTTTGGTTACATCTCGTTTCACGAATAGTCCATCGAGATCAAGGATGATGAGCTTTTTGATCTTGCAAAAATTCGAAACAAGATATCCCCATCCAGGGAAGTTTGGCAAAATCTCCCCAATTTCGGGGCAAATTGCTGGTCCCTGGTCTTCCTCTACTTTATCTGGTGTTACATCTGCATCCTGCTTAGCTGCTATGTCTTCAACCTTGTCATCTGGTTCTTGAACATCTCCAATCCAGCTAAGTTCAGCCATAGATAAGTACCATGCCTTAAAAACCTCAATCAGACTGACATATTAACCTTTTCAAAATACACTTGAAAAGTATACCTTCCAGGCTATTGATTTCCATTTCATTAATTTCCTAAACTTCTATGGCAACAGTCCACTTGTGGTGGCAGGAGATACTGGAGAAAAAATAAGCTCTACTTGAAGATGCTCATGATGATGTCGGAAAGAACAATACGAGTACAATAAATAGACAGTCAATGAACAATACGAGTACAATAAATAGACAATCAATGAGCAATAAACAACTAGTGAACGAAAAATAAAGCCGTCGTTTCATTATCATCAAAATGAGGGTACAAAGACAAAATTACAAAGAGGCTACAAAGCACAAAAGGTTAATAGGGGCTACAGAAGTTTCTTGCGGGACTTTGGTTTGGGAGGTTTAAGGTTGGGTGCTTGGAGGTTAGTCTTTTTCCGAGCAGATGAAGGCTCCTTGGATTTTTTACCTCTTGGAGTAGGCTCTAGAGGCTCGGATGCAACCTTACCTTTTTTCTTTGGTGTGGCGTGCTCTTCAATGTTGCTCCTCTTTTTCCTACGCCCTAAAATCTGTGCACAAACATCTGAAATAAGGAGATCCGAGTCCTTCATCAGACAAGTTCACTATTGTATCCTTTTCGATTGGCTTCTCAGATGACTTTTCAGCGTCCTCTACGTCCTTGTTCATTGCAGGTTCTGGCTTCAGAGGCACCTCGGCTGACTCCTTGGATGTGTCACCTTGAGCTCCCACTACATCTGCTCTTTTTTCAGCCCTTTTTTCTGCCTTTTGTTGGTCCGGAGTGTCTTCACCTGCTTGTTTATGGGATGCATTCTTATCCCCGCACCCACCACACATGCTATCAATATTGGGCTTGAGTGATGACCCAGCTTGGGAGTGTGCTACATAAAAGACAATGTAATAATACTCAATATTAAGTTATGTGAACACTCAAAGAGAAGAATGTTCCACATAATATTACCAATTCCATCAACATGAGATCCAAAGATGCCTTCCATTGGATCTTTCTCTGCAATTACATGGAGAAAAGAAACAAAATGGTCAAGAAATGAATCTACAATCAGCTTCATATCATTAGGTATAAAAACATCCATTACCTGTACCAACATGCTCATCCATGTTTGCCTCTCCAGGTGCCAGCAGCTTCGAAGCATCTTTTAAAGGTTCCTCACATCCATGAAATAGACACTGGTCGGCAGACTTATAGGCAGTTACAAAACAAAGTGGGTGATACGGATGTTGACACCGGAGCATGTAGACACCGGTAACAACAGTCTGCATGATAGACATCCCACAAGCAACACAATCCCCTAACTGCACACAGCTATTGTCCGATCCCAAATGAACAGGCGGCCTGACAGGAAGGATAGGCATTCTTGACTTGAACAAATTAATAATCGTTTCCACAAATTGAAGATGCCCTGTCGTCACTTCTACTTCCCATAACAAAGTGTCATGCTGACCCTGTAAAAAAATAGCACTGCGTACTTTATAAAATAGTATAAGTGTTTGTGCATTACTTTCAAGAGTCTTCATCACTTTATGTGGTACCACTTAAGAGTGTTATATAAACACATTTAAGTGGTATTTTACCATATAAAATGGTCTCTAACCATTTTTTCTAATTAGAGTTTAACCACTTTTAAGTAATATCAACTACCACTAGGTGAATCAATCAAGCTTACATACCTGTAATTGTGCTGCCTCTTCACCTAGGTTATCGATATTGTGCACTTCAATATCAAGTCCCATGTCTTTGAGAGCCTCCTTTATGATTTGAATCAAGGTCTCAAGCTTTGCCATTGCTTCCTCGTTTGGTACAAGCGCAGCCTTATGCAACTTGAGTTCCTCCATATCCTTGTTCAGTCTCTCTACGATCCTGGCAGTGCCTCGCATCAAACCAACCTGTTCATCTCTCTTTGTCTTTGATTGATCTAAAGAAATTTTTATTGCTTCGAGACATTGCTGCTTCTCTTTTAACTTTTCAGCAGCATTATCCTTCATGTTAGAAATAGCTGCTACATCAGCCGTTGACGCAGAAAATGTAGTCGAGGAAACATTTGACATTCCAAATGTTCCCATCGAGCCAAAGGGCCGCTTCTTTAGAAATTACTCCTTAGCCTGCCCTGAAAATTGATGTCCACCTGAGTATGTCTGCCAATCAAATCCTGTGCCAGTACTGTCAGTGTAATTAGGCATATTTTCTGCATTAAATTTCCACTTGCTTCCAAGACATGGACCATTTGTGGACCTCCATTTCTCCAATTTCCTATTTAAAGTTTTCTGTTGGCGTAACATTTTGATAACACCTTCAGCATACACAGCCCATGCAACTAAACCTTCAGAATATTCAACAGCTTTGCACTTCTGCCAAGTAAATCCATGTGCAAAATGCACGCCTACCTCGTTGTTTGGGGGAGCTCCCTGATATACTTTGTGGTATAGCAGGAGACATTCTTCATACATTTCAGGCCTCAGCCCCTTTAAATGCATCTTCTCCTTTTGGTGGCGCTTGTAAAGCCATACACTAAGCCACTCCTCATCTGAGAAATCATCATCACATAGGAGCTTCGGATCCTGGCCAACCAAGCATAGCCCATATTCGGTATGAAAATTTTCCTTGGTGAAGCAAAATTTTGTTTGAGTGGGTAAGGCCACTCGTGGTACTGTCCACCTCCCTGTAAAAACATATAATAATTCATGTAAGTATGTATTGACCTATAATTAAACTTGTTTTATCAACAATAAGAAGTTAGCTAGCAGTCTGCAAACAAATTAGTGTGCATGTATGTTTGTACCAATAACCAGGGTAAAAACCCAAGACCAAACAAGTGGTCCAACCTAAAAAAAAACAGGTTTGTACTATGATAAAGAAGCAAGTTATTAACCCATATCAGTTGACAGTATGCTATAACAAGAAGAACACCCAATACAGCTCATTAACAGAAAAAAGCGCAATGTAGATCAGAACCCCTCATTGGGGTTCTCTTAGCACAGATTAAAAAAAACCTCATGTAATATGCAACCCACACCTTTAATCATTCACAGTGCCCACGACATTACCATAGCCACCATGTCATGGCATGATAAGCCATGTGTGCTTTTCATCAAAGAGTATCATAACCCGGTATTAGAGCAAGAGCAACATGCTTTTTAAGAAAAAACCATCCTCAATAGTAGTTAATTCAAAAAACCTGCAAAAAACATATGGCCAAGGAAGCAAACTTGTGTGCTAGAAGTAGAGAGCTCCATGCTTCAATGTCAACACACCAAGTAGATTTTTCAAGCCAAAGCAACAACAAAACAAAGCTAAGTGAGGGCTAGAGAAGTGCCCTCACCTCTATATATAGAGGAAGGAGGGAGGCGTTCCGCTAGATCATAGTCATGAGTAGAACCGCCATGAGTGTACCGACTGCATTTACATAACAGTGAGGCCACCTATGGTTGCAGAGAGAGAGCCCATGTGCCTTCACGACAAGTAGTGGTAGTAGAGTAATAAACCACTAACTAAAAACTTAATAGACACGGGCCTAGTCCCATGGTGAGGAGGTAAAAAAATAAAGGCTAGAAACTATATCTAAGTATCATAGTGTGTGTGTGTGTGTGTGTGTGTGTGTGTGTGTGTGTGTGTGTGTGTGTGTGTGTGTGTGTGAGTGTGAGTGTGTGTGTGTGTGTGTGTGTGTGTGTGTGTGTGTGTGTGTGAGAGAGAGAGAGAGAGAGAGAGAGAGAGAGGTGGGGGGAGGTGGTCTTACCTCCACCACAAAAAACTCTGCAGCTTGAGATGCTTTAATCTGACTTGAGGTGTATGGTGAGTTCACGGTTGATGTAGTATCGGACTATGCAGATTGGCTGTGTGACCACAATGAAAGGCTTGCTACAGTATATGTATGGTAGAGCTAGCCGAATAGGATGACAACTAGCACTACATGCACGATAGATGGAGAGGTCTCTAGCTCACAGGAGTTTCCTACCAAAGTAACTTTTGTTTACATTTCATTAGGATTTTCAATTTTCCAAGTGAGATTTTCTTCATTTAGCGTTTGAAAATATGTTGCTAGGTTAACCAAGTACTTCTAGTTCTTTCTTGTAGGAAACTCAAGAAGACTCTGTCAAGCATTCATGACATTAACCCCTCCTCTAATGACATGCTAAGTGAGGAACGGTTTTGCTTCTTAGTATGGGGGCGAGGCTTGATGGACGTTGTTGATGGTACTCACATTGACAAGGCTCCAACACTGAAACATGGAAGATTGAATGAATTTGCATAGATTGGGGAAATTGGAGATGATATGTGAGTGGATTCACTTGGCCAATTATCTTGAATGGCCCAAATTTTTGATAGTATAGCTTTTGCAAAGGGTTAGATAAATGTAGTTCATGGAAAAGAAGACACACTCAATCCCCAATCTTGTATGGTGGATGCTTCATTTGGTGTTCGTCCACCCTGGTTTTATACCTCTATTGAGCACTTTTGATATTCATTGTAAATTCCTTATGAATGCTTTGTAGGTGTTGGCTAAATCTGTGACAATCAAATACTTCACTTGATGATTCATGTGGACATCCATCTTTGGATCTTGGCCATGATTGGCAAGGAATGGGGTGTCGAGTGAGTATAAGCAAAAATAGTGTTTTTGTAGGTAAACTCAGTCAAGGCCAACAATTTTGTCCAATTTTCTTTATAACTTGATTGTACATCAAACATACTACTCTAAGACTTGATTTACCCCCTTCATTTGTCCATTACTATGTGAATGACTAGATGAAGAGAGGTAATCTTTACTCCTTAAAGAGAGGTTTATCTTTACTCCTTGAAGCTTGAATTAGCCTTTTCAAAAGCTTGATATAAATTGTAACAATGTCACATGGAAGCCTATGACACCAGTAAATACCCTCAAAAAGAAAACCTTTCCCATTATTCCTTCCCCAATGAATGAAGAAGGGTGATAGCCTTGTCATAGCTTGCAAAGATTGGTTTCGACAACTACTTCTCCAAAGCATGTTAAGAGAAGTGTGCTAATGAGACTAAATTGAGAAGCAACTTCCGGGTAAGTATTTGGTTGCATGCATATAAACAACTCAACTTGGTGAAAGAAGCCTCTAAACTCTGATCTTGCCCCATCATATTGTTCAGGTGCATTGACTTTGGGCTCTCTCCTTTGTTATCGTGGACTAGCTGAAAGCACGAGTGGATTTTTGTACATATTTGCTTTACGTAGTGGTTGGATTGGGGCTTGAAGCTCTTACACCACTAGACTTTTCAAGTGTGGTTTCTTTAGTTGCCCCACTAAACATATTGGATTTATGTAGTTCTTGGACTCAACGTTGAAGGTCTTGCACCATTGTACTTGGAAAGTGTGGTTGCTCTATTTTGCATTGTGCATGTAGCTCTTCAATGTTTTCCTTCAACTTCTGCAAGTTGGATACTACACCTTCCAATATAGACTCCACGACTCCATAAACTCAAGAAGTGGAGTCTTGCCAAGAAGTTGGATACTACACCTTCCAATATAGACTCCACGACTCCATAAACTCAAGAAGTGGAGCACATTTGGGGCTAGAAGAGAGCGAGAGGAGGCTCTCACAATATACAAGATCTTGAAACTTGATTGTAACACTTAATCTTGATTTCAAGACTTAATACTTGATCAAGAGAACTTGATAATAAACTTGGATTACAAAGCTTTCCTTACAAGGCTAAACTTGATTACAAGAACAAGACTCGAACACAAGACAAGAACTAGAAGAGGACCTACCTTGCAAGAGCCTCTAATTGGTGTTGAGAAGCATGAGAGGCTTGTAGCCCAAGAACTCTATTTATACTAAAGCTTAAGGAGGTTAAGAACCTTCTAAGTTCTTCCTCAAGCTTAAGGAGGTTAAGAACCTTCTAGGTTCTTCCTCAAGTTTAAAGAGGTTAAGAATCTTCTAGGTTTTTCCTCAAGCTTAAGGACGTTAAGAACCTTCCAAGCTTTTAGAATTTTCTAGGACCTTCTAGATTCTCCTTCAAGCTTCTAGAACTTTTTAGTTACTTCTGGAATCTTCTTAATACTTCTAGAACCTTTTAGAATCTAGTAGATGCTTCTAAAACCTTTTAGAATCTTTTGGATCATTTTACATTCTTCTAGATGTTTCTAGAACCTTCTGGTGACGATGTAGGTGATGAATAAGCAATGACATAGGCGATAACATAAGCGATGATGCAAGTCATCTTCTAGAACCTTCCAAAACCTTTCTCAATCTTCTAGAATCTTTTACACCATGCTTCTAGAATCTTCTAGTGATTTCTTGTAGGAAAGTAAAGAAGTATGACATTCAAGCATCCATGAATTTGTGTGTGTGTGTGTGGAATAAGAAGGAAAATGGAATAACCTTTCTTTCACCAAAGTGTGGTCGATTGGTTATCCAATCCTCCTCTTGAATAATATGTATTGAATCGTCGACGGATAGATCTACAAGGTCTCTTGGGATCGTTCCTACTACAAAGTCAAAACTTCTTTTCTTGTTCTTCTCTCTCTCTCTCTCTCTCTCTCTCTCTCTCTCTCTCTCTCTCTCTCTCTCTCTCTCTCTCTCTCATCACACACACACACACACACCCCAATCTACATGCACCAAGTATGCCCTAGTGCGTTTTACACAAGTTCTTGACCTTTTTTCCTCAATCCTTTAGGGTGAAGTCATTTTACCTATATCCCTCTCTCACCACACCACACCACACCCCCCCCCCCCCCCCCCCCCCCCCCCCCAATCCACATGTATCAAGTATTCCCTAGTGAGTTTTTCACAAGTTCTTGACCTTTTTGCCTCAATCCTTTGGGATGAAGTCATTTTACTCGTCCTCTTCCTATCAATAGTCCCTTCATTTGTTTTTTGTTACCAACCATTGAAATCCTTGGCTTTAAGTACATCAAGTAGCCTTTAAAAACAGTGTCTTCCACTGCTTGACATACAAGGAATTTGGGAAAGTATTGTAGCATTCTTGATATTATCTGTTAAGAGTTCTCTTTTTAGAAAGTGGTTAAGGCAGTCCTTGATTGCCTCTTGTCCTTAGTGGTTACTAGATATTTTAAAAGTAGATGTGCATGGTAGGCACTAAAGGGTGAGATAAATGCCAAAGCAAGGGATCATAGAATGTAAATAATGTTCAGCATGTAAGTGACTAGTTACACGTAATGTCTGGGGTAGTGATTGAGTGCATGTCTACGTGCGGGTTGTCATACTTAAAGAAAATCTACTATATCTATATATATATTAAGTACTAAATCGACGTATCTTTGAAAAAATAAATGGACACAAAATAAGACATTTAAGTTAGAGCTATAAGATACTTTGTCAAAATTTTATTTGTTATGTGTTTGACATATAGAATACAGAATTGGTGCATCTTACATGTAAACATGCATCTTACATTCATGTACTAGATCAACCCTAAGCTTGAAAGAGTGCGAGAGACATGAAAAGAGATTTGTACAAGACTTGGCAAGGATGGAAAATTGCCTCATATTGATGGTGTTCTTTTTCTATAATATCACTGTCCTAAAAAATAATGTAAAACAAAAGACGTTAGTGAGTAACTTTCAATATGTATTGGATCACACACATTGAGTATTAGTCAAATTTATATGCATTCTACCTGATAGGTGCGTAGACATACCGCACACATGGTCAATAGACGAGGGAAGAGGTGGTACTATTCTCCCAAATTACTATACCTGCGTAAATACATGTCCTCTGTTTTGTTACCGGGAGGGATTTATAATTAGCTCTAGATTGGTAACCTAAAAAGACATAAAAGGGACTTCTTAAGGTTTTGAAAAATAGTATGTACTCCTACAAGACTTGAACTTTTTTGAAAATCCTTACTTGAGCTTGAAGCTGAAAGAATATGTTGGCTTTTCTTGATATCTTTCCAACACTTTCAACACAAATTTGACTCATTAACTCAAGTAAACTCATCAAAATAATTGACTAAATAATCACAAAACACAAAGAGAACAAGAATCAAAACACAAGACATAATACTGGATACCAATCGTCCCTCTCAATCAATATGATTGAGTATTTGTCTTCCACCTCTGTATTCATTTTATAGAACATGAATTACAATATAATTATATGACAGATAAGACAGCATGTGCTATGAAATCAAGAGAGTATCCTATGATTAAGAGAGAAAATTAACATAAAAGAGAGCAAAAGTGTATCTTTTGTTTGCAGCTTTGCTCTGATGAAGATTCTGATGGCTCCATTGAATTTGAAAAGGGATAAAGAATCATGTCACTTGCTCAAAATTCTTTTGGAGCACTCGTCTTCCTCGTAAAGAGTTAAGAAGATGATTCCTGCTGAAGAAGTGTGGTGCGCGCAAAGACGCGATTTTGGGATTCTCTTTCTCTCCACCCAAAATAGAAGTGGTTTCTTTTCACTTAAACTATAGGAATAGTAGATAAAAGAGAGTTTTTTACATTTCTTCTTTTGGATGTTTTTTGAGAATAAAACATGAGCAAAATTAATAAAATGTCTAAAAAAGTAGTAATAGTAAAGATTGTTCAATGCACTTCTTTTCAAGCTCTTCAAAAAGAACATCAATCTTTTGATCCATGACAAGAGAGTCTTAGGTGGTTTCAGTTGGTTGATTCAAGAAAAAGAAAAGTAAAAATATAAATAAATATATATGCAAGAGTTAAATTGCAAGAAAAAAAAAAGAACATAAGAAAACGAAAAAGATGATATTTGTGTATGTTGTATGAGTCAGAAAAACTTCAAGAAGACCTCTAGTGAATATACAAAACCTTTGAACAATTCAAATGGTCGATACAAGTAGTTGAGAGAGCATCTTCTTGCTTTTTTAATGATTGTAGACACTTTGATTGATTTTAAGGCTAATTTTTAACACTCTGTAATTGTCACTTGTTTTTTGTTATGATTGTAGGCACTTTGATTGCTTTTAAACACTTCATGATTTTCTATTGAGAGTGTAAGAAATGCAAGAATTGCCTTTGTTGCTTTTCTTTAATTGCTTGCATCGGTTTCTTTGAAGTACGTCGCTTATAGTTATGATTGAAACTAGTGAGATGAGGAAGCTTGTTTTTCTTGCATCTTTAGCAATGAGAGATCCTTCCTGAAGCGATCTTCTTGAGAATCTTCATGCCAAAATTTATTGATTTTCAAAATAAATTCAGCAAAATAATTGATTGAATAATCACAACACACAAAGAGAGCAACATGAACAAGACAACATATTGGGTACCAACCATCCCCTTCAATCAATATGATTAAGTATTTGCCTTCCATATGTTTCTTCATCTCATAAAGCATGAATTACAATAATATATATATATATATATATATATATATGAAAGATAAGAGAGAATGATGTACGCAATCAAGAGAGTGTATGCTATGATTAATAGAGAAAGTTAGCATAAAAGAGGACAAAAGTATATCTTCTACAACTTTGGTGTGATGGAGATTCTGATGGGTCTGTTTGCTTAAAAAAAGGGGGGTAAACCTTCAGGTAACTGCTTGGATGCTTTTAGATCACTCGTCTTCTTTGTGAAGAGTCAAGAAGATGATTCATACTAAAAAAGTGCAGTGCACGCGAAGACATGATTTCAGGAATTTCTTTCTTCGCGAAGACCTGTGTGCTAGAAGTAGTGAGCTCCATGCTTCAATGTCAACACACCACGCAGATTTTTCAAGGCAAAGCAACAACAAAGCAAATCTACGTGAGGGCGAGAGAAGTGCCCTCACCTCTATATATAAAGGAAGGAGGGAGGTGGTCCGCTAGATCGTAGTCACGAGTAGAATTGCCATGACTGTACCGACTGCATTTACACGACAGTGAGGCCACCTATGGTTGCAGAGAGAGAGCCCCTACGCCTTCATGGAAAGTACTGGTAGTACGATAATAAACCACTAAGTAAAAACTTACTTGCAGGTAATAGATACGGGCCTAGTCCCATTGTGAGGAGGTAAAAAAATAAAGGCTAGAAACTATATCTAAGTACCACAGTGTGTGTGTGTGTGTGTGTGTGTGTGTGTGTGTGTGTGTGTGTGTGTGAGAGAGAGAGAGAGAGAGAGAGAGTGAGAGAGAGAGGTGGGGGGAGGGGGTCTTACCTCCACCACAAAAAACTCTGCAGCTTGAGATGCTTTAATCCGACATGAGGTGTATGGTGAGTTCACGGTTGATGGAGTATCGGACTATGCAGATTTGGTGTGTGGCCACTATGAAAGGCTTGCTACGGTATATGCATGGTAGAGCTCGCAGAATAGGATGACAACTAGTGCTACATGCACGATAGATGGAGAGGTCTCTAGCTCACAAGAGTTTCCTACCAAAGTAACTTTTGTTTACACTTCATTGATATTTTCAATTTTCCAGGTGGAATTTTCTTCATTTAGCGTTTGAAAATATGTTGCTAGGTTAACCAAGTAATCAATGGGAATTTAGTTTTGCCATTAAAAAGTGTGTGTGTGTGTGTGTGTGTGTAAAGAGTGTGTCTCAAGCTAGAAGAGGGCAAGAGGAGGCGCTCACAATATACAAGACAAGACTTGATGACAAAAACAAGACTCGAGCACAACACAAGAACTAGAAGAGGGCTTACCTTGTAGGAGCCTCACTGCTGGTGTTGAGAAGACTGAGGGGGGCTTGTAGCCCAAGACCTCTATTTATACTAAATCTTAAGGAGATTAAGGACCTTCTAAGTTCTTCCTCAGGCTTAAGGAGGCTAAGAACCTTCTATGTTCTTCCTCAAGTTTTAGAAGATTAACAATCTTCTAGGTTCTTCCTCAAGCTTAAGGAGGTTGAGAACCCTTCCAAACTTCTAGAACTTTCTAAGACCCTTTAGATTCTTCTTCAAGCTTCTAGAAGTTTCTAGATTCTTCTAGCTACCTCCAGAATCTTCTTGATACTTCTAGAACCTTCTAGAATCTAGTAGATGCTTCTAAAACCTTTTAATAGGATCTTTTGAACCTTTAAAAATATTTTGGATCATTTTAAATTCTTCTAGATGTTTCCAAAACCTTCCATTAGGAGAAATATGAATCTTGCATGGGCCTTGTAAGGAATCCTAATTTTTAGGGATTAAGGCTAATGTTGTGTGGGGTTTAGGGGGCACGGGCATTGAAGAAAGTAGTTTTGAGTAGGCTTTTCTAGCCTTTCTTTTAGACAAATGTAGGATGTGGACCTAAAGGGTTACTTTCTCTCTCTAGCTTTTTTTAAAGTGAAGCAAGCATAGGGGTGTGTCCACATCAGCAAAAACGTGGGTCACAAAGAGACAAAATTTGACTTTTTTATTAAAAAAATCATTTTTACTTGTTTCTAACTTAAAACTCCCTCCCAACATATATACATATCCAAAATTCATTTTTTGACCCATTTTTTAACCCACAAGCTTAGAAAGTCCATTTTTTCAAAACTCTTTTCCCCCAAAAAGTAATAAACATTTTGTTCTCTCCTCCCTCCTCTCTCTCTCTCCCTCTCCTCTCCCTCCCTGACCCTACCTTCCTCCTCCTCCCCAATCTCTCCCTGCCCCACCTCCCTCCTTCTCTCCTCCCATCTTCCTCAACCTCTCTACCCTTCCCCCTCTATCTTTTCATCATTTGCTTCCTCACGCAACAGCTTCCATGGTGCTCACGGACATCACAAATGGTTTGCTTCCACCACCACGTACTCCGTACACCAAAAGCATACATATTCACTTACCCACAACATTTGCACCGAAGACCACTAGTGAAGGTGATCAAAGGTCATCACAGGAACGTCGCACCGCTTGTGAGACCAATGTTGACATTTGGGTGGATGGCCATTTGTACCCTTACGATCCTATAAGCCGCTTCCATCCACCGTTTAATAGCCTTTCCACATTTCTTCAATTTCTTGGGAGGGGAGAAGTAGGTTTGTTAGGCTATTACAAGCGGTTGTGTATGGGTGCAGGTGCTTTTTTGCATATGTGGATGCACGAATGTCAAGCTCTTCACCTCAAGACGACGGCATTACAAGAGAGTGTTGCCTCTTTGGAGAGGGTAGTTAAAACTCTTGAACAACAAATGCGAGAAAAGGAGTCCCACATTCAGAAGCTTACCAACACCATCACATACTTGAAAGAAACACCCCTTGGTGCAAGGGAACGCAGACGCACGTATTCATCCATTGAAACTCTTGCACATTCGGGAGGAGCACGCAAACGACGAGTTACAGCCACAAGGTGATTTGGTCTTTACTTGCATGATGCATTCTTACTTCACACTATTTTCTAACATTTATGTTTATTTGTTGCTAGAAACTTCATCCAGGAGGCATGCGGTGGAACAAGCCAAGATGATTGAGTCAACCTTCTCACTAGTTGTCTCAATACCCAGGACGTGATCCATGCTTCCATGGCAAGGGCATGGAGAACAAGGGTTAGATTGTCCTGATGCCGGAGATGAAGGTAGAGAATGGGAAGCGTCTATTCTGAGATGTCCCATGCTCAATGCCCCAGACCGTGATCAAAAGGACCACACTTGGAATCCAATCTTTCGATTTCCTCTATCAAAGGTACATTTTTGTACATTATACGCATTCATGCGCATTTTCGATAGGCTATTGAAGCTCCACATTGACTATGCTTTCACGATGAAACCGTTGGAAAAGTCCCAGGAAGCGATCGAAAGAGTGGAGGTACTCTTGAATTCCATTGGCTGTCACGGTGGAAATGTGTCTATCGTTGCTGCAAAGAACACAGGGGAGGCCCATGAAATTTCTCAACAAGTGTCAATGAGTGGACAAAAAGCTAGACACTTTTTGAAGAAAGTTTCCCAAGGAAAGCCAAGTCGATATGATGCTCAAAACAGCTCCAACTAGCAGGCATGTAACCTTTGGGAGCTTTGGAAGGAGTTATGCAAAGCTACTACCGACAATGATTCAAATGGCGAGCTTGCAAACAAGCACAAGCAAATTTGGGCACATTTTGATAAAATGGTCAAGCTTATGGGCCTTAACAGCACAACAGAAGAACAACGCCAATCATTTCAAGAAGTCTTGGCGGATTTTACCAAGGTCTTCACCCTTTCTTGGGGTGAAAATAACATCACACATTACATGGTAAGTCATTTTACATGGTGTATTCATTACAAGGGATTGTTTTTATTTAATAATGTGGATCGTTTACTCATGTGAACAGCATATATTGTTTGCACATGGTGCATTTTTTATGCACAAGTACGGAACGCTTGAAAATTTAGCACTCAAGGCATGGACAAGTCCCATTATCGAGCAAGGGGAGTGTACTTCAAAAATACTCGACATGGTGGTGGAATGGTGCAATCCAATTATTTGGAGGAGATGTTCAATTGATTTTTTCGCACAACATTTGCTCGTAAGCTCACAATGGAGTGTGCGCGACAATCCAAGATTTCTATTGAAGTGCTGAAATGGAGTTGTCAAGAGCATAGCAACAAGTGACAAATGTTGCAAGGTCCCACCAAGCATGCTACATGGCGGCGATGCACAGTGCGACAAGGATCAAAGTGGATACTGCGCGAGTCACTAAATGTGAATGCAGGGTCCAACTCTTAGCGACATGTTTATTTAAAAAATAATACTTTTTATAAAAAAATTAGTGTGAACAGGGCCCTTTTTAAATGGGCCCTTATAAATATTGCATGCTCTCATAAACCACTCATTTCTTAAGAACAGGTGAGCTCTTACCAACGAAATGGCGCGCACCAAACAAACCGCGAAAGAGCATCCGCCTGCCAACAAAAACACCCTCCAAGGATGTGAGAAGCCGTCATGGCTTAAAGACACAAGAAAACGGCCATGAACGCCTGGCCGTTCCAGGAACTCATCTGGTAGTGGGCATGGTGGTAGGGCACGAGAGTCATCGAGGACTGTTGAATCTCCACCTCCTCAAGATATAACACCTAGAAGGAGAATGAAGCAACGTGCCTAGCGGTGGAGAGAAGAAGAGGGCCAGGAAACAACAGAGTCCGATAGGGAGCAGCCGTCGCGCCACCAATCACAAGCAAGACCATCCAGGACTCCGGTGGTCCATACAGACACCCGAGTAAAAAACTGAATCAGAGAGTGAGCCACCATGCTGCGAGAAAAAATACCGTGCACACACCGGGTGGCCGTTGGGGGGAAGACATGGCCTAGAGGCCAGGGAGCTCTCCCCACACAACAAGATCGGCAGCCAAGGGAAGAGGAAGAATCAGAAGAGGCTGCAGAACCAGCCCCTAAGCGTGTAAACAGGCGCAAGTCTAAGTTTTTCAAGAAGCCTAAACGCCGCCCGCCAGGAAATGTGCAAGTGTCCCCAAGACAACCGCAGCGGCGCCGAAAAATAGAGGGCATTTGCAGAAATCCGCCACTACCAGAAGACGACAGAGCTTTTGATTCGACGCGCCCCCTTTGCTCGCACTGTGAAGGAGGTTCTTCAAAGCTATGGAAATCAGTATAGAATGCAAGCAATAGCGCTAGAGGCTATTCAAGAAGCTGTAGAGGCCCACATCATTTCGGTGTTGGAAGATACCAACCTATGTGCCATACATGCAAAGTGAGTGACAATACAACCAAAAGATATGCAGCTTGCACGTCGACTGCGACGAGACTTCGAGCATTAGCCGAAGTTACCCCTCTTTTTGTATTGCACACCCTTATCTTTGTAATGATTGAACTTTCCAATGACAATATGATCAATAGTTGTGTCTACTATCTTTGTAATGAAATGACTTTGTAATTTCAAGTTTTGTATGTAATTTCAGTAAATTTGTGCTTTTTAAGCACCCTTGGGGGTAGATAAGCCTATAAGGGGCAATAAAAAGCCTGGCCACAAGGGCGCGCAAATGGCCCATCCATCAGTTTTGAATGGGCCATTTGCGCGCCCTTGTGGCCAGGCTTTTTTTTGCCCCTTGTGGGTACTTGAAAAGCACAACTTTACTAAAACCTATTGGTTTTGCAATATTATTTTACATGGATCCTTGTGGACACCCTTTTTTGGCCATTTCAAGCTTTGAATTCCCTATAGGATATCAAAAAAAATAACATATTGTGAAACCAAGTGTCTATGCAGCATTAATTTGGATTTTTCAAATGTCCACTGTAATTGGACTTTTTGGTGCAGGGGTGTACTAGGTAGAGCTAAAGCAAGTGATAGTGTGCTGGAAACTTCATTTCATAATTGATTTCACCTTTTCTAGTGTCCTTGAGTGTGAATATATGCTGGAATTTCCATAGAAAGGGTGCATCTAAATTAATGATGCAAAACCAATTCATTTCAATAAATTTGTGCTTTGTAAGTATCCTAGGGGGTAGATAACCCTAAAAGGGGCAAAATAAAGCCTGGCCACAAGGGCGCGCAAATGGCCCATCCAAAACTGATGGATGGGCCATTTGTGCGCCCTTGTGGCCAGGCTTTTTTTGGCCCTTGGTAGGCTTATCTACCCCCTAAGGAACATAAAATACCTAAATTTACTGAAATTGGCTGAAACTACATACAGAACTTGAAATTACAAAGTCACTTATCAAAACAATTTTCATATCACCAATTGAAACAATTTTCAAGATTGACAAATCACATTCAAAAGAATTTGCAAGATAGAGAGACAATTTCAAATATTTTGTATTACTTCCAAAACGGTGATTTTACATCATGTATCTGAGGAGTTCATAATTTTTTTGACCATTTCCTGGCACCTATTTTGCGCGTAAGGCAACTCCCCAGTCAAGAGGGAGTGCGCTATGGCCTTTGGGTCAGTTGAACCAATGGAAGCATGTATCCCTATCTGGGCAAGCACTTTACCACGAAAGCCAGTGCCAAACGTTCTTCATACAAGGGATCTTCGCACTAGGAACACTTGATGCGCCGTTTGAGCAATGGTGCTCAAACACAAAAACTTGCTCAAAGCTTTTAATGACCAAGTCATAAAATGGGCTTGGGGAGTAAATTCATTATGGATAATGACCACATCGCCAGGGGGGAGTTGTCCTAGGTAATGCGCAAGGGAAGCTTGAGGTCCAAAGCCCGTCCGCTTGCCACCCGTCCTTGCAGCAAAATCATCAACCTCCAGGACATCCCGTCATAAGCCGATGAAGGTTGAGAAAAAATACAATGAAGGATAAAATCGTAACATGAAATTTAGGATACAGTTTACCTCCTGCTCCTTGTCGTCCTCCTCCCTGTTGCCCTTTGCATCCAAGTCAATGCTCCCATGCACCACACATACGACCTTTGGATCATCAGATGGGAGGTTGCATAATGGCATAGGCATCCTAACAGCCTCAACCTTGGCTTGCGTGGCTTGGAATTCTTCATCAGCCACGTGAAACTGCTCTACTGCGAGGACCTCCGCACATACAGCTGCAATAGTGTCAGCAACAGAGTCCCCATCTGGCAAGAGCTTGCTTTCTAGGGCATCTGGCGTATTGTCTAAGGGACATTTGGTGCTGTTGCATAGCACGCTCAAGCATTCATCCATGCGCAGGCCAAATGCTTTCTCCAAATCATGCAGGAACACATACTCCTCCCCATCCACTAACACTGAGGAGAAGCGGCTGATTTCTACCTCTGGGATAGCCACAACCGTCAGTGGTAGTGGCACTGGAGTGTCACTAGGGCCAGCCGCAACTATAGATTTCTCAACTAGTTTCTCAAGACCCCTAGGGTACTCGAGCCGGTCTGCCTTTCCTTTCGCTGCAGGGTTCATGGGGATAACCTGCTGCTCCTTGGTGTCCTTGATAAAGGACCCAACCTGAAGGTGTGGTAAGCAAAGCTCCTCCAAATCAGGTTCCTCGCTCACCAAGAAGATAAATGTTGCGAGCCGAGAAAGCTACTCCACCCCCAACTTACGCTTCTTGAGCGCTGACACCCCGAGGGCTTGCTCGTCCAAGTAATGGCCTGCATCGGTTGCAATTTCTTGGAATCGTTGCAACCGCTTGGAGAATGGGCGATCACCTTTGTGTATATAGTGCAAAAGATCGCAAGGCACCCAGATCCCTATATGTGGGGGGATAGATACAGAATATTTTATGATGTGCTCCTCCATGAACACAAACATCTCGGCAAATGATCCATGTGAAGGGCAACTGTGGCATCAAGGTCAGGGAGAAGAGTAAAAAAGGCGTGGAGGTCCAACTTCCCTTTGTATTTGGTGTCCTCGAGGAAGAGGATGAAGCATGACAAAGGGGTGGATGTGGCTGCAGATGCAGAGGCTGTGAAAGCATCCATGTCTAGCCTAGGGTGTAGACAGAGAGTGGAGGAGCTCAAGAGTTGCAAAAGTGAAAATAGTGAATGAGTTAGGTGGCCCCCCTTTTATAATGGACCCTTTTTTTAAGACATTAAAAAAAAGGCACTTTCACCAAAAAATGATTTCTCATCCCAATGCAAAAAATCATATTCAAAGGCATAATTTGCCAAAGCAAATCATGCTGATTACAGCGGGGATCAGTTTGAAAATTGCAAGAGTTACAAAGTTATAAGATCGATACCATAGTTCCATCCATCCCCCATTCCTCCTCGACCTTCAGTTTGTCTTCCATTCTCTTCCCAATTCCTCAAGACCCCTAGGGTACTCGAGCCAGTGTGCCTTTCCTTCCGCTGCAGGGTTCATGGGGATAACCTACTGCTCCTTGGTGTCCTTGATAAAGGACCCAACTTGAAGGTGTGGTAAGCGAAGCTCCTCCAAATCAGGTTCCTCGCTCACCAAGAAGATAAATGTTGCGAGCCGAGAAAGGTACTCCACCCCCAACTTGCGCTTCTTGAGCGCTGACACCCCTAGGGCTTGCTCGTCCAAGTAATGGCCTGCATCGGTTGCAATTTCTTGGAATCGTTGCAACCGCTTAGAGAATGGGCGATCACCTTTGTGTATATAGCGCAAAAGATCGCAAGGCACCCAAATCCCTACATGTGGGGGGATAGATACAGAATATTTTATGATGTGCTCCTCCATGAACGCAAAAATCTCGGTAAATGATCCATGTGAAGGGAAACTGTGGCATCAAGGTCAGGGAGACGAGTAAAAAAGGCGTGGAGGTCCAACTTCCCTTTGTATTTGGTGTCCTCGAGGAAGAGGATGAAGCATGACAAAGGGGTGGATGTGGCTGCAGATGCAGAGGCTGTGGAAGCATCCATGTCTAGCCTGGGGTGTAGACAGAGAGTGGAGGAGCTCAAGAGTTGCAAAAGTGAAAATAGTGAATGAGTTAGGTGGCCCCCCTTTTATAATGGACCCTTTTTTTAAGACATTAAAAAAAAGGCACTTTCACCAAAAAATGATTTCTCATCCCAATGCAAAAACTCATATTCAAAGGCATGATTTGCCGAAGCAAATCATGTTGATTACAGCGGGGATCAGTTTGAAAATTGCAAAAGTTACAAAGTTATAAGATCGATAGCATAGTTCCATCCATCCCCCATTCCTCCTCGACCTTCAGTTTGTCTTCCATTCTCTTCCCAATTCCTCAAGACCCCTAGGGTACTCGAGCCAGTGTGCCTTTCCTTCTGCTGCAGGGTTCATGGGGATAACCTACTACTCCTTGGTGTCCTTGATAAAGGACCCAACTTGAAGGTGTGGTAAGCGAAGCTCCTCCAAATCAGGTTCCTCGCTCACCAAGAAGATAAATGTTGCGAGCCGAGAAAGGTACTCCACCCCCAACTTGCGCTTCTTGAGCGCTGACACCCCTAGGGCTTGCTCGTCCAAGTAATGGCCTGCATCGGTTGCAATTTCTTGGAATCGTTGCAACCGCTTGGAGAATGGGCGATCACCTTTGTGTATATAGCGCAAAAGATCGCAAGGCACCCAAATCCCTACATGTGGGGGGATAGATACAGAATATTTTATGATGTGCTCCTCCATGAACGCAAAAATCTCGGTAAATGATCCATGTGAAGGGGAACTGTGGCATCAAGGTCAGGGAGACGAGTAAAAAAGGCATGGAGGTCCAACTTCCCTTTCTATTTGGTGTCCTCGAGGAAGAGGATGAAGCATGACAAAGGGGTGGATGTGGCTGCAGATGCAGAGGCTGTGGAAGCATCCATGTCTAGCCTGGGGTGTAGACAGAGAGTGGAGGAGCTCAAGAGTTGCAAAAGTGAAAATAGTGAATGAGTTAGGTGGCCCCCCTTTTATAATGGACCCTTTTTTTAAGACATTAAAAAAAAGGCACTTTCACCAAAAAATGATTTCTTATCCCAATGCAAAAAATCATATTCAAAGGCATGATTTGCCGAAGCAAATCATGTTGATTACAGCGGGGATCAGTTTGAAAATTGCAAGAGTTACAAAGTTATAAGATCGATACCATAGTTCCATCCATCCCCCATTCCTCCTCGACCTTCAGTTTGTCTTCCATTCTCTTCCCAATTCCTCAAGACCCCTAGGGTACTCGAGCCAGTGTGCCTTTCCTTCCGCTGCAGGGTTCATGGGGATAACCTACTGCTCCTTGGTGTCCTTGATAAAGGACCCAACTTGAAGGTGTGGTAAGCGAAGCTCCTCCAAATCAGGTTCCTCGCTCACCAAGAAGATAAATGTTGCGAGCCGAGAAAGGTACTCCACCCCCAACTTGCGCTTCTTGAGCGCTGACACCCCTAGGGCTTGCTCGTCCAAGTAATGGCCTGCATCGGTTGCAATTTCTTGGAATCGTTGCAACCGCTTGGAGAATGGGCGATCACCTTTGTGTATATAGCGCAAAAGATCGCAAGGCACCCAAATCCCTACATGTGGGGGGATAGATACAGAATATTTTATGATGTGCTCCTCCATGAACGCAAAAATCTCGGTAAATGATCCATGTGAAGGGGAACTGTGGCATCAAGGTCAGGGAGACGAGTAAAAAAGGCGTGGAGGTCCAACTTCCCTTTGTATTTGGTGTCCTCGAGGAAGAGGATGAAGCGTGACAAAGGGGTGGATGTGGTTGCAGATGCAGAGGCTGTGGAAGCATCCATGTCTAGCCTGGGGTGTAGACAGAGAGTGGAGGAGCTCAAGAGTTGCAAAAGTGAAAATAGTGAATGAGTTAGGTGGCCCCCCTTTTATAATGGACCCTTTTTTTGAGACATTAAAAAAAAGGCACTTTCACCAAAAAATGATTTCTCATCCCAATGCAAAAAATCATATTCAAAGGCATGATTTGCCGAAGCAAATCATGTTGATTACAGCGGGGATCAGTTTGAAAATTGCAAGAGTTACAAAGTTATAAGATTGATACCATAGTTCCATCCATCCCCCATTCCTCCTCGACCTTCAGTTTGTCTTCCATTCTCTTCCCAATTCCTCAAGACCCCTAGGGTACTCGAGCCAGTGTGCCTTTCCTTCCGCTGCAGGGTTCATGGGGATAACCTACCGCTCCTTGGTGTCCTTGATAAAGGACCCAACTTGAAGGTGTGGTAAGCGAAGCTCCTCCAAATCAGGTTCCTCGCTCACCAAGAAGATAAATGTTGCAAGCCGAGAAAGGTACTCCACCCCCAACTTGCGCTTCTTGAGCGCTGACACCCCTAGGGCTTGCTCGTCCAAGTAATGGCCTGCATCGGTTGCAATTTCTTGGAATCGTTGCAACCGCTTGGAGAATGGGCGATCACCTTTGTGTATATAGCGCAAAAGATCGCAAGGCACCCAAATCCCTACATGTGGGGTGATAGATACAGAATATTTTATGATGTGCTCCTCCATGAACGCAAAAATCTCGGTAAATGATCCATGTGAAGGGAAACTGTGGCATCAAGGTCAGGGAGACGAGTAAAAAAGGCGTGGAGGTCCAACTTCCCTTTCTATTTGGTGTCCTCGAGGAAGAGGATGAAGCGTGACAAAGGGGTGGATGTGGCTGCAGATGCAGAGGCTGTGGAAGCATCCATGTCTAGCCTAGGGTGTAGACAGAGAGTGGAGGAGCTCAAGAGTTGCAAAAGTGAAAATAGTGAATGAGTTAGGTGGCCCCCCTTTTATAATGGACCCTTTTTTTAAGACATTAAAAAAAAGGCACTTTCACCAAAAAATGATTTCTCATCCCAATGCAAAAAATCATATTCAAAGGCATGATTTGCCGAAGCAAATCATGTTGATTACAGCGGGGATCAGTTTGAAAATTGCAAGAGTTACAAAGTTATAAGATCGATAGCATAGTTCCATCCATCCCCCATTCCTCCTCGACCTTCAGTTTGTCTTCCATTCTCTTCCCAATCTGCGGACATTCATTACAATAAGCATCCAATGATCGACAAACCATGATGTATTGAAAATGTGGTGGAAGGATTCTCACCGTGTGACCTTGTAAACGAAATTGTGCTTGTTGAAGGGCCTCAAAACCCATAATAACCAACTGTTCTCGAACATTACTGAGAGTCCAATGCTTGTTCACTTGAACTTCCTCCAAAGCATCGTTGGGCATCTTCACTGCAATGTCAAAGCTTGAAATAGCACCGTCTACACTCTGTAAGGGAGTCCACACGCCAAGCTTGCACATCCAACGATCATAGTGAAATCGTATGTACAAGGAGGTGTCGGATTTCAAATAGCACATTCCAATACCTGAAGCTCCAACCTTACAACGGTACCAGTCCCCGTTGTGCATGCCCTCCACAAAACCCCAGTCCTCTTCTAAAAGCCTTCCTAATTCCTCGTAATGCGCATCTTTACATACAAGCATTGTGGTAGTCTCCACAAATCCAAACTCTTTAAAAATGTGCACAAAACAATGAATAGGCAAACACCAACTCAAGCCCACAGACCTAGAAGCTTTAGAGTATTTCAAAGAGTTTTGGACATCCATTATCATCTTTTGCTTGAAAGATGCTACTGACCAAAAATCTGGCACCGGCCACTCCATACTTAATAAGGAAGTTACTTTGATGGGTTCAAGTGTTCCAAACGCTTGTGTAGAAGTAGGGACATTATAGGAGTGAGAATAGAAGAAAATCCTTCTTTGAACCAGTTTGGTTGGGCAAAGATGTGGGAACATTATTGCTCCAATATCCGCATGTATAGCATTGAATGTGCCGGAGAGACTATGTAGTGGCTGCTCCTCCACCAACGTGGATGGAAATATGACTATAAATGCATGACAAATCTTAAGGATGAATCCATAATAACATTACACTGTGATTTCACACCTAGCTTTGTATTCTCAAAACATGTACTTACAATGTGTTGGAAATCGAGAAAACATGTTGCACAATGGCTACGAACCCCTTGTCTTTGCGGTTCTTGAAGCCAAGGAGCTTTCCTTTCCAATGAAGATCCAAGTTTGCACGATTCTGCACACGATGAGGGCCAATAGCAGATGGTTGCATGTATACCCAAGCACCTTTGGTGAACTCTTGTGGCACCCACTCATCATCTACACCTCTAGTGTTGTGGCATGTAAGTACTGTGACCTCATCCTTTGGCCGCCTTTGCGAAGTAGAGTTGGCCATGGTTGAGCAAAGAAAACTAGGAGGAGGAGAAGGACCTTGCTTGTTGCTACAATGTACAGAGGATAAAGTGATATGAGAAGGTGGATAACCCTTGCTTGGTGTGGCAATGGGAGGAGAAGGTGGATAACCTTTGCTTGGTGTGGCAATGGAAGGTGGTAGGGGAGGAGAGAGGAGCTTCCTTGCTGCAGCAATGGAGATGGTGTAGAGAGAGAGAGTGTTGGAGTAGAGGATGAGTGTGATGGTTGCAACCAAGGAGGGGTTGGAAAAGGGGGGTTCTCGAGAGAGAAAATCACCTTTTGCCTAAGAACTACCTTTGGGGGAGCTCTGGATAGCGAAAAAAGATTTTTCAAAAGTTTTTTAAAAATTTTGAATTTTAGGGTTTTTGGGTGCACGTTTTGACTTTTTGATGTCAAAAAATGCTTTTTTGACCATAAAATAGTTTTAGGGGGCTTTTAAGAAGATGAAATTTGAGTGTTGAAAATTTTGAAAATTTCAAATTTTTGGGATTCTTTCAAAACCGGATAAAAAAGGAGGGAAGTTGGAGGTTCCATATGCCTCCCCCCCCCCCCCCCCCCCCCCCCCCCCCCACCCCACCCTACCTTCTCACTAGGTAAGAGCCCATTTAAGAAGTGTAAGACTACTTTGTCCCCCTACATTTTTGAGGGCATAGAGTGTGTCCACCACCCTCTTCTCATTGGCTGGCCTCTAATTAACCTTAATCCCAAAGGGCCCCTAGAGGGTTCATATTTTTCCTAATGCTAGTGATGATGTAGGTCATGACACAAGCAATCATGTGGGCAATGATATAAGCGATGATGCAAGCCATCTTCTACAACCTCCCATAACTTTTCTCAATATTCTAGAATCTCTCACAACATTCTTCTAGAATCTTCTAGTTCTTTCTTGTAGGAAACTCAAGAAGACTCTGTCAAGCATTCGTGACATTAATCCCTCCTCTAATGACATGTTCAGTGAGGAACGGTTTTGCTTCTTGGTATGGGGGCTATGCTTGATGGACGTTGTTGATGGTACTCACATTGACAAGGCTCCAACACTGAAACATGGAAGATTGAATGAATTTGCAAAGATTGGGGAAATTGGAGATGATATGTGACTGGATTCACTTGGCCAATTATCTTGAATAGCCCAAGTCTTTGATAGTATAGCTTTTGCAAAGGGTTAGATAAATGTAGGTCATGGAAAAGAAGACACACTCAATCCCCAATCTTGTATGCTGGATGCTTCATTTGGTGTTCGTCCACCCTGGCTTTATACCTCTCTTGAGCACTTTTGATATTCATTGTAAATTCCTTATGAATGCTTTGTAGGTGTTGGCTAAATCAGTGACAATCAAATACTTCACTTGATGATTCATGTGGACATCCATCTTTGGATCTTGGCCATGATTCGCAAAGAATGGGGTGTGTTGAGTATAAGCAAAAATAGTGTTTCTGTAGGTAAAACTCGGTCAAGGCCAACAATTTTGTCTAATTTTCTTTATAACTTGATTGTACATCAAAGATACTACTCTAACACTTGATTTACCCCATTCATTTGTCCATTACTATTTGAATGACTAGATGGAGAGAGATAATCTTTACTCCTTGAAGCTTGAATTAGCCTTTTCAAAACCTTGATATGAATTGTAACAATGTCACATGGAAGCCTATGACACCAGTAAATACCCTAAAAAAGAAAACGTTTCCCATTATTCCTTCCTCAATGAATAAGGAAGGGTGATAGCCTTGTCATAGCTTGCAAAGCTTGGTTTCGACAACTGCTTCTCCAAAGCATGTTGAGAGAAGTGTGCTAATGAGACTAAATTGAGAAGCACCATCCGGGTAAATATTTGGTTGCATGCATATAAACAACTCAACTTGGTGAAAGAAGCCTCTAAACTCTGATCTTGTCCCATCATACTTTTCAGGTGGATTGACTTTGGGCTCCCTCCTTTGTTCTGGTGGACTAGCTGAAACCACGAGTGGATTTTTGTACATATTTGCTTTACGTAGTTGTTGGACTGGGGCTTGAAGCTCTTACACCACTAGACTTTTCAAGTGTGGTTTCTTTAGTTTCCCCACTGAACATATTGGATTTATGTAGTTCTTGGACTCGGCGTTGAAGGTCTTGCACCACTGGACTTGGAAAGTGTGGTCGCACTATTTTGCATCGTGCATGTAGCTCTTGAATTTTTTGCTGCAACTTCTGCAAGTTGGATACTGCACCTTCCAATATAGACTCCACGACTCCATAAAATCAAGAAGTGGAGTCTTGCCAAATTGTTGTGAGCACATTTGGGGCTAGAAGAGAGAGAGAGAAGGCTCTCACAATATACAAGATCTTGAAACTTGATTGTAACACCTACTCTTGATTTCAAGACTTAATACTTGTTCAAGAGAACTTAATAACAAACTTGGATTACAAAGCTTGCCTTACAAGGAAAAACATGATTACAAGAACAAGACTCCAACACAATACAAGAACTAGAAGAGGACCTACCTCGCAAGAGCCTCTAGTTGGTGTTGACAAGCATGAGAGGCTTGTAGCCCAAGAACTCTATTTATACTAAAGGTTAAGGAGGTTAAGAACCTTCTAAGTTCTTCCTCGGGCTTAAGGAGGTTAAGAACCTTCTAGGTTCTTCCTCAAGTTTAAAGAGGTTAAGAATCTTCTAGGTTCTTCCTCAAGCTTAAGGAGGTTAAGAACCTTCCAAGCTTTTGGAATTTTCTAGGACCTTCTAGATTCTCCTTCAAACTTCTAGAATCTTCTTAATACTTCTAGAAACTTTTAGAATCTACTAGATGCTTCTAGAACCTTTTAGAATCTTTTGGATCCTTTTAGATTCTTCTAGATGTTTCTAGAACCTTCTGGTGACGATGTAGGTGATGAATAAGCAATGATATAAGCGATGATGCAAGCCATCTTCTAGAACCTTCCAAACCTTTCTCAATCTTCTAGTATCTTTTACACCATGCTTCTAGAATCTTCTAGTACTTTCTTGTAGGAAACTAAAGAAGAATGACATTCAAGCATCCATGACTTTGTGTGTGTGTGTGTGTGTGTGTGTGGACTAAGAAGGAAAATGGAATAACCTTTCTTTCACCAAAGTGTGGTCGATTGGTTATCCAAGCCTCCTCTTGAATAATACGTATTGACTCATCGACGGCGGATAGATCTACAAGGTCTCTTGGGATTGTTCCTACTACAAAGTCAAAACTTCTTTTCTTGTTCTTCTCTCTCTCTCTCTCTCTCTCTCTCTCTCTCTCTCTCTGTCTCTCTCATCACACACACACACACACACATACACACACCCCAATCTACATGCACCAAGTATGCCCTAGTGAGTTTTACACAAGTTCTTGACCTTTTTGCCTAAATCCTTTAGGGTGAAGTCATTTTACCTATATCCCTCTCTCACCACACCACACCACACACACACACACCCCAATCTACATGCAGCAAGTATGCCCTCGTGAGTTTTTCACAAGTTCTTGACCTTTTTCCCTCAATCCTTCAGGATGAAGTCATTTTACTCTTCCCCTTCCTATTAATAGTCCCCTCATTTTTTTTTTGTTACCAACCATTGAAATCCTTGGCTTCAAGTACATCAACTAGACTTTTGCAACAGTGTCTAAGACTTTTCATTTCCATTGCTTGAGATACAAGGATTTTGAGAAAGTATTGTAGCATTCTTGATAAGAGTTCCCGTTTTAGAAAGTGGTTAAGGCAGTCCTTGATTGCCTCTTGTCCTTAGTGGTTTCTAGATATTTTAAAAGTAGATGTGCATGGTAGGCACTAAAGGGTGGGATAAATGCCAAAGCAAGGGATCATAGAATGTAAATAATGTTCAGCATGTAAGTGACTAGTTAGATGCAATGTCTGGGGTAGTGATTGAGTGCATGTCTGGGTGCGGGTTGTCCTACTTAAAGAAAATCTACTATATCTATATATATAGTATTAAGTACTAAATCGACGTATCTTTGAAAAAATAATTGGACACAAAATAAGACATTGAAGTTATAGCTATAAGATACATTGTCAAAAGTTTATTTTGTATGTGTTTGACATATAGAATACTAAATTGGTGCATGTTTAAAAAGTTCAAGTTAGAGCTACAAGATACTTTGTCAAAAAAACTCTTATGTTCTCAATGTTAAAAGAGTATCTTGTGTCTACATCTAGTGACATGTTAGCTACCCTAAGGTAGCTTCCTAGTTAACTAAAAGTATATTTAAAAAAATCTCTTGTCTCATGACAGTGCATTCTCCTTTTTGAAGAACTAGTAAACATGCATCTTACATTCATGTACTAGATCAACGCAAAGATTGAAAGAGTGCGGGAGACATGAAAAGAGATTTGTACAAGACTTGGCAAAGATGGAAAATTGCCTCATATTGATGGTGTTATTTCTCTATAGTATCACTGTCCTAAAAAATAATGTAAAACAAAAGAGGTTAGTGAGTAATTTTCAATATGTATTGGATCACACACATTGAGTATTAGTCAAATTTATATGCATTCTACCTGATAGGTGGGTAGAGATACCGCACATGTGGTTAGTAGACGAGGGAGGAGTTGATACTATTCTCCCAAATTTGTATACCTACGTAAAGACATGCCCTCTGTTTTGTTACAGGGAGGGATTTATAATTAGCTCTAGATTGGTAACCTGAAAAGACATAAAAGGGTCTTCTTAAGGTCTTGAAAAATAGTATGTACTCCTACAAGAATTGAACTTTTTTGAAAATCCTTACTTGAGCTTGAAGCTGAAAGAATATGTTGGCTTTCATCAACTCAAAGTAAACTCATCAAAATAATTGACTAAATAATCACAAAACCCAAAGAGAACAAGAATCAAAACACAAGACATAATACTCGGTACCAATCGTCCCTCTCAATCAATATGATTGAGTATTTGTCTTCCACCTCTTTATTCATTTTATAGAACATGAATTACAATATAATTATATGAAAGATAAGACAGCATGTGCTATGAAATCAAGAGAGTATGCTATGATTAAGAGAGAAAATTAACTTAAAAGAGAGCAAAAGTGTATTTTTTGTTTGCAGCTTTGCTCTGATGGAGATTCTGATGGCTCCAATGAATTTGAAAGGGGATAAAGAATCATGTCACTTGCTCAAGATGCTTTTGGAGCACTCGTCTTCCTCGTAATGAGTTAAGAAGATGATTTCTGTTGAAGAAGTGTGGTGCATGCAAAGACGCGATTTTGGGATTCTCTTTCTCTCCACCCAAAATAGAAGTGGTTTCTTTTCACTTAAACTATAAGAATAGTAGATAAAAGAGAGTTTGTAGAAATAGTAAAGATAGTCCAGTGCACTTCTTTTCAAGCTCTTCAAAAAGAACATCAATCTTTTGATCCATGACAAGAGAGTCTTAGGTGGTTATAGTTGGTTGATTCAAGAAAAATAAAAGTAAAAATATAAATAAATATGTATGCAAGAGTTAAATTGCAAGAAAAAAAAAGAACATAAGAAAACGAAAAAGATGATATTTGTGTATGTTGTATGAGTCAAAAAAACTTCAAGAAGACCTCTAGGGAATATGCAAAACCTTTGAACAATTCAAAAGGTCGATACAAGTAGTTGAGAGAGCGTCTTCTTGTTTTGTTTATGATTGTAGACACTTTGATTGATTTTAAGGCTAATTTTTAACACTTTGTAATTGTCACTTGTTTTTTGTTATGATTGTAGGCACTTTGATTTCTTTTAAGGATAATTTTAAACACTTCGTGATTGTCTGTTAAGATTGTAAGCAATGCAAGAATTTCCTTTGTTGCTTTTCTTTAACTGCTTGCATCGGTTTCTTTGAAGTAGGTTACTTATAGTTATGATTGAAACTAGTGAGATGAGGAAGGTTGTTATTCTTGCATCTTCAGCAATGAGAGATCCTTCCAGAAGCGATCTTCCTTAGAATCTTCATGCCAAAATTTATTGATTTTGAAACAAGAAGTACTCTTGCTTGCTTGCTTTTACACATTGCCTGGAGCAATTTGAAAGCTTTGATACCATTGTTGGCTTTCTGATATCTTTCAAACACTTTTAACACAACTTTGATTCATTAAACCAAAATAAATTCAGCAAAATAATTGATTGAATATTCACAACACACAAAGAGAGCAACATGAACAAGACAACATATTGGGTACCAACATCCCCTTCAATCAATATGATTGAGTATTTGCCTTCCATATGTTTCTTCATCTCATAAATCATGAATTACAATAATATATATATATATATATATATATGAAAGATAAGAGAGAATGAGCTCCACAATCAAGAGACAGTATGCTATGATTAAGAGAGAAAGTTAGCATAAAAGAGGGCAAAAGTATATCTTCTACAACTTTGTTGTGATGGAGATTCTAATGGGTCTGTTGGCTTAAAATAAGGGGGGTAAACCTTCAGGTAACTGCTTGGATGATTTCAGAGCAATGGTCTTCTTCGTGAAGAGTCAAGAAGATGATACCTACTAAAAAAGTGCAATGCGCGCGAAGACATGATTTCAGGATTTTCTTTCTTCGCGAAGACCTGTGTGCTAGAAGTAGTGAGCTCCATGCTTCAATGTCAACACACCACGCAGATTTTTCAAGGCAAAGCAACAACAAAACAAAGCTAAGTGAAAGCCAAAGAACTGCTCTCACCTCTATATATAGGAAGGAGGGAGGCGGTCCGCTAGATCGTAGTCATGAGTAGAGTTTCCATGAGTGTACCGGCTGCATTTACACGACAGAGAGCCCCTGCGCCTTCACGACAAATAGTGGTAGTAGGGTAATAAACCACTAAGTAAAAACTTACTTGCAGGTAATAGATACGGGCCTAGTCCCATGGTGAGGAGGTAAAAAAATAAAGGCTAGAAACTATATCTAAGTACCACTCTGTGTGTGTGGGTGTGTGTGTGTGGGCGTGTGTGTGTGTGTGTGTGTGTGTGTGTGTGTGTGTGTGTGTGTGTGTGTGTGTGTGTGTGTGTGTGTGTGTGTGTGTGTGTGAGAGAGAGAGAGAGAGAGAGAGAGAGAGCTGGGGGGAGGGGGCCTTACCTCCACCACAAAACACTCTGTAGCTTCAGATGCTTTAATCCAACTTGAGGTGTATGGGGAGTTCACGGTTGATAGAGTATCGAACTATGCAGATTGGGTCTGTGACCACTATGAAAGGCTTGCTACGGTATATGCATGGTAGAGCTCGCATAATAGGATGGAAACTAGTGCTACATGCATGATAGATGGAGAGGTCTCTAGCTCACAGGAGTTTCCTACCAAAGTAACTTTTGTTTACACTTAATTGAGATTTTCAATTTTCCAGGTGGAATTTTCTTCATTTAGCATTTGAAAATATGTTGCTAGGTTAACCAAGTAATCAATGGGAATTTAGTTTTTCCATTAAAAAGTGTGTGTGTGTGTGTGTGTGTGTGTGTGTGTGTGTGTGTGTGTGTAATGAGTGTGTCTCAAGCTAGAAGAGGGCAAGAGGAGGCGCTCACAATATACAAAACAAGACTTGATGACAAAAACAAGACTCGAACGCAAGACAAGAACTAGAAGAGGGATTACCTTGTAGGAGCCTCACTGCTGGTGTTGAGAAGACTGAGGGGGGCTTGTAGCCCAAGACCTCTATTTATACTAAAGCTTAAGAAGATTAAGGACCTTCTAAGTTCTTCCTCGGGGTTAAGGAGACTAAGAACCTTCTCAGTTCTTCCTCAAATTTCAGAAGATTAATAATCTTCTAGGTTCTTCCTCAAGCTTAACGAGGTTAAGAACCTTCTAGAACTTTCTAAGACCTTTTAGATTCTTCTTCAAGCTTCTAGAACTTTCTAGATTCTTCTAGCTACCTCCAGAATCTTCTTGATACTTCTAGAACCTTCTAGAATCTAGTAGATGCTTCTAAAACCTTTTAATATGATCTTTTGAACCTTTTAAAATCTTTTGGATCATTTTAAATTCTTCTAGATGTTTCCAAAACCTTCTAGTGATAATGTAGGTCATGCCACAAGCAATGATGTGGGCGATGATATAAGCGATGATGCAAGCCATCTTCTAGAACCTTCCATAACGTTTCTCAATCTTCTAGAATCTTTCACAACATTCTTCTAGAATCTTCTAGTTCTTTCTTGTAGGAAAATCAGAAGACTCTATCAAGCATTCGTGACATTACCCCCTCCTCTAATGACAAGCTCTGTGAGGAACGATTTTGCTTCTTGGCATGGGGGCGAACACTCAATGCCCAATCTTGTATGGTGGAAGCTTCATTTGGTGTTCGTCCGCGCTGGCTTTAGGGTAAAGGGGCCAATAAGGGGAGGGGTACCAGAACAAAGCTGCACCTCCCCCGAATATCGAGCCAAAAAATTGGAATATGCTTGGAATCTTGGTGATGTGTCTTTCTTTGATTTGCCGAAAAATTGATTATTATTGGGCCTTGCCTGTCTCTAACACGTGAGAGGCTTCATTTTGCATTGGAGAATGCGCTATGCTATGTATTATTCTACAATTGTAGGCAGATTGCTCTCAGATTTTTGCGATGAAATCCTCTCTTCAGCGCACAACTTCTGCACCTCCTTCGACTCGAATCTTTTAACGGGGGAGGGAGATATGGCCAACGCCTCTTAGCTGGCCCACCACTGGCCCCTTCACCCTATACCTCTGTTGAGCACTTTTGATATTCATTTTCAATTCCTTATGAATGCTTTGTAGGTGTTGGCTAAATCTGTGACAATCAAATACTTCACTTGATGATTCATGTGGACATCCATCTTTGGATCTTGGCCGTGATTGGCAAAGAATGGGGTGTGTCGAGTGAGTATAAGCAAAAATAGTGTTTCTGTAGGTAAACTCAGTCAAGGCCAACAATTTTGTCCAATTTTCTTTAAAATACTTGATTGTACAACAAAGATACTACTCTAAGACTTGATTTACCCCCTTCATTTGTCCATTACTATGTGAATGACTAGATGAAGAGAGGTAATCTTTACTCCTTAAAGAGAGGTTTATCTTTACTCCTTCAAGCTTGAATGAGCCTTTTCAAAATCTTGATATAAATTGTAACAATGTCACGTAGAAGCCTATGACACCAATAAATACCCTCAAAGAAAAGCTTTCCCATTATTCCTGCCCCAATGAAAGAATAATGGTGATAGCCTTGTCATAGCTTGCAAAGCTTGGTTTCAACAACTGCTTCTCCAAAGCATGTTGAGAGAAGTGTGCTAATGAGACTAAATTGAGAGGCACCATCCGGGTAAATATTTGGTTGCATGCATATAAACAACTCAACTTGGTGAAAGAAGCCTCTAAACTCTGATCTTGTCCCATCATACTTTTCAGGTGGATTGACTTTGGGCTCTCTCCTTTGTTGTGGTGGACTAGCTGAAACAACGAGTGGATTTTTGTACATATTTACTTTACGTAGTTCTTTGACTAGGGCTTGAAGCTCTTACACCACTAGACTTTTCAAGTGTGGTTTCTTTAGTTGCCCCATTGAACATATTGGATTTATGTAGTTCTTGGACTCGACGTTGAAGGTCTTGCACCACTAGACTTGGAAAGTGTGGTTGCTCTATTTTGCATCATGCATGTATCTCTTGCATTTTTTTTTTCAACTTCTGCAAGTTGGATACTACACCTTCCAATATAGACTCCACGACTCCATAAAATCAAGAAGTGGAGTCTTGCCAAATTGTTGTCAGCTCATTTGGGGCTAGAAGAGAGCGAGAGGAGGCTCTCATAATATACAAGAGATTGAAACTTGATTGTAACACTTAATCTTGATTTCAAGACTTAATACTTGATCAAGAGAACTTTATATCAAACTTGGATTACAAAGATTTCCTTACAAGGCAAAACTTGATTACAAGAACAAGACTCGAACACAAGACAAGAACTAGTAGAGGACCTACCTCGCAAGAGCCTCTAGTTGGTGTTGAGAAGCATGAGAGGCTTGTAGCCCAAGAACTCTATTTATACTAAAGCTTAAGGAGGTTCAGAACCTTCTAAGTTCTTCCTCGAGCTTAAGGAGGTTAAGAACCTTCTAGGTTCTTCCTCAAGTTTAAAGAGGTTAAGAATCTTCTAGGTTCTTCCTCAAGCTTAAGGAGGTTAAGAACCTTCCAAGCTTTTGGAATTTTCTAGGACCTTCTAGATTCTCCTTCAAACTTCTAGAATCTTCTTAATACTTCTAGAAACTTTTAGAATCTACTAGATGCTTCTAGAACCTTTTAGAATCTTTTGGATCCTTTTAGATTCTTCTAGATGTTTCTAGAACCTTCTGGTGACGATGTAGGTGATGAATAAGCAATGATATAGGCGCGATAACATAAACGATGATGCAAGCCATCTTCTAGAACCTTCCAAAACCTTTCTCAATCTTCTAGATTTTTTACACCATGCTTCTAGAATCTTCTAGTGCTTTCTTTTAGGAAACTAAAGAAGAATGAAATTCAAGCATCCATGACTTTGTGTGTGTGTGTGTGTGTGTGTGTGTGTGTGTGTGGAATAAGAAGGAAAATTGAATAACCTTTCTTTCACCAAAGTGTGGTCGATTGGTTATCCAAGCCTCCTCTTGAATAATACGTATTGACGCATCGACGGATAGATCTACAAGGTCTCTTGGGATCCTTCCTACTACAAAGTCAAAACTTCTTTTCTTGTTCTTATCTCTCTCTCTCTCTCTCTCTCTCATCTCTCTCTGTCTCTCATCTCTCTCTCTCTCTCTCTCTCACACACACACACCTCAATCTACATGCACCAAGTATGCCCTAGTGAGTTTTGCACAAGTTCTTGACCTTTTTGCCTCAATCCTTTAGGGTGAAGTCATTTTACCTATGTCCCTCTCTCACCACACCACACCACACACACACACCCCAATCTACATGCAGCAAGTATGCCCTAGTGAGTTTTTCACAATTTCTTGACCTTTTTGCCTCAACCCTTCAGGATGAACTAGTAAACATGCATCTTACATTCATGTAGCTAGATCAACACTAAGATTGAAAGAGTGCGGGAGACATGAAAAGAGATTTGTACAAGACTTGGCAAGGATGGAAAATTGCCTTATATCGATGGTGTTCTTTCTCTATAGTATCACTGTCCTAAAAAATAATGTAAAACAAAAGAGGTTAGTGAGTAATTTTAAATTTGTATTGGATCACACACATTGAGTATTAGTCAAATTTATATGCATTCTACCTGATAGGTGCGTAGACATACCGCACATGTGGTCAGTAGACGAGGGAGGAGTTGGTACTATTCTCCCAAATTACTATACCTACGTAAAGACATGCCCTCTGTTTTGTTATCGGGAGGGATTTATAATTAGCTCTAGATTGGTAACCTAGAAAGACATAAAAGGGTCTTGTTAAGGTTTTGAAAAATAGTATGTACTCCTACAAGACTTGAACTTTTTTGAAAATCCTTACTTGAGCTTGAAGCTGAAAGAATATGTTGGCTTTTCTTGATATCTTTCCAACACTTTCAACACAAATTTGATTCATTAACTCAAATTAAACTCATCAAAATAATTGACTAAATAATCACAAAACACAAAGAGAACAAGAATCAAAACACAAGACATAATACTGGGTACCAATCGTCCCTCTCAATCAATATGATTGAGTATTTGTCTTCCACCTCTTTATTCATTTTATAGAACATGAATTACAATATAATTATATGAAAGATAAGACAACATGTGCTATGAAATCAAGAGAGTATGCTATGATTAACACGAGAATGGTAACTGGACACTTTTATGTCCTTGGACACTTTTGTGTCCTGTTAAGTGACCATTTTTCTTGAATTATCTGAAGAGTATAAAAATGAATTTCTAGGTGCTATATATCCACAAAGTTGCCTTATGAGCTGAAAAAAACTTAGCATTTTTTTTTGAGTATTGATCTTACCATTAACCTTACTCTTGCACAACATTTTTGAACCTAAAGTGTATGAAAAAACAGGTCCTGTTTTTGGCTTTTTTTCAATTTTTGGCTACTATTCCACTCTAAACTTCATGTTTGTGAGGTTTAGATGGCTAGAGGTTAGGCCTTCATAGTTCTCAACATGTTTTGATGCTTGTAGGGAGAGCTAAGTGTTAAAATTGAAAGTTAGGACCAATTTACAAGAATTGCATAATCCTGTTTTTTGGCCAAAATTAGCACTTTTATGATTTTTTTGGTGGCTTTCTTGATATCCAAATTCAATTTTGATTGTGTAAGTGTAATTTATAACATAAAGCTAATCTTCCTTGAGTTTTGGGGGACCTAATATGCTATATATCATAGTATATGATGATGGTTGAGTTTTTTGATTGCTGAAGAATACGATACATTTTAGAGTAGCAAGTATAACTTTCTCAATATTGCTAGTTTCTTAGGCCAATTGTGTGTATTTTGTAGGTAGTAACCATATCTAATCATAGACTACAAACTTGGCTAGATATTGAGTAGTTTCTATGGGTTTCTAGAGGTCATAATGCTAAACCCAGTTTTTTCATGTTTGTTGTATTTAGCACTTTATCATTGCCCCCAAGGTTTCAATTGTAAGAGGTCCATTATCCTTTTGACATGCTCCATGGCTCCTTTTGAATCCAGAGGCCCAAAGGCAACTAAGAAAACATGTATATAGTATCTGTATTGAGCATGACTATAGAAACTTTGATGATAGGTCCGCAGAATGACAAAAATGCAACTTTTTGTACCTTTTGTTTTTGCCCAAAACAAAATTAGTGAGGTAAAAGCAACCATATGTTTTGGTCACCAACCCATTGAAGTTAACGAGGCATTTTATCTGATGTCCTACAAAAATATCCACTCTTATTTATATGCAATCAACCGTAAGAAATTGTTGTTTTGGGCAAAATGCACTGGTCCATCAACTTTGGAGGCTTGTAGTGACCAAGGGATGAGAAAAATTACAAGTTTCTCATTTTTTTCCATATGTAGTAGTTATTGAACTATAAGCTCATGAAAGGATTTTTCAAAATGAGTGGATCTACTATGGTTTTGGAATTTTTTCTCAAAACCCTAAAAGGACACTTTTATGTCCTGTTAGGTTACCATTCTAGTAATAAGAGAGAAAATTAACATAAAAGAGAGGGGATAAAGAATCATGTCACTTGCTCAAAATGATTTTGGAGCACTCGTCTTCCTCATAAAGAGTTAAGAAGATGATTTCTGTTGAAGAAGTGTGGTGCACGCAAAGACGCGATTTTGGGATTCTCTTTTTCTCCACCCAAAATAGAAGTGGCTTCTTTTCACTTAAACTATAAGAATAGTAGATAAAAGAGAGTTTTTTACATTTCTTCTTTTAAATTTTTTTTGAGGATAACACATATAAGCAAAATTAATAAAATGTCTAAAAAAGTAGTAATAGTAAAGATAGTCCGGTGCACTTCTTTTCAAGCTCTTCAAAAAGAACATCAATCTTTTGATCCATGACAAGAGAGTCTTAGGTGGCTATAGTTGGTTGATTCAAGCAAAAGAAAAGTAAAAATATAAATAAATATATATGCAAGAGATAAATTGCAAGAAAAAAAAAGAACATAAGAAAACGAAAAAGATGATATTTGTGTATGTTGTATGAGTTAGAAAAACTTCAAGAAGACCTCTAGTGAATATGCAAAACCTTTGAACAATTCAAATGGTCGATACAAGTAGTTGAGAGAGCGTCTTCTTGTTTTTTTTATGATTGTAGACACTTTGATTGATTTTAAGGCTAATTTTTAACACTTTGTAATTGTCACTTGTTTTTTGTTATGATTGTAGGAACTTTGATTGCTTTAAAGGATAATTTTCAACACTTCGTGATTGTCTGTTGAGAGTGTAAGCAATGCAAGAATTGCCTTTGTTGCTTTTCTTTAACTGCTTGCATCGGTTTCTTTGAAGTAAGTTGCTTATAGTTATGATTGAAACTAGTGAGATGAGGAAGCTTGTTATTCTTGCATCTTCAGCAATGAGAGATCCTTCCAGAAGCGATCTTCTTTAGAATCTTCATGCCAAAATTTATTGATTTTCAAACAAGAAGTACTCTTCCTTGCTTTCACACATTGCCTGGAGCAATTTGAAAGCTTTGATACCATTGTTGGCTTTCTGATATCTTTCGAACACTTTTAACACAACTTTGATTCATTAAACCAAAATAAAAATTAAGCACACACATGCACACACAAGATTATTAAGCCACCAATCAAAATGTCACAAAATTAATAAGGGTAGTGGCTCGTTGGTATTGCCAAGAGCATGCCCAAACTTAATTAGCAACGATGGTGATTAGGATAAAGGGAGAAAAACATATATGATTAGGCCTATGGGAGAACGATAGGCTCTGATACCACTTGTTATAATTGAGGAAATAAAGCGTGCGCTACCCTAAGCGTCATTAGTGAGCTAGGCTATGGTGGATGAAAGCCTTAAACTCACCATGATGCTAGGGTTAGGATTAGAGGAATGGAAAATAGGGTTAGGCGATAGCTTAAAGAAAAAGCATAAAGGTAGAGTATAGACACAATGATCATAGCTCAAAACAAAAATTGATTAGAAAACAGGGTCTCAAATAGGCTTAGTGCTTTACAATCATTGGCTAGAGAGGTTGCATCCTCTTGCTATTGGACCATGTCATCATTTATATTTCCTAGGTGGCTAGAGGGCTTTCCCATATGGTGCCACAAGTTTGGGCTTACCATAACATCAGGTGAACTATTATACCTTTGCAATCGATCATCTTTGACATATCCACTGTGAAGGAGATACTCGTGGGACAAGGAAACATGTAAACTACATGCAAAATTATAAAGAGAGGAATAAAAGAGTGTAAAAATACCTTCGAAACAATGTCCATTGAGAGACATCGCTAGATACTGCTTGATGATCCCTCACAAATCGTCACGTCCTCGACCAGATGGGAAGGGAACGATTGAGAAAAAATATGGCTTCATGATGCTCTTGAGCATTCTAAAACAATCACATGCGAGGAATAGAAGTGAATTTCATGTGTCTGAAATAGTGGACATCATATAATTCGCATCATGCATAAAAAAACCATGTTTGGTAGTCAAGGTGACATCCAAGAAATTTTTCAAAGCTGCATCGACAAAAACAAAGCCCATTTACAAGTGAGTGAGCTTCATCTTTCTTTACCCACCTCCCGCTATTTATCTCACACCTCCAACCTCGCCAAGGAGTTGATGGAGGATGAGAACCTTGCAGTGCTCCTACCGTGCCTGAGCGCGCAACCCTACCTTCAATCAAAAAAGATGAAACCCTCAAAATTTATCGATTTTTAATACAAATCTTAAGTTCGCTAAACAAAATATGGGGATTTTACCTCTGATCTTCAAATATGAGTGTCTCAGAATGCTTGAGAGTATCGTGAACTCAAATTTTCTCTCAATCGCTGTCTTGTTTTCGAGATGAGGATTTGACAATTTGGAAGAGATTATCAAGCAGCTAAGGTGAAGTCGCCTAAAAAATTCACAGATAAGGGGTTTTACAAACATGTATTGAACGCACGTGATATGATAGTTTTACACACAGTGAGCCCCTCAAGCTTGCATAGAACATATGAAATATCAATTTCATTTTGAAAAGTGTACAACTCATAAGTTACCTTTATAAATTGAGGCCAAAAAGCACAATACTTTGAAAAATTTACAAATAAAACCAAATTTTCAAATGAGTTATATATACAAAACATCATTTTGAAGGTGCCGCTTTTGTTCTAATCTCTCCACATTTTCGCTTGCGATGTCACTGCAAATCTACTCTTAAAATGCATAGAGAGCTCAAGAAATCCATAAGCACATGAAGTCTACAGTAAAGGGCAACATATAACTCCACCGTGTGTGTCCTTGAGGCCTTCAATGTTGAAGCTGAGGTGAAGCTATGCATTTCTCTCTCTACACTCTCTCCCCTCTCTTACTCAACTCGAATACACAACTATCCTGAGAAAATAGCCTCTGTGTTTTTTATTTTGGACATACCTGCACTCCAAACAACTTCCTTTGACCTAGCGGATGTCGCTTTTATCAAGGATATGGAAAAAACGGTCGAAGGGTGCGATTTACCAATGTACGTCGTTGCCTTCATATGAAGGGAATGCCACAACACGTTGAGAAACCATTGTTGGGGCAACCAATAGCACTACCCAAGTATAGGGTTTAAAATTGTGCAAAAGACTCGAAAAAGAAAGTTCGTAATTTTGGGGGAGGGGGGAGAAATCGTGACATTCTGCAAGCGATAGTGAGTGTCTGTTGTGTGACAACAAGGTTTGAGGAGGTTTCAGAGGTTAGCCATACCACCTTGCCATCTTTTCAAAAATCCTTATCTCTAAGACTCAATATTGTCAATCAAAAACCCTTCATTAATGCTATCGACAAAGTGAAGTTTCCAAGCACACCAGGCCTTGTGATTGGCACCACAAGTTAAACCTTGAGCAATCTATTTGAAGGAATAGGTATATGTTTCAAAGGGTTTCTCAAATTTGTTGAGAGGGGAGTATATTCTAACTCATCATGCAATGGAATTTAACTCATCATGCATGGCTACTTGCATAGTAAAATGGAATTTGAGACATTTGGGGTGCACCGTGCACCATATTAGATAATGGCATTGTTTCGTGACCTCTTGCCATGGATCTCCATAAAAGGAGTCCTTTCATTCTTGCTGCTCTTTGCGGTCATTATCTATAATTGCCTAGTAGCCATCATTAGCCATGTGTTGGCTACTACTACAACATAGACTCTAAACCATGCTTCTATATCATGTTGTAGTGGTTGGGATCCATCATCGATATAATGCTTATGCTCTATGATGATATTGTAAAGAGGGCTGTTTTTCATGCATAGTGACAACCCTTGGGTTTCTTTTTTCTTTTTTTTGCAGGGGAAAAGGGGTTTTTTTTTTTTGGGGGGGGGGGGGGGGGGGAAGAGATCAGCAAGTACAACACAAGACTAGAGGAGCAAAATTGGGGTAGGACTACTTGTGCCTTGTTGTCAGCAGATCGAATGCCTAGGATGGGGGCAAATCATCATAAATAAAAGATCTCAGAATGACGAAAAACATAGTAATTCAAATGTGTGCGTTAATGATGGAATACTTAACTTAGATAACTCAAATAGTAGCATTTTCTTCATCTTAGAGCATCTTACTTCATCTCCTATTGAGCTCCCACCACAAGAAGTTTCGGACAAATTCTCACCATATTTCCCACATTGTGACTTACCTCAACATCATGAGCTTCTGTGAGGGAGGCGCCGCATACCTAGCCAGGTACGATTGGGAGTAGGGGACCGCCGGCCCGGTGGGCCGGCGGTCCCCTACCCCCAATCGTACCTAGCTAGGTATGCGGTGCCTCTCGAGCAGAAGCTCATGATGTTATGCATTGTATGAAAAACCATGAGAAAGACTCCGTTTTCCTACATGAGAAAATTTCTATATCTTCTTGTGCACTCTCCTTTTGACTCAAGCTCAAGCTTTCCCTATCACTTGCTCAAGGTCTTCATAGTATCCTGGGTACTTGACTATCCAATGAACCTTCCATATGCATGAGTAGATGTGGCATGGTGCACACATTTTCTTGGAAATATGTGTACAAAGAGAAATGATCTCGACGATGCATGTGTGCGAGTGAGAGTGTTGAGTGTGCTTGTATTTAGTAGTTGATCAATGAATGCATGTCTGTTCATTGATGATCCAGATTGTAGATTGAGTATGTATATCGATTGAGAAGCAATATTGGGTCACAATGTACGCTATTCAAATGCATTGTTAACTAGGATTGTGTGCCGGCGCTTTTGCCCTTAGGGTGCTAATGCCACATATTCCGTCTTTTCACAATGCTCAGATGGATTCCTACTTTACATTTACATCTCCTAAGGATGCAAGACTGATCATCATTTATTCTGTTTTGTTTTGTTTTAGGAGTCAGGTTGGGCACTCCCGGCCATTCCCCTCATACACCAAACAAGTGCACAAGAAGAACAACCAAGACTATGCACCAAGGCTCCTAGGGCAGACGCTTTTGTCACTAGTTTCCTTTGAACTACGTGAGGCTTTGCTTCCTCAAGGGGCCAGGATTATCTACACTCTTAGGGCAATGCCCTTGAGAGACCCATCTCGCTGACTAGTTATGGGCGTGACAGCGACCAAGTACCTCTGTTCAGAGACCCAGGTACTGCAGGACTTGCTTCGGTCTTCCTTTTGGAGTTTCCTCCTCCAAGGAGCTTATCACTCACCACGCTAAACTACCCTTGTAACCCGACGGTTTTCCCCTAGGAAATGCCATACCCGCTTGGAAGGGCGTCGACTCACAGGTGGCGTCCAAGCTGAGGTTGGTGGTGTCTCCCGTTGCACCTCCCAACCCCTTTTTGACGAGGTTGACCCCCCAGCGGGGGCAAGGCACTTGAGTTGCTCTTGCAGCTCATTTGGCTTCGCTTGGGGAGAATGAGGTCATCTCGCTCGGGAGGGATCGCATTATAAAAACATCATTCTTCGACTATTTATCTGCACCAGTCAGCAAAATGCTTCTACAGTAGCATGCACCCCTTTTGCAATGCTCAACCTACACCCCTGCCTGCCTCCAAAACTGCAGAATCAAGTGGAGCATATACCTTCAAAATTCCAACAGCAGAAGGCATGTGACATATGCCTTAATAAGTAACAATCTGGAACAGCAGATAACGCTCAATCATAAGAACCACATTTATAGGGCCATAGACTTCAAAATGCTTAAAACGCGTATACATTATATTGAAGTTATATTGAAGATCATACTATACAGATCATGTCCCTTACAAATAGAAAAGGCATATCAATACACACTCACAAGAAGTTTTGGACAAATTCTCACAATATTTCCCACATTGTGACTTACCTCAACATCATGAGCTTCTGTGAGGGAGGCGCCGCATACCTAGCTAGGTATGCGGTGCCTCTCGAGCAAAAGCTCATGATGTTATGCATTGTATGAAAAACAATGAGAAAGACTTGGTTTTCCTACATGAGAAAATTTCTATATCTTGTTGTGACTCCGCGAGGCAGGCACCGCTTCCAAATGCTCCACATTGTTGGGAATTTGAAACAATCTAGATAGAAGTCATAATTGAATTGTTAAAGGGAATCTCACAATGATCATTTGAGAGCAGTCACATCACTCGTTGACAAGGTGCTTCAGCTTTCCACAACTAATATGCAAAAGTTGGAGCAATCCATAGAGGGATATTTTGGAAGCTTTTGAAATTTGAGGGGTGGCAACCACCCACTGTTTGAGTAAACCAACTTCTTTTTCTTTTGCCATAGCTTCCTTATAAATTTAGTGTGTTTGTTACTGGCATCCCAACAAGTCCACCTTGGTCGTTTTTGTTGTGCATACACATAACAATCTAAGCAAGCTTACATGCCGATTATTCTCTCTGGGGGAATTCTTAAATGCATTCCCGTTTTGTGGTAATTTCCAAAACAACTTCAAATTTAAAAGCTTATCAAGATACCCTTGTATCTTTGGATAGGTAGCTCAAATTTTCACTTAGCAAACTTTTTAAAATGATGAAGGCCTATATACAAAAGTGTTAATGGATTGACCGAACGAGCGATCACTTGGTCGGACACGTAGCGGACACCATATTTGTAGTTTATTATTTTTTTGAGCTAGTGTAGTGATACTGTGTGTAAATCATGATTCTAGAGTAGTAGGTCAATTCCTTGAGATATAATTTTTTCATGATGATTGTAAAGGTCCATGTAAGTCGATCGCTGTCCATTTAAAAATCCCTAGGTATAAAGGTCAATAACTTTAATGTGAAAGGAGGCTTATCTTTGGAAGAAGAAGGAGCTCTGAAAACGTACGCTCAAGCTACGAAGTTGCTCCAACTTGTAATCAACTTTTCTAATAAACGGGTAATCCGTTTTCCATTTTGAAACTTGCATTGTGTTCCTCTCTCTTTGCTCTTTCATTTGCGTGTAAGCATTCTCAGTTTTGTTGAGGTTTGCGACTACGTTTTCGTGAGCCTAATCATCAGATTTGAATGCTTAAATCACTTTTTTTGATGTTTTGATCATAGGAGAGTGTTCCTAGACATAGGGAGACCATTTTGGACTGATTTGTTGTAGTTTTTAGGACCTTTTTCATAATGAATCATGATTTTTTTACCTTGTCAAATTGCAACCAGACTTGGTAGGATAGTGTCCCTATGTGTCCTAAACCTCCTCCTAAAGTTTCCTTGCATTTCGAGTCCGTTCGAGTGTCAAAATGGCGTGATGATTTCGAGCGGTGAGAAAGGACATATGCAGATTTTCCTAATCATTGAGTGATCGATTTGCTTGCTGAGTTGGGATTTTTCCTTGTTAAGGTTCACTTCTTGAGATTGACAACTTCAAAGAGTCTCTGTGCCCCATTTGAGTCACTTTCTTGAGTATTGACATTATGTTAGTGCCAGATAGCTATGCTACAGACGTCCGTCGCGACGACCCGCTAACATTGGCACCGCTGGCGAGGATAACGATTCTTAGATGGTGAGTGACCTAGTGTATATTTAGAGCGTTCTTTTCCTAAGATTTGTCTCTCCATTTCATTTATACCTTAGCAGTGAAGCAGCTAGACGCGGGGTTTAGTGCTTGGTAGACTTTAGAAGTCAAAGAATTACTAGATCTATTCTTGAGAGGTAAAGAGGGTTGTGAGTGAGATAGCCAAAAGCATATCATTCTTCGATTTTCTCATTGCTTTCAGAGCATTGTACTGTTTTTTGTTTTGACGTTATTTTGTATTGTTTTGTTTGTTTTTGTTTCATGTTTCATTTCAATACTTAGGAGTAGGGTAAGTAGAAACTAAATTTGGACTGAAAGATCAGAGAGCAAAAAAGGGTGAAAACCATATTTTGGCCAAAATGACCATAACTCTGAAAATTTGATGGTAAAAACCTGAAAAGTGATCCAAATTCAAAACGTTGTGGATCAAGAGCATTAGTAGACTCTCTAGAAGCAATCAGGAAAGTTTGACCAGATTTTGTGGAGGAACATGGATCGCGATCCATGACTCCCAGAGACCATTTTTGCAGAAAAGTAATCAGTGAAACTGTGCATCATTGCTCTGATCTAGTTTTCTTGAAAGAAAACTCAAAAATCACATCAAAATTGGTTGTTGCTAGAGTAAAAACAGCAGATCAGGCATTTCAGACACAAAATTTGGGGTTTTTCAACTTTTTGGGATCCAAATAAAAAAAGAAGTGAAAACCCGACATCCACAGAGTGCACTATTGACCAAATTTCATGTTCAAAAGTGGTGGAACATGGATCGCGATATATGTCCCCCATGACCATCGGGGGGTAAGATTTGACCAGTAGAGGTAGCTGATACCATTTGGAATAACTTTCCCAAAATGCACCATGTCAAAACACTAAAAAAAGTGGGTCAAATTAGCCAAACATAGAAACTAGTCAAAAACCATAGGGTAGACAAAAGAACTTTCTTTTGACTAAGAAAAGTTGTCCAAATTCAAAAAGAAGTGGTGGAGTAGACTACAGATACTTCAAGTATTTAATAAGCCAAATTTGGTGTTCAGATCTGATGAAACATGGATCATGATCCATGACCCCCATCAAGATTTTTGGTTGAGATTGGAGCAGTAGGTAGCTGAGACATAGAAAATACTTTTTCCAAAAGAACCATTTGCAAAAAAGTTCAAAAATTGGGTCAAAAGAGCCAAAAAAAAGTTCAAAGTCAAAAACAACTAAAACAGACACAAAGATTGACTTTTGATTGACCTAATCAAGTCCAAATTACACAAAAACCATATAGCAGGGATCAGTGGACCAAGGGAAAGTTGTGTGTCAAGTTTCAGTGTAATCTGACACAAGGGTACATGGATCACGATCCATGTCTCCCTGTCACAGAGTGATACAGTGAAAAAATTGACCTAATTTTCAATCAAGAGGTCCTTTTTCATTAAAAGAAATGATGGCATAGGACCTACTAGTTATGCTGATTTTGATGGTACCAAGAAAAGCCAATTTGGGCTCTAAACATGGATCGCGATCCATGTCCCCATAGTGCCAGCTTGACCTAAAATTTTCCAGATCAATAGCGCATACACAAGGAAACATATCCCCAAGTCTAGTTTTGGAAAGAATTGAGCAAATTTGGGTCAAGAGGGAGCAAAACAAGTGACAAACTAAAAACTGCAGTGCAGATCAAGTATTGAGCATTTGACTTGTCAAAGCAAGTCCAAATCCAAAAAGATTTGAGATTTAGCTTGTGGACATAAAGTGCAACAAGCTACCAAGACACCAAGTCCAGATGTGGTTGGACATGGATCGCGATCCATGTCCACCAACCTCAAAATTTGATGAAAATTGGTATAGAACTTGTGTATAACCTTGTCTACATATTTTCAGAGTTTGGACTAAAAATTTGATTGGGGGGGTCATGGATTGCGATCCATGTATCTCTGCATAGTGGGTATTTGACTTGATCAACTTGTAGACATACTTAGTACACCTTAAATCTCAAGTTTGAGCTAAAAATACCTTTTGGAGACCAAGATACAAGCCAAAGTTCTTGGTCCTGGTTCTGAGATTCTTTTGAGTTTTGTTTCAAGTGCAGTTCACCAAAATTACTCTAGCGTTTGATACACAACTCCAAATTAAGTCAGGTATAGCCAGGAAGAAATCTTGTTCGGCAATAGGACACACATAAACCTAATTCCAAAATTTTAGGGTACCCCAAGACCAGTTTCCAAAGACCAAAGGACCACAAAGACCTGCCTTTTTAGAGGTCTAACCAAGGGCAAAAAGGGATAAGTTGGATTAAGCCAAAATGGGCTTGTCAAGGACTATCTTGAGATTTTTGAGTTAACCTTAACCATGACAAATCATCCCCAACCAAGGTTTTCTACCACTTAGAGACATGAAAGATGCAAGAAATGTGACAATACCGACAACAGTGGGATTGGGAGAATACCAAAAGGAGAGGCATCCTCTGATCAACAAACCGAATGTGAGATTCATCAACACCAACAAAGTCATGAGATTTCTAACGGATTATGCTCATGAGGGCTTATATAGATTTACAAACGGGGATCCATATATCTTCTACAAGTGTGAAGAACCCAATGCAAGAGTTGACCGACCATACGAACCTCTATGCATTCACGTATACAGATGCCCCAACGGAGTGCAAGTTTTGATGGTAGATAAGTATGGATGAGAATACAACCTTGTTGATCCAATTGACCTAGAACAATACACATACAAGGGTACTCCAATCTCTAATTATTTTCAACCAAAAACGAGGCCATAACACATATCAGAGAGGATTTCAACTCTTGCATTGGGTTCTTCTACAAGGGTGAAGAACCCAATGCAAGAGTCGACCGACCATACGAACCTCTATGCATTCACGTATACAGATGCCCCAACGGAGCGCAAGTTTTGATGGTAGATAAGTATGGATGAGAATACAACCTTGTTGATCCAATTGACCTAGAACAATACACATACAAGGGTACTCCAATCTCTAATTATTTTCAACCAAAAACGAGGCCATAACACATATCAGAGAGGATTCCATTGAGATTTTCTCCAAGACGAAAAGAGAGAGCGAGATAGGTCTTTCCAAGAGACCACAAATTGGTTAGATTGGTGACTGGACCACAACGACTAAGACCATATCAAGTGGCTCAATGTGTCAAGACAAAGTACAATGGGTGAGGGGATCCATATACTCATATATTCATGTATATGAGAGATTTGGATGGACATTGAAAGAAACATCCTTGAACCATTGAACGGAGATGATTTTCCCAACATAGAACAACTCTTACTTGAATTTGTAGAGTAGTTCTCGAAAAGGGGAATCAAGCACAACACGGTGTCTCAGATCTTAGACAGAAAAAACATAAGAGAGTGAAGGAATCTCTTAGAGAGATGTCCTATGTGAAGTGCGTGTGTGAGTGTGTGTGTGTGTGTGTGTGTGTGTGTGTGTGTGTGTGCAACAATGGAGAAGAGAGAAGAAGAGAGGAGACACAGGTTTGGGTGGACTCCAAACACAATAGTGTTAGGGTTATGAGTCCTTATTCTTTTATGTATAATGAATGGTCAGTGTTAGTTCTCGGTTAGTCTCCAGCCGCCCAACACTCAAGCGCGGCACATTCGGTTTACCACCCCAACAACCTCCCACTTAAAGGACAATGTGCCTTTAAGCTGGGGTGACAATGTATATATACGTACAATACAGGTAGACAATGACCATGATCATATACCCAATGCCCATGGGTGCCCGACAATGTGCAAACCGCTCTGAAGGTAAGCCCTTTGTTAGAGATTCTCAGTGGTGTGAATCTTGGCAAGCTGCAATCGCTTGTCCTCAAGTACCTCACGAATGAAGTCATACTTCACATCCACATGCTTTATCTTTGCATGAAAGAATGGATTCTTGGCCAATTGTGTAGCACTTTGGCTATCACAATGTAGCACAGGTATCTCAACATTGATTCCCATGTCTCCCATCAACCGACCAAGCCATATAGCTTCCTTGCAAGCTTCTGAAGCTGAAACATAATCAATCTTTGTAGTAGACAAGGTAACACAATCTTGAAAACGAGATCGCCATGAAACTGCACCTCCAATGAATTCAAAAACATAGCCTGAATTGGACCTTCTCTTGTCCAAGTCTCCTACATAATCTGCATCCATGTAACCCATTACACATGCTTCCTTTCTTCCAAAGCAAATGCACATGTCTTTTGTACCATTCAAATATCGCATAACCCCTTTCACTGCCTCCCAATGTTTCTTGCATGGGTTTGACATATATCTGCTAACAACTCCCACTACAAAAGAAATATCAGGCCGTGTAGCAAACATAACATACATCAAACTCCCAACTGTAGATGAATAAGGCACTTGTGCCATGTCATCCTTTTCCTCTTTAGACTTAGGGCAATCATTTTTAGAAAGTTTCACATATGGAGGCAATGGAGTACTCAATGCCTTCCCCTTCCCCATATTGAAACGCTTTAGCACTTTAGCAATGTACTCAGATTGAGACAAATAGACCAATTTCTTGCATCTGTCCTGCTTAATGCACATGCCAAGGATATGGCTTGCTTCACCCATGTCTTTCATTTTAAAGTTTGTATGTAACTCTGCCTTCAAGGCTGAAATCTCATCCCTGCATTTCTTGGAAATTAACATATTATCCACATAAAGGACCAAAATCAGCAAACTACCATCTTTATCTCGCTTAGTGTAGAGGCAATGGTCGATATTGCTACGTTTGTAGCCTTGAGAGAGCATGAACGAGTCGAATTTATGATACCACTCCCTTGATGATTGTTTTAGACCAGAAAGAGTATTTTCTAACTGACACACCAAGTCTTCATTGCCCTTCTCAACAAAACCTTATGGCTACTGCATATAAACTTCTTCTTAAAGATCACCATGCAAGAACACCGTCTTGACATCCATCTGGTCAAGTTCCATGTCGTCTTTAGCAACCAACACAAGTACACACCGCAAAGTAGTCATCTTGACAACCGGAGAAAAGATCTCATCAAAGTCAATACCCTGCTGCTATCTAAATCCTTTAGCAACAAGTCGTGCCTTGGACTTGGGTTTATTATCATGAGGTGTAATTTTCTGCTTATACACCCATTTGCATGGCAATGCCTTTTTAGGCAACCGAACCAACTTCCAAGTTTGATTCTTATGCAACGAGTCTATTTCTGATTGCATAGCTTTCTCCCACTTTGCCTTGTCATCCATTGACATGGCTTCCTTGTAGCAGGAAGGCTCTCCACAATCTGTCAACATAATGTAGTCCAGTGAGGGAGTAAATCTATCAGGAGGCCTTGAAACTCTTGTAGGCCTTCTAATAACTGCTTGAGCCGGTTGTCCCTCAGCAACACCTTGTACTAGAGGAGGATTCTGTCTATGTTGTCTGACATTAGGCACTTCAACCCTATTGTGGACAATTCCATCTTCTTGGAAGATAACTCTCATGACCTCCACTGTATGCGCAGGCTTCTTATGCATCTTTTCTTCATTGAAGTAGACGTCATTACTGCGAAATATCTTTTTAGCTTCAGGATCCCATAACCGAAATCCCATGTCGCCAGGACTTCCATAGCCAAGAAATATGCATTTCTTTGACTTAGGATCCAACTTGCTTCGAAACTCCTTTGGAACATGGCAATACGCTTCACAGCCAAAGACTCTAAGATACTTGTAAGAAGGTGGATTCCCATACCAAATCTCTTCAGGTACCTTCTCATCTAAAGCCTTGTTAGGAGATTTATTAATTAGATGGATAGCAGTTGCTAATGCTTCCGCCCAAAATCCATTAGGCAACTCTGCATTAGACAACATTCTACGTAACTTCTCTTGTATGGTACGATTCATCCTCTCAGCAACACCATTTTGTGGAGGGTTATATGGATCAGTCAACTCTCTTTTGATGACTTCGGAATCACAAAAATTTTGAAAGGCTTTAGTGACATACTCACCACCATTATCTTGCCTTCTTCCTGGTTCTTGTCTTTATCTTTCTCTTGTTTCCACTTTCGATAGTCTTTCTTTATATGACCCTTTTTGTGACAATGATAGCACTCAATGTCTTTTCGACCACGTGATTTGCTACGAGATTTTCCTCTCTGATTCTGCTTGCCCTTTTCTTGTGATGGACCACCACGAACAATGAGAGCATTGCTAGTAGCACAAGAAGTATCAAGATTCTTCTTGCTAACCTCTTCAGTAAGCAAACTGCCCTCAACATCAACACATGTTAAACCATCAGGAGGTGCTGAGTTACTTATGGCTGTGCGAAAAGTATCCCAACTTTCTAGCAACGTAACTAGCAAGAACATTGCTTTGACCAAATTGTCAAAATTGACTCCCTGCGCAAAAAGTTGACTGAAAATTGTGTTAAACTCATTGAGATGGTTGCATATGGGTGTGCCCTCATCCATCTTCAAATCAACTAACTTTTTCAGCCAATAAACATGTGATGTTGCACTTTGCTTCTCATACAGGTCACATAACTTCTTCCACGACTCATAGCTAGTCTTTTCCATGCTCACATTGAAGTACACATTCTTTGACAAAGTCAACATAATGGTGGACGTGACAAGCTCATCCAAGTCCTGCCAATCATAATCATCCATATCCTCAGGCTTCATCCCTTTCATCTTTATCGACCGAATCTTCTTCTTCTGTACTAAGACATTGTAAATTTGTTCCTTCCAAAATGGAAAGTTAGTACCATCTACTCCTCAATGTTGAACAAAGAGATCTTCGATGATGGAGCCATCACTTGACAAGGAACAAAAGTGATAGATCCGTTGTATTAAAGAAGATGATAGAAAACCTAAAAAATTTCAACAGAGTCTCCCTTGCAAAACTGACTTCTGAACCCAAAACAAATGTGTACAATGACTGAAACGTTGATCAAAGTGGCTAAACCGGCAAGATATAATCTCAAAGAAGTGTCATTGTCAGTGTCTCCAACTCTAGAAGAGTGTCTCTGACGAACTAAACACTGTCAAACGCATACACATAAAGATGACAACAATGCCAATAATGGCGGTCAGCAGATGCATACCAATATTGCACTAACCGCATAAACATACATCCTATGTCGATGACAAAACTATGGGGATTTCAAGGGATCACCCCAAAACCTATATCACCAAAAGGATCTCCACATTTGAGAATCCCCCAGCTCAATAAAACCTTACCACCATGACCCTCAACAATAGGCTTTGCATATTTCCATCACAATACGTAAACCGCATAAGATCTTACCTCAACCACAAAAACCCTTTTCTGTAACCACTACAACGGTTTGTCTAATTTAATAGACCCTCAAGATCTTACATCAAATATGCATGTGACAGAGATTGCAGAAAGAGTCTGCAACAAAAACATGTACACAGAAGAACCGATGAAGGTAGACCACCCTGAGATGAATATCTCTCAAACCGTGCAAAATTTGTAGAAACATCCTTTTGCAAAGTTGTAGACCACTCGAAAACGGTTGGGAATCTTGGAAATGGACATGAAATAAGCCGTTTTTACAGGTCAAAACATATCTATAAAAATATGCAGCTTGTTCTTCACGACGTACAGGCAGTCTGGGTGACGTATCTCAAAATTGGTGAAGATTTTGAGAAAACTTTCTTTTGCAAAGTTGAAGAGGAGAAAAAATCGATCAGGATGGGAGGAAATCGGCTTGGATGAAGACGTTTTGGTAGTCCAAAACAGACCTGCTTGCTGCTTCTCCACTTGCCTCCCCGCTGAGCTCCAATGGTGCTCCCAATCCCTGAGCTCAGATATCAGTTGAAGTGAGTGTGCAAGAGCATGTGTGTGTGTGTGCAGCAATGGAGAAGAGAGAAGACACAGGTTCGAGTGGACTCCAAACACAATAGTGTTAGGGTTATGAGTCCTTATTCTTTTATGTATAATGAATGGTCAGTGTTAGTTCCCGGTTAGTCTCCGACCGACTAACACTCAGGCGCGGGACATTGGGCTTTACCACCCCAACACTATGAGACCACAAGATGAGAGATTATTAGTTCTCTTCATAGAAGGCTTGAGGAACGAGACTCTCAAAGAGGACCTACATTTTAAAGGATGCATGACATTCGAGCAAGTCACTAGAGAATCTCTATATTTAGTTGACAACTACAAGGCCTACAAAGAGGTGAGAGATGATGTAGGAAACGCCTCATCTTGAAAGAGTGAATCCACAACCAAGCTAGATGTTCAAACTACCACGGAACCGAGCATTGATCAAGTGGTTGAGGAAGTGATAAGAGGAATAAATGAAGGTTACAAACAGAACATAAGATTACGACAACCTCAATTGAGGAGATGTGAGACTTGTGGAGGGGATCATCCCACACAATGTTGTATCACTCATCCAAAGCCACAATGTATGCTAGGTAAACCATCCCCTCTTCTGAATGATGGTAGAGTGGTAGTCAACTACACTTAACCAAAGCATGTGCCACAACCCATGAGAAATTAGTATTCCATGGATGAAAATACGCTCATGTTCATAGCCAATCAAGAGTATGGTTCAAAGAAAATTCTTACCAGGCAAGAACAACCATTGGCTACACCACCAACTGATCAACAAGTAGAACCATGCTATGAATGTGGAGGTGACCATTGGGCATGAGGTTGTCCAAAAAAGGGTTGACGAATAGAAATCTTTGGATTTTGTGATGGTTGTGGAAGAGAGACCATCTTCTCCAACACTGTGCTAAGAATCCAGACAATAGGGGGAAAGAAACAATGAATATTGCCTTCTTCAAGTGAATCCGAGCTGGTAGAACCGACAATTCCTTTAAAGGTGATGACTCGAGCTCAAGCTCAAGAAACTACCAAAAACAAACCAACCAAGGAACCCGTATTGCATGTTCAAACAAAAATCGAGAACATATGAGTGATAACTGGAAGAAAATCGTAGAAATCCAAACGGGACAAAATGAAAGCAAGGAGGCATTACGAAAAAACATCTCTGGAGACTGAACTAAACAAAACCAAAGAATTACTTAAACATGAACAAGAGAGTAAGAAAGACACAAAGGGATCGGATAAGTCAAAGAATATTATTGAGATATTGTTAATGCTTAAGTTTTTATGTATCATTGTCGATTAGGTATTGAGTTTAACATAAAATTCAAGGATTCTATGATCGATGCAAAAAGAATCATTCACTCATCAGTTGCGCTCAGAATCTAGATAATAAAATAAAACCTGTGGAAACTGAGAAAGAGGAGCCACTTACTACTGGGATTGTCGCAACAAACACAACAAATGAGGACATATCTTTAGAGATGCAACCAATTTCGGAAGTAGACGCCGTGGCCAAAATCCTTATGGAAATTGATCAAAAACCAAAAAGATGGTAGTGCTACTTTATAGTCATCACTTATCCCTGAAATTAACATGAAATATGAATTTTCCCCAAGGGATATGCGATCTCTATATGGGGATGCTGGGTCGGTAGCATTTGAAGAGAGAAAACCACACTCTCTTTAGACTTTTCCATATTTCATAGGAGAACTCAAAACAAAATATGAGGTTAGAGTGGTACGTTCTCAGTGGAAAGCTACACCAAAAATGATGCATACCAAGAGCTTGCACGAAGCCATGCCATCACCTTTAAGATATACTATTACTCTTTGTAGAGCTGTTGAAAATTAGACCGCATCTATGGGGCCAAATGGGCAAACACCTAGAAAAGATAAGGTTGAAAATCCCTTCACACGACCAACTCACAGATGAAAACATGGATGAAACTTTGCCTAAGAAACCACAAAAAAACCCGGTACAAGTGAATAAGGTGGGTGATTACTGCGAAGGCAAGGAAGGAAACACCACATCACCACTAGAGTACAAAGGAGTAAAAACTATAGCCATACTTGATAGTGGGATGGAAATGCCATTGCTACAAAGGGAATTTGGGAGAAATAGAGAATACCAACTCTCAAAAAATTGCGCATATATGAAATTGCCATTACCCGAATGGTATGTGGAAAGACCCTTGGAAATACTAGAACAAGTAATAGTATCCTCATGTGGTGGGATAGAATACGAACATACCTTTGCGGTAGCAAAATTTGGAAAATGCAACAACTTTGAGGTTATTTTGGGACGGCCATTCATGCGTCAACTCAAAATGGTTCAAGATTGGGGCTATGACCACCTCTACTTGCGGCATAATGAAGTCATAACCAAGATAAACATCAAGGACCATAGTTACAGGAACATAAACTGAACTCCGATAGAAGACTTTTCTATCACTAGAGACAATGGAACGTAGGTACTTGCTTGGCTAGTGAAGGATGCTCATATTTGGATGTGCAGGGCATCAAAATGCGAGAGTCTTAGAAAGGAGGATTGCAGTCATGAGCGTGCAATAGAAGACGGCTCCTACATGAAGGAACCATTCCCAGAGGAGTTATTTGAACCATTTGGATGGGATCAAATACTAGTGACTCTTGACTTCTGTGCAAATGAGATAATCAATATTATGTTTTGTAACAAATATGGTTACGATATCAAACACTTTCTAATGGTTTTGGCGGTCCAAGAAATTGAAAACCTCTTTGAATCTAATGAATACCATGATTCGAGGAGCGGCAATTTGGGGAACGATGCTAGAGCAAACTTTCAAGTGGCTATGACATAACTCCCTTATTTACGATAAAGGTGTTGAAGGAAGCTAATAAGGTTTGTAAGTATGAAAGCAGAAAAGGTGAGACATATAGCTACATCATGGAAGATGGTGCCAGAGTGAAAACGAAGAAAGCAAAGCAACCACGAGAATATGTCATCATTGATATACCCAAAGAATTGAAAAAATCTCATTCAAACAAGACAACTCCAGAAAAAGCACAAATGAAAGTGATGAGCAAAGTTTTCAAACTCAACGTCAAATGTTTAACAAATGCAAGATCAAGAGAAGAACAAGGGTAAGGAAGAAGATAAATTGTCTCCTATGAAGATAAAATTCAACATATGTGGATAAACAGAACTTAAAATCACGTGTTCAACTATGATAGATCCAGAAGAGACAAAGAATCGAATGTCTTACGGCACGTAGATAACAATAGGAAATCCGCCAATCAAAGAGCTAGAATAAACAATGTACACAAGTTCAAAAATGTTGATTCCTAGCTTTAGGGTGATAGAAGCCGTACTCAAGTTGAGTACTGGGGAGTTCAAGGAGTCCACATAATCGACTCCCATCACAGCAAGGAGAGACTGACAGAAATTTGGAGGAACATCTTACTTTGACAACTTCCAAAAGCTTCAACAACAATAGCATTAAAAGTCCATGAAGCTTCTCAAATCCATGCGGAGAAGAAATCGCCAACCATCGTGGACAAAAGTAAAGCTAAGGTAAATACGGAAGAAGATCAACCTCGCAAGATGACTTTACCTTCAACAAGCCTCCATCAAACTTCCCATGTAGCCTCTACATCAAGACCCACATCATCAACAATGCAATGGAAACTGAAGCAAAAAGTTTATCAACCAAAGTTTCCATCACAAAAAAGCTTCCAGAAGAAGCCGAAGAAAGTCAACCAAGTGTTGGCATCCAAAGAGCACATCCAAGTAAAAGACCTAGTTTGGATACATCAAGCACGTCTTCAACTTCAACAAACAAAGGTCATCGAGTGGGTTGCATCAAATGAGTCAATCTCTACTCAGGGCTGCTTTCAAGGAAACACCAATGTTTGGGCCAAAAAGCCTAAAGTAACAGCCTGGATCTACTCACCTCAAGAAACGAGTTCTACAAAAAGCAAGCCGACCTATCAATGAAAGACAAACATGTCAACCAGGAGAAAGAACAACCACAAGAGGCAAAAGAAAAGATCAAAGAAGCAAAAAATATGACAAGTATGGGTACCAAAGTCAGATCTCGGACAAGATACCCAACAAAGACAAGTGAAGCAGCGGATGATTCCAGTCAAGCTACTTGCAGCACAAGGATTTTATGAAGGTAACACTCAAATCTGGTTACCAAAAATAGTAGCTCAATTTTGAAGAACAAAGATCGGTAATCATGTAGCACACTACTTGACCCAAAGGCAAGCGAGGACAACCAAGAGCCAACAGAAGACAATCACAACTAGGGTGATGCAACCTCTAGATGGATACCTCGTTTTCAACTACAAAAGAAAGGCTTCTACAACAGAAACAATCAGGTATGGATACCGAAGCCTAGTCTCCATCAAGCCAAAGTAGAAGAGAAAATGCCAAAGACTGTCACACAACGACCAACAACAAGGTGGGTTCCAAAATTGCTCGTGGAAAATAAATCACAAAGAACCCACACACATAAACAACCACTTCTCATGGGAGATAAAGCAAAGGCTCCATTAGATCCTACTACTATCGTGGAACATATTTCACAAATCAGTTTCAACATACGACAAGCAAGTCAAGAGGAGCCAAAATATGTCAACCTACTGGACAAGATGGTGGTATCCATAAACCAACACAATGAAATATGTCTAAATTTCCAAAACTTATGGAATTGGGTTTTTGGCCTTGAATAGGTAAGTCCAATTTGCCATTCAAAATACATGGCATAATAGTCAGAGTCACGCAGCTAAGCCACCAAATGAGCGAGATGTTAGTCCCAAAGCTTCAAGTAATATCTTATGTGGTCTAAGCGTCTTAGCTTGTATAGGTACTGCTCAAGATGGAAGAGTTGAGCATATTTATGTTGTGTCACTCATGTTGGTATAGGTGAGTATAAGAGTTGAAGTCTATGTATTTTAAGTCTGGGAAGTGAAGGAGGAAGTCCAAAAGACACGCACGCATTGTGCATAGTGAGGTATGAGTCGATAAGCTTCTACATTGAAAACCCTTCTTGGAAATGTGGAAGCTATTGCAACATCCTTTGATGTCACAAGTGATACATTTGTTCCTTGAAGCACCCATCAACTCCCTCTTTCGCACTGCATGCTTTTGTTTGACAAATTTCTCATATGCATATAGAGTATCCCATAATTGTCACTTGCATTAGACAATCTTCCTTTGTTTCTCCCGAGTACTCACCTTGCATGACAGGTACTTCAAGTCCAAAGCTCAAATCCAGTAAGAGAATATACCGAGGGTACTTTTTTCCCACTGGGTTTTTTTCCTTTGGTCATCCAGGTTTTAGACCCTAATCTAGAAATCATCAGCATTATGTTCTTGTATATATTCCTTCTACATCATAAGGAAATGGCTACCCAAATCATACTTATCAAGAGCATCTCTTATCTTCAAGGGTGACAACAAAGCTCGATCAAGAAACAGGACAACAACAAAGCTTTATCAAACATGGGCAAAACGTAGAATGGCATACAAAGCCAACAAACAAACAATGACAACGTCAGAAAGAGATCTCTCAAGAACAAAACATACGGAGCTCAACAAAGCTAAAGCTAGTGAAGTATTGCAAGTCAACGACAATGATAAACAAATCAAACACCATCTTCATGGCCAAAAGTGGCACCAAAAAGAATAAATGGATGCAAAATTGCCTTGACAATAAAAGTCCAACACATGCATAAACCAGACCACATGAGATATGAAGCACTCAACAAAGGGAGGAGCGTTATCAAAGACAAAGCACTTCCCTAGCTAAAGACCAACCTTGAAGGCAAAGCTGAAGACAACCCTAATGACAAGACTGCACATGGTCGTGTCAAGGGAGGACACAAGCTAGGAAGGGGGTAATGTTAACGGATTGACCAAACGGATGTCCACCTAGCGAGACACATAGCCGGACACCACATTTATAGTCTATTATTTTTTCAAGCTAGTGTAGTGATACTTTGTGTAAATCCTGATTCCAGAGTAGCAAGTCAGTTCCCTGAGATAAAATTCTTGCATGATGATTGTAAAGGTCCATGTGAGTCGGCCAATAGACATTTAGAAAACCCTAGCTATAAAGGTTAATAGCTTTAATGTGAAAGGAGGCTTATCTTTGCAAGAAGAAGGAGCTCTGAAAATGTACGCTCAAGCTATGAAGCCATGATCATTGAGTGATTGATTTGCTTGTTGAGTTGGTGTGTTTTCTTGTTAAGGTTCACTTCTTGAGATTGACACCCTCAAAGATACTCCATGCCCCATGCGAGTCACTTCCCTAAGTATTGACATTATGTTAGTGCCAAGTACTTGCATTTAGATTTATGAATAATGAAACATTTCATATTAGTTATCTCATAATTTCATCAAAACCATAATTCGTTTCATGAAAACTTGCAAAAAATAGTTGATTGAGAGATGCTTGTGAGTATATTGCAAAATAGCACATTGCAAGAGTACTATTGGCAAAAAAGAGGCATATCGTGTGAGATTTTGAAGTATGTGGGATACGGATACTTTAAAAATCTTGGTAACTTTCAAGGGTATATTGGTAGATTTTTCATTTCTCTTGGGTTTAGGCTATGGAATCATACTAGAACAATATATAAGATTTTTAAAAAATTTATTACATCACAATGCTCTCATTAGTGTCAAGAGGATTAGTCTAATATAGAATATGGGGTCCGTGAGCCTACTCAAATTTAAGACAACATCCATATTGTGAACATTATGATACTTATAATGAATACAAACTCAGAGGGCCAACTCTGTTTTCATCAATAGTTTTATTCATAATGTTGCACACTTTGAGAGATACCCCTTCCTTGGGGTCTATGCAAGAATTATACAATCTACACTTTTATATAATTTCAATATACATTAGAATTACAAAAGTGTTTTTAGAAGGGAGGAGTTCTCAGTTCCCAACTTGGCATGGAGTTTCATACATGAGCCGAATTGCATCCAGAGGTACCTAGCAACTAGTGCTACCCCTGAATTTGTATGAATGAAAGCGTACTCAAGAAAATGGCCAAGTGGAGGGTGAATATACGTGTACACTCCATTGCAATATATATATATATATATATATATATATATATATATATATATATATATATATATATATATATATATATATATATATAGATATAGAGAGAGAGAGAGAGAGAGAGAGAGAGAGAGAGAGAGTGCATAGAAACATAAGAGAATGGCTGAAAAATTCCACACCCTAATCACCACTTGGGCACAAGCACGCTCCACTATCCTTTGGTGATTAGGAGAGGAAGAGCTTGCAATTAGCTTTATATTTCTTGCATTTAGATTCACATTATTGCATTGTGTGCAAAATTTGTTTTTCCTTTTGTTGTGCTTATTTTCAACTTGTTTCATCGTATTGTAGCTTTCACTATAACCATTATCATTTAATGCAACTTGTGTGTGTGCGACGCGTTTCTTGCTTTCTATAGAGCCCTTAAATGTGTGTTTGCAAGAAGTTCAAGTTGTCAATTGAGTGTGCAAAATCCCTTTAATTTTAGCCTCTACAATTTCTACAGGACTATAGCAACTCACGCTTGTGTGTGTGTGTGTGTGTGTGTGTGTACTTTGAAAGCATTTAATTCTCATAGCCTTTTTCTGGTGGGGGCACAAGCTCTTTTGAATTGAGCGTGGGGAAGCTTGCCATTTCTAGGCTCTTTTTGACACTTGGCAGAAAAGGCTAACACCTTGAAATGAGACCGCCCACTGGGTAAAATTGAGCCACGCATTTTAAGTGGACTTTATACATATTGTTGAGTCCTCCCAAAAAAATTCGGTCGACTGCAATCCCAATGACTCCCTTGTCTACCCAAATTTTCTCAAGCTCAATGATGTGACTCTACAAGCTAGTTCAAACTGTAGATGAGTCTCGTTGCCTCTTGCTCGAATCGCCAAAAGCAGTCTCGCTATCATCTTGATTCGCAAATGCCATCATAATCGGCTTCAACCTGTGTTGCATGCAGTCCAGAACTCGCAATCCGAAATTCTTTGTGCTCGTTGGCTAACATTGTTATCAACAGGGCAAATTTGTTTGATCAAGTTTAGAGCCTCAAATGAGTAGGGAAGACAAACCAGATTTGGCAATTTTGTTTTTTTGGGCCTAAAATTCTTTTTTTTTTTGTTAAGTGGGGTATCCCAAAGTTGGAATTACTTTCTGGCTCCACCTCGTCTTGCTCAAATTTGTCAAGGTGCCGCATTCCCTCATCGATTACATCATGCGCATGGCCCTATAACCCGTTTTTGGGTTCTTATGCCTTTCAAATTTGGGATTTCTAAGCCCCCACTCCCTTGGAATTTCTACATGTCCAAGAAATCTCCTCAAAAGGGTTTTAGCTTTAGCCTTGCACTTCCATGCTGTGAAATTTCTCTAGCGCTTGCGAGTTTATTACATCTTTCCCTACACGCACTTGCTTACCAAGCACTCACACTCTCGTCCACCTTACAACTTGTGGCCAAGCCTGTTAAGTATGGAGCCTGATTTACCCTTGTAATTTTATGTGGTAAAAGCGCACATTTGTAAGGCCCCCATTATGAGGAGAAGCCATCGCGCGTGAAGGAAAATCACTCACCGGAAACCAAAATTTTCACGGACAAGAATCAGGGGCAACTTTAGACTTTTTTTTTCGCCGGAATATTCCTTTTTGCCGGAACTTTATGGCCGTACGACGGCCGGGAAGTGGTCGAAAAACAACCGGTTGGTTGGCCAGTGGCCGGTAGTCAATGGCCGATGGCCGGTGGTCGGAAGTCAATGGCCGGTGGCCGAATTCAAAAGCGGACTTGTCTACTCAAGGGCGGCCACACATGGGCGGAATGGAGGGTCCGATTTGGACTTATTCGCATAAGGGCGGCTACACATGGCTCTCTCTCATAAGAGAGGGCAGCCCTTTTGGCCTATAAAAGGAGGCCATTTCTACACACATTTCATAGTGTGAAGTTGATGCAACAAGGTGAGTGTGAGGTGGTGAGAGTGAAGCAAGGCGAGAGCTCTATCAAGGGTTTAATCCCTTTGTAAACTACTTCTTCTTTTGAAGTGCTAAAGCCATTGAGTGGCTGCTTTCCCGTGGACGTAGCCCACATTGGGTGAACCACGTATATCGTGTGTACTTTCTCTCTCTCTCTACTCTATAATCTCTTGTGTGTGAAATCTATCTCTCTCCATTAAGTAATCTACTCAAAAATCTATTTAGCTACGTCTTATTTTCTAACAATTGGTATCAGAGCAAGGTTTGCTCGTAGCTAAATTATCTCAAGGAAAGGATTCCTTGAATTGAGTGGGAGTTATGGCGGAGGAAGGGAAGCTCAAGATTGAGAAGTTCAACGGCAAAAACTACCAACATTGGAAGATGCAGATTGAAGACTATCTCTACCAGAAGGACCTCTATTTTCCACTAGGCGGTCTTGAGAAGAAGCCCGCAACAATGGCAAATGAAGCATGGATTGTCCTTGATCGGAAGGCACTGGGAACAATCCGGTTAAGCTTGGTGTCAACGGTGTCCTTCAATGTTTCGGAGATGAAGACCACGGAGGACTTGATGAAGTCACTTGACGACTTCTATGAGAAACCATCGGCATCCAATAAGGTATTTCTTATGAAGCGCTTGTTCAATCTAAAGATGGCAGAGAATGGTTCAGTTGCAGAACACCTAAATGACTTTAACACAAACATAAGTCAACTTCGATCAGTGAAAATCAATTTCGATGACGAAGTGCGAGCTCTCCTTATACTATCAGCTCTACCGGATAGTTGGGACAACCTTGTGATGGATGTAAGTAATTGTATCTCTGGCACAAATACTCTTAAGTTTGATGATGTTGTGGGTGTTCTCCTAAGCGAGGAAATGCGAAGGAGAAGCACAGGAGAATCATCAAGTGCTGCACTATCAGTGGAAACAAGAGGAAGGCCTAAGGAAAGGTTCAAAAACCAAAAGGGTCGTGATCGCTCAAGGCGGAGCAAGTCACGCACAAAGTCAGTTCTTGAATGTTGGAACTGCGACAAGAAGGGCCACGTCAAGAAGGATTGTTGGTCCAAGAAGAAGAAGGATACAGAGTCTGAAGACAATAAGCCAGTATCGGAGGCCAATGTGACAGGTAAAGTAGAGCAAGATGCTCTAATTCTCTCATTAGACAATGTGTCTAATTCCTGGATAGTAGATTCCGGGGCTTCATTCCATGCGACACCACACAAGCAACATTTCCAAAGGTAATTTTGGGTATGTATACTTGGGAGATGATGAAGCTTGTGAGATTGTCGGCAAAGGTACAGTTTCTATCAAAACTGCTAACGGAAATGAATGGAAGCTTAAAGATGTTAGGCATGTTCCTTCTCTTCGCAAAAATTTGATCTCTACAGGACAATTGGACGATGAAGGTCACAACATTGCATTTGGAAACAAACAATGGAAGATCTGAAAGGGATCTTTGGTGGTTGCCAAGGGAGAAAAAGTCGGTACACTTTACTTGTGTACTGTTAGCACGCAACCTTCAGCTTGTGCAGCAACTACAGAAGTGGACACTGCGGTGTGGCACTACCGACTTGGGCATATGAGTGCCAAAGGAATGCAAATCCTTCAAAAGAAGCTTCTACCAGGTTTGAAAGAAGTGGACTTAGAGTTCTGTGAAGATTGTGTTTATGGTAAACAAAAGAGGGTAAAATTTCAAAAATCAGGAAATGAAAGAAAAAATAAAAAACTTGAGTTGGTTCATTCTGATGTTTGGGGTCCTGCAAGTACACCATCACTTGGTGGCTCATTGTACTATGTAACATTCATAGACGATGCGACTAGAAAAACATGGGTTTATGTCATGAAGAATAAATCCGATGTATTTTCCATATTTCAAAGGTGGAAAGCCTTTGTGGAGAATGAAACAGGTACCAAGGTTAAATGCCTCAGATCCGACAATGGAGGCGAATATTGCAGCCAAGATTTTGAAAGCTTTTGTGCTAGGAATGGCATTCGGAGGCAAAGGACAACCCCAAGGACACCTCAACAAAATGGGATTTTGGAAAGGATGAATAGGACAATCATGGAACGAGCACGAATCATGCGGCTACATGCAGGCCTACTGCTTGAGCTTTGGGCGGAAGCTGTAAGTACGTATGTGTACTTAATCAATCGGTCACCCTCAACGGCATTGGATAGGGGAGTTCCAGAAGAAGCATGGACAGGTAAACCGGTGAATTATGCATTTCTCAAAGTGTTTGGGTGTGAGGCTTTCATGCACATAGATAGAAGCCTAAGATCAAGGCTAGATGCAAAGTCCAAAAAGTGTTTCTTCATTGGCTATGGAGAAGGAGACTTTGGGTATCGCCTATGGAATCCTGAAGATGGTAAAATCTTAAGGAGTAGGGATGTAATTTTTAACGAACAAAATATGTACAAGGATTACTTGGAAAGAAAACAAACAAAAGAAACAGGTGATGAGTACATGGAGCTTGAGGACGGTGAAGACTCAAGGACTGCAAACGGTGACAATGTGCAACAACGTCAACCAAATGAGGAGCCTCAACCTATTCCCCGAAGATCTACAAGAGCAAGTAGACCTCCAGAAAGGTTTGTTCCTTCCTTCAACCATCTCTTGATCTCAAATTCTGGAGAGCCGGAATCATACGAAGAAGCTATGCAACATGAATCCAAAGAAGAATGGACGAAGAGCATGCAAGTGGAGATGGACTCACTACATCGCAACCAAACATGGGAGTTGGTTGAGTTGCCTAAAGGTAAGCGGGCACTTCAAAACAAATGAGTGTACAAGATGAAGGAAGAAGAAGGTGGGAAGAAAAGGTACAAGTCTAGGCTTGTGGTAAAAGGGTTTTCTCAAAAGAAAGGTATTGACTTCAATGAAATATTTTCTACTGTTGTAAAAATGAACTCAATTAGGCTTGTCTTAAGCCTTGTGGCTGCTCATGATCTAAATCTCGAGCAAATGGATGTAAATATGGCATTCCCTCACGGTGACTTAGAGGAGGAAATCTACATGCTTCAACCAAAGGGGTATGAAGTAAAAGGTAAGGAGAAAATGGTTTGCAGATTAAAGAAGAGCTTGTATGGTTTAAAGCAAGCATCAAGACAATGGTACTTGAAGTTTGATCGATGGATGTTGGATCATGGATTCACAAGATGCAACTCGGATAACTGCGTCTACACGAAGAATTTGGGAGATGGGAAATTCATCATCCTAATGTTGTATGTTGATGACATGTTGATTGCAAGTGCTAACATGCAGGACATCAAAGACCTAAAAGAGGAGCTGTCCAAATCTTTTTCAATGAAAGATTTAGGTGCTGCAAAGAGGATACTTGGTATGAAAATATCAAGGGACAGGACGAAGAAGACAATAAAGCTATCTCAAGAAGATTACATCAAGAAGGTACTAGAAAGGTTTGCAATGCAAAATGCAAAACCAGTTTCTACACCTTTGGCTGGTCATTTTAAACTAACGAAGGATATGTGTCCAAAGACACAAGAGGAGATAGCCTATATGTCTAAAGTTCCATATGCTGCAGCGGTAGGTTCTCTAATGTATGCTATGGTGTGGACAAGGCCAGACATTGCACATGCAGTGGGAGTTGTGAGTAGGTTCATGGAAAACCCAGGTAAAGAGCATTGGCAAGTTGTGAAGTGGATACTTAGGTATCTAAAAGGGACAACAACAAATGCTTTGTATTTTGGAGGAACTAATATTTTTCTAGAAGGGTATGCTGATGCAGATATGGCAGGTGACAAAGATACTAGAAGGAGCACTACTGGCTATGTGTTCACGGTTGGAGGCACAACAGTAAGCTGGGCTTCAAAGCTGCAGAAAGTGGTTTCACTTTCTACCACGGAAGCAGAGTATGTAGCAATGACGGAGGCAAGCAAAGAAATCTGTGGCTTCATAGATTCTTAGAAGAGCTTGGATTCAAACAAGACAATTGTGTCTTGTACAGTGATAGCCAAAGCGCTATCCATCTTGCGAAGAACTCAGCCTTTCATTCAAGGACAAAGCACATTGAGGCGAGATATCACTTCATACGCACTCTTTTGGAAGAGGGACATCTAAAGCTAGGAAAGGTGCATACAAGTGAAAATCCTGCAGACATGTTTACAAAGGTGGTCAACAAGGAGAAGTTGAGCTTTTGCTCATCTTCAATCGGCATTCAAGGATAAGAAGCCATAATGGAAAGGAGTCACAGGTTTGGTTTGGAGATCGGTCTCCAAGTGGGAGATTGTTAAGTATGGAGCCTGATTTACCCTTGTAATTTTCTGTGGTAAAAGCGCACATTTGTAAGGCCCCCATTATGAGGAGAAGCCATCATGCGTGAAGGAAAATCACTCACCGGAAACCAAAATTTTCACGGACAAGAATCAGGGGCAACTTTAGACTTTTTTTTTGCCGGGATATTTCTTTTCGTCGGAATATTATGGCCGCACGGCGGCGGGAAAGTGGTCGTAAAACAACCGGTCGGTTCGCCGGTGGCCGGTAGTCAATGGCCGATGGCCGGTGGTCGGAAGTCAATGGCCGGTGGCCGGTGGTCGGAAGTCAATGGCCGGTGGCCGGTGGCCGGTGGCCGAATTCAAAAGCGGACTTGTCTTCTCAAGGGCGGCCAGACATGGGCGGATTGGAGGGTCCGATTTGGACTTATTCGCATAAGGGCAGCTACACATGGCTGTCTCTCATAAGAGAGGGCAGCCCTTTTGGCCTATAAAAGGAGGCCATTTCTACACACATTTCATAGTGTGAAGTTGATGCAACAAGGTGAGTGTGAGGTGGTGAGAGTGAAGCAAGGCGGGAGCTCTATCAAGGGTTTAATCCCTTTGTAAACTACTTCTTCTTTTGAAGTGCTAAAGCCATTGAGTGGCTGCGTTCGCGTGGACGTAGCCCACATTGGGTGAACCACATATATCGTGTGTACTTTCTCTCTCTCTCTACTCTATAATCTCTTGTGTGTGAAATCTATCTCTCTCCATTAAGTAATCTACTCAAAAATCTATTTAGCTACGTCTTATTTTCTAACAAAGCCACCTCCAGAATCATTACACATATTCTACATGTGGTCTTTTGGGAGCATCGACACTTTATTTTTCTTTAGAGAAGGTTCCTATACTACAACTCCTCAGTTTTCTCCTCTCTGTGGATTTCACACACCAAATATGTATGCCAAATCCTTTTGTGATGAAGATGGGCAACCACATCAAAGAAAATCAAAGATGGAGTTACCAAGGATAACTAGAATAGACGAGCTTCAACAATGCAATTACAAAGTTCAAAGGAAAAAGATCATTGCAAAGAGGATGGTACAAACAAAGTCAACAACCATCATCATCATCAAAGAAGAACAACATCACCAACATGACGACTATGACATGATGAGCAAGAATCACATTACGCTAAGGATGTACAATGAATCCCTACATACTTGAATTACCCTCTACACTTGCGTGTTGTATTTGAATGTGAGAAAAACATGATGTATCTAGTTTGAGAACCATGTTTATGCATCCAAATGTGAACCCATGATCTACCTAAGGAAGCCTTGTATGAACCATAAGTTGTTGAATCCATTAAGATCCATGCATGATGTATCTTAGGCAATCTTATGATGAAATCAAATTTAAGAGGACAATTGTTAGGGTTAAAACTGCTTCCATCTAATGCTTATGTGAACTACCCCTAATGGTGCTACTCTCACACAATATAGTGGGGAGCAACCCTACACTTTGCATGACAACTTATGTTCTACCTATATGCCACTAGCTGTCACCTAGGAGTGCCACCTCCTATGCTTTATGGAGCTCAGTTTGAGATTGCATTTGACCCCATGAATGCATAAAATGGTTTACATAGCAAACTGACTTGAAGGGTCAAAAGGCCAGGTGGGTTGAGATTCTTCAGGAGTATGACACAAAGCTGTGGTATTGTAAAGGACGCTACAACATGGTGGCTGATGCTCTTAGTCGTATGCCTGAGATCAACTCTCTTCTATTCAAAAAAATTTGAAGTGAGTTTTTGGATTCTTGAAGGGCAAATATGAGCATGGCAATGCATACTCCAAAGTGTGGAGCCATGTGAAAATGAGGGATCCTTCTCACTCCAATTCTAGTAGTGTATCGTTAACCTCCACAACAAATTCTCCTCTATCAAGTGATGAACTACAGAGATGGAAGATTTTTTCCATTGATAATGGGTACCTACTCCACAAGAGAGTTTGTGTAACGATGAATGCAGACATTAGGTGCCAAATTCTTTATGAATGTCATGAAAATCCAAGTGCAGGGCACCCAGACATAAAAAAGACTCATGCTTTTTGTATGACGACATTTTTACTGGCCAAGTTTACATGGCTCTATCCAAGACTATGTCTTGCATTGCCAAAAATGTCAAGTTAACAAAGCAGAGTGCCCGAAGGCAGGAGTTCTTACATCCATTAGAGATTCCTAATGATAAATGGGAAAGTATCTCTATGGATTTCATTGAAGGTTTACCAACCACTATATGAGGTCATGACTCAATATGGGTCACCGTAGACCGGTTGACTAAACTATGCAAGTTTATTCCAATCAAGTCAACAATCAAGACTATAGAATTAGCTAAGTTATTTGTGGAAAATAATTACAAGTTGTATGGGCTACCAAGTAACATTGTAAGTGATCGTCATGATCCCAAGTTTAACATTCATTTTTGGAGGGATGTGTTTAAACGATTGGGTACACAACTCAACCTAAGTATAGCAGATCATCCTAAAATTGATGGTTAGATTGAAACAAAGAATCAAGTGCTAGAGGATATGCTACGATCATATGTTACCAAGAAGCAATCAGATTGGGAAGAGTATCTACCTATCCTTGAGTTGCATTATAACAATGCTAAGCATGTAACGACTAGATTTAGTCCTTTCATGCTAATGTACGGTTTTCAACCTAGATCACCAGTAATGGTGGGGTTGGAAATTGAAAAACTCCAACACGTCAAGGATTTCATCCAAGATAATATGGATATGCTGAAACTCGCTCGTCAAAATGTTTGACGAGCACATGATCAGTATAAGAAGTACGTTGATGAGATACGTCGGCAAGTTATTTTCTCAAAAGGGGTAGATGTATTTTTGCATGTGCCGAAGCATTCAAAAAGTCTGAAGACTGGGCCAACACCTGAATTATCTCCGAGATAATGTGGACCTTTCAAAATACTCAAGCGAGTTGGTGATTGAGCATGAATATGGTAACAAGTTTCATGGTAATTTGTTCGTGTCTTGTCAATCTAGGGCGGCACAACCACCAATCTTTTGGCTTTGCGCTCACCAAGGACTCAATGGCCAAAAGTTAGCAATTGTGTTGCCCTGGATTATCGAGATGGATTGCGATGGTCATGAGACCTTGCAGGGGGGGAGATTAGTGTGCTTCCCTTGCCCCTGCAAACTTTCATGACCATCTGTTCTTGTCTCCTTGGTCAAGGGTGACACAATTGCCAATTTGTTTAGCTTTGGGCTCGCGAAGGGCCCAACAGCCAAAAGTTGGCGGTTGTGTCCCCCTGGACCGTCGAGACAGATTTCTATGGCCATGAAAATTTAAAGGGGTAGGAATTTATGTGCATGCGTTTCCCCTACAAAGTTGGCCACCCGCTCCCGTCTTGTCGGTCCAAAGTGGCACAATTGCCATTTTTTTGGATTTGGGCTCGTTAATGGCGCCAACGGCCAAAAGTTGGTGATTCTACCACCTGGGCCATTGAGATGGATTGAGTTGTCCATGAAACTTTGTAGGGCTAGGTATTAGTATGCTTTCTTTGTCTGTGTAAAGTTTCATGGCCATCTGTTCATGTCTCGTCGGTCCAAGGTGCCACAATTCCCAAATTTTTTGGCTTTGGGCTCGCCTAGGGCCCGACCAAAAGCTAGCAATTCTGCTCCCTTGGACAATCGACACGAATTTTGATGGCTATGAAACATTGCATGGGTAGATATTAGTACGATTTTGCTACTCTTGCAAATTTTCATGGCCATCCACTCCCATCTCATTGGTCCAAGGCGGCACAATTGCCAATTTTTTGCTTTGGGCTCGCGAAGGGCCCAACAACCAAAAGTTGGCAGTTGTGTCGTCTCGGACCGTCGAGACAGATTTTGATGGCCATAAAACTTTTCAAGGGCAAAGATTAGTGTCCTTCAACTACCCGTGCAAAGTTTCATGGCCATCCATTCTTATCTTGTCAGGGCGGCACAATCACCAATTTTTTGGATTTGGCCTCGCCAAGGGTCCAACAGCCAAAAGTTGGCGATGGTGCCATCCTGGACCGTTGAGGCGGATTGTGATGGCCATGAAAAATTACAGGGTAGTTATTAGTGTGCTTTCCCTTACCCAACAAAGTTTCATGGACATCCATTTTTGTCTTGTCAATTTTGGGTGGCACAATCGCCATTTGTTTTTGCTTTGAGCTCGCCTAGGGCTCAACGGCCAAAAGTTGGCAATTGTGCCACCCTCGACCGTTGAGGAGGATTGGGATGTCCATGAAACTTTGGTGGGGCAAGTATTAGTGTGCTTCCCTTGGCCTTACAAATTTTCATGGCCATCCGTTTTTGTCTCGCCCTTCTAGCGCGGCACAATCGCCAATTTTTGGCTTTGAGCTTGCCAAGGGCCCAACGACCAAAAGTTGGCGATTGTGCCATCCAAGACCGTCGAGATGGATTTCCATGGCCATGAAAAATTCTAGGGGTGGGGATAATTGTGCTTCTCTACCCTTACAAAGTTTCACAACCATCCACTCCGGTTTTGTTGGTCCACGGTGGCACAATTGCCAATTTTTTGGCTTTGGGCTCGTTAAGGGCCCAACATCCAGAATCTAGTGATTATGCCACATTGGACCATTGAGATGGATTGCAGTGGCCATGAAATGTTTTAGAAACAAGGAATAATGTGCTTTCCCTACCCATGCAAAGTTTCATGGCCATTTGTTCTCGTCTCGTCGGTCCAGGGCATCACAATCACCATTTTTTTTGCTTTGGGCTTGCCAAGGGTTTTACGGCCAAAAGTTGGTGATTGTGGCACCCTTAACCGTAGAGAAGGATTGCAATGGCCATGAAACTTTTGAGGGGTAGGTATTAGGTGCTTCCTCTACCCTTGCAAAGTTTTATCTCCATCCGCTCTTCTCTTGTTGGTCAAAGGCCGCACAATCCCCAAATTTTTGGCTTTGGGCTTGCGAAGGGTCCAACGGCTAGAAGTTGGCGATTGTGCGGCCCTCGACTATCGAGGCAAATCTTGATAGCCATGAAACATTACAAGGGCATGAATCAATGTGCCTCCCCTTCCCCTGCAAATTTTTATGGCCATTCGCTCCGGTCTTGTCAGTCCAGAGTGGCACAATCACCAATTTTTTGGCTTTGGGCTCGCCAAGGGCCCAATGGCCAAAAGTTGGCAATTGTGCTCCACCAGACTGTCTAGACGGATTGTGATGGCCATCAAAGTTTTCAAGCGAGGGGACTAATGTGCTTTCCCTGTCCATGCAAAGTTTCATTGGCCATCTATTTGTGTCTCGTTGGTCCAGGATGGCACAATCGCAATTTCTGATCGCCAAGGGCCTAACGGCTAAAAGTTGGTGATTGTATCGTCCTTGACCGTTAAGATAGTTTGTGATATCCATGAAACTTTGAAGGGAGGGGATTAGTGTGCTTCTCCTACATCTCATAGGTCCAGGGTGGCACAATCGTCAATTTTTTGCATTTAGGCTCACGAACGGCCCAACGGCCAAAAGTTGGTGATTGTGTCACCTTGTATCGTTGATATGGATTTCGAATGGCCATGAAAATTACCAATTAGAGTTTTATGGCCATCCAATACGGTCTTGTTGGTGCAGGGAGGCACAATCGCCATTTTTTTGGCTTTTGGCTCGCCAACGACCAAAAGTTGGCGATTGTTCCACCCTGCATTATCGAGATGGATTGTGATGGAAATTTTTTTCTTTGGGCTCGCCAAGATCCCAATGGCTAAAAGTTGGCAATTGTGCCACCCTTGACCGTTGACACAGATTTCGATGGCCATGAAACTTCCTAAGGGTAGAGATTAGTATGCTTTCCCTGTGCAAAGTTTCATGGCCATCTGCTCCCGTCTCGTTGGTCCACGATGGCATAATCGCCAATTTTTTAGCTTTGGGCTCACCAAGGGCCCAACGGCCAAAAGATGGCGCTTGTGCCGCACTCGACCATCGATACATATTTTGATGGCCCACGAAACTTTGCAAGGGAAAGAACTAGTGTGTTTCCCTTGGCCGCCCAAAGTTTCATGGCCATCCTCTCTTGTCTCGTTGGTATAGAGTGGCACAATCGCAAATTTTGTGGTTTTGGGCTCACTAAGGGCCCAACGGCCAAGAGTTGGCAATTGTCCCACCCTAGACCGTCAAGACGGATTGCGAGAACATGAAATTTTGTAAACTTAGAGATTAGTATGCTTCATCCACACCTATAAAGTTTCATGGCCATCCATTCTTGTCTCATTAGTCCAGGGCGGCACAATCACTAATTTGTTTGGCTTTGGGCTTGCCAACGGCCAAAAGTTGGTGATTCTGCTGCCTTGGACCGTCGAGACGGATTTGGATGGCTAGGAAACTTTGCAGGTGTGGGGATTAGTGTGCTTCCATTGCTACCACAGGGTTTCATGGCCATCCGCTCCAGGGCGGCGCAATCTCCAATTTTTTGGGTTTGGGGGCTCGCCAAGGACCCAACGGCTAGAAGTTGGCGGTTGTGTTGCCTTGCATTGTTGAGACAGATTTTGATGGCCATGAGACTTTGCACGGAAAAGAATTAGTTGCTTCCCTTTTCTTTGCAAAGTTTCAGGGCCAACCCTTCCCGTGTCCTCGGTGCAAGGCGGCACAATTGCTTTGGGCTCGTTAAGGTCCCTAATTGCCAAAAGTTGGCAATTGTGCCGCCCTGTACCGCGGAGACAGATTGCCATAGCCATGAAACGTTGTAAGGGCAGCACATGTTAGGAAATAAGACGTAGCTAAATAGATAATTGAGTAGATTACTTAATGGAGAGAGACAGATTTATATACACGATATTATAGAGTAGAGAGAGAGAGAGAGAGAGAGAGAGAGAGAGAGTACACACGATATACGTGGTTCACCCAATGTGGGCTACGTCCACGGGAAAGCAGCCACTCAATGGCTTTAGTACTTCAAAACAAAAAGTAGTTTACAAAGGGATTATACACTTAATGGAGCTCCCGCCTTGCTTCACTCTCACCACCTCACACTCACCTTGTTGCATCAACTTCACACTATGAAATGTGTGTAGAAATGGCCTCCTTTTATAGGCCAAAAGGGCTGCCCTCTCTTATGAGAGACAGCCATGTGTAGCCGCCCTTGTGCGAATAAGTCCAAATCTGACCCTCCAATCCGCCCATGTGTGGCCGCCCTTGAGAAGACAAGTCCGCTCTTGAATTCGGCCACCGGCCACCGGCCATTGACTTCCGACCATCGGCCATCGGCCATTGACTACCGGCCATCGACCAACGGACCGGTTGTTTTCCGACCACTTTCCGGCCGCCGTCCAGCCATAATATTCCGGCGAAAAAAAAGTTTCGAGGGCCTCTGCCCCCGAGGCCTTTAAAGTTGCCACTGATTCTTCTCCGTGAAAATTTTGGTTTCCGGTGAGTAATTTTCCTTCACGCACGATGGCTTCTCCTCATAATGGGGGCCTTGCAAATGTGCGCTTTTACCACAGAAAATTACAAGGGTAAATCAGGCTCCATACTTAACAGCACAATCGCCAATTTTTTGGCTTTAGGCTCAAGAATCCAACGGCCAAAAGTTGGCGATTGTGGCACCTTGCACCGTCGAGACGGATTGTGATGGCCATTACCTCCACCAAGTTTCATGGCCATTTCTTTTTCGTCTTATCGATCGTGGGTACCACAATCGCCAATTTTTTTGCTTTGGGTTCACAAGGACTCAACGGCCAAAAGTTGGCGGTTGTGCCACCATGGACCATCGAGACAGATTGTGATAGCCATGAAACTTTGCAAGGGTAGGGAATATATTATTTCCCTACCCCTACAAAGTTTTATGGCCATCTGTTATTGTCTCATCAGTCTAGGGTGGCACAATTGCCAATTTTTTGTCTTTGGGCTCGCCAAGAGCCCAAAGGCCAAATGTTGGAAATTGTGTTGCCCTTGATTTTCAAAACAAATTGCGATTGTCCATGAAAAATTACATAGATGGCACATGGATTAGTGTGCTTCTCCTCCCCCCGCAAAGTTTCATGGCGATCTATATTGTTTTTTGGCTTTGGGCTTGCCAACGGCCAAAGTTTGGCGATTCTACTGCCTTGAACCGTCGAGACGGATTTTTATGGCCATTAAAATTTACAAAGGTGGGGATAAATTTTCTTCCGCTACCCTTGTAAAGTTTCATAGCCATCCACTCCAGGGCGGCACATTCACCATTTTTTTTGGGTTTGGGCTCACTAAGGACCCAACGGCCAGAAGTTGGCGGTTGTGCCATCCTGGACTGTCAATACATATTCCAATGGCCATAAAACTTTTCAAGTGTGGGCATTAGTGTGCTTTCATTGCCCTTGAAAAGTTTCACGGACAGCTGTTTTCGTCTCCTCGGTGCAGGGCGGTCGAAAATTGGCGATTGTATCGCCCTGTACCGTTGAGGCGGATTGCCATGGGCATGAAACTTTGCAGGGGTAAGGTTTAGTGTGCTTCCCTTGACATGGACATCCCTTCTCACCTCGCTGGGTGGTCGAGGGGGGCACAATTGCCAATTTTTTGGCTTTGGGCTCGTGAAGGGCCAGTCGGCCAAAAATTGACGATTGTGACTCCCTTGATTGTCGAGATGGATTCCGATGGCCATGAAATAGGGGCAAGTAATAGTGTGCTTCCCCTTTGCTCGCAAAGTTCCATGGACATTTGTTTTCATCTTGTCGGTCATGGAGAGCACAATCCAGGTTTTGGGCTCACCAAGGGCTCAATGGCCAAAAGTTGGCGATTGTGTCGCCGTGGACCGTTGAGGCAAATTGTGATAGCCATTAAACTTTGCAACGGTAGGGCTTAGTGTCCTTCCCCAACCTTTGCAAAGTTTCATGTCCATTCATTCCCGCCTCCTCAGTCCAAGGCAACACAATCGCCAATTTTTTGGATTTGGGCTCGCCAAGGGCCCAACAACCAAATGTTGGCAAGTGTGTTGCCCTTGACCGTCGCGCGACACATTGCAATGGCCATGAAACTTTGCATGGACAGGAATTAGCGTGCTTCTCTTGCACTTACAAAGTTTCATGGTCATTTATTCTATTGCTTTAGGGTGAAACAATCACCAATATTTTGGCTTTGGGCTCGCTAAGGGCCCAAAGGCCCAAATTTGGCGCTTTCTGTAGCCCTGGATCATTGAGACGGATTGCGATGGCCATGAAACTTTGCAAGGGTGGGGATTAGTGTTCTTTCTCTACCCATGTAGAGTTCATGGCCATTGGTTCTGTTCTTGTGTGACCAGTGTGACACAATGATTTATTTTTTTGGCTTTGGGCTCGCCAAGGCCCCAACGGCCAAAACTTGGCAATTGTGCCACTGTGGATTGTCGAGACGGATTGCGATGGCCATGAAAATTTCTACATGTAGGGATTGGTGTGCTTCGCCTACCTTCCAAATTTTCATGGCCATCCATTCCTGTCTTATTGATCCACAGCGGCACAATCACCAATTTTTAGCTTTGGGCTCGTTAAGAACCCAACGACCAAAAATTAGCAATTGTGCCATCCTTGACTATCGAGACGGATTGGGATGGCCATGAAACTTTGCAAGGGTAGGGACAAAGTGTATTTCCCCTACTTATAAAAAGTTTCATGGCCATCCGTTCTCATCTTCTGGGTCCAATACGACAAAACCGCCAATTTTTTGGTTTTCGGCTCGCCAAGGGTCTAACTACCAAAAGTTGCCAATTGTAGTGCCCTTGATCGTCGAGATGGATTCCGATGTCCACGAAACTTTTTATAGGGAGGATTTTGTGTGCTTCCCCTACCCTTGTAAAGTCTCATGGCCATCTGCTTCGGTCTGGTCGGTCGAGGATGGCACAATCGCTAATTTTTTGGCTTTGGGCTCATGGAGGGCCCAACGGTGGCGATTTTGCCACCCTAGACCGTTGAGACGGATTTTGATGGCCATGAAACTATATATGGGTGGGAATTAGTGTGCTTACCTACCCATGCAAAGTTACATGGCCATCTGGTCCCTTCTCGTCGGTCCAGAGTGGCACAATTGCCAATTTTCTTGATTTGGGGTAAGGGCCCAATGGTCAAAAGTTGCCGATTGTGCCGTCCTTGACATTCAAGACGAATTGCACTGCCCATGAAACTTTGCTGCAATAGGGATTAGTGTGCTTACCTTGCCTCTATAAATTTTCATCGCCATATATTCTCATCTCGTTGGTCGAGGGTGGCACAATCGCCATACATTCTCATCTCGTTGGTCTAGGGTGGCACAATCGCTAATTTTTTGGCTTTGGGCTTGCAATGGGTCCACACATCCAAAAATTGGCGACTCTGCCGCTCTAGACCATCAAGACGGATTGTGATGGCCATTTAACTTTGCAAGGATAGGGATTAATGTGCTTTCCCTAACCCCACAAAGTTTCATGGCTATCCGTTTTTGTATTGTCGATCTTGGGCGGCACAAGCGCCAATTTTTTGGCTTTAGGCTTGCCAAGGGCCCAACGGCCAAAATTTGGAGATTGTGCCGCCCTGGACCGTCAAGACGGATTGCGATGGTCCTGAAACTTTGGATGAGATGGGATAATTGTGTTTCCCCTACCCCTTCAAAGTTTCATGGCCATACATTCCCATCTCCTTGGTCCAGGATGGCACAATCGCCAATTTTTTGGCTTTGGGCTCGCTAAGGGCCCAACAGCTAAAAGTTGATGATTGTGCCGTCTTTGATCATTGAGAGAGATTTCGATGTCCATGGAACTTTACAGGAGTAGGAATAAGCATGATCCCTTGCCCCTGCAAAGTTTCATTCCAACTGCTCCCGTCTCATTGGTATAGAGTGGAACAGCTATCAATTTTTTGGCTTTAGGCTTGCTAAGGGCCCAATGGCCAAAAGTCGGCGATTGTGCCGCCGTGGACCATTGCGACACATTGAGATGGCCGTGAAACTTTGTAGGGATAGGAATTAGTCTGCTTTCCCTACCCCCACAAAGTTTCATGGCCATGTATTCTTGTCTCGTCGGTCCAAGGCCCACAATCGCCAATTTTTTGGCTTTGGGCTCGCTAAGCATCCAAGGACCAAAAGTTGGTGATCTTTAGGAGTGTATCCGATGCAGAGTGGTGAGTGCAAGAGGAAGAAGGAGAGAAGGGGATGAAGCAAACGCATCAGGGTTTGGGTTAGTGGAGTAGGAAGTGAGAGCTAGAGTCAACTCTCACTGTCTCTCCCTATATTCATTAGAGAGTAAGTGAATAGGAGGTGAATATTCCCATGGCCATCTGGCCTACACCCCAACACCATGGCCATCCAATCCCATTTCGTCAGTCCAAGATGGCACAATCGCCAATTTTTTGGATTTGGGCTCGCCAAGGGTCCAACAGCCAAAAGGTGGTAGTTGTGCCGCCCTGGACCGTCGAGATGGATTTTAATGGCCATGAAACTTTGCAAGGGCAAGTTTTAGTGTGCTTCCCCTACTCGTACAAATTTTCATGGCCATATGTTCTTGTCTCCCAAGGAGGCACAATCGCCAATCTTTTTAAACTTTGGGCTTGCTAAGGACCCAATGACCAAAAGTTGGCGATTTTGCCACCCGAGACTATCGAGACCAATTGTGATGGCCATGAGACTTTTTAGGGGTGCGGATTAGTGTGTTTCCCTTGCCCCTTTAAAGTTTCATGTCCATCCATTCTCATCTTAGCGGTTGAGGGCGACAGAATCGCCATTTTTTATGCTTTGGACTCATCGAGGGCCACCCGGCAAAAAGCTAGTGATTGTGACACCCTTGACCATCGAGATGGATTGCTATGGCTATGAAAAATTACAAGGGAAAGGATTAGTGTGATTTTCCTATCCCCACAAAGTTTCATGGCGATCCGTTTTTGTCTTCTCGGTCCTGGGCGGCACAATCACCAATTTTTTTGCTTTTGGGCTCACCAAGGGCTCAACGAGAAAAAGTTGGTGATTGTGTCATCCTGGACTGTTAAGATGGATTGCAATGGCCAAGAACCTTTGCAAGGGAAAGTATTATTGTGTTTTTCTTGGCATTCATTTCCGTCTCGTCGGTGCAACGCGGCACAATGGTCAATTTTTGGCTTTGGGCTCGCCAAGGGCCTAACGGCCAAAAATTGGCGATTGTACCGCCCTAGATCATTGAGACAGATTTTGATGGCCATAAAACTTTACATGGATAGAAATTAGTGTGCTTCCCATGTGCTTGCAAAGTTTCAAGGCCATCCTCTCTAGTCTCGTTGGTCCACAATAGCACAATCGCCAATTTTTGGCTTTTGGCTCGGCCAGGACCCAACGGCCAAAAGTTGGTGAAAGGGCCAATGGTGGTGATTGGGCCGCCTTTGATTGTTGAAACGGATTGCGATGGCCATGAAACTTTATAGGGGTGGGGATTAGTGTGCTTTCCCCTACATCCACAAAGTTTCATGGACATCCATTTTTGTCTTGTCGATCCTAGGCGTGCGAACAGTAGCACGCGGCAAGAGCAAGGCTTTTGGAGGCATGGCCGGCTTAGAGCAGATGTGAAGGGAACAACCGTGTGCAGGCACTGGCAATACGTAGCACCCTCCTCCCACCTCTCTCTCTCTCTCTCTCTCTCTCTCTCTCTCTCTCTCTCTCTCTCTCTCTCTCTCTCTCTCTCTCTCTCTCTCTCTCTCTCTCTCTCTCTCTCTCTCTCTCTCAGGGCGTGCATGGCGTTTCAGCTCATTAGCAAGAACAAGGACGACAACAGTGTCGGTTGTGGGAGAGGTAGCTTGCAGAGACAAGTCGAGGCTCATGGATGGCCATGTGCAGAGCTGCTAAGGCACAACATCTCTTTTGGCTCAACTTGCACAATGCGGAGGAGAACGTTTTTCGTTTCAGCGGTGACACAAGGGGAGCCCTCTACACACAGCGCCATCTTCGTGCTCTCCTTCCTTGCACAAGGGCATCTCGCGGTCATTGTTCTCAGAATAGTGTGTTTTTTTTCTCATTTGGACGCCCACAAGGAAAGCAAGGACCACCCCTTTTTTTATTCCAAAGGGTGTGTGCCCGTGGCACACCCCCCTTATCTCCTCTTCTCCAACACGTACAATACAATCCATGGAGTCGGAAACCAAAGGAAGCAGGAATCTAGGCACAAAGTATTCCAAAAATTTTGCAATTTCAAAAAACTCAGAGATTCTTGAGATTACGAGTATCATTGTTCAACAAGCCCACTGAAAGCGGGAAAAAGAGCAGTGCAATCGGGTGGCCTCTGTACTCGTGCACACTCCATAAACCACACCTCATGCAAACAAGCAAAGAACAAAACAAAGGGGGCACCACCCTAAATTAAGAGGTTTAGGGACCTCACACATAGTGTACATAGGCAAGTGAGACTTCTGGCATTATGATGGCATCAAAACACATGGCAAAACACATAGAAACGAAGCTTAGGGACCTTATGTAGCATATATATACACAAGACATCAGCTTAACAATACAACGGCATCTGATCATACATAACAAGGATATAGAGAAGCAAGCCAAGGATGGCATAATCCCTTGTCAAAAACAATCAACCCAGCAAGTAGGTATGATCCTACTAGCAACACATCAATACCTTAGAGAATGATGGCGAGGATGGTGGCCATGGAGCATGAGAGAAGACTCTTTATTTAGGTTTTAGGGCTAGTAATGTAGCATACTAGAGGGAGAGGGAGAGAGGGAGAGAGAGTAGAGCTCCATCCATAGCTCCTCGTTGTGAGCAATGTCGTCATAGCTTCGTTGCTTGGTGAAGTGGGTGAAGTGTTGGTTTTGAGTGAGAGAAGGCCTCCTTATATAGGTTTCAGAGAGGGTTTAGGATTAGGGATAAACATGCTTAAATCCGCTGATTGGGGTTACTTTTTGCTTAGGGTGGTCAACAGATTGAGGTCACCTGATATGTCACCATCAAGATATTCTCTAGAGTGATGTGAGAGGGGAGGGTAAATGCTGATTTTTCTGATTGTGACACATGGGGATAAGGCCTTGACCAGCATTTAAGAGCAGGTAGGTGGCTGTTGAAACTGGAGGTTCTGCACATGTCAGGGGGGGGACCTGCTGGGTCCTCCTGAATATCAAATTCTCAAAAAATCCTCAACCATGGCTTCTTTTGACATGTGTTCTTTGAAAAAATCAGCATGTCTCTTTTCAACCCAAAAGTCTTTATCCCTGTTGACTCACCTTTACCATAAGATTTTCCCTTTTTCTCCTCCTGTAACTGCATTGTTGATGCCCAATCACTGCTTCTAGTAACAGTGAACTGTTACCTACCAAATACTTATGGTGCAGTAAAAAATATTTACCATGGGTAAAAAGTTAGTGTAGGTAAAAAGTGATTTGTATTTACCATGTAGGTGAAAAATATTTACTGTAGGTAAAAAATATTTACTGTGGTAAAAAATATTTACTGTCGGTAAAAAAGTGAAATCGGAGTATGCTGTGCTGTGAGTCCACACGAACATCCTCGTGTAAATTTCACTAGAAATTCACACCTAGAATGGGCTATCTTGTAAGATATAGGTTGTAGGCATGCATAAGAGCTCGTTCCCACGTATCTTCTGTCCATGGCACTTTCTACTCTTTGGTGCTTGTGAAGTAGATTTTTCTTAGTTTTTCCATGGGCTTCAACTTGAGTACATTCTTAGAGAAATTGACGTGATGAAATCAATGTTGTACAAGCACAAGATCTACAACATGGGAGCTGTCTTGCAAAGGCCAATACGTATCCCGTCAAAGTTTTAAATTTTGTAGTTTGATTGAATTTTACAGGCTGAATGGGAATAGTCGTTTAACAATGATAGCAAAAATTGGTAAGTTACCCAATTTAAGTAAAGTAAGTGCAGGCAAGGCTTGTGGCTGGCAAGGTAAACATATTTTCCAAGGCCAATAATTTATTGCAATTCTTAAAGCTGCTAGCATCTTCCTTTCTAGTTCTAGTTTTGGATTTGCTAGGGCATGGTTCCTAAGCAAGTTTCATAACTTCGACAACCCAATATACCCAATGGGTTTTCAAGGGTAATTGGCAATGGATGTATGCAGGCAGTAGTTGGGCAGCCCTAGTACGCATTGTTTTTGCAATTACTATAGATTTTTCAAAGTTTTTCATCCAATATATTACTTCACAAGGTTGACAATCGACAAGGTTAATTTCCTTTTAAGTCTTTTTAATATGACAATGCCATAAGATGCACCATGGTACATTAGTTTTAACTAGGGAGCAAGCCTACGTACATGGATTCTCAAGAACCTAGAAGAGGGGGAAAACAAGACTTCCAGGAGCACGACTCCATGCATTGGATGCATAATCACTTGAAGCTATTGTAGCTTGCCAGTGTGCAAGCAAATAAGTACATGATGTACATTGAAAGCACAATCATGCCACCTTATGTTACGAATTATGGTGCCACAGGCAATTGAAACAGAACTCGGTACATAAGTTAAATTTAAGTTTCAATTTATCTCTTTAAATATCAGACAATTTTCCTCGCTCTTAATAAGCTGCATAATTTCGCAAGGCCCTTTCTTTACAAAAGCTCTCTTTAATTTTGCATTGACGTGTGTTTGTTGTTAGGAAATAAGACGTAGCTAAATAGATAATTGAGTAGATTACTTAATGCAGAGAGACAAATTTATATACACGAGATTATAGAGTAGAGAGAGAGAGAGAGAGAGAGAGAGTACACACGATATACGTGGTTCACCCAATGTGGGCTACGTCCACGGGAAAGCAGCCACTCAATGGCTTTAGTACTTCAAAACAAGAAGTAGTTTACAAAGGGATTATACCCTTAATGGAGCTCCCGCCTTGCTTCACTCTCACCACCTCACACTCACCTTGTTGCATCAACTTCACACTATGAAATGTGTGTAGAAATGGCCTCCTTTTATAGGCCAAAAGGGCTTCCCTCTCTTATGAGAGACAGCCATGTGTAGCCGCCCTTGTGCGAATAAGTCCAAATCGGACCCTCCAAACCGCCCATGTGTGGCCGCCCTTGAGAAGACAAGTCCGCTTTTGAATTCGGCCACCGGCCACAGGCCATTGACTTCCGACCACCGGCCACCGGCCATTGACTTCCGACCACCGGCCATCGGCCATTGACTACCGGCCACCGGCCAACCGACCGGTTGTTTTCCGACCACTTTTTGGCCGTCGTCCGGCCATAATATTCCGGCGAAAAAGAATATTCCGACGAAAAAAAAAGTCTCGGGAGCCTCCGCCCCCGAGGCCTTTAAAGTTGCCCCTGATTCTTGTCCGTGAAAATTTTGGTTTCCGGTGAGTGAGTTTCCTTCACGCACGATGGCTTCTCCTCATAATGGGGGCCTTACAAATGTGCGCTTTTACCACAGAAAATTACAAGGGTAAATCAGGCTCCATACTTAACAATCTCCCACTTGGAGACTGATCTCCAAACCAAACCTGTGACTGCTTTCCATTCTAGCTTCTTATCCTTGAATGCCGATTGAAGATGAGAAAAATCTCAACTTCTCCTTGTTGACCACCTTTGTAAACATGTCTGCAGGATTTTCACTTGTATGCACCTTTCCTAGCTTTAGTTGTCCCTCTTCCAAAAGAGTGCGTATGAAGTGATATCTCACCTCAATGTGCTTTGTCCTTGAATGAAAGGTTGAGTTCTTCACAAGATGGATAGCGCTTTGGCTATAACTGTACAAGACACAATTGTCTTGTTTGAATCCAAGATCTTCTAAGAATCTGTAAAGCCACATAATTTCTTTTCTTGCCTCCGTCATTGCTACATACTCTGCTTCCGTGGTAGAAAGTGAAACCACTTTCTGCAGCTTTGAAGCCCAGCTTACTGCTGTGCCTCCAACCGTGAACACATAGCTAGTAGTGCTCCTTCAAGTATCTTTGTCACCTGCCATATCTGCATCAACATACCCTTCTAGAAAAATATCAGTTCCTCCAAAATACAAAGCATTTGTTGTTGTCCCTTTTAGATACCTAAGTATCCACTTCACAGCTTGCCAATGCTCTTTACCTGGGTTGTCCATGAACCTAATCACAACTCCCACTGCATGTGCAATGTCTGGCCTTGTCCACACCATAGCATACATTAGAGAACCTACCGCTGCAGCATATGGAACTTTAGACATATAGGCTATCTCCTCTTGTGTCTTTGGACACATATCCTTCGTTAGTTTAAAATGACCAGCCAAAGGTGTAGAAACTGGTTTTGCATTTTGCATTGCAAACCTTTCTAGTACCTTCTTGATGTAATCTTCTTGAGATAGCTTTATTGTCTTCTTCGTCCTGTCCCTTGATATTTTCATACCAAGTATCCTCTTTGCAGCACCTAAATCTTTCATTGAAAAAGATTTGGACAGCTCCTCTTTTAGGTCTTTGATGTCCTGCATGTTAGCACTTGCAATCAACATGTCATCAACATACAACATTAGGATGATGAATTTCCCATCTCCCAAATTCTCCGTGTAGACGCAGTGATCCGAGTTGCATCTTGTGAATCCATGATCCAAAATCCATCGATCAAACTTCAAGTACCATTGTCTTGATGCTTGCTTTAAACCATACAAGCTCTTCTTTAATCTGCAAACCATTTTCTCCTTACCTTTTACTTCATACCCCTTTGGTTGAAGCATGTAGATTTCCTCCTCTAAGTCATCGTGAGGGAATGCCATATTTACATCCATTTGCTCGAGATTTGGATCATGAGCAGCCACAAGGCTTAAGACAAGCCTAATTGAGTTCATTTTTACAACAGGAAAAAATATTTCATTGAAGTCAATACCTTTCTTTTGAGAAAAACCTTTTACCACAAGCCTAGACTTGTACCTTTTCTTCCCACCTTCTTCTTCCTTTAGCTTGTACACCCATTTGTTTTGAAGTGCCCGCTTACCTTTAGGCAACTCAACCAACTCCCATGTTTGGTTGCGATGTAGTGAGTCCATCTCCACTTGCATGCTCTTCGTCCATTCTTCTTTGGATTCATGTTGCATAGCTTCTTCATATGATTCCGGCTCTCCAGAATCTGAGATCAAGAGATGGTTGAAGGAAGGAACAAACCTTTCTGGAGGTCTACTTGCTCTTGTAGATCTTCGGGGAATAGGTTGAGGCTCCTCATTTGGTTGACGCTGTTGCACATTGTCACCGTTTGCAGTCCTTGAGTCTTCACCGTCCTCAAGCTCCATGTACTCATCACCTGTTTCTTTTGTTTGTTTTCTTTCCAAGTAATCTTTGTACATATTTTGTTCGTTAAAAATTACATCCCTACTCCTTAAGATTTTACCATCTTCAGGATTCCATAGGCGATACCCAAAGTCTCCTTCTCCATAGCCAATGAAGAAACACTTTTTGGACTTTGCATCTAACTTTGATCTTAGGCTTCTATCTATGTGCATGAAAGCCTCACACCCAAACACTTTGAGAAATGCATAATTCACCGGTTTACCTGTCCATGCCTCTTCTGGAACTCCCCCATCCAATGCCGTTGAGGGTGACCGATTGATTAAGTACACAGACGTACTTACAGCTTCCGCCCAAAGCTCAAGCGGTAGGCCTGCATGTAGCCGCATGCTTCGTGCTCGTTCCATGATTGTCCTGTTCATCCTTTCCGAAATCCCATTTTGTTGAGGTGTCCTTGGGGTTGTCCTTTGCCTCCGAATGCCATTGCTAGCACAAAAGCTTTCAAAAGCTTGGCTGCAATATTCGCCTCCATTGTCGGATCTGAGGCATTTAACCTTGGTACCTATTTCATTCTCCACAAAGGCTTTCCACCTTTGAAATATGGAAAATACATCGGATTTATTCTTCTTGACATAAACCCATGTTTTTCTAGTCGCATCGTCTATGAATGTTACATAGTACAATGAGCCACCAAGTGATGGTGTACTTGCAAGACCCCAAACATCAAAATGAACCAACTCAAGTTTTTAAATTTTTCTTTCATTTCCTGATTTTTGAAATTTTACCCTCTTTTGTTTACCATAAACACAATCTTCACAGAACTCTAAGTCCACTTCTTTCAAACCTGGTAGAAGCTTCTTTGTTTGAAGGATTTGCATTCCTTTGGCACTCATATGCCCAAGTCCGTAGTGCCACACCGCACTGTCAACTTCTGTAGTTGCTGCACAAGCTGAAGGTTGCGTGCTAACAGTACATAAGTAAAGTGTACGGACTTTTTCACCCTTGGCAACCACCAAATATCCCTTTGAGATCTTCCACCGTTTGTTTCCGAATGCAATGTTGTGACCTTCATCGTCCAATTGTCCTTTAAGCTTCCATTCATTTCCGTTAGCAGTTTTGACAGAAACTGTACCTTTGTCGACAATCTCACAAGCTTCATCATCTCCCAAGTATACATACCCAAAATTACCTTTGGTGTAGTCTTGGAAATGTTGCTTGTGCGGTGTCGCATGGAATGAAGCCCCGGAATCTACTATCCAGGAATTAGACACATTGTCTAATGAGAGAATTAGAGCATCTTGCTCTACTTTACCTGCCACATTGGCCTCCGATGTTGGCTTGTTGTCTTGAGACTCTGTCTCCTTCTTCTTCTTGGACCAGCAATCCTTCTTGACGTGGCCCTTCTTGCCGCAGTTCCAACATTCAAGAACTGACTTTGTGCGTGACTTGCTCCGCCTTGAGCGATCACGACCCTTTTGGTTTTTGAACCTCTCCTTAAGCCTTCCTCTTGTTTCCACTGATAGTGCAGCACTTGATGATTCTCCTGTGCTTCTCCTTCGCATTTCCTCGCTTAGGAGAACACCCACAACATCATCAAACTTAAGATTATTTGTGCCAGAGATAGAATTACTTACAGCCATCACAAGGCTTTCCCAACTATCCGGTAGAGATGATAGTATAAGGAGAGCTCGCACTTCGTCATCGAAATTGATTTTCACTGATCGAAGTTGACTTATGTTTGTGTTAAAGTCATTTAGGTGTTCTGCAACTGAACCATTCTCTGCCATCTTTAGATTGAACAAGCGCTTCATAAGAAATACCTTATTGGATGCCGATGGTTTCTCATAGAAGTCGTCAAGTGACTTCATCAAGTCCTCCGTGGTCTTCATCTCCGAAACATTGAAGGCCACCGATCACCAATTGTTAGAAAATAAGACGTAGCTAAATAGATTTTTGAGTAGATTACTTAATGGAGAGAGATAGATTTCACACACAAGAGATTATAGAGTAGAGAGAGAGAGAAAGTACACACGATATACGTGGTTCACCCAATGTGGGCTACGTCCACGGGAAAGCAGTCACTCAATGGCTTTAGCACTTCAAAAGAAGAAGTATTTTACAAAGGGATTATACCCTTAATGGAGCTCCCGCCTTGCTTCACTCTCACCACCTCACACTCACCTTGTTGCATCAACTTCACACTATGAAATGTGTGTAGAAATGGCCTCCTTTTATAGGCCAAAAGGGCTGCCCTCTCTTATGAGAGACAGCCATGTGTAGCCGCCCTTGTGCGAATAAGTCCAAATGGGACCCTTCAATCCGCCCATGTGTGGCCGCCCTTGAGAAGACAAGTCCGCTTTTGAATTCGGGCACCGGCCACCGGCCATTGACTTCCGACCACCGGCCATCGGCCATTGACTACCGACCACTGGCCAACCGACCGGTTGTTTTCCGACCACTTTTCGGCCGCCGTCCGGCCATAATATTCCGGCGAAAAAGAATATTCCGACGAAAAAAAAAGTCTCGGGAGCCTCCGTCCCCGAGGCCTTTAAAGTTGCCCCTGATTCTTGTCCGTGAAAATTTTGGTTTCCGGTGAGTGAGTTTCCTTCACGCACGATGGCTTCTCCTCATAATGGGGGCCTTACAAATGTGCGCTTTTACCACAGAAAATTACAAGGGTAAATCAGGCTCCATACTTAACATTTGTTAGCATGAGGGGTTGTTTGCTATGAGCACATGCTCCCTCATAAATTATCTTTTTTATATATTTATTTGAAGCAAGTCTTCAATCTCGCAGATATTGCATAGAAGTTTTCCAAGTTTGGGATATGCTATTAGCATACGAACTTTAGGAAACTTGGCACCATGTCTATCTGATTTTCTCTTGGAGGTTGGTATGACCCAAGCCACGATGGCATGTAGGATACATCTGATAGCTCTAAATTTTTCAGCATACAAGGCTATGAGCCAGCTTCAAGCAAAGACCACCTCTCTCAGAGAGGAAACACGCTTAGTACATTTAAAGTTATACTTTTTTTCTGTAATTTAACTTTTCATTTGCAAAATATTTCTCTACATTGCAAAGCAAAGTGCTTTTCTAGCCTTCATGCAAAGCAAGGCTTCTATTCTGCACCAAGGTACTATCCATTGAATTCAAATCAAGGATAATGGCACACATATTTGACACTAAGTGGGTATAAACTCACAATTTAAGTTTGGCAATGAGGCATTGTGATGTATCCATGCCTCTGTAATCGTGCAAGGCACACATAGCAATAGCTCACAAGGTTGAGACTATCACTGAATCCAAGGGCTTACAAAATCTATTTTTTTGATATGCATGCATGGCATGCGAATAAGATGGCTATACGTCCACTCCATCATTGTTTGCACTTCCGCAATAACATTAGCTACTCTGTCCAAGAAGAATTGAGGATGATAGATAGGCTTTCGATCGTTGTATATGTATACAACGGAGAGCACTTTACATCATTGGCTCTATGCACAAAGGTGCAACCAATCGAAATGATGGTTTTTATGGGTACTAAGTAGGCATGGCGTAGCTATTTCTACCATATACACTTAGGATCACCGGGGCATTTTTTCCCTCTTTAGGAGGTTTCCCCCCCCTTTCATTGTATATCTGTCCATCATTCTATGGCTATCTATCTTTCTATTGCACACTAAGTAAAACTCTCTGTTGTGTGCCTTGAGCTTCCTTCATCTTATCCAAGTTGTGTGTATTTTCTTGCAACCCTAATTCCAATAATTGGTATTAGAGCACGTTGCATCCTCCTGGGTTTAGTCGCCAGCAGCTCTAGCACACGCTTGCTCACTTTCTTCAATTTCTGTGAGCTTTGGTGAGCATTTGTAGGTCAACAATAATTTTGGGCAAGCTCGAAGAGCTGAGTTTGCTCAAATTTTTTATTCGAGCTCATTTCGGCCTCCGTTTCCACTACAGGAAGTACTGCACAGGCTATTTCGTCATTTTGTGCAAAATTTCTATCAGTGTTGTTTTCTTCATAATAGGTCCCTTACGGTCTTCTACAGTTTGTGCTATATAGCACGTGTTGTTCTCGCTTAGTTTCTCCTCTTTTCGGGCATTTTTCACATCAGGTGCAACATTTACCATGGCTGACAACAACACATATGTGTTCAAGATGTTTGTTGCTGAGGATAGATTGGATGGGGACAATTACCCTATGTGGGCTTATATGATGCAACATGTTCTTGTGTCAAAGCGCATTTGGAACATTGTGTAGGGCATTGATGTACCTCCTTGTTCTGAGGATGTAGGCAATGTTGAGGATGTTGCAGGTCTTGTTGCGAGGATTGTTGTTGATAGAGTTGTTTTGCCTACAACTGAGCAAGCTCGTTGGGATGTAAAGGATGCGTAGGCTCATGCATTGATTGCGTTGTCTATGAAGCACACCATTACTCCTCACATTTGTTCAGCAAAACCTGCAAAACAGGCTTGGGATATTCTGGCTGGTCTTTATGCAAGCCGCAATAAGGCAAAAATTGCATTGCTACGTAAAGAGCTAGAGTCGAAGATTATGCATGAGGAAGATGATATGGACACTTTTCATGTTGGTGTCAAGGATATCAATGAAAAACTTATTTCTATAGGTGAAGTCATTTCAGACAGTTCCCTTGTGTAGAGAAAGGGTGGTATCAGCAATGCAAGGGTGGTAACAGCAATGTAGCCACTTCTTATGGTTCTTCTGCGAGTGGAAAATCACATGTTCCTAATGCTTCTGCTGGCAACAACTCATCTAGAAATTCTGGTGATAAGGGCAAAAAGAAGATGCGTTGCCATTACTATGAAGCTAATGATCAAGCCGTGTCCTAAGTTGAAGGCCAAAGAGGCTAAGGAGAAAGAGGGTGGTTCCACTGTAAATGCTGGTTCCACAACAAATGTAGCTATTGTTGAGTCTTCTGTGAAAGGAGACTATGATGTTGATGTTGATGCAAAATGGGCTTTTAGTGCAAAGTGTACCTATAATCCTATTTTCCATGATACATGCATGTCAGTTGCTGCAAATTCACATGTGTGGTATTTTGACAGTGGTGCTACAAAGCACATTACCTCACATCGTGATTTATTCACCTCTCTTGAGTCTGTCCCTCATGGGAATTCAGTTACTTGTGCCAACAATGCCTCTTATCCGGTTCAAAGAGTTGGAAAGATTGTGCTTACTGCTGCAAATGGCAGTTCTTTCACACTTATTGATGCACTTTATGTACCTGGGATCAAGAAGAATCTTTTGTCTATATCTGCACTTGCTAGACTTGGTCTTGTAGTCAAATTTATGGATGACAAATGTACATTACATGATCTCAGTTTTGCTGATGAGATTGTTGCATCTGGCATTTTATATCGTGGGCTGTATAAACTCACTTTGTATGACAAGTGTGGGAAAACTTTTGAGATGGAGTTGTGGATTCAAAGGCTATTTCAGATACAAAACTTTGGCATGCACGTTTTGGTCATCTGAATTTTGCTAGTTTGTTGCGTTTGCAAAAATCTAATATGGTTACTTCTTTGCTGCCTCTTGAAGCACCTGTCAAACATGTTTGTGAAGGTTGTATTCTGGGTAAGATGCAACGTTCGAAGTTTCTAAAGGATGGTTCTGTTAGGGCCACATGGTTGCAGCTTGTGCATAGTGATGTTTGTGGGCCCATGCAAACTCCGTCCTTGGGCAATTACCTTTACTTGTGACTTTCATTGATGATTACTCCAAGAATGGATGGGTATTTCCTCTTAAAGCAAAGTCCAAAAGTTTTATGTGCTTCAAAAAATTTCTCGCTATAGCTTAAAATGTCTCAAAATGTACTATGGGCACCACCCTTCATTCCGATCGAGGGTGAAAGTATATTTCTCATGAATTTCATGCCATTCTGGCTAGTCGTGGGATAAAACACCAATGTACAATGCCTTATACGCCTCAGTAAAATGGGGTTGGTCTGAGGAAAAACATGTCACTTACGAAAATGGCATGATGTATGGTCAAAAGTCAAGCTTTGCCGCATTCGTTTTGGCTTGAGGCCATCATGTGTGCCACTAATATACTTAACAGGTGTTCTACAAAAGCTTTGTAATCCACTACTCCATATGAAGCATGGCATGATAGAAAGCCTTCTATTGAGCACATACGTGTTTTTGGTTGTTTGGCATATGCTTTTGTGCCACAAACACAACGCAAAAAATTGGATGATAAGGCTGTCAAATGTATTTTTGTTGGTTATAGTGTTGAAAGAAAATGTTAGTAGCAAGCTAACGCGAATGCCATTTTTCGGAGCTCTCATTGTAAAAACACTTATTATTTTGATAAATCGGTAATATTGTAACTCTTATTTTTCGGATAAACTTTGTAATTGATGAGCCGGGGCTACAAGCTTCAAGATTGTATCAACCTGTCATTACCCATCTTTAGTTAAAGCTCCCAAATTATTAGTTTTGACCACCAAAAACCTTGGCCAAGGTATAAAAGCGAATTTTTGTAAGTTATTTTCAAGCTAATGGCACTCACTTCTCTCCTTCTCGTGCTTCCTACTCCCTCTCCGATTGTCACATTGCAGTCGCGTTTGTTGCATTACAACCGCAGGTAAGAGCTCTATGCATTGGCGTAAGCAGTTCACAGTATTTTGTAGCTTTTGCCGTCGCCAAACCGCGGCCTAATTTCATCATAAGTAGGAATTTACACTTCAAAATAAAAAACTAAGCATAGGTGGGGTATTGGGGCATCATTGCTAAGCATTTAGATGCATTCTGGGTCGAAACGACTAGGTCAAAAATCCACTGTTGTTGATAATCGCGATTTTTACACTTGATCTAAAGTGGGATTTGAGACCATAAGCATGTGTGCTTAAGTCTTATAAACTTGTCCTAGAAGTTTTGTTACTTTTGTTGTCGTTTAATGCTGTAGAGCGGATGTGCGCCACCTGCAATTTTGGGTTTTGTCTTGTCAAAAGGAAAGTTAACTCCTATTGCCTGGTCACTCAAGCAATTTTGATTGGTTTTACCCAATTTTTGAACCTTTTTGATTAGTGGAAGGTGGATTTGGCAAGTATAGAGTCTCAGGATCTTCATACTATGTCCTGGCTGTAAAATTATGACAGGTGGCAGCAACCACGATAACTGCCACTGGGATCTAATTTGAACATGATCACTTTCTGCTAATTTCTTACCTCTGGGGCTTCCCAATGACACCCTGTATGACTCAAAATGATCAATTTTTGGTCTCTGTCCAAAGTTTCAAGTCAGACTTGGTCACTTTCTACAAAATCTACTTTAGCTCACATTTGATGACTTAAATTTTACCCAAAATTTATAGATATGCTCTCCAAGAGTGTATGAAAGTGCACAAGTAAGAATTTCTCAAATCACATACTCTGTTTTCAAGGTATGCATATTTCTTTCCTTTTTAGTCATTTTTGTTATCAAAAGTCGCACTTTGGCTTGTTCAAGCAACACCAAAATGTAATGTTAACCTAACTACTATCCTACAACTAATTTAAATAATAAAACAACAAAATATAAAACAAAACAAAGTAAAAAGAAGTGATACCGGGGATAGATGATAGCGAAAGTTTTGAATCTTGCCTCTACTTATCACACCTATCTACCAAACACAATTTACAAAAGATTCAAAGCACTGACTCAATGCACAATGCACTAAGACCAACAACTAAGGTCGTCCTAACCTACAAGGAAACCAAAAGAGAACACATAGCTCTTCAGTCTACTTGAGAAATCAGCAAGCCTCACTGACTCTCCTACCTAAAGGCAAATGTAATGAACTGTAACACTTGGGTATTGGGTAAAGAAGAACCTCACCGCGACCTCCTCCGCTAGTGTAAGTCCGACGTAGATCCCCGGCAACGGCGTCAATGTTGATGGATCACCGTGATCGAACAATGCAGCTTAGCGAGAATCCAAACCAGCATAATATATGTCGATCCGGGGAAGTAGCCGACCCATGGAAACATCGAATGAAATTCCCAAACGACAAAGCATTGAGGAGAGAGGTGTCACCCTCAAGCAAGGAAGCAACTAAGTGTAAAATGCCTAAGTCTCCCGTGCGGTTTAACTAACACTCAAATGGTTGTATAGGGCTTGAGATTGGGAGTCTCTAAGCTATAGGCAATAGGTTTCTAACAACAAAACTTGTAAAAGTCACAGTCGGGTAGATGAGCAACCGTAATTGTTGCCACCTCTTAACTTCACCAAAAATGACGAATGAGGGGTCGTTTGACTCCTCTTAAGGCCTACTTACCTCTGTCCATGCTTAATTTCACTTAAAACACCATTAACAACACAAAGTGAGCAATTAAACACACTAGACGACTTATAACTAAAACCGCTCATTGCACGTGCACATACACTCAAACATAGCACATTGAATATGTACATAATTCCAAGAGCATGAGGAAGCAAGACATGAAGTTTCACTAACAATGGTTACCGTAGTGAACGCACAAGCGTAGGCGTACTCTTCACTACGTAAGCTCCAAAGTAAAAAATCGCTCTCTAATAATTACAAATTTTGGTTTATATACCTAAGGTGGAAGTGAGTGCCACCGCTTTGGGGGGGGAGGTCTGTGACCCCACCCGTAGATGCCCACAACATGGGCCAACGATCACAATAATATTGACGACCAACAACAAGCAAAAAAGGACAACTTCGAGCATCTACCTGTTACCACAGCTCTCCATCAAGGAAAGCATCCTTGCGAACTCGTCCTCACCAGGTCAGACAAAACTGTAGAGGCCCCCATGTGAGGCCAACCCTGCCCGCAACGCCTCCACACCCCCTCCGTCAGTTGGCTCCTTGCCCAACGCCCACCCCTTGAGCCTCCTTGCTCGTTAGTTGCCAGGCAAGCCGACACACCCAAGAAGGGGGTCGATCGTGCGATCCCGTTAGGGTAACAACTCACTTCATGAGTCACACTATGATTTGCTTGACCTTGCCAAGTGGTCTTTTTCGAGCGGTGCCTCAAGGTAAAAGCAAATTTGAAAATTCAAAATGGGGTGGTGACAACTTAAAGCAAAAGCAATTGCAGGAAAGCACGATGAAGGGATAGGTATACCGTATAGGCTCTCTCTCTCTCTCTCTCTCTCTCTCTCTCTCTCTCGCGCTCGCGTACACACACGAACACGCACACGCACCCCACCTCAATTCAAGTTTCAACGGGTGATATGAAGCCGGTAGGTGAAATTCTCTCTTTCTCTGTTGATGGGAGTGTTTGTGTGTATGTGTATCTTCTAGCTTTTTCCTCACGGTCCCTTTAGACCAAGGATTGATTTTGAGCGCGCCAGAGAGAGAGAGAGAGCGGTCATGTCTGTGTCTAGGGTTTCAAGAGAGCAAAAGGAACCAGCCCATTACGTCTTTTCGCTCCCTTTTTGCAATCCTCAACCGGCCATATTATTGTCCCGCATTTCAATGGCTTCTTCAAGTCGCCTTGCTGACGGTGTTTTTGCAAATTACACACATCATTTTCTCCTTTTGGGTCTACAACATCATATCATTTTGCTTGCACTTTCCTGTACTCTGGCCCTGCATCGGTTGAGTTGACATCGTGAGTTGGCCGATGTCGATGGCGTCTAATCCTCCTACCTTTACCTCTTCGAGCTCTCGAAATTATTCCCCTTGAGATCTATCCTCAGTTCTTCAGCGTTGTCGCACTCGTTGTGTCTTATGCAAACCCTCAGTATGAAAGAATCGTTCAAGCGGTTTCGCAAGCGCCATCTCTCCAATGATCCTATCATCACCTTGTTTTCATGTGGAAAGGCTATAACACACGAAGAGGTGGTGAAGCACGGTCCTATGAAGAAGGTAAGAAGAGGAATTAGATATATCTAACTGTTATTATATGTTGCCAATCTTTTTCTATGCAAGGCCTGAGAAGGACAGCTCTAATTGATTTGTAATTATATGCTACATGTGGGATTAGTAATCTGTTATGGTCACAGAAAAGCCCACAGAAGTTGGGGTCATTAAGCAAGCTTGGTGGCTATGGCAGGAGGAGGATGAGACTCAAATAAGTAATGAAGTAGAGTTGTCGCATCCAGGTTTGGAGATAAGCTCGGACAAGGAGTCTGTGTTGACACGACATGCAATGGAGCCGACCGAAGTCGATCATCCTATTCATTGTCCACATCCAGAACCTTGTATCATTCAGGTACAGCTAGAAAACTGCAATTGCTTTCCATGCACATGTATATGTCATGAGGAGGAGATCAAATATGAAAGGGGGATCCTTGCTGGGTTTTTATCTTTGGATTTTGCTGCATTCTCATCGGCTTAAGGTAATCTTGTTTCATTGTTTGATATTTGAATTTTCCGCATTGAGGCGGGCATTGAGGTTGTGCTATGTACAGGATGGGCGAGGTTTGAAAGAAAGGGCACCCAGCATAAAGAGAAGAGGCCAGCTGCCATTCTTAACGACAGGCGAAGTGCAGAGGCAGCGATGGAATCGGCGCAGCGCTCCGAGCGACTGTCAGATCTATCAAGCAGCAAGCGCACCGGAGCATTCGTTGATTGCTGCACTACCATGATGTGAAAGAGTCCATCATGGAGTACAGAAACTTGCAAAGAGGCAGAAGAAAAAGGTTAAAAAATTTTCTTAGTCTGAATGTGGATGAAGTTGGATACATTGTATAAATTTCGAAGCAGTGGGCGAGCCGGTGTGTGTTGCAGAGTTTGAAAGGGCTGTTCTTCTGCATCCCATCAATACACGTGTTCTCAAAAGGGGCTCTTTGTAATAGTGAATGTGGTGGTGCTCTGTGTGTATGAGTGTAGCTGCATAGAGTTCCTTCTATGTAGAAATTTTTGGTTTGAGTTTTGGTGGTTTTTCAAACCTTATGGCTGTGATTGGAGGCCCTCTCTTTCTTCCGCGTGCGAGAGAGAGAGAGAGAGAGAGAGAGAGAGAGAGAGAGAGAGAGCTCTCTTTGTAGACTTTTAGATGATCTCTTTGTAATACTAAGGCTTGATGATTGATGACTTCTCTCCCCCACTTCCTCTCTCAAGTGTGGTAGACTGGTGATTTTCCTTTAAAATGCTAGGTCTTGGGTTCAAGTCTCCTGTCATGATTTCTCTCCTTATGTAAATTAGTTTGCCTTGGACATTTCAATTTGGTTTTGAAGTCAATTTTATGGTCTCCCTACCTCACAAATCTCTCTCTCTCTCTCTCTCTCTCTCTCTCTCTCTCTCAATTTCAGTAAGACCAATGAAATTGGAACCAAGTTTTTTCATGAGAAAAAAAGATTTGGACTTTTTAAATCCGTCGACATTTGTGTCATAGTGAAAACATTAATCAATCAAGCAAGGTTGCCCACTTACCCTACTATTGTTTGCAATTGGTTCCCATCCCTTGGTCACTATGTTGTTGGTCTCTATGTTGGAGACAAGTGCTGTAGGAGGGAAAATTCAAGGGTTGGATCAAACAATCAAACAACTCTTGGCAAAGCTATTCATTGATGCCTCACTAATGTTCTTGAAATCTAGACTTGAGGTGATATGGAAAATTGTTGAGACATTTGCCATATTCTTTGGATATGAATGTAATGTGGAGAAATTAAGACCGATTTTTGAGATATTGTCTTAAAAGGAAAGGTTTTTCTTAACGAGTCCTAGTATGGTTGGGAACATCTCACAAACCAAGGTTTTATTGAGCCATGTGCAAAGTTGAGAACAAGATGCGGAGGTGGAAATATGTACTCGTTCCATTCCATAGCAAGATGAAGGTGGCCAACTTGTTTACACTCCCATATCTGTTTTTCGTTGGGTCCCTTCTCAAGATTGCAAAATGCAATTAGAAGGAATTTTCAAAACCCGTGAAAAAATTTCTACGGAAGAATAACATCAAAGATAGTGCCTTGGCATGGGGCTACATAGGAGTGCATTGACAGACTCAAGGAGCAAGGAGGCATTGGAATCCTGGACCTAGTGTACTAATTTCTAGGGGATGTACCTTTAAGAAACTATTCATATAACGTGCATTCTAAGGGTATTAGAAAAACCCTTTTACTTACATGTTTAAAGTAATAAAATGATTCTTTCTCTTCAAAAACTTATTGGTTTTTCTCTAAAATCAATTAAAAAATCCTTTTGTTAATACAATCTTGTTAAAATTTTTACATTTTGGCAATTAAAAAATCCATTCATTTGACCTCACGTTGTAGCTTATATGTCTAAGAGGTGCAACCCCTGGAGACTAATTTTATGATCGCCATCACCAGACAAGACTAGATATGGGCCATCATGACATGTGACATGATCAACAAGGCAAAACTAATCTCTCAGGGGGGCTTATGGAAAAAGGTTGGGGTTCATGACAAATTGCTAGCTCCTCGATGGGCAAACATGGTAACATAGAGGGGTTGATATGTAATTACACCAAAGCAACTGACACCCTAGAATGGTGAGAGAGCCCGATATTTCAAAAACTCCATAATCCATTGGTCTTCTTTGTGAGGCCAAGGACTAGTGGAAATCGACAAAGGGGTCTGCTTATACGTATAGGTAGGGATGGTTGGGTGGAGCATGGATTTCCCTACCCTCTCGTCTCTTACTGGTATCAAAGCTTAATTTTGCAAGTGCTTTTGGGTTTGCATGCATGTGATGAAGGAACCGTGGAGAAGACGAGCAAGTTTTCATAGAGGTGGCCATGTGCAACATCTCTACCACAAGGCATGCCGAGAACATGCACCAATTGAAGCGTTGCTCTTAATGGATGCGTGTCAATTTGAGGGTCACTTTTTGTCTTTGTAGGGGCTTGCTTGGAGCATCCCTCGTAGAACCTTCTCTTCATCCCTCTCTTGTGCTTGCCGTGAGAGAGAGAGAGAGAGCGAGAGAGAGAGAGAGTCACTTACAAAAAATCACCTATATCATGTGCATTCAAAGAGTACTCAAAAAACCTCTATACTTACACACTTTGAGGTAATAAAACAACCCTTTTTTCTTAAAAAATTTACAGATTTTTTTCCAAAATGCAATAAAAACCCTCTTTTGTAAATATAGTTATGCTAACCTTTAAAGATTTTCCTCAATAAAAAAACCCTTATTTGAACTCACGTATTATACTTGATTTTTTGTATACTTCCATTTTTAGGGGTGACCCCTCCACTTGACGAGCTTGCACGAGTGTGCTGCCCGCCATAGCCATAACCTATATTGGTGAGCCTTGGGTTCACATCCAAAGGCCACCACACATATTTTTTTTGGACTTTTTGGATGGCCAAGGGCCAAGTTTCCTTGACAAACATAATCTTCACAAGGTCACCGCTTCGGCCTAAGTTTTAGCAACATATTCGACAAAAACAATAAATACATAGTAAATTTTAGTGAGTGCTAGCCCTTAACGCTTGCAAGTAGAAAGGCAAGGTTTTCTCTTTGGAGAGTCTTTTGAAGGGCAATCTTACGCAGAAAATTCAAGCCATCAAGGCAAGGATCGAATGTAATCAAAACAAGGCCTTGTATTCACAAGGTGTTTGGAGACAAATATCTTCACACATATTTCATCAAATCTTTCAAATCGAAAAGTAAATTTGCAAAAAAAAAAAATGTATGACTTTCATGCAAGTTAACTGAAAGGAACTTCAAGGAACATTAGAAGGTCATTTGGAGGGCCTTCTAAGAAATTCTATTTCTTGGTTGAGTGTTTGAGTTAGAACAATTGCTCTAGACCAAAGAGTGTTAGTGAGATAAATTCTATTTCTCTCTCTATAAAATCTTCTTAATATGCCTTTGCACTTATTGAGTATGTCCAAAAGGACAACTAGATACTCTAAAAAGTAAACTTAACTTTTTGGCATTTTTCAAAACTAGTCTTGCTAGGTGGGCGTTGCTTTAGAACCTAATAGGATAGATGCAGATTGAGATCAAGCCTCTAGCACTTAAGTAATTGAATTACAAAGTGCATTGATGAATTCTTAAGAAAGGAATATAATGACCAACTAGCTCTATATCTATCTATAATATGGTCCAATTTCACGGCATTGTCAAACTTTTAAAAATGAAATGCATGTGTATTTATGCTCCAAATCAAACGTAGTCAGTTTTCTCTTATTTCTCATAGAACCTCAGAGAGAGAGAGAGAGAGAGAGAGAGAGAGAGAGAGAGAGAGAGAGAGAGAGATGTTGTAGTAGTCGGAGGGAGCAAGGAGTCTTTGCTATCGATCACACAACCTTGTGCAAAATACATTTGAAAAGGAAAACTCTAGGACAAAGGGTTGTCCTCGTGCTACAAAAAGGTTATGCAAAGGAGAACGTTGGGCTACAATATATAAAATACATTGCCAAACAAGGACGTTCGTAGATTCACATCAATGACCTAGGAATAAAGTAAACATGTGCAGAGTGCATTGAGTACTATAACACATAACTTGAATTGTCAAACTGTGAGAAAAGAAGTGCATGTCTATCTGACATATAGATTCAATTATTGAGATTGAGCATGCACTAGTGATTAAAACATGTGGCTAAGCTAAACTTAAGGAAGCACTGACAAACTCAAAAAATACAAAAAGCATCAATAGACTAATAATTGAAATGCACTACCGACCTAATAAAGTAAACATGTGCAAAGTGCATTGAGTACTATAGCACATAACTTGAATTGTCAAACTGTGAGAAAAGAAGTGCGTGTCTATCTGATATATAGATTCAATTATTGAGATTGAGCATGCACTAGTGAGAAAAACATGTGGCTAAGCTAAACTTAAGGAAGCATTGACAAACTCAAAAAATATAGAAAGCATCAATAGAGTAATAATTGAAGTGCACTACCGACCTAGGGTGTCGTCCAATTGTGCAAGCTGGAGGACAATTTTTGAATCAAGCTACATAAAAGCAATGTAAATAGTTAAACATTTTGCTTTGCAATTAGGCACAAAGTGAAAATGCTAAATATACAATGCACATCATGCAAAAGTGCCATACAAAATTATGGTGGAGAGTTGGCACTGTGGTCTCTCCAAAAGTTATAAGAAACGAAAGCCTTGCTCTGCCCCGTATCATTTATGTGTTGCACCAACAAACATATAATCATAGGGAATTGGATACAAATAACGAACCTTGTAATGTTGTTGAGCTGGAGTTGTGCTTGTGCATCCAAAAGGTCCACTTTTGTGAATTTATGTCCTCTCTGTCAAACACAAAACATGACTCAAGACAAATACAAAAGATGCAAGTTATAAGCAGAGGTAACTTTGTATTAGACGGTGTAGGGTTTATTGGAGTGACAAGTTCTCAGCTCAAAAACCCCACTAAAACTTAGTGAAGCACGACGCTGTCATGAGCCATCTTATAAATTGTACAATTTACATATCTCGACCAATAGCAATTTTCTTCTATTAAAAACGTAGATTCTGCCGATAAGATGATGGGTGTCAGACTTGTCCAAATTAGGTGGGTAAATGCAATGGTTTTAAGCGCTCTGGCAACACCTCCACCACGTTTATCGTCTCCTTCCGACCAGATAGACCAAGGCTTAAAGCAATGTCAACCACTTGTGGAATGTCGCATGCATCCAAAATATACAATGTACCAGAGGTGGTTCGTATAGACCCATTATCATAAGCTGGTAAGGGGATCCCACACACGTTTTTGGCATCATTCAATAGAATCAAGATAGCTCTAGTAAGGGGATCCCATAGATGTCAGTGGTATCATTCAGCAGTAGAATCGAGTGTGTCTTACATAGGACAACTGAATTGAGTGTGCTTCTTGTTGGTAGAGGATATATAGCACAAGGATTTTATATGTTGCACCACTTTCCTGTGTTGGCAGTCTAATCATGTGGAGAGCCATCAGATGGCCATGCTTAATTGTGTAAGCGACCTGCTGCTTACCAGAGAAAACTCATCAACGATGAGGGCACAAACATCGGTCGCATGCTGGTGCTGCCCATGGGGGATTCACTCTATATAAAAAACAGGATGCCACTTGCGAGGAGCGGACAACTTTGATAAAACCCCTATATACGACTCATATTAGGGAATATGACCCCCCTTACTACGTTTATATGAAAGTCAATGCAAAAAACTATCATACCCCTATCTTACATATAAAATTTAGGTCTCACATGATCTAACTAAGTAAAACTAGTCAAAGAGCGTGCAGCATAGTGACTGTCAATGTACTAAGGATCCACTTTTGTTGATAACTAGATGTACCCTCAATGTGTCTTAGTTTGACTTTCAAACTATGTGCCCGTCGAGCCTGCACTCTAGCTACTCGTCCAATTTTGACCAATCTAAATTACTAAAAAAACATGGTTATAAAGTTGTTCTCGGTTCTCCGTGTAAATTTGCATCTATACAAACTCTTTATAGCTTTCATCCCTCAACAAATGAACTATAATAACAAAACAAACAATTGATACAAAGTACTATTGGTTCTTGCATGTATCTTGGTAGCTATTGACTCACAAGTTTGAGGGAAGACTCTTTTGGGAAGCCATGATTTTGAAACACAAAAACTTCCTCTCATTTTTTCCCTCCCCCCCCCCCCCCCCCCCCCCCCTAAATATGATACCCCCTCCCTTATTTTTAAGCTTAGGAGATAAATTATTGAGGGTCTACCCCTAACTTATAAACTTATGTAACTTGTAGAAAAACCCCCCTCCCCTGCACTTATGTGGTGCGATAAGTTTTCCATGGTGAATCCCCGGGGGTGCTGCTTGTGCTTCTTCTCTTTGGCCTTGTGGTTCATACTGTCAGCTTTCTAGGTGTGCACAAGATTGTGCATATCGGCTCCATCTTTGTGGGAGTACAAGTGGAGAAGCTCGGGGGGTGCACTATGTAATCATGTTAATGCATAATGTGAGTTCTATAGGAGGGGTTCTAAAATGCAAAAAATTTAGGCAATTTAACAAAGATACATTAAAATAAGGGGTTTATATATTCAATTTTGAAAAAATTCCTAAAATAAGGGGTCATTTTATTCATTCAGACATGTCAAAAGAGGGTTTTTTAAAATACCTAGTGAACGCACGTTATATAGGGGGTACTGAATGGTGAACCCCCGAGTGGAGAAGTACGGAATCTCTAAGACAATGTGAACAGAGCAAGCCTTCTTCTTGATCAGCAAGAATCCCATCCCATTAGGGTAGACAAGCATATGATGCAAAGAGCCCAAGACGAACTCCGGGTGATATACAAAAAGGTCCAAAGGCCCAATCAGAAGGTGGGAGGACACATCAAGTAAAACATGTGACCCAAATTGTTGTACCTTTGGTATCCAATTCAGAGAATGCTGCATGCCTGAGAGACTAGACTGCACAAGGTATACAAAAGGTTTGTCACCCTCACCATGTGATGCCGGCCTGCCTTCTCAAAAGTCAGATCCATCTCGTTCAAGGGTACAACAAGGCACTTGCCTCCATGTTAAACCGCTGCCGTGATATCACATGCTTTATTGATGAGGAGGAGAAGCGGGATAGCTACTTTGATCATCGACAATGAAGAGAGGGACGACATCAGCATTGTCAAAGGGGCAATGGGGCACATAGCACTTTTGGAGCAGTTAATAGTTTTGTGATTCTTTTTAAATTTCAATGATGCTAAAGGTCTTATTGAATGAGCGACGCCGACCTCCTAAAAAAGACAATCGCTATTAATGAAAAGGTGACCGTTTTCAAGGATCATTGGCTCATTGAATGAGTAGGTGATACCTTTTCCATATTTTTGTTAATATCAGCCTATTTTTCTACTATGTAACGTTGGTCCTTCTCTCATCGGAAGAGCTCTTTTCTCTCTCTCTCTCTCTCTCTCTCTCTCTCTCTCTCTCTCTCTCTCTCTCTCTTCTAAAAGGCCCTCCAAAAGACCTCCAAAAATTTCTAATGATTTTAGCGTTTGTAATTAGAATTGGAGTTGATTATGGCACATTGTCTCGGTCCAGGGATTTGATTTGGCATGACCAATTGATTTCTCTAGATTGCCATTGCTCATCAGCAAGTACTACATCAATTCAGAAAAGCTTCAGAGTATATTTAGGTGTAGAAATACCTTAATTTTCTCTAATTAATCACTAATTTGTGACTGATATTGTTTGACAATGTGGGATTTCATATTTGTGAGTGGTAGTGTACTTGGTGAGAGGTATTGTGTGATTCTACTAGTGGATTTGGGTGTAATGTGTATCCTTTTCAATAGAGAGGCTTTTCTAGTGGCTTGGATGTGTAGTGTGTATCCTTTTATATAGAGAGGCATTTGCATGTATTCTTGTTGTGTTTTCCATTTCACCTATCCAATGGGGTGGACCCACCGAATACATAGCATTTGGTGGAGAAGGGTAAGCTACAATATATGCTATCTACTAGTCCAACTGATGATGAGCATGGATGGGAAATACAAATGCTTAAGGGTTTCCCCATAATCTTCATTGGACGGATACAAGAATATCATTGGTGTTTTAGTGGCTGAGCACCATATCAACTTGAAGGAAGGAGGTAAACTAGTGGTGTAAAGACTGTGGAAACTTAGCATAATCTAACAAGAATCCTTGCTCCTTGAGATAAGGAATCTACTTAAAGTTGGTTTCATTTATCATGTGGAATATTGAAATGGATATGTTGAGTATTAGTAGTCCCCCTCAGGTGTTACCCAAGTTGTTCCTCTATTGCCCCAAGTGTCTATGGTTGCTACAAGAAGGTGTACCCAATCAATGTATTTTAACTTAGCCATTCCAAGTAGGACATCCATATAAGGAGAGTCTTTCCCAAGATGCGTGTCCTTTTTACATGTTTAACAATACTTCAATGAAGATAAGTGAATTGTGGTTTCCGGTCAATTGCAATTATAAACTTGGTCCCTAAAGGATGCACTCGATCTCTTACAAGATCAACTCAAATGACAAAATATTAAACTATAACTACACGTGGTTTTTGGACCAATCATGCACCATTTTTTCTTCCCTCATGAAAGGATTCCCTAAGATCATCTCAAATGAAATATGATACTTGGAGAAATCCATAAGGATGAAGGTATGCCATACCTTGTGTTCAAGGACCTTGATCTTGATATCTTTTAGCATTCCAATAGGCGTAACGATAGATCCATTGGACATTTTTACCACCACGTTTGTGACTTCAAGATGAGTTCTTCCCATAGATTCCCAATAGATTTTTGTTACAATGCTGACTTCTGCACCACCATCAAGGATTCCCTTTACAATCAATCCTTTAGTAGTGATTGGTAGGGTTGCATTAGATTCATCGCCTTCAAAGTATTGCCACAACTTGTTAGCATGTATTTCAACAATTGAGATTTCATCTGGTTTGGGTTGTGGGTCCAAGATTTCCTCCTCAATTTTGATTTTGTTGGGCCTATTGATCCGTGCAAATTGTGGAAGCCTGACTTTCAGTTCTCCATTGAGAAATGCTTGGAGAGCTAGGATTAGCTCTAGATCCCCGTACAATCTAGACATGATAGTGATTCTGACTTCAAAAGTCATGAAATCTATTAATTTGATAATATTCAAGGACAATTTTGAGATTGTAGTCTATGAACTAAGGCTAGTGAAGTGAAGATGGGATCTCCATTTCTTCGATGGGGTCAGGTATTCCCTCACTAAACCTTCAATCGAGAAAGGAGTAAGCCCACTTCTTGATTTTTTGAACTCACTTGCTTCCCGGATGATACTAGGTATAGCCAACAGTTTGGGATCTACTTGAGGTTGAGGTTGTGTGGGGAACACTATATCCATAATTTTGATCTAACTAGGTTCTGGATCAAGCTCTCTATGTGTCTTCTATAGCAAATTTCTTAAATGCTTGACGTGCTCAATCTCCTCTACAGGGTTTAGGTGAGTCCCAATTTTCTTTGTAGTTTCCTTGGGTTTTGGTCCTTCTGGCTTCTCTTGGAGGTTCTCGCCTGATTTGGTTAGCCTTGAAGACACTTGTTGCAGTGGTTTCCATATGTCCTCACCTAATGTCCCCACCTAATGTCCCAAACTAATTGTGTCTTTGGTTGATTTTCTCTTGTGGTGATCCTCATTGGTTTTCTCCCTTATGGTGGTAGTTGTAGTCTCCATGGTTTCTATTGAATCGAAACCATCTTCAGGATCGTTCATATACATGTGGTCATCATTGGTCCCTATGTTGGTCTTTGAACTAGAGTTTGAATTTGTAGCTTTTAGTGATCTCTTCCTTCATGTTTTCTTCTTCCCACTTGGCCAATTGATACAACATATCTCTCTTCAAAGATGTAATTTTGGTTTTGGAGCATGGACCGTGTGAGTGCATTCACTGGTACTACAAGTGTAGTTTGTTTTTCCACATTGATAATCTCAATCAAGCTCAATGGTATACTATTTGGTGCATTTTCATTATTAGGACATCATGCAATCAAATGATCTATGCCACAGTGATTACAAGTGAGTATTGGCATTGTCGATGTGCTCCCTTGACTTGTTTGCACTAGTGCAACATACTTTGCATTCTAATATGACACTCGGCTACTTGATGTGGTCCACCACATTTGCAGCATTGAAGAGACGGTCTCCTAGAAATGATATTGATGTTTTGGCCTCTTGCTACCATAATAACTAATATCTAATTCTTCTAAATGATTTTTTCATGTTAAACTGATTATTTAATATGGGGAAGTGCCAAGGGAGAAAAAGCTAGAATATTGGTTAAGCTGGCAGATCGGCCACAGTAGGGATCCAAAGGAGGGAAAATAGGGATCCAAAGGGGGGGCCATATACAAAAGGGCTATGTGCACCAATGGTCTCCAAAGACCTTAGGGTTCAGCCCATTAAGACTTCCAAAATGCTAAGGTTCCAAAATTCAAAGGTTGTGTGTCCAAAGGTCAAAGATTAGGAAATTTGGATGCTTTGTGTGTGTGTACAAAAGTCTTCACAAGTCCTTACATAGGAGGGGGCAAGCCCAATAAGTAGGGAATGAGAGAGAAACAACCACACACACTCACAAGCTTCATTTGTACACAAGGGGAAAGAGGGACACATGTCAGCACCCTAGGCCAGATGCCCACAAGGTGTACTCAAATCCTATTGGATGGCCATGGAGGTGGACCAATGAGAATTAGGCTAGAGTAAATCTAGTTTAATTAATTTAAAAACACTTAATAAAAGAACCAATAGGAATTAAGATTTCTAGAAGACTACTGGATAGTCTCCCAAGGGGTTTAATGAGCATTCAGCAGCCCAATAGCTTGCCTGATCCTATTGGCGAAGAGGCAATGAGAGTTTAGTTGAATTAATTAATTACCTAAATCTCTCAAAAAAGGGAAAAGGGGGCATGTCAGAAGGCTATCACTTATGCTCCTGAAATCCTATTGGCTAAGCCTGGGGAGGTCCAATGAGGTGCTAGCAAGAGAAATTACCAAGAGGGGTTGACCAAGAGAGAGAGGGGGCTGTTTTTTCAGAGGGAATTATCCACACACACTCACACAAGCTCATGTGTAGAGTAAGAAGACTCTCTCTCTCTCTCTCTCTCTCTCTCTCTCTCTCTCTCTCTCTCTCTCTCTCTCTCTCTCTCTCTTCTCAAGCTTTAATGGAAATCTTATCACCTACTCCGAGCTTGTGAGAAGGGAGGCCTACACCAAAAACTCTTGGCTTTGTGATGAAAATCCAACCAAGAGCCAAGATTCAATGCATGCTCATCTTCTCTATCATGCTAATTAATAAGCTAAGCTATGCTAATATGAGTGATTATGTACATCTTTCTCGTAAGACTACTCCTTCTTCCTCTCAATCTACTGTCATACCCTGCTAGCTCTCACCATCTTTGAAGGTGTGTGAGGTCTTAGGTCTGAGACCGTGAGGGAATTGATGTTGTGTTTGATAAGTGTATTGCTTAGTGCTTGAAGTTTCCATCTTCATTGCACTAGCTAGTATTGAAGTAACACAAAGAATTGTATTGTAAAATGTCTCTCTTGATTGAAGAAACTATAATACAAAGGCTTTTCGAGGGGGGGATCGGCTCCATGCAAATCCAGTCCTCAAATGTTGTCAATTGCTTAATTTCTCTCTCTTTTGAAGTATTGTTCATGCTATCTAACTAGGTGTTATGATTTTTGTTGCTTTCTCCACCAAAGCACTCTTGTTATTCTCATTAGGAATCTATTCTAATGAAATTCTCACTATGTTCATGCTATTTTCCGCTACACACAAGTTACTAAACCATTAAATGTTACATTGGTATCAGAGCACAAGGTTTCTCCTTTCTTGCTCAAGAAGGGAGGTCCTCAAGCTAGCTATAAATGGTTGGTATTATTAATTGCATGTGAGTAAGTAGAATAGGGATTTTTTAGCCTTGTAGTGCGCCTGCCTTTGTGCAATTAACGGGGCATCACCATTGAGAGCTATGGTTTTAGTAGTGGAGTCCTACGGGGCTTGCCTACGGCTTAAACCACTATTGAGCTATTAGAAGCTTGATAGGATCCGGTGCTGTTTTGGTGTTGAACTTGGTGTTGAACAACCCTCTCTTCTATTCCTTGCAATTAATGGTATTCAAGCCACGGATACAGTAGCTTGAGTGCTTTTTCTGAAGGGGTAAAGAGGAGTAGCAACTAGGGCTTGAAGTTCCGAAGTACACCTAAAAAGTTCACACCTAAAAGTTGTTAAAATGGCTGACAATAGTAAAGAGAGTGAAATTAATGTTGATAACTTTGATTTTGCTAATGAGCAGGCTACTAATGATTCCCGATGCTTGTTGATATGTTTCTAGGCTTCAACAAGCCATGGACAATCCATTTCTTCAAAGTGAAGTGCAACGGCAGCATCGCGCTCATGGGATTCTCCAAGCTCCCCACCATGACGAGAGAGCACCTAGGAAGCCTCCATGCTAGACTTCCAAAAGAGATCTCTCTCCGGTTCGGGAAGAAGAAGAGGATCCATATGAAGGGCTCAAAAATTTTCTCCTTGATGACGCTTCTCCTTCTCAAAGGAGAATTCAAGAGCCCCCACCAAAGGAACAAGAAAGAAGTGAGTCTCCTGCCACCTCGGTGGAGACGGCGGGCTAAATGCTCTCCATCACCTCCAAAACGAAGAAGACCATCACATACTTCTCCACACCCTATTTCAAAGAGATCCGATGACAAAAAGGAAGAGAAGAAAAAGGCGGGAAAGAGGACACCCTCTTCTCCATCTTCCTTATCCTCTTCCTCTTATGAAAGTGATGGTGAAGAAAAAGAAGATCAAGGCAAGAAAAAGGCAAGAAAGAGGTCACCCTCTTGTCCATCTTCTTCAAATTCTTCACCTTCTGAAGAAAGTGATGGTGCAACCTTTTGAACCATAAAAAAGAAGAGGCCATAGGAAATCCTATGCCACGTGGAAGAGGTCGTCCAAGCTCAAGAAGTTCAAAGAGGGAGGGACGAGCATCTCTTTCCTTACCTATAATGGCACCTTGGGTGCTACGGACAAAGTCTTAACCTTTATCCAACAGTTCGATGCGGTGTTTGGAGATGAGGGCTTCACGGAGTCCTCTAAGCTACGCCATGTAGCTATGCACTTTCAAAGTCCTGGAAAGCTTTAAGAGCTTCCATTATGAAGCAGATTTTGGCAACCGATGCCAAAGACAAAGTAGTCACCGAATGGCGAAGCTTGAAGCTCTCTCCCTACGAATCCATTCACAAATATATAGACAAGTTTTGGGACTTACAACTTAAAGCCACTGTCTTCAAGAAGTTGGATTTTGGAGAGCAAAAGCAACAATTTTGTGCGGGCTTAACTGAAGAAATGGCGGAGTATGTCAACTCCCAAAGGCCATGCACCATATCGGCGGTTATGCACCATACTTTGGTGGCTTCTCAAATCAATTTCCAAACGGGGATAAAAAAGAATTTAAGCCCACGAAAAACAAGGGTTCCAATGAGCCTAAGGGGAAGGACAATGTCCAAAAGTCTCCTAAGGGCAATTCCAACAAAGCTAAAGAGAAGGGAGTTTACAAAGGCAAAAATAAACTCTCTCCTGAAGAGCTTGAGCGTTATCGCAAGGATAACCGCTGTTTCAAATGTGGCAAGCAAGGGCATGCGTACCGCACTTGTCCCCAAAAGAACACCCGCCATGAGCCTCCTAGGGCTACCTTGGTCAAAATCCAAGAGGAGGAAACTCACCACAAAGGATCTCCTCTATGCCATGATTGGGGAAAGGTAAGAGAACATGATGCTTTTATTCTCTCTTTGACCCTAGTTCTACTCACAATTTCATATCCACCACAGAGTTGGCCACCAAGCTAGGCATACAAGCTTACGAGATGGGAGATGTCCTACCCGCAGATGGTGCTTTCAAGGGGCAAGAAGCTTCAGTCACTCCCTTTATCAGGAGATTGAGGCTCCATGTTCAAAGCTATGTGGACAAAGAGGACTTCTTTATCTCTCCTCTCAAGCATGAGGATGTGCTGCGCAATCTCTGCTCATTGACATGCACTACAAGAGGCTATTCATATTAGCGACGCTCACACAGCGACGCTCAAAAAAAAATTAGATTGATCGCATGGATGCCAATGTTAAATTTCCTGAAAGGAGAATCTCCTTTAGGTTCAAGGAAAAAGATATGTACATAAATGCCAAGCAAATGGGTAACACCATACCCATTGTACATACACAAGCTTTCAATAAGTCAATAAAGAGCTCTATTTCCGTGTACATGATTTTTGTTAAAGACTCTCAAAATGAACCTCATGTTTTAACAAAAGAAAATATACACAACAAAAAGGAATTAGAGTTATCCAATTTTCTCAAGGGGTTTCAAGATGTCTTTATTGACGACATCCCTTGTGAGATACCTCCTAAGCAAGGCAATGATGACCATGCAATTGAACTTCTTCTAGGAAGTTCACCACCTAAAGAGCCTCCTTATAGAGTTTCTCAAGCTCAACAAGAGGAGATTATGCCGCAAGTGCATGAGTTAGTTGAGAAGAGCATGGTTAGGCCTAGCTCATCTCCATTTTGTTCTCCTATGCTACTAGTGCAAAAGAAAGACGGCACATATCGTATGTGTGTCGACTATAGAGCACTAAATAGGATCACTATCAACAAAAAGGTTTCCCGTTCCACGGGTAGAGGGCCTATTTGATAAGCTACAAGGGTCCATCTACTTCAAAGTGGATTTCATCAAATAAGGATAGTTGATCAAGACATTGTAAAGACCGCATTTTGCACTACTTTTGCTCTTTATGAATACATTGTCATGCCTTTTGGCTTCACCAATGCACCAACCATATTCAACCACTTGATGGAAAAGCTACTCAGGCCTCACTGAACCTTTACTAGAGTGTTCTTTGATGATATCATCATCTACTCTAACTCATTAGACGAACACAAGCAACACCTCAAGGTACTATTTCAAGTTTTAAGAGAGAATTAACTTTAAGTCCATTGAAAGAAAAGTGATTTTTTCTTACAAGAGATTCAGTATTTAGGTCACATTATCTCTCAAGATGGCATCCAAATGGTTCCATCAAAGTTAGAGGTAATAAAAGGATGGCCTAAACCAAGAAATCTTAATGAACTAAGAAGCTTTATAGGTATGTGTGCATACTATAGATGCTTCATAGAAAAGTTCTCACTAATAGCATGACATTACATGACCTAACAAAGAAAATCGTTAGGTACACATGGTCTGCCAAGGAGAACAATGCTTTCAAAAGCTTAAAGAAAAGCTTAGCTCTCAACCTGTGCTTACACTACTGGATCTCTCAAAGACATTTGACGTCCAATGTGATGCTTGTGGTGATTGCCTTGGAGCTGTTTTGCACCAAGAAGGGCATGCCATAGGCTATGAAACTCAAAGGCTCAACCCTGTTGAGCAAGCTCTAGGCATATATGAAAAAGAACTCCTCGTAGTTCTACATGCCTTAGACTCATGGAAGCACTATTTATTGGGGACTCCTTTCATTCTGTAAACGGATCACCAAAGTCTTAAGTACTTCATGACGCAGACCAAGCTCTCTGACAAAAAAATGAGGTGGGCAAACTTTCTTTCACAATTTCATTTTCATATTGCTCACACTGCTGGCAAGCATAATCAAGTAGCCAATGCACTCTCAAGACATCCGAGAGTGAATGCCGTTTCCATAGAAACTCACAATGATCTATCTTCTATGATAGATGAGTATGCTATTGATCCCAATTTTAGAGATGTGATTTCAGCCGTTGCACTAGGGAAGAAAGAGGAACCATTTACTTTACAAGATGGTTATCTTATCTATGGCAATAGACTATGCGTTACTAACTCACTCCATGAGAAAGTAATGTATGAATCTCATGCTCCTCTTTATGCAGGTCATAGAGGGATTCAGTCTACCCTAAAGGGGATTGAAAACTATTTCTATTGGCCTACTATGAAAGCAAACATACAAGAGTATGTTTCTAAATGTGTAGTATGCCAAAAGATAAAGTTTGATAGAGGGAAGCAACCTGGATTGCTTCAACATTTTCCAATCCCTGATTCACCATGGGAGAGCATATCCATGGATTTATCTTTGGATTGCCTAAGTCTATCCATGGGAATATGGGAATATGGATGAAAGTGGACAGGTTTAGTAAACAAGCTCATTTTATACCCGTAAAAAAGACTATCAAAGCCCATGAAATGGCAACCCTCTTCATTTCACAAATCTTCAAGTACCATGGCTTTCCAATGTCTATAGTGTCGGATAGAGATCCTCGAATGACCAGTAATTTTGGAAGGGTCTCTTTGAGAATTTAGGGACAAGGCTAATCTTCTCTTCTGCCTATCACCCAAAAATGGATGGCAATACCAAATTGAAACACTCTCCGACGTCAATGTCACCTCCTAAGAACCTCTTTTTGATGAAGTGGTAAGCACCTCAATGTGCCAGCTCTATGCTAGTAAGGTTGTCACAGTAGATGACAACCAGCCTTTGCACATGTACTCTAGAATCTTGAACGTTAGTAATTCCAACCGGCCTTTGTACATGTACTCTCAAGTCTTGAAGTATTAATCCCAACCATGCGACCTCACATACCTCCATTGCAACACCCTTGTACTTTGTCATCCACAAACGGATGGCCAAAGTGAAATAGCTAACCTAACAATTCTCGATCTACTAAAAGCCTATGTAACGGAAGTAGATCAAAGATACCAATGGGAGAAGTACTTACCCTTAGTGGAGTATGCTTACAATAACATTGTACATACTTCCACGGGAAAAGAACCTTTCGAGGTAATTGAGGGAAGATCAAAAAGTCCCTTGCTACTTAAGGTACATGGGAAGATCTTCGCTGCAGATGAGTATAGCCGAGACCTACAAGAATCTTTTCAAAAGATTAAGGATGCTATCTCTATCTCACAGCAAAGGCAAAAGGCTGCTGCTGCTGACAAGCACAGAAGAGCCCAAGCCTTTAAAGAAAATGATAGGGTCTTATTAAAATTTTCCAAGGCTCGATTAAGGCACACGACGGGCAAGAATCCTACGGGACACCAAAAGTACTATGCTAAACTAGCAAAAAGGTACTATGGTCCCTTCCAGATTCTTAGGCCAATCAACGAGATGGCCTATCAACTCAAGTTGCCCAATCATTGGCTCATACACAATGCTTTCCATGTGAGCCTATCAAAGCCTTACAAAGGAGAGCCACCTCAAGAACCTACTATTGAAGACCCACCGGAGATCGAGGACCAAGAAGAGGTGCTGCAACCCGAGTCCATTCTTCGAGATGAAGACAAGGTACTAAGAGGCGGTAAGACTATCCGACGATATCTTTTTAAGTTTAAGAATTATCATTTTGAAGATGCTAGATGGATGCAAGGGATACAACTAAAGGATAACCTAAAACTTGTCAATGCTTACAATGCTTCCCTAGAGTAAGAAAATGTACAAATGTTTAAAAACGAATAAACTTTTTGTCTTATAAGACTCTCTTTTTCTTTATTGTGCACAAATATGAAGTAGTATGCATGCTTAGATCAAGTTTGCGGAGACGACGTCTCCCAAACACCAAGTAGAGCTTGTCACTCTACTATGGAAGATTGATAGGACTAATGTGCAGACATGCTTGCGGTAGCTTAGGCTCTCAAGCGCCAAATGGAATAGTCATCCATTCTGGAACGATGTTGTAGGGTAACATAGCGATCCTCTACCCGCTACCAAAAGGACTAATGAATATACTTTATCTTCTCTACCCCATAGTCGAGGACGACTATGATTTCAAGAGAGATATAATGTCATAATAACTAATATCTAATTCTCCTAAATGATTTTCTCATGTTAAACTAATCATTTAATATGGGAAAGTGCCAGGGGAGAAAAAGCTAGAATATTGGTTATGCTGGCAGACCGGCCACAGTAAAGATCCAAAGGAGGGAAAATAGGGATCCAAAGGGGGGCCCATATGCAAAAGAGCTACATACAACAATGGTCTCCAAAGACCTTAGGGTTCATCGCATTAAGACTACCAAAATGCTAAGGTTCCAAAATTCAAGGTTGTGTCCAAAGGTCAAATATTAGGAAATTTGGATGCTTTGTGTGTGTGTACAAAAGTCCCTACATTGGAGGGGGCGAGCCCAAGAAGTAGGGGATGAGAGAGAAACACCCACACACACTTACAAGATTCATTTGTACACAAGGGAAAAGAGGGACACATGTCCGCTCCCTAGGCCAGATGCCCACAAGGTGTACTCAAATTCTATTGGATGGCCATGGAGGTGGATTAATGAGAATTAGGCTAGAGTAAATCTAGTTTAATTAATTTAAAAACACTTAATAAAAGAACCAATAGGAATTAAGCTCTCTAGAAGACTATTGGACAATCTCCCAAGGGGTCCAATGAGCATTCAACAGCCCAATGGTTTGCCCTATTGGCCAGGTGGCAAAGGGGTCAATGAGAGTTTAGTTGAATTAATTAATTACCTAAAGCTCTCACAAAAGGGAAAAGGGGGACACATGTCATAAGGCTATCACTTATGCTTCTGAAATCCTATTGGCTAAGCCTGGGGAGGTCCAATGAGGTGCTAGCAAGAGCAATTAGCAAGAGGGGTCGACCAAGAGAAAGAGGGGGTTGATTTTTCAAAGGGAATTATCCACACACACACACACACACAAGCTCATGTGTAGAGTAAGAATACTCTCTCTCTCTCTTCTCAAGCTTTAATGGAAAGCTTATCACCTACTCCAAGTTTGTGAGAAGGGAGGCATACACCAACAACTCTTGGCTTTGTGATGAAAATCCAACCAAGAGCCAAGATTCAATGCATGCTCATCTCCTCTATCATGCTAAATACTAAGCTAAGCTATGCTAATATGAGTGATTATGTGAGGAGATGTACATCTTTCTTGTAAGACTGCTTCTTCTCTTAATCTACTCTCATACTCCGCTAGCTCTCACCATCTTCGAAGGTTTATGAGGTCTTGGGTCTAAGACCGTGAGGGAATTGATGTTGTTTTTGATAAGTGTATTGCTTAGTTCTTGAAGTTTCCATCTTCATTGCACTAGCTAGTATTGAAGGAGCACAAAGAATTGTATTGTAAAATGTCTCTCTTGATGGGAGAAACCATAATACAAAGCTTTTTGGAGGGGGGGACTAGCTCCATGCAAATTCAGTCCTCAAATGTTGTCAATTGCTTAATTTCTCTCTCTTTTGAAGTATTGTTCATGCTATCTAACTAGGTGTTATGATTTTTGTTGCTCCCTCCACCCAAGCACTCTTGTTATTCTGATTCGGAATCTATTCTAATGAAATTCTCACTATGTTCATGCTATTTTCTGCTACACACAAGTTACTAGACCATTAAATGTTACACTTGCTGCAAGAGAAATAGCTTGATATACAAGATTAAATTTTTCCCAATGGTCCTCCATGTAGTACTGGGGACACCCCTCAAGCGTATTGACTCCATAGGTGATACCAGATTCTATGTCATCTTTGCAATTCAAATAAGTACTAGATCGCTAACGACCTACTTGGTTCATAGGGTAACTCTCAAATGAGGAGGCTACAATCCTAGCGCTGGAGGGTGTAATGGTGTGGTTTGGACAACACTTTTGGTTCTAGGGACCATGTACTTTAATGGTTGCTCAGTAGTGGAGCAGGCATTAATGCCAGAAGTTGAGGTGAGTCTTTCCAAGGCTAAGGGTGGTCTATTTTCCAATATGCATTTAAGCACTAGGCAATCCTTAGCTTGATGGCCATATTTACCACACAAGTATTACAAGTCCCATTAAGCTTTACTCTAAAGGTATGACATTCATTGGTGCTATGTGGTACCAAGAAAATAGAGCACCATTGATGCTCCCTTCTTGGATACATATGATTGCTTTGTGGAGTACGATTACCCCTAAGGCTTTCTTGGATAGCCTTGGTGAGATCGTACAAAGTCATCTCATATATCTTTTTCTCTTTCACGATTGGCTTTTTTGTCATCGGCTCATGCTTAGATGTGTGTAAGATAGTAAACTTGGGTTCAAAAGATACCTTGGCTACAATCGTTAAATTATCTCTAGCTGTATTACATTGGCAATGACTGCTAGTAGTGATACCTCTAATGACTAGGCCATTTTAGATATCCTCATGTTTCAGTTTCTAATGAGTGTATCGAGCAGCTAGTTATTGTTGAAATAATCATTTGGGTTACAACAAGTATTCAAATGCTTCAAACGACTAATAAAATCTCTCACTAACTCCCCTTCCTCCCTTTTAGCCTTTTGGATGGACACTCTTAGGGATATATAAGGTCTACATGAGATGTGAAAGGAAAATCTACCTCCTCGTCGCCTGCGTTTACTTCACTAGCTGTAGGCTCCAAACAAATGGCTCGACTAATGGTTTCCATTAGGTGACTAAACACACTAGCACTTGGTTGTGGGGGTCGAGACATGTACGTTTTGGTTTATACTTTTAGGGTGTGGGGTAGGGTGTCCTTCCATCATGTCGGAATCAGAGGAAGCGTCACTAGCCACTGTGATGTGTGGGTCTTGGATCGCACTACATTGGGTCCTAGCCAAAGGCTCAGAACCTAACGTCGGTGCATAATGGGCTCCCACATAATTTGAGGCACTCTCTAATTGATCAAACTCTAGCACTCATCCAAAGCATAAGTACATATGATTTCAATGTCTTTCAAGCATTGGTAAGTGCTCAAATTGATTTCCTTCAAAAAAAAAATTGTTGTTTTGGTTTGTTAGTCGTTTTCTTATTTTTTGCTCTTTTTTTGTCGCTCGCTATGCATACTGGGGTATGCAATAGCTCAAAATGAGGATATTGCTTAGGGGATCTTGGAGCACTTTATAGCATGGATTTTGACCACCTGAGGTGCCTGTGACCCTCAAAACAAGTGATTTCTACCGAGGCAAGTGCGTGGAAGTGAAAGTTGAAGGGAGGCTTGTGGAGGGAAAACTGGAGCCTTTATCCCACATGCCCCATTCACCCCTTCAAGGCGTAGGGTATATATATAAACTCATCCATAACTACTGTTAAAAGACCAAGACCTTGATCATGCTTGAGATCGGGCTTAGGCTTAGGCGATTATGCCTTTTTCTTTTTCTCGCCTTCATGGGAACTAGTTGGTGTTGGGTTTTTTTGTCAATTCAAAAAATCAGAACCAGTTGTGTGGCGTTTCTATTTTTTGGGTTTTTTCTTTTAATAATTAGTTTTCTGGAGTTTGTGAACAAAAATAAAGCAGTTTATAAAGGGGTTAATTTTATTTCGGAGTTAATCAATTCGTGTTTTTTTGCTACAGGTGATACTTTTTCGAGTTTATAGAAGCATGGATTCCACTCATATGTATGCTCTCTAAGGTGGCGTTGTGGTATGTTAAATAAGTACAGAGGGAAGGAGAGAGAAGAAGGATTAGACGGAGAGAGAAAAACATACTTGTGAAATAGAGATAGGATCGGGGTGTGAGAGTACCGAGAGAGAGAGAGAGAGAGAGAGAGAGAGAGAGAGAGAGAGAGCCTGAGAGTGGGAGATGAGGGGGAGAGAGGAAAGATAGGTTCAAAATGAAAAAAGTCCGGCTAAAGTTTGGGCAAGAAGGTTCTCAAGCCGGTTCAAATTATTTCATTTAGTAACTTGGTATAGAATTGTTTATGTGTTGGTTTAATGTATATATTTTATAAATATCCTACATTTTAATTGAGATGAAAGTGGAGTTAAGTAAAAGTGGAGTTTTGTTGTGAAGAAGGAGGTTGTGTGCACGTTTTCTACTCACATGTGTGTGTGTGTGTGTGTGAGAGAGAGAGAGAGAGAGAGTGGGAGATGAGGGGGAGAGAGGAAAGATAGGTTCAAAATGAAAAAAGTCCGGCTCAAGTTTGGACAAGAAGGTTCTCAAGCCGGTTCAAATTATTTCATTTAGTATCTTGGTATAGAATTGTTTATGTGTTGGTTTAATTTATATATTTTATAAATATCCCACATTTTAATTGAGATGAAAGTGGAGTTTTGTTGTGAAGAAGGAGTTTGTGTGCATGTTTTCTACTCACGTGTGTGTGTGTGTGTGTGTGTGTGTGTGTGTGAGAGAGAGAGAGAGAGAGAGAGAGAGAGAGAGAGAGAGAGAGAGAGAGAGAGAGTTTTCCTGTTCATATGCGTGTGAAAAGGTTCCAAAGCCGGGTCCATAAATAATGTTTTCCGAGCCCTTAGAGAGGCAGTTTGTGGTGGTTACTCATTGCACTATTATATGCCTATAGTATTCATAGAAGAATAATAATCATAGTGTTTCCCGAGCCCTTAGAGAGGCAGTTAGTGTTGTCTACTCATTGCACTTTTAGATGCTTATAAATCTTATAGGGGAATAATAATCGTAGTGACAAATCATGCATATTTTATTGCACACCCCACTTTAAAAGTTAGTGGTGGAGTAGTAGACGATTATAATATTCATATTGACAAATCATGCATATATTATTGCACGCTCCAATTTAGCATTTAGCATATGCTGCGTGGGACCCCTCATGTCACTAACACATGCCACTCTTCCATCACTATCAATGCTTTTTGAGAGCATGGTGCTTTAGCCTATATAAATGTTACAAGGCAAGCACCATATGCTGCACAAGTGAATCGGAGCATTGCTAATAAAAGAGCAGGAGCGTTGTACCAACTCCCTTTAGATGCCTTCTTCTCACAAGCAAGCTCTACCTCTATCCATCGAATCCAATCTTGGGGAAAGTCTTTCATTAAAGAATCTTTGCTTGCCACAGCCAGTTTTTGGAACAAGAAGATCTCCTGCCCAAAATTTGTGCTCACAGTGGTTCTACCAATCCTAAACCACAATATCTTAAATTAAATGGCAGTAGAATGACATCGATAAAGTAATAGCAATAACGTTCAAAACAACAAATGTGCTTACTCATTTTGAGAGTGCAAAGCTAGCATAAGCTCCCCCTCTGCACTTCTATCAACAAAGACAAATTGACATTTCACAGAACAATGTCTCCACTTTATCATTGAAAATTCTACAACAACAAAAAAGAAAATTAGAAAGCATAGAGTAATACAAGTCAACTTTACATTAAACAAAAAAGAAATCACTTACGTGTTTTTATTAAGCGCATCCAAGTTTTCAAACGGTGATTACCATCCCAAACGATAAGTTTTTTTCCCCTTAAGTCTTCCCACTCAAGGGGAAGGGAATTATCAAAATCATCGCTTGTTTCTCGCCAAATAGGCCCCCATTCATCTTTGTCTAAGTCAGAAACATAATGTTGATCATGGCTTGGCTTCTTAAATGACACAAGAAATGGAGCTCCAAGCACACTGTATCCAGACATCTCAAACCTTTTCACCAAGCCCTCAGTGCCTGGACCCACCGCTCTAATGGCTTCATTTTCCATCAATCTACAAAGAGGAATTCGAGGAGGTTCCCCACCTCTCTTTACAATAAAACCCTCTACAATCTCCTCTAAT